>NC_080571.1:325887092-326626558 GCF_030247185.1 Malaya genurostris
TATTTCAATAAATTTATTCACATATTAATTATTCTGTCACAGTTTTTTCTCACTCTCGCTCTTCCTGTTATTTTGCCTACCTTTGAGCAATATAAATATCTAGTAAATTCCGGGCTTTTCTAGTGTTAAAGATCTGTCGATTCATTAAAATACAAAAGTGATCAAGGGCCTTTTAGTGATGGTTGAATACATTCGCGGCAAATATTGTATAAAGGCTGGGCAGGCCAATGTAAGGATTGCATCGGAGCAGCATAGATTCAACATACATGCAATGAAACATATTCGTTTCGTGGTACCGTATATGGAATTTTAAATTAATCCCTCAATCAATGAACGTCGACTAATATTCAAACTAGCTAACTATGCTATTATTTCAGCTCTTTTAGATCGAAAATCGAGCTGTCTAACCATGGCCCGGCTAAAAACTACAGCAATGTTCTACCGACTGGTTCGCAATCAGCTATCAGCTATGAATTAACAATAATTACATCCCACCGTTTCTATTAACATCATTATTCTGCACAATAGTCCAATTGTGAAATTTTTCCAATATGGCAGCTGTGGTTTCACGAGAGTTCATACTCACAAAGGAAAACTCCCTACGGGGCCACCGTCGCTTTTCCCTAGCGTAGTCAACGTCAATGCTTTGACTGACTGGTGGAACATAATTCAAACCACTTCCGGCTGGCGACGCTCACCCCTCCGGGTGAGAGTCGTCACGGTATTCCGACATAAAGAAGTACAAAAGCCCATTGTAATAACAATGGGCAAGCAAGATGGAGACAGAGCCCGTAAAAGCGAGCACGAATTATAATGGCGAAGACCGTGATGGTTCCCGCTACCGTATCCGCACGGGTAGTGCCAATGTGCCATTTCTCAACGACAGCAATCAAAGACGGTTGTGGGAACCGACTTACGGAAAATGTAAATAAAGTCGATGGAAAATGTTTAAAATATTCACTTGCTTCATAGCAATGTCTTCATTCATCTCATTCGTGGCCTATGCCGGTCCGGGTCAGGGTTGTTTGGCGAAAAAAATCCTTTTCCTTACACGTGTAAAACGCTGGCAAAACGGCGCGGAAAAGTTTGCTTCGTACCATCCGCGGAACGGTTTCTTAATTGAGCCCATATACTTTGGACGGTTTGCCTTTACTGGAAACTAATGGTTTGCAACGACGGCATTCCGTCGCTGTTTTGCCGCCAGCATCAAAAACTTTCTTCGGAACGCAAAACTCGCAACCGAAGCACGGCTTAATTGAACATTCGAGTAAGGTTGTGCGAATCTTTTGTTTCGCAGCCCGGTTGAATTGTTAGTCTTTTCAGAATGCCTGACGTTGAGGGTCGTTAAGCTGCACAATTGGGGTGTTTTTCATTATAAGCTGCTTCTTGAAAAGAGGCTATTTATTTGATGTGCAGCAGCCCGATGATCATCGTTTCTTTGTTAGAAAACTGGACATTTTTCATGAAATAATTATAATAATGAAAATCTCTGGTTCAATTATCACACATCCCCAGCAACCAACATTTTGCATGAATAGGAATTTTATGCTTACAAAGTGTAGGAATAGTTTTAAAAGCAACCTATTTTTCAAGTAATTATCCACAGTTGATAGTTCACGCAAACTGTAAGAACTTTAAAGCATCTCCTGAAATACAAAGATTGTCCAAAATTTGAGATAATTCACTCGGAACTTGTTTTGCAAGTTGACATTAGTTTCTAGTAAACTTTTTTGCACTGAATGATCGACACGGTTGACTGAGCCGAAATCATTCGTGGCGATACAATTTATGCGGTGCAGTCTGATCTTTCTTTACTAAAGTATTCAAAATAGTCCCCAATAACGTGCCAATCAAAGAATGTTCACGTCAGAATAAATTCAAACAGTCCTAATGGAACTCAGAGTAATCAAATGCACAAGGCTTAAAGCAGAACCACGAAAATTCGAGTGCTAGTACAACTCTTTCAACGCAACTTCTATCAGAAGTTATGTGCAACCAGCTGACCCGTCGAACTCCGTCTCATCCAAAAATTGTTTGTTCGAATTTATGTTTTCAGACAGCAGAATTGTCTAACGACTAAGGCTGTGAACCATTTCGCGGTTAATTTTAACTTTTGGTTAAAATCTGACACTTGAGTAGTTATTTTGTGTTTAGTAGTTAAATTTAACTAAAACTGCGGCCCATTTCAAAATTTGATGGACGAAAAGTTAATTGGTTTTTTTTTTCCACTGGAAATAATTTCAACTAAAGAATTAATATTAGAATTTTCATTGCTAGATTTTTTTTCAGTGTCGGGTGTAAGTGTAACCATCGATCTGTCAAAAATAACCAGTACAGGGTTATCAAATTAACCGCTCGAGTGTCAGATTTTACCCAAAAGTTAAAATTAACCGCGAAATAGTTCACAGCCTAAGTGGTTAACATTATTCTACATTATTTTTCTGAGTACTTAAAAATACAATCAACGGAATCCGACACATATTCGCTTGCAGGAAATTTGAACTGCATAAACATGGACGACGAAACCTACGTTAAAATCGATTACAAATTATTGCCGGGACCACAATATTATACGGTGGGAGAAGGGCAAGTGTTAAACCAGTTCGAGACAATCGATTAAAGTCTAAAAATTTGGTAAAAAAGCTATGGCCTGGCAAGCAATTTGTAGCTGCGGTAAGATTTCGAAACCGTTCATTACCACTGCTTCAATGAACAGCGAAATATACATTAAGCAATGTTTATAAAAAAAAATGTTCCGGGTTGACGGTTCAATGCATGGGACGCTGGTCTTACAAGCCAGTTGTCGTATGTTCGAGTCCCGACCTGGAAGGATTCTTAGTGTCAGTAGGATCCCATAGTACTAGCCATGCAATGATTCTGTACGCTAAGAATCGGCTGCGAAATCTGTTGAAACAGAAAGGCCAAATTCCACGGAAGGAATGTAATGCCAAGACGTTGCTTTAAGGTTTACAAAAACGACTTCTACCCATGATTTGAAGCCACAAGGATCCTGTTGTCTTCTGGCGAGATCTTGCTTCTTGCCACTACTCGAAATCAACGGTAGAATGGTATACTACCAAAAATGTCACTTTCGTCCCTAATGGCTAATGGCTAATTAGCAAATGTTGAGAATAATATTCTGTTGTTGTAGTCTAATATTATCAGTATATCGAATAAAATTTGAATAACACTTGTGAATTATTTACAGCGAAATCAAAGTGCGTGCATACTTTCTGGGACAGTCTTTACTAGGTGTGCAGACTTTGGACGATGTTGTCCACGCTGTTTGCGGCTTCATGATTATATTTTTCTTTCTGAGCCAAAGAACAGAGGAAACTGAAATATTGAGTTAATGCACATTGCAATCTATGCACGCATGCATCAATCATGCGAAATTTGATTAGCATATTTCATTTCTTCTACGGATCAGTGGACAGTATCCGTTCTGTCATAACCATTGCAATGTTCTGAGGATTATGAGCAGCTTTCGGGTCCTCTGAGAAATATATTGAATATTTTTTTAATCGTTGTTCCGAGCTGAGAGTGATGAAGTTAGAATAAGAAAGAAATGAGATATTGACGTCCATCCCCATCCACCAAGCGGGGGTACGCACTGTGTAGCTCATCATCCAAAGCCTAGATATACCCAAACCTCCGTTTACGAACACTTTTTTTACGTTACCTCTTTTTACGTAACTCTTTTTACGAACCAAATCCCAAATAACGTAAACTTTTTTTACGAACCAACAACGTAAAAAGAGGTTTTTGCATTCAATGAAAACAATTTGCGGCTCCATGGAAATTACTACAATATGGGTATTTTCGAAACGGAATTGATGAGTAGATGACGGAAAACGATGTTTGAAGTGGTTCGGAAATCCAAGATGGCGACTTGCGGTTTGTCGATATTCCTTAAAAACCCTTACAATATGGGTATTTTTGGAACGGGATTGATGATTAGATGACGTAAAACGATGTTAGAAGTAATTCGGAAATCCAAGATGGCGACTTCCGGTTTGTCGATATTCATAAAAAACCTTCACAATGTGGGTATTTTCGGAACGGGATTTATGAGTAGATGACGGAAAACGATGTTTGAAGTGGTTCGGAAATCCAAGATGGCGACTTCCGATTCTTTGATATTACTTAAAACCATTTACAATATGGGTATATTCGAAACGGGATTGATGATTAGATGACGTAAAACGATGTTCGAAGTAATTCGGAAATCCAAGATGGCGACTTCCGGTTTGTCGATAGTCATAAAAAACCTTCACAATGTGGGTATTTTCGGAACGGGATTTATGAGTAGATGACGGAAAACGATGTTTGAAGTGGTTCGGAAATCCAAGATGGCGACTTCCGGTTTGTCGATATTCCTTAAAAACCCTTACAATGTGGGTATTTTCGAACCGGGATTGATGAGTAGATGACGGAAAACGATGTTTGAAGTAATTCGGAAATCCAAGCTGGCGACCTCCGGTTTGTCTATATTTATTAAAAACCTTTACAACGTGGGTATTTTCTGAACGGGATTGATGAGTAGTTGATGGAAAACGATGTTTGAAGTGGTTTGGAAATCCAAGATGGCGACTTCCGGTTCTTTGATATTACCTAAAACCATTTACAATATGGGTATATTCGAAACGGGTTTGATGAGTATATACCGGGAAATTTTGTTTGAAAGCACTTCAAAAATTAAAATAGTGAGTTCAGTTGTATCGATATTCTTTGACGATCATTACGATATGATTATATATCGTTTAAAAAAAAGTTATGCTCCTGACAAAGGTGTTTCCTGCTAATTATTATTGTATGAATATTGTACTATATTTTCGAAATGACCATAACAAGTAGACGTCTGAACAGCTATAATAATTTTATATTGCTATAGTTATATTGTATGCTTTCAATATTTTATTGAACAACTGGAAGTCTCAATCTTATATTTGGAAACAACCACAAACATTAAAATTTGGTTTCAAATCAATGACCGTGTTCTCTAATTTTTTTATTTTCAGTGTTACACTTACAATTTCACTTATAATTTCACCGTAACATCGTTTTCCGTCATCTACTCATCAATCCTTTTCCGAAAATACCCACATTGTAAGGTTTTTTTAAGGAATATCTACAAAACCACTTCAAACATCGTTTTCCGTCAACTACTTATCCGTCCCGTTTAAAAAAAATCCTCATTGTAAGGATGTTTAAGGAATATCGTTAAACCGGAAGTTGCCATCTTGGTTTTTGAACCGACCCAAACATCATTTTGTTGCACCCACTTATCACATCCGTTCCGAAAATTGCCATGTGATGTGGGGTTTCCACATTCATTACACAAAACTTTTTTTACGAAGTAAATTCCAAATAACGTAAACTTTTTTTACGAAGCAAATCCCAAATAACGCGAAATTTTTTTACGAACTACCTCCATTTACGAACCCTCGTTTAGTTCGTAAATTGAGGTTTCGGTGTAGTTAAATTTATTGAAATTTTCACGCAAGTACAAACATACTTATGCCTAAACTGTATATTTTGTTAGTACAACATATCAAAAGTTCATACCAGATTATAAGTGTTTGAAATTCATTCCCCACAATTCATGTTTTTAAAGTCGCTGCTCCTCATAAATTCATAACTACTGCTCCGATGCTTTTGAAACCAATTTTTGTACATAATTTTCGAGTTAACGATAAAGATTTTTTTTTCCAATTTTTTTTAACAATTTCAATTTTACACTAACATATAGGCCGATTGTCTATAAAATTCGTTAAATAATTTTTAATTGTAAAATGAATTTCACACATTACTTCAATTTTTCACATTTCATTTTTTTCCATAATATATCACACAGTTAATCATATTATATCTATATTATTTATCATATAGATTCAGAAGTTTAAGTTAAGTTTTTCCAATCCGTAAATAGCACATATTCCGACTATTATGAATTTTGATGGGAGAAAATTTTTTGCCCATAACTATAATCATGTTGTTCATTAAATCAGGAATAATTGATATAGTTTTAATAGAAAATGGCCGGGGTTGGCGGTTCAATGCCTAAAACCAAAATAACAATTTTTGTTATGCTAGCTTATTTGTGACTAGTTTGCAACCAGAAATTTGAGTTATTGTTGCTAACATCTAAGCACTTGCGTGACTCAAAAAGCGCAGTTTCTACTAGTTTCTATGTCGGCTAAAAATAAGTTGTTACGTTGAAATGCCATACTGAAATAATTTATTTTTGCATAACTTGAAAATAACTTGTTTTCAAGTAAGCTAGTTGAAACTTTTTCGCCATCGACATTATAAATATTGAATGAATCAATAATGTTTTTCTATCAACATTAAAAAGGCAAAATAGTATTTGAAATTATAAAGTTGATACAAGGTGCAAATTTCACAACGATTTTAAAACTATCAAGCGGAATTAAATTTCAATTAACTGTTTTTTTATGCGCCTTCAATCAAAATCTGTTAATGATGACATGGACAATAAACAAAGAAAAAACCTTATGTTCAGAATGCTCAAAATTAGAGTGATTTCTCATTATTTTAATTTCATATATCATGATAATTGTAAAAAAAGTAGTTTTGAATAAGATCATATCCTGGTTTTATTTATGTTTTATACACTTCTTGCGACTCCTTAGTGTGATCGTCATATTCAAACCAACATCATATTTCATATTGCGTTTTTGTTGTTATTACGTTGGGAAAACCTACCGATAGCTATCTGAATCAATGCTGAAATTGTATGTTATAAGCTTATAATATCTAAGGTATTACTACTTTTATTCACAGTAACGACTTACATATACGCTTACGTATTTATAATGGTTTCGCAACCTTTTTTCAACTAGTAGCTAAAACCATAGCTGTGATTAAAGATCTGTTAGTTAGAATAAGCGGAAATAGTAAAATGATTCTATCGCAATTAACAACTGCCTGTATAGAATCGGATCGCGAAACGAGAATAAGCGACCGTTTGTTGCTTCAGAGAGGATCCCCACAGCAGTGTGCTTACCTTTGATTCTCAGAAATGTCATCGAGAGAACTTCGCTTTCGCACTGGTGTCTATTATATGTTAAATGAGCCATGCCGGGTTTTTGTTGTTGCGATGATATCCTTCTCTCTTTGATGGCACTGATTGAATCGTGTGAAGAGTTGCTAGTGAGCGTTCTTTGATACGATAAAAGCCATCCTTGGTTCCAATATTGGCACACTCTCTCCAAACTATCGGCTGGTATCCCACGAATAAATGGCTTCCAGTGCGTTCATCGTTGCTTTTTTATCATTGTAGACATGAGCCTTAACATGGTCCCAGAAGAAATAGTTCAGGGGCGTTAAATCACACCTCGGCCAGTTGACGGGCCCAAAACGTGACATAAACTGTTCACCGAAGGCGGCTTTCAATTCGGTCATTGCTTCGCGTGTCGTGTGGGATGTGGCACTGTCTCGTTGAAATCACATGTGAGGTATATTCCATTTTTGGTAAAAAAATCGTCAATCGGTCATCGTCGCCTTTGAAGAAGTATGGGCCGATATTGGCATTGGCCGATAATCCACACCAAACAGTGACTTCTCTGGAATGCATTGGTAGCTTTTGTAATGCTTCTGGCTGGTATTCACTCCAGATGCGGCAAATTTTCTTATTGACGTATCCATTCAACCAGAAATGAGCTTCGTCGCTGAATACAATTTTTCGATAGCAAAGTGAATCTCTTAATCTGCGTTCGTAAGTCGATTCATGATTAAATTATAGACCAAACTGATTAAGTTTGACAATGACACAAGATACGATTCACGCGTGATCTGTCAACAACAGTGTTGCCAAAAAGATACCAGCAAAAATCACCTTTTAGTACTAGCCATGCAATGATTCTGTACGCTATGAATCGGCTGTGAATTCTGTCGAAACACGAACTTTTCTATTCAATCGATAGAGATTAAGTAACTTAATAATCATGGCATTGGTAACGGATTTCTTTTTATGCGACATTTGCGAAAAATTGTCGTAAAAAATGAGCGGCTTAATTAGTTTACTTTTAACTATTACTAATAAAAAATCCAAATGTTGAAAAAACTAAATGACTTGGAAATAATTAGGTTGTTTGTTCATTTGATGAACGAACTCTAGATGTTCATAATGTTTGAATCGAAAAAACAATACTTAAATTCACCGAAGCATGAGTTGTAATCGACGATTGACCCAGTTCAGTTTCATGAGGAAAGCGCAACAATCGAAGATAGCAGGAGTAACATGACGTGCGAACAGAACAGACAGCAGTAGGTGCTTCTTTCCCGTGCCTCGTCATCGTTCGTTCATAGATCCAATAGCCTTCCCGGTTACACTCGGAACCGTGCTCAGTTGGGCCGGGAATAAAAGCTGGTCGGGCTGATTGAATTCATCCCGGCTGAGTAAACAAACTTTTGACTCACTGAACGATTGCCTGGTGGGGTTATTGTAGGATCGGCCACGTTATCATTGGGTTTCCGTTTTTTTTTCTTCTTCTTCACTGGTTGTCCGATGAAAAAGTAACGAACGGCAACGAAAAAACATCCTTTTAACTTCCGCAATATCTCTGCTTCATTGCTTTGATAGGGAGAACATGAGAAGAGAGCGGTTGAAAGACAGATAGTCGTATTCAGTTCATTTCAGCGCACGTTGTTGGGACCTCGAGGCTTCGGGGGGAAGGTATCAGAGAGCGAACCCGGAACGTTCGGTAGGTTCGGACTGGGTGGGAAACCTAAGAACATAGCTTGCGGTGTCTTTTATCACTTTCATTCGACCTACCGGAGGCTGATGGATGATGTATTTTTTCCCTCCTGACGGCACCGTTCTGGACGAGTCTTTTTCAATTTGGGGCAAATAACGTGTTTGAAGCCGGCACCACCATGCCAAGCCGTGAGCATGCCAAAGCCATTACCGACAAAAAAGAGGAAGTGTGTTTCTGTGTTTTGGCATGTATGTCACCACCGGGTTTCAGCCCGGTGCGGGATCAGCCAGCATCATGTGTTGGAGGCCAAATGAAACACTTAAAAATTGATGTGCTATTTTGAGACTGATGAGGAATCA
The DNA here is from genome assembly GCF_030247185.1 of Malaya genurostris. Classification (NCBI taxonomy): domain Eukaryota; kingdom Metazoa; phylum Arthropoda; class Insecta; order Diptera; family Culicidae; genus Malaya; species Malaya genurostris. Next base: position 325,896,175 of record NC_080571.1, read on the forward strand.
AAAATTCATGCTCCAGGCCGTTGGTTGGTTTCCAGAAAAGAGTTCGCAAAGCGAAGCATTTGTGCTGCCACGGTTGATCGGAATCCACCGAAAAAGTAAAAACCAGCGAAGACCGGAGAAATCTTACGTCATTGCCATTCGGTGACCGAGTAAAAATCCTTGATCATAATTCAATAAACAAGATGTTTCCATTTCTCCGACAAGTGAGGCAGTTATCGCAACATCATCGTAAATTAATCGATCAATTTTAGAGAACCGAAAATTAATTTACTCAAAGCAGCAGCGCCCCGAAAATCCGGTTCCCAGGATGAGTCATGGCTTTTTAGACGTTTTTTTTCCTTACGTTAGACTGCCAGATAACAAGGCTGATCATGCGCAATTAATTTTAATTACTAATGATCATGAAATATCATTAATTGGGCTCCATGCTGGTCTGGCTTGTCCCCGGGATTTGGATGGTGTATCCTTCTTTATGAACGTTTCCTTTTTCACCGGTATTGAATAAGGCTTTCGTTTTTCGTTTTTTTCATCAAATAATATTGTTTCAAGAATTTGCCATCCCGCGAAAATTTAGCATAAGGCGGAATCTAAATTCAGTTATTTGTTATGTAGAGAGGCATGTTTGCCGAGTGGGTTTCGCGGAATTCACCGGCACACTCGAATGAGGAAAAACACAAGTTGATGATGGAGACGCCGAATGTTTTATAATTAACAACGTATCATGCTGCTACGCTTATCTGTGCTTGAGAGGTAAGTTAATAATGAGCTAAGTTCAGTCTTCAGGAACGTTACCTTGCACGGAAATTGAATCAAATCGGCACTTGAAGGTGCAAACAAATTTTCCAATTTCTGGTATGTTCTAATTTCCTTCCAGTAGTCCTGAATGAGACTCAAACAGTCTCATCAACACCAGCAACAGACGGGAAAAAACTGTTACCTGCTGCCATCCGCCTGAAACAAGCGGAGGAACTTGTTGAAAATTCCAAGCACTCACTTCTCGCGTTTCGCCGTCATCGGGTCGTGAAAGTGTGCCGTTGGATATTTTTTTCCTTCTTATCTGATCCACCAGCATGAAAGCGGCGAAATTTCTCCTATGCTGCCGATGTTGCTGTTGCTGCTGATGTTGCTGCATGCCGCCTTTCATCATTTCTTGGCACTGCTTCAAGGGATGTTTTGTGTAAATATGTCCTGAGCGGCTCTTTCCTTGCTCCGGGGGGCAGGCTTTGCGGGAGCACAGACGTGGTGCTGCCTGTTCTGTACTCGATAAAGGCGCGATGCTTTTTGCTTTGGTTCGAGCGTGAGTTTGAAGCACATTGCTTTCACCCCCGGAAGGGGCAAACGGTTTTCATTTTGTTTTTGTTGGTTCGCACACTTTCGGCTGTTGTCGGAGATTCCCTTTGTGTTTTATTTTTTTGTCGGTGCGATTCGAGCCACGATATCCCACTGTTGTTGAAAAGATTATGAGCGCAGATATGCTGCTGTACGGGGTTCCATTCGCAAATGTTGATGAAATTTGAACGGATTCATAAAAAAAGAACTGTTGAATGAGATTTTCAATGATGACATGTCGTCAGCTGCGATAGAAAATTAATTCGGTGAGCCCCATTATGTTGCGGTTGTTTTGAATATGCTGTGCTCCTACGTTTCGAAAGTATGTCTAAAAACCATAATCGGCTTCGATCATTTTACCGAAGCAATACTGCTACCATCATGTGCTACCCAACACGGCTGGTTACTGGTTAATCAATTCTTAAACTCACATAAATTTTCTTCGATCGAAGAATTTACGACCTTCTGTAGTTCACCAAAGGGTCACTGCAAAACGGCTGGTCGTTTTTTTTTTCCTACTTCTTCGGATCTGATGGAACTTCCTCTCATCGGTCGTTAGACTTTTTATGGCTTTTGCCTACACCCGGGGGTGAATTGCCCACCCAGTTCCGATAAGTGCTTCTGGAGAGGGGTCACCTTACTTGGAATGGATTTTAATTCGATTTTCCTGAAGCAACCTTTCTTTTTTTTTTTTTTTTTTTTTTCCCTTTATGGGCTGCTCTGGCCGAGGGGGGTGGTTACAACGATCCACACTTTCCATACCAGACGAACTAGGCTATGGTGCCCAAATGAACACTAGTAACGAAGGAGGAAATCCTCCAGCATGTAACCCAAGCGACAGATTCCTTTGCGGCTATCAATTTGCAACGAAAGATACGAGTATCTTCTATTGCAAGTTCGCCAGAGAATTTGTCACTTGAGCAGGAAGTGTGTGCTTCACCCTGTAACCAGTCAATCATTGAGTCGTGCGTCTCTGTCGTATTCGTATTTTGTCATCCTACCAGCTGCTTCTGTGTCTTAAATGTCCTCGTCGATGAAACTTTGCAAATTTCGCATTGTATCCGCTTCGGTCTTGTCCCTGCTTTCCTAAATAGTCTTATATGTCTGAAGCGGTACAAACGATTATTACTTTAAAGTTCCTAAACAGATGTAGATATGTTTGATCTACTAACACTATCCATTCTAATCTGCTCTGATTAATTCTATCTTTGTCGAAGTTACGTTACATTTCCTTTTCCCCATTGCATCGCTTTTTTATTATGCCGGAGAAACCTGTGAATATCTCAATGTGATAATTTATCAAGAGTAAAGAAATAAATATTTATAATATTACAATAACAACAACAATAATAATAATGATAATAATAAAAGTAATAATAAAAATAGAAATATTGTGACTTACCAAAAGTTAATATGTCATCAAAAGATTTATTACAATAACATACCAATGTTTCGTCGTTTCACTGGGGCTCTTGATTTGTTTTCAATTTCCTTTTGGTATTCCTGTAGCATCCTAGTATATCCATATCGTTTTTGTCTATAATCTTTTATTTTGATATTTTCTCGTGATAAGAATAAAAGAAAATTAGGTGTTAGTAAGCTTGTTAAATTATATAATGTAAGGATGCGCATTTAACACTAGATTGCCCAGGAAAGTCACAATATGTAAACAATGGAAGGACCGCGTGAAATTCTGTGAACTTTTTTAATTCTTTATTTACCGATATATGCACTTAGGAATATTGCACTAGCTTTTATTTATTCTGTCACAGTTTATATTATTGACTTTCTCTCTTTCCATCATTCTGACTGCCTTTGAGCAGTCTAGGTCTAAACTAAGTGTTGGGCCTTCTAGTGTTGAGCACGCATCCAGGAAACAAGAACTACATGTATTTCGTGAAGAAATACTAGGTGTGATTGGATGAAATGGTCCACGTGAACCGCTCTCTTCCAGAAACACACATCTCACACTCTTAGTTAGAAGGTGACATCTGTGTCCAAGTTTGAGAAATCTAAGTACATTCAAACCTTTCCCGATATGAGAGTGTATTCACACTTGATTAATCAGTTTCGTCATCATTGCAATTTGTAAACATTACCGATACCGATCCGGATCGGAAAGGTTTGAAAGTTCTTAAACGGTTCATAGGATATCAATTTACTCCTATTCCTGATAACAATAGTCCTCCTTTTAGAATTAAATTCACCAAGCTCAGGACGAATATGATATATTAATATTCATCCCAACTGGATCAAAATAATTCAAATTGGTGACCAATTCCAGGCATAAGAATGCTCGAAACCACCTAATGACCTATTGTCAATTTCAAGCATTATTAGTCCTGTCCACTCCGTGATCGATTCAGACAACACAATAATTTTCATCTTTTAAATTTATAAGCTAACGAACGATCTCGGTATGGTCAGACTTTGTAAATACGCGAAGTGTAAATTGACTCCCACCCCCATCCACCAAGCGGGGGTACGCACCCTGTAGCTCATCATCCAAAGCCTAGGGAATTCGATTTTCCTGAAGCAACCTTTCTCAAACAAAAAGTCCTTTGTGAACTTTCCTTTCGAAATCATCGCTCCAGCTAAACCGGTCGGTGCGTTGTGCCTAGAACTAATAAATTTCAACGACGAATGGGCGTTCGGTTGGGGACACCAAATTACCGCTGGGGCTTATTGCATGGGGGCTTCTTTGTCCTGGTCTGACGTGTTATCGGCCGTCACAGCTGTGCTATCGTCTCTGCACGCGGATGCTCACCGTTGATTCTTCCATCAGCATTAAAGCTATTGCCAAAATTATCATAAAAATCGTTGGATTTGCGTCATTTAGTCGATTCAAGTCGTGCGATATGCATTCGCGTAGAATAAGAGAAAAAGTACCATACAGTATTTTATGGTAATTTTCCAATATAACAGTTGACTTCACAGCTAGGTACATTCTTCATTCTAGATTCCTAGAGAGCGACGATGAATGTCATACTAAAAATCCTTTCTTTGGAAAAATAAAAGAGATTCGGATGGCCAAAATAAATTTAATAAGATATAGAAATTTCTAAGAGAGTATATTCAGAATGACAGTTTATTTTCAAACTAGTTTCGTTTGTATTCTGAATCAAGTAGAAGCAAAAAAAAATTGCTGGCATAGTTTTAGAGATGCGGATTGTGCTATTCTAGGTCCATAAACTTTCCTTATTCATCGGATCAAATAATAAAACATAAACGACAGTCAGATGAATTTGTATGGAAATTTACGACTATGTCAGTTACTTATATCTCAAACTTATCCGAAAATATATTTTGTAACTCTGTCCTGTCAGTGATCTCAGTGAACGTAAGAATTTTCAGCTGTTAGTGGATCCTTTCATCTTCGTGTCGACGTGCATATTGTTTACTTTCAAGTTGAAGTTTTAAAAATGACATCTCGACAACATAAGCTGCTTCTCTTCTATATCGACATTTCAAGGGGCATATTAAATCATGGCAAGCGAAAAAACTGAGAATGTGGTCGTTTTGGGAAATGTGTTTCTATCAATCAATTCCCATCACTTCTGCCGGAATTATTGAAAATTATGTTCGTCAGGTTTATCGCAAAGAAATACCTACATCCTCGACGATAATATATCAGCACATTTGGAAATAACTCAATGTTTCCTTAAGGGGGGCATATTATAACACTTTACCCTATCATTTAAATAGGACCCATCGATGAGCTCGGTTCACTATCAGTTTCAGTCCTTTGAAACAAAACAACAAGCATCTGATCGCTACAACCCAAGAAACATTTTTCGTTATGCTAGTTTATTTGTGACTAGTTTGCAACCAGAAATTTGAGTTATTATTACTAACATCTAACCACTTGCGTGACTCAAAAAGCGCAGTTTCTACTAGTTTCTATGTCAGCTAAAAATAAGTTGTCGTTACGTTGTAATGGCAAACTGAAACAACTTATTTTTCCATAACTTGAAAACTACTTTGTTTTCAAGTAAACAAAGTTGATACAAGGTACGAATTTCACAACGATTTCAAAACTGTCGAGCAGAAATCAATTTTAATTAACTGTTTTTTTATGCGCTTTCAATCTAAATCTGTTTATGAAGACATGAACAATAAACAACGAAAAAACCTTATGTTCGGAATGCTCAAAATTAATCCAAGTAGAGTGATTTCTCATTATTTTATATTCATATATCATGATAATTGTAATATCACAATCGATGGTCCCTACGACTTGGAGTATGAGGAAGTGCCGGAATACAATAAAATTGACTTTGAAGAAGTCAAGCGTAGACTAAATATAATTAATTGGCAAAATGTATTGAGTATAGAAGGAAATGTCGACGACGAAGTAAAAATTTTTTATCAAATTGTAAACAATATATTATCAGAAACTTTACCGAAGAAAAAATTTGAATAGCAAATACCTGTATGGTTCAATTCACAACTGAAACATTTGAAAAATAGAAAGCAAAAAGCACACAAAACTTACAAACAAGAAAAAAGTGACGCTCATCTTCAAAATTACTTAAACCTCTGCAATCAACTCAAAATAGCCATAAATGCAGCACATGAAGAATATAAACGCAAAGTTGAAAACGAAATTAAGACTTGTACTAAGAATTTTTTTAACTACACGAAAACTAAACTAAAAAGCAACAATTTTCCTTCTCAAATGCATCTCGACGGACATGTAGGAAAAAATAGTACAGAAATCTGCAAACAGTTTGAAAACTTTTTTCAGGACGTATATACATCGTATTCAGAAACTGACCGTGACCGTGAATACTTTTCTTTCATACCTGCTTTTTCCAACTCCATCTCTGTAAACTATCTATCAGAACATGACATTTCGACAGCACTGGAAAACTTAGACGCCTCAAAAGGGCCTGGACCTGACAGTATACCACCAATATTCTTAAAAAATCTAGCTGAAGAACTCACACTACCACTACAACTACTTTTTAACTTATCACTTAATAAATGTACTTTTCCTAAAGCATGGAAATCTTCTTTTCTGGTGCCAATATTTAAATCTGGTTCAAAATCTAACATTCGGAACTACCGTGGAATAGCCATTATCTCTTGAATTCCAAAATTATTTGAAAAAATTGTAAACGAAAAACTTTTTCAACAACTGAAGAACGTAATAACTAACGAACAGCATGGCTTTTTCAAAGACCGCTCAAGTACAACAAATCTCTTTGAATTTGTGACATTCACGCTGAACGCAATGGACGCTGGCAACCACGTAGAAACTCTTTACACTAACTGTAGCAAAGCTTTCGACCGTATTTACATACCATTACATTTACACAAACTACAAAAATATGGCATAAAATATACTCTTCTGGAATGGCTCAAATCATACTTTACGAACCGTGTACCGGTAGTTCGCTTCCAAAACATAAACTTTGAGCCAATTAATATAACATCTGGCGTACCTCAGGGCTCTCACCTAGGGCCTCTTCTTTTCATTTTAAATATAAACGACATTTCCTTCATACTCAAAACTCTAAAAGTGTTTATATATGCAGACGACATGAAACTCTTCATGGAAATTAAAAATATCAACGACGAAATCAATCTATTCCACATTTGGTGCTGCAAAAGTCTACTTCAATTCAATGTAAAAAAATGCAACTCAATAACTTTCAGTAGGAAAAACGAAACCCATTCGGTAGAGATATTTTTAGGAAATCAAATAGTATAAAAATGAAAAATTGTGCGAGATTTAGGTGTAATCATGAACTCCAAACTAACATTTGTGGAACATTATAACACAATAATCAATAAAGCAAACATGCTGGGCTTTATCAAACGCTTCAGTCATAATTTCCAAGACCCATATACTATAAAATTGCTATATAGTACATATGTCAGACCCATCTTGGAATATTGCAGCCTAGTATGGAATCCATATAACATTATTAACGAAGAACGCATTGAATTGATACAAAAACAATTTCTTTTATATGCACTTCGTAAATTAAACTGGATAGCATTTCCTCTACCATCATATGAAGCACGCTGCATGCTCATCAATATTCAAACACTTAAAGAACGCCGCGACTTTGCAATGATTTATTTTATCAGCGACATTATTTCTCAACGCATTCAATCAGCTCCATTATTATTGTAATTAAATTTTGATATACCTAGCCGTCAACTACATTCCAGAAATTTATTTTTAGAAAAACAAGCTAGAACAAATTATGCAAAATACAGTCCAGTCAATCAAATAATGCGCCATTACAATCAATACTGCGAACATCTTGACCTTACTATGTCAAAAAAACAAATAAAATCTCAGCTTTGTCGTAGAAATAATGCGTAGTATGTAAGTGAACACTGTAAACAATTTATATGTATTTATATGTTTATATCTACATTTGCTTGACGAAATAAATAAATAAATAAATCCCTATATTGTTTTCTTCGAGTTTATAATAGTGCATAGAACAAAAATGCCTTTTATTATTTTCGCCAAAAAGTAGTTTTGAAAAAAGTAATATTATGGTTTTATTTATGTTTTCTACACTTCGGTTATGAACTGTATACCACAATTTGTGTACAGAAGAATACCATCTTTGTAAAGAACACCAGAAAATTTGTACTTTGCATTCGAGCAAGAAGGGTTTTAATTCCGCAGAAATTTCCTGCCTTGTCGCATTAGAAAAGAGTTCAGAGTTCAACCGTATAATTTGGTTTGAAAACACTATCATCTATTTTTTGTGAGCAGTATGAGTGCAGCTTCGGAATAAAAATGTTTTCTACGCCTTATGGCAGTTGTATTGAGCTCGTTGTTTTGAAACAGTGCAAATCTTTTGTTGACAACCTATAGTTATGTTTTAGATGATGTTCATGTCGTCTTTTTAAAAGAAAACTTTTCTCCGACGATTCCAGCATATTGCGGAACAAACTTGAGTACTACCGAATAGAGCTAGACTAAAATGGCTCTAAACTAGTCATGACGAAATATAACTTCAACAAAAAGTTTCGTGGATCCTTATTCTCCTCTCATCTAATCAAACTTATCCACCTACCTCTAGATAGTTGATTTGGTTCAGCTTATTCCATTTACCACCATGCGGCAACACGGAAAAGCGGAACTGAATTCTATCTCTGCTTTCCGCTTCACTTTTGTCGGCTAAGCGACCTTGTCCTGACAGCAATCTCACACACATACACAAATCAACTAACACACAAAAAAAACAATCCGGATGGGCTAAAAGTTTTCCTTTCAGAATACTTTGGTTCTTGCCTCGAGACTTATCCTTCGCACTGGCACAAAATCATCCCTAATCACTTCACTGTGAGCGTTGCGCGCGACATCGAGAAGAAGAGATTTTTTTCTCCGCTGTATTGATCGAAGACCAAACTTTTCTTCAATTCCAATAAATCAACTTTTTTCTTCGGTAACGCGTTTGATACTGTGAGTGAGTGGGTACAATTATCGCTGACAATGTTATCCTTCGGCAGAATATCGCAATCGATCTCACTTAGTGACACTTTGAGCGGTCGAGCCTTGTGACATATAAATTATTCCGTTTACTACTACTGTTCACTTGGATGAATAGGAAATGTTTTTGCCTTCGCCAGATGGATGAAACTCATTAGCGTCCACCACAGTAAGCGGGGACGTTGGAAAATCACATTCCGCCGACGCCGTCGGTTGGTTGGATGCCACCGCAAAAATGCATTTCCGTCAGCATTCCAGTTCCGGGCGAACTTATGGTTGACGCCGCCTGTTCGTGCGCTCAGTGCTCAGATTGACGGCGTTGCGTTTTTTCTTTTTCGTTTCACACGGTCGCGGCTCGTCTGATCCTCCTAGCAGGCTTCCGGGCATCACCGTACGGACAGCGCCAGTTGTTTAACCAGTGTAAACTGAAATTGGAGAAAGTGGAATGGGAAAAATATTGGTGTATTCTTGTCGAGTGGGAAATGAAATGCGAGATGTTGGCTGGCTGCTCGGATGGAGGCGGTAAAAATAGCAAGTGTTTGTTTATGCTACAGCTTACGTTTGTTACTTCCCAGTTCGAAGAGAAAGTTGGAAATCGTCGTTAGCTAGAGGAAGTGGAAAACTTTCTGTTTAATCAAATGAGATTAAACATGCTACCAGGACTGAAACCTATTGCTTTGCATAGAGTAAGAGCCCTTAACCGACTTACCGACTGGGGGGCAAATTAGTAACATGATTAATGCAATAGTCGAGTTGCAGCAGAAGTCGACAAGTGGAACTCGTTATTGGATTTGCCCATTTGAAATCACTTCCTAGATTGGTCTAGTTCGTTTGGATTGTTTCATTCGGATTGAAAACCTGATTACGGTACAAATTTTCAATCATCGCAGAAAGCAAAGAAAAAACTGATTCGTTTTGACATAGGTAGAGCTGGCATTAACCTAGTTTCTCTTTTTACCCAGCGGTACCCGACGAAACCGTTCCAACTGAAACGTTAATATTTTTCAATGACATCCGCTGCTGTACTCTTGTACCCACTAGAAAATAGCAAGACTAACCGTCGATTAATTTGCCATCAGCGAGTAGTAAAGTATTCATTATCGTTGTTTTGAATCTGCTACGGGGACAAAATGAATGCACTTTTCAAATCATCGTTGGTTTGAGATCGTTGGCAGAAGGTGATAAAGAGTCATCCGGTTTCCATCAGCAGAGGTTTATGGTGGTTTGCACTTTAATCAATGAGTCCATTCATAAGCTTTTTGGTTTAAAGAGAATATCGACAAAAAAAACTCAATCAAATTATATTTCTTGCCATGTTTTTAGTCGATATTCGAAATCAATTCCATTTTATGTCAACGAAAGCAGCTTAACGATTGATGTGTTTTCCATGATTAGGCTTAAGGGAAAAAATAATCCTAATATAAATTTATCCTCTGTTCAGCAGAGCTGCGGCAGTTACCGGCTTGGGACTCGATTATTTGCTAGCCGGTTGGAGTGTGAGTACAAGCATATTCATAGTGTCTGGGTGTATGAGAAGGGTTTTCCGACAAGATGCGAGATGCACTTTATTTTCACACTCTCTGAAGTGTGACTGCAAACTAGATAATTCGACAGTAGAAAGAGTTTAATCTTTCAAGAGGATGGGTTTGTTTTGTGGTAGGTTCAGAATCTTTAATTCAATTCAACATGTTTCCGAGAGTGTGCTCTGGAGGATAAGCGCCCGGAGATGTGCTAGTTCGGGGTGAAGGAAAGTGCACAAACGAGTCAGAAATAGTGCTATGTTTGTATATATTTTCCTCTATTTGGTCATTCTCAAATCAACACGGGCAGATATTCGATTCTACAAATGAGCAAAATGAGCAATAAGTGTATTTTCATGTTATGATTATACACCATGATTAAAAGTCCTCGAATCGTGAATTATTTGGATGTATTCTGCTAAAATTTAGGTTACGTTACGGGTTTGTTTTCATTTGCAAAGTAGTTCAATTGGTAAACCCCTTCCCCGGTTAGGAGTTAGCTACGGGTTCGAGTCCCGTCCCGCATCTAAGTTTTTCAATCTGTTTTCCCCGTTAGATACTGATCATATTTAGAACTAGCTCAAGACGGCTCTTCGTCTTAACAATGACTAAAACACAAATTGTTATATTTTGTAATCAAGTACACGATATATGTCATTTAAATAGTTTTGTACTCACTTTTCTCGGAGATGGCTGAGCCCATTTCCATGAACTTAGATTCCTCTGGTTCCGGAATTACAGGGTATATGTTAAAAAAATATTAACAAGGGCACTAACTCTTCTCACAGACGGAAGATTTTCATAAACTTGTATTAAAATGAAAGGCATAATTGTTTCATACAAAGTTCCTGAATTTTATTTGGATCTGACATCCAGTTCCGGAATTGCAGGGTGATTGGTTTAAAAATTCCATTTTCAAATCACTTACTCACCTTTCTCAGAGATGGCAATTTCATACAGTTTTACAGAACGGTGATGTAAAACACGAAAATATATTTGAAAACTGCTCAAATCAATTCAAATGGTTGGGCCTTGTTAGTTGAAGGCCAAGTGAACCGGCTTTGGCTATTCCAGTTCCCTGTTTCCAGTTCCGGAAGCACCGGGAATATTGCTCACAAACTCTAAAATCGAGCACACTTTTCACAGCGAAGGCTTGATCTATTCTCGTAAAATTAGATTCAAATGAGAGGTCTTATGAATCCATACGGAATTCCTGAATTTTATCCTACTTTTGGTTCCGAAAATACAGGATTCAAACATTTAAAACCTTCATATAAAGCTCCCTGTACTTACATGCGCTGGTACGGAAGAAGAAGAAAACACAACACCACCTCTACGAACGAAGCGCACAGCGTACTGCGATTGATTTCTTACACGCGGTAAAGAAAATGAAAACCTGCACCGAAGGTCGGTGTTGAAAACACTAGCGAGTAATTGAGTTTGAGACAAAACACAGCCACTCTGCAGGAAGTGTGGCTGAAGCGCAACAGATGCGTCACAATGGATTGAAGTGTATTTGAAAAGACATACGTCGGACTGCCAGTCATATGATAATGATTATAGCAATGAAAAAAATACAATCACAAGCTAAACTTATGTTGCTGATTCATTAGTATATAGCATGAATTTCATATACAAAAGAAAATTTAATATAAATAGTTCGTGTGATTTTAATCAACCAGCTTGAATCAAAACAGTCATTGTCTCTATAATCAATATTCCGATGCCGATTTTTTTTTATTTAAAAGATATTTTTTATTCAGGCCTATTTGCGTACAAGCTTTACGTGGCCGATTGAGCCGATTTTTTGAATAATTTTTTTTTGAGTTGGATCTCGTTATCACCCTTTTTCTGGGAGGAGAGGAGCTTCCATTTTCCTCCTGCGAGGATTGAGGGGCAGCTTGTTCGTGGTTCGTCTCGTCATACATTGCCGTGGTATTGTTGTTGATTTCGTTGCTAGTTGCTATAGATGCGCCTTGTTGTACATTGTTTGCAATTGCTGGTTGGTTGGAGGGTAAGTTGTTAACTGCAGCTGGTTCTATAGGGGATGATGATGGATTCGTTGAAGGGGATGCTTCATTGTTGTTGGTGGCTGTCACAGGTGTACTGGGGTTACTTGGGGTTGGTGAGAAGGAGGCACCGTTGTCCTTTGGTGTAGTTGTCTCCTTGTCCAGTTTATCACATGGCTTACCGTAGTGAACAGCTTTTTGGCAATATTGACATGTGGCCATCTGATTGTCATAGGTAACAAGTGATTTGCTCGGAATTCTTGTATCTTGACCGAAAACCACATAAGAAGGTATAGGCCTCTTCAAATGTATGAGTAATAAACGTACGCCATTTAGAATACCGGGGAAAAAATCTTCCACTTTTCTTTTTCGATAGAGAGAATCTTTCCGTATTGAAACATAGTTTTGCGAATATATGAATCGGTAACGCTTGAGGGATGATCATGCACACGCACTTCTATAGCACTATCTTCCATATATACTGGAATGTTGTACTTAATGTTCTCGTGTTCCACATAATGCACATTATTATTGTCTTTTGCGAATTAAATTGCATCCAACTCTTTATAAAACTGGATGTAAACAACATTATTTGTCTTATTGCATTAAAGTAAATGCACACGTTTAATGTCAAGATGCATTTGCTCCTTAAGCAAACCTTCAAGTTCTCGTATCGAAGGTCGAATTTTGCACTGCCTGAAGTCAACAACAATTGTATTCTTTCGTGTCGGCGGTAGCTTTTGTTCGTTTGGTTCACTCATTTAGAGGTCGTTCTATTGTTCACTACACAATACTGTACTTGGTTTCTTCTGTCCCGAACGTAAGCGGTTTTGTTTTATCGACTGATTTGAGATGTGAAAGCGAACTGTCCGATTCCGATTGATATTGTTGCTTTTCTCATAGTGAAAAGTTATGCACTCGCTTGCAAGGGTGGCTCAACTCACTCATGAGGCTCTTTTTTTCATTTTTCATAGTTCACCTCATGATTTACTATGCAATCCGCAGAATTATGGTAAAGATAAAACTCATCGCAGATCTAGACAAACACAATCACTCATACAGAGCATCTCTGATACCAAATTGTGATAGTATTGATGGTTCTCAATTTTGATTTCATAGTACGTAACTTTCATCCCGAGTTTTTAAAAGTGAGTACTGATTTTGCATCACCGTACTGAGCTACGCCGATGAGTGCATGTTTACATTACAGAGCTGCCAACACAACCAATATTTTCGGTTTTGTTTTTTTGCTGGTACTCAAAACGATCACAACCATTGATGTACGGAAATAGCGTATACGATATACGATTAAATTTCTTTTTTTCAAGCTACACACAATTGGTTACTGAACCGAACACGATATACAGCATACGAAAAAAATGTGTTGAGAGTTGAATTGAAATGACATAGATTCGAACATCGGGTGCCCATGGCAACTCTGGAGCATGGGATTACAAATCGTCCCTCAGTCAGCTCTAATATTTGACGTGCGCTCAGCGCTTATCTGCTGATTGCTTGACACTATGATGCAGAGGCGATGTTTTCGCTATCCAAATGGTTGCCCAGTTACTCAACTCGCTCATCGATGCTACTGGAACCGATTAGCACTGATAAACTAAACTCCAAACTTACTGATGATGAAGTACATAAATGATGATTGCCAGCCTTGATCACACGGAAAATCGAGTAGTAAAAATTGACCTGTAGGGCCAAGTGTCATATACTATTCGACTGAGTTCATCAAGCTGAGTAAATGTCCTTGTGCGTGTCAAATAATCTCATTAGGTTTTCTCGGAGATGGTTAAACCGAATATATTCATTTGCCTTGTTATTCTATACGGAATTTTTGAATATAGAGTAAAGCGTGTTAAAACGTTTCGCTCCGACTTTTGAAGCAGCGAAACAAAAAGCGTAAAACAACTACTGGACTACTCCAATCGGTAGTCATTGTCAGTAGACGGCCAAGCAAACTAATACACAAATAAAACATACCATTTATATAAACCAAATAAACTTGATGTGTTTGATCCAAAGCGGTTGAGCGCAATTTTCAAAAACGAGCGAACAGTTCAACTAGTGCTTGTATGCGAATATTTGAATTTTGTGTTTTCTATCATCTATCGCACAATCTTTGACATTATTTCTTCATTCGGAAGGTTTAATGTCATATTCGGGTTTGGGTTGGAAATTGAAGTTTCGAGTATCAAATGAAGTATATTCCGCAAATATATTACGATTATGATGAATATTCGTGGGAGAACAGTTTTGACTCATAAATAATAGTCATGAGAAGACAAAATAATTTATTTCATGATTTATTAATTCAGACAATGATATAGGATTTCTTTCCATGTTTGTTATGAAAAATTTGATAGAATCATGTCTGACAAAAAGATAGAACATTTGATGAGAAAAGTTTTGAATTTGTCCAATCAAACTTTTTTTCAAATCTTATACTTTTTATACAAACGTTTTCTATACCAACATATAATAAATTCAGAGGAAAATATATTATTTTCGAATATTTTTTATAGGTTGTTTTTATTCCAACTGGTTAGTATTTGAAACTCACGTTAAACAAAGAGTAAAATTTCAATGCCCTTGGCATCTTAGAGCTTAACAAGTGTGCCTTAAAAATAAATATTATTGAATAAAAAAGTAATATTTCAGAACAAATTGACTCAGGTGGCAATCTTCCTGAATCATCTGAAAATTGGAGACTACCGGTTTTGCATTGTCACTTTATATGACAGTTTTGACGCTGTAACTCCGGAACCGGAAGTCGTATTAAATTTAACATTAGCCTATGAGGCAATAAGACCTTTATTTTAAATCAAAATTCATCTTTAGAGTATTTCACCGCTACTTTCAGTGTTTCTGGAAGTTTGTATATTCCTAAACTATCATTTCCTAGAAACCAGAAAAATTATCTGTCAGTTTTATGGAATTTGCATCTCCTTTCACCACCACTGAAAAGAATGCTAATGAAATTGAAAATTTTCCACATATCACGCTGTATTTTCGGAACCAGAAATCATATCGAAATAAGATTCTGGATGTTTTTAAAGAATTTCAAGACCTTTTATTTGAATTCCTGTTTTAGAAAATCGGTTAAGTGATCTCCGAGAAAATTGAATGCATTTTTATTCTTTAATTTGCACATATTCTGTACCTCCACAACCGGAAATCGGATCCACATCAAATTCAATAGCAGACTGTAAGACCTTTTATTTCAATTTAAGTTTGTTGAAATTATGGAAATCGTCAGCAAATTATATCTAGGCTTTTTCGGAACGTCGGTTGTATTGACAAATGAGGAATATATTAAGTGAGAACGTTTTGAATTTTACTAAACAGTTTCTTCGGGTAAAAATTTATTGAACCTTATCGATTCACTTGAAGTTGAAAAGTGAATTGTATATTTTATATAAACACCAAAACAAATTGGTTTTTGCAGGTGACTTAATCCCTCATACGATGCAATTTTATTTGCCAAATGACGGAAAATTTCATTTGTATTGACTGAATGTTGTATGTGACTGAATTTTGATGATTCTAAGGGTGAAGCCAGAGTGGGCACGACACGCGACGCGATGCGATGCGGATCTAAATTTCGTTCTTTTGATTCCAGCCAAACTTAACAAGTATTTTAGGGTAAACACGAGACGTTACTTATGGCGTTTTTCATTAAAAACACTGGTGGCGTGGATTACTCTGGTTTTGCACTATCGAGCAGAAATCGCAATGAAACACCGTCAGAATGTTGCGTTTCTGCTCGAAAGGGCAAAACCAGAGCAATCCACGCCACCAGTGTTTTTCAATGAAAAACGGCATTAGTGACAAGCGATTTTCGGTTCAACAAACCACGAAGCAGTACGTGCTCCGTTTTTCACGCGACTAACGAGCGAACAAAGGTTTCCTAACTTTTTTTTGTTATGGCGGAAGAAGATAATTTGATTGATATCAAAACTCTGATTGAAGCAGTTTTTCAACGGAATGCGCTTTGGGATCAACAATCTCGAGTTATCTCGATGAAAACAGTTTATACTTAAAAAAAATAAATTTGCAGATGAAAATGCTAAGAAAAAATAGAAACATCTACGCGATGCTTTAGGTTGGGAGTAAAATTGACACTTGTTCACAAGAACCCAGTTCCATTGTTGCAAAATTGTTGATCCCAAAGCGCATTCCGTTGTAAAACTGCTTCAATCAGAGCTTTGATATCAATCAAACTACCTTCTTCCACCATGGCGAAAAATAAGTTAGGAAACCTTTGCTCGCTCGTTAGTCGCATGAAAAACTGAGCACGCACTGCTTCGTTGTTTGTCGCACCGTCACTAAGCATCGTCTCGTGTTTACTCAAGAATAGATGTTAAAGTCTGAGGACAGAGGGCCCCGTGTTGAGTTTTAAATCGACCACGTGGCTCCCTCAATTCCCTTTGCGCATCGTAATTCTCTTGCACTCTCTCGTATATAAGCAAACTGTACCGAGTTGCCAGCATACATTTTATTATTTTGATGAGAAGTTTTATCACATTAATCTATCGTATGGGTTGGACATTACATGGAATCCAATGAACAATGAAAAAATATTCAACTTTCATAAAGATTAAATGTCTGTGTGTTTGGCAGCCTTGTCGAGCCAATTTTATTTCTCTCTCCTTTTTTCAGAATGCTATCAGGAAACCAAAGCGAAAAAAAAATGGTGGATGCATTGAAACTGACTTTGTTTCACAGAAAAATACAAGACTTTATTTATATCGCGATAACATATATGTTTTTATGTACTAATCGCATCTAAATTAAATTATCTAGACTTTGTCACAGTAGATTTATGATACAAGCCTTCAAAGCCGAGATATTCGATGAACAAGTAGAGGTATGCATTTCTGAGCGTTCCAATTTTCAGCAGTTCTTCAGTCAGAAAAAATACAACACGACCGCTAAACTCAATGAAACATTCTGAAAATTTCACAGAATATTTTCAACTAAATTTCGAAGACATTGTCAGGTGGGTTTTTCTATATTTTGCACCGTTTCCAAGAAAATTTAATTTGAATCGTGAAAATAGCAAAAAACCTACCACTTTACGGTACTGTCCTCATCCCTTAAGTTTGGCTCTGACTCCACCCAAATTCAGCAGCTAGAAGTTCTATATGACTTCCGGTGAAACTCTCAACGGGTGAGCACGTTGCATCGTGTTAGTCCGGAGAAAATTCGAGTATTTCGCAAGAAAGAAAGAATTTTCAGCCGTACTTTGACGATTCGACGCAGCCACACAGCGAGATTTTCGCTTGTAGTCAACTGAAAAGAAAGTCCAATGGATTATAAACGAAAATTAACTGGCAATATAGCCTTAGTTGCTGTGCCATCAATTCGGCGTCATCTCAAGTGAGGTGACGCCAACCAAAAAAGAAGAAGAAGAAGAAGTTCTATATGGAAGATCTATAATAGAACAGAAACTGGAACAAACGTATTCCCAGCAAGTCGTTCTAGTTTTATTTATTCGAGCAGTTTTTCTGTCAAATTTAAAACTGGTCTACGATGCCGTTCGATTTTTTGTATACTTGAGACACGAGCAGCCGCCTGCTATGACGTCATGAAACTGTGCCCAGCATCATTCTGCAAAAACCAAAACAATGAAGAAGAATGGCTAACAAAAAATTGGATATTACAAACTACTTGTTCATTCAGTACCCTTTACCACACTTCCCCGCAAATTATCGATCAGAATATCATCACTACGATAAGGAAATTAAGATTTTACTAGATTTGAAATGCTCGAATGTTTGTTTACTAACTCTGAGCGCTCTGATTGCCCACCAAATGCCCCAGATGTTGGTAACGATAGCACTTGCTGGATCGCCCTATCTTTGCCACCGGGCTGGACACGAGTAAAACACTGCTGGGGCTGCCAGTTTTTCTTGTTATAAAATCCAGATTTAAATTTTGTAACTGACATAAATTATGCATCTAGAACTAGAACACTCCTGAACATGCCCTAACTCTCGTAATTTCCATTTAATTAGCAAGTGCGACTGTATGACCATACACATACCAAACAGATGTGTGCTTCGGTGGCTTAGTCGATTAACGGACGTATTTTGTGATTCAATGATTTTCGGTTCAACTCCGTATCCTAGCCGTCGCTATCCGTATTCCATTTTTTGCGTCTTACTTTACTATGGGACACCTTTTCAAAATTCACTCCTAACAAGAAAGGGTAGAATTTAATCGTAAATATAGTAAACAGGCATTAATGTATGATTATAAACCATGAGTATTTTCAAATGATGAATATGAGAGAGACACATGTTGTTCAAGACGGTCAATTTAGTCATTTAATCAATAATCAAAATGCATTCTTATCATTGGTTTTCTTGCCTATAGCGTACATATGGTTGTGATCAATAAATCGTTCTTTAGTATAGATCCAGTTATTTCTCTGCATTATTCGCCCACCCTTTTTTATTTCAATGATGTTCTTGTACATAAATTTGCGTGTAGGGATGTCGTAATATCGATCGATTAATCGAGTGATCGATTAATAACCCAGATAATCGGGTAATATTTAATCGAATAGCTTAAAACTAATATTAAACTAGCTTAAACGCAAATTTCAATCGATTAGTTTCAAAATTATACTCGATTATTGAATAATCGAGTAATTCGAAATTTCCGACATCCCTATTTGCTTGAACTGAGACGCTCCATTTATGTATTTCTGTAACATGTAAAATTACAGGGTTTTTTCGAAGTGTGTGCATACAAAAAAAAAACCCAAAGTAATGTATGCACAGAAGAAGCTGGGACCTTATTTGTGAGATATTGCAAACATTATCGCACATACGGTACATATATAATCCATTCGGCAAACGAATTTCGGTAAAATGACCTTTTTTTTAACCACCTTTCTATCTCTCTTAAATGCCTTGAAAGCGAAAGGAAAATCTAATGTCGTTTTCGCTTGATGCCAAACCTAACCCAGTTTCCACCCTAACTGCTGTCAAACCGTTTGTTTGAAGCTAGTTTCGAGATTGTTATATCAGGTTTGCTCAAACCCCCGTTGGTAAGTGCGTAATCAACACAGTTTCGTGAAAAGTGTTTGTTTGATGGAAACTACCCTGGGTCAGTTTCAGTTTTCTCAAGCGAAAACGACATAAGTGTGTTCTCGCCAGCTTCGAATAACTAATAAACCAATAAAATCCTTCGCAGCAGTCACGAAAGACATTTCGACGTGAGCATTTCATAAGGGCACATAAACCAATGAGAGATTCTCTTTGTTTACTTTCTCTTCTGTTAATAACGCCTAAATTTTGACGTTTACTCACCAAATTTGTACATAGAATGAAAGAAAATATCTCCAGCTTTGTAATAGTATCATACATGTAACGAACAATTGCGTAATAACGCAGATATAATCGAAAGAGAAAGTAAACAAAGAGAATCTGTCAAGTGTTTTAAGGCCCTTTTAAAATGTTCACGTCAATTTGTCCTATGCGTAGGAATAATTGCAACCCACACAAACATTCTCACTATGTTATAAAACCGTAGCAAGATAGAGCTCTTGAAACCTTGGCGTTATACCAAATAACAATCAAGCAGTGCCAATTATTCTCCTCGTGTTAAATCTAGATCTAATAATCAAATTATGACGCCAATGTCGTAAACTTCTGTCCGACGATATTCACGATCGTTACAAACGGGTGCTCAATAATAAACTTGTGCACATTTTATTATGTTCCCAAAATAAGTTCAAACAAACAATGCTGAATCTCAACATCTTGTGAATTAATGAAGCTAGTATAAACAAAACAATCTACTGCGTCTAAGTGTTCAATATTTGCTCATGACGTCATCGAGTCCGTTACGATGAATTTTACCGACGAGTTATCACATCGTATGCGTTATGCCTTCGCCAGGTTTTCAGTAAAATTCATCCTCTTGAAATGCAAACTAATAACCCTTCTTTTTCCTCATTATAAAATGCATCTAAAAACAATCTAATGGCATTCACACTCTGGTGTACGGTGATGATGATGATGATGATGATGATGATGAAAAAACAAACCGATGATGGGCACTAGTGACGTGTCTGGTATCATAGGAGGGACTGGAAAACGTCAGCACCTCTCATTCTCAGTCCCGTTCTCGCCCTTCCATTCCTTTCCTTTTATTTTAGTACATTCCGATGTACACGTTTCCTAATATACAAATATATGTACTACGTCTAGTAGCTGTACACACTCTCGCAGTCAGAGCACTGCGGTGCGGTGAGTATTTATTTATTCATCGTCCAACTCACAGTCGGTCGTTCCGGTTGCAACCGATCCGTTCGGAAAGACACTGACTGACTAACTGACTCGTAGATTTGCGAGTTGTTATCTCTACGGAACGATCACCCAAAATCAGGGAGGATCGTAAAAAGTACTGCAGGGTGATGAAAAATTCACACACACCAAACTTGCTCTCATTCAACATTCTTGCTGCGACCATTTATCTTAGAAAACTTGTGTGCAGCTTCAACTTTTCCACCGCATCTCGGCGTTCGCCTGGCACACAGCATACTTTTGGTGCGGCAGTCAGAACCGCCGGAAGGTGAGAAATTGCGGAAAAATTTGCAAAACATGAACCCATCAGTTTGGTGAGGTTGTTCTCGTGTATTTGATTTAGTTTTTTTTCGTGCTTTTTTGTGACCTTCACTTCCGGCTTGAGTTTTATTTGCTTCCAAATGGTAGACGTGTTTCACTTGGAACTGATTCACTTTCACAGCACTCAAAGGACCTTCGGCAGCTAATGGAGAAGTTGTGCGCTCGGTTTGGGTGTTGCATGGGGGAACCAGTGAAAGAATTTGGCCATATTCATCGCGAATCTTGTGAAAAGCAATTTTGTTCACCGATAAACGATGCTGGCTAGATCTTATCTTATCAAAACTAATATCAAACCATACTTTATTCACTTAGTAGTGAGATGATGTGTCTTTTTTTGCATTTGGATATTCTTGCTTTGATATTCAACTGTGTCGATCGTTTTTTATTGAATTTTACGGATTTCAGTGATAGTTTTCAGAAAGTCACAAAAATATATTTAAAAATATTTTATGTTTTCAATATCAAACTGTTTCGACAGCCGAATTTGAGTGAATTCTAGTATGTTGTACACGGAGAACAATTTGTTACACTTTTTAAAATGGTATAGAATTAGTTCCGAAGGAACACGTGACCGAGAAGTTAGTAGAAAAAAGGGGCGGACGGTGCGCGCCCAGGCAGGATTAGTCGCGAATAAAAACGTTGTTCGGCTTTTTCTCGAAACCAAGTTTTTTCAACTGTCACTCGCATTCCACATGAACCAAACGCAAGGGGAGGACGCTTAGAACAATGTGCCAATCATACATTAACACAATGCGTTGGTGCATGCATTCACCTTCGTTTTCATACAGTTGCACAGTTGAGACACAAAAAGGGCTCAGTTTTGACAAGTAGTTGTTTCATGGGGCACAGAGTGGCACACTTAGGTTCACAGTATATCACGTGTTTTTTAGAGGCACAATATAGTTTGTGTTAAGCGACTCTCCTCTTGACCAAACGGCATTTTACTCGTTAGATGTCTTTCTATGATCAAAACTATAACCAAAAATATTCATTGTATAGGGTTGAAAATCGAAAAAAATTTTCGGCGATTTGATATTTCTCTGTGGAAATTTTTCATTCTAGTTCCGACCATAGCCAAATCGACACATAAAATTAAATTGTTTTGCTGTTTGCTTTCCGATGATTGGTAACCAAGAAATTGTGACACCTATTATTAAATAGAACAAATAGAACGAGTTTGAGCAACTGTTTTCAGAGCCGCCATATTGAAAAAAATAAGAAGGATTTTTTTTAAATTTTATTTGAAAAAGTATAATGTTGAAATATAGTTTAAACAAAAAACGGAATTAAAAAAAAAACACTTTTATTTTGCTTTAAAGAGAAAGTCGGTCGTTTTCATTACCAACATATAACTGAATATCACACTAATAATTTTATTCTTGAACAATGAGAGTTACTCATAACGTATTGCTATATGTTTCTTTCTCTAATGTTGATAAGTTACTAAACGTCCGAGTGCCAGTGAAGGACTCTAAGCTCAACTGTACACTATGATCCTCCGGAAATTTAGGGGGTTGGTGTCCGGCCCTGCGAGCCAGCCGTAAAAAAACTATTGCAACGGAAAATCAGTAATACGAATCGAGACCAATGGCAACGACCCCTGCGACGAAAACTGTGGAACTGCCGATCTCTCAACTTCATCGGGAGCACTCGCATACTCGCCGATCTACTGAAGGACCGCGGGTTCGGCATCGTAGCGCTGCAGGAGGACAGGATCTATGGTGCGAAAGTTTAGAGGTGATCATACCATCTATCAGAGCTGCGGCAATACACACGAGCTGGGAACAGCTTCCATCGTGATGGGTGATATGCAGAGGCGCGTGATCGGTTGGTGGCCGATCGACGAAAGAATGTGCAGGTTGAAGATCAAGGGCCGTTTCTTCAACTTTAGCATAATCAACGTGCACAGCCCTCACTCCGGAAGCACTGATGATGACAACGACGCATTTTACGCGCAGCTCGAACGTGAGTACGACTATTGCCCAAGCCACGACGTCAAGATCATCATAGGAGATCTAAACGCTCAGGTAGGCCAGGAGGGGAGGAGTTCAGACCGACGATTGGAAGGTTCAGCACCCACCATCTGACAAACGAAAACGGCTTACGGCTCATCAATTTTGCCGCCTCCAAGAACATGGCCATTCGTAGCACCTTCTTCCAACATAGCCTCCCTTATCGTTACACCTGGAGATCACCACAGCAGACGGAATCGCAAATCGACCACGTTCTGATTGATGGAAGGCACTTCTCCAACATTATCGACGTCAGGACCTATCGTGGCGCTAACGTCGACTCTGACCACTATCTGGTAATGGTGAAACTGCGCCCAAAACTCTCCGTCATCAACAATGCACGGTACCAACTACCGCCACGGTACAACATAGAGCGAATGAAGCAACCGGATGTCGCCTCAGCATACGCGCAGAATCTCGAGGCAGCGTTGCCATACGAGGGCGAGCTCGATGGGGCTCCCCTAGAAGACTGCTTGAGTACAGTAAAAGCAGCCATAAACAACGCAGCCGAGTACACCGTTGGGTACGTGGAACTGAGTCGACGGAACGAATGGTTCGACGAAGAGTGCAGAGTGATTTTGGAGGAGTAAAACGCAGCGCGGGTGGTAATGTTGCAGCATGGAACCCGGCAGAACGTGGAACGATACAAACAGAAGCGGAAAGAGCATACCCGTATCATTCGGGAGAAAAAATGCCACCTGGAAGAAGCGGGGTGTGAGGAAATGGAACTGCTGTACCGCTCTCAAGAAACACGGAAATTCTTAAAGAAGCTCAACAAATCTCGCAACGGCCCTGTGCCGCGAGCCGAAAAGTGCAGGGATAAGGACGGGAGGTGATTAAAAGGTGGAAGCAGCATTTCTGAACGGCGCGGAGAACGTAGGCATGGGGGTTCAAGATGACGGGAGAAACGACTACGTCAGTGCAGCAGAAGACGGAAATGATCCAGCTCCCTCATTGTGGGAAGTTAAGGATGCCATGCACCAGCTCAAAGCCAACAAAGCAGCTGGTAAGGATGGCATCTTAGCTGAACTCATCAAGATGGGCCCAGAAAAGTTGGCCACGTGTTTGCACCGAGTAATAGTCAGGATCTGGGAAACCGAACAGCTACAGGAGGAGTGGAAAGAAGGGGTAATTTGCCCCATTCACAAGAAAGGCGACCATTTGGAATGCGAGAACTTCCGAGCGATTACAATTCTGAATGCCGCCTACAAAGTGCTATCCCAGATCATCTTCCGTCGTCTATCACCTAAAACGAATGAGTTCGTGGGAAATTATCAAGCCGGTTTCATCGATGGCCGATCGACAACGGGCCAGTTCTTCACCGTGCGGTAAATCCTCCAAAAATGCCGTGAATACCAGGTGCCAACGCATCACCTGTTCATCGACTTCAAGGCGGCATACGATAGTATTGACCGCATAGAGCTATGGAAAATTATGGACGAGAACAGCTTTCCTGGGAAGATAACTAGAACGATGGACGGTGTGCAAAACTGCGTAAGGGTCTCGGGTGAACTATCCATTTCATTCGGATCTCGCCGGAGACTGCGACAAGGTGACGGACTCTTATGCCTACTATTAAACATCTCCTTGGAAGGAGTAATGCTACGAGCCGGGTTTAACAGCCGGGGTACGATTTTCACGAAATCCAGTTAATTTGTGTCCTTTGCGGATGACATGGATATTATCGCGGGAAACTTTGGAACGGTGGCAGAGTTGTACACACTCCTGAAACGCGAAGCAGCAAAGGTTGGACTGGTGGTAAATACGTCGAAAACAAAGTACATGCTAGTAGGCGGAACCGAGCACGACAGGATTCGTCTAGGAAGTAATGTCACGATAGACGGGGATACTTTCGAGGTAGTGGAAGAATATGTTTACCTCGGATCCTTACTAACGGCTGACAACAATGTGAGTCGTGAAATACGAAGACGCATCATCAGTGGAAGTCGTGCCTACTACGGGCTCCAAAAGAATCTGCGATCAAAAAAGATTCACTCCCGCACGAAATGTACCATGTACAAAACACTTATAAGACCGGTGATCCTCTACGGGCACGAAGCATGGATTATGCTCGAGGAGGACCGGCAAGCATTTGGTGTTTTCGAGCGACGCGTGCTAAGGACGATCTTCGGCGTTGTGCAGGAGAACGGCGTGTGGCGGCGGAAAATGAACAACGAGCTCGCTGCACTTTACAGCGAACCCAGCATTCAGAAGGTGGCCAAAGCCGGAAGAATGCGATGAGCAGGGCATGTTGCAAGAATGCCAGACAACAACCCTGTGAAACTGGTGTCTGCCACGAATCCGTTTGGAACAAGAAGGCGGGGAGCACAGCGGGCAAGATGGGTGGACCAGTTAGAACGTGATCTGGCGAGTATTGGGCGTGATCGAGGATGGAGAGAGGCAGCCACAAACCGAGTATTGTGACGTACTGTTGTTGATTATGTGTTATCTTAAATGAGCAAATAAATATAAGTTACTAAATTTTTATTTTTATCTTCATTACAACGTTTATTTATTTGGCGACATAATTTTTTTCCTATTTCAATTGATAGAATAATAGGTCATTAAATCCAATCAGTCATCACTCGTTTACGTAAAGTAAAGTGTTACATAAATAGTGTAAACTTTGTGTCTTCTTAGCGGTTTAATTTGTACTACTAAGTGACAGTGGAAGTTAAATCTAAACTGTTGTAAGCACTGATGAGCTCAAGGCGAAGCGTGGAGAAAACAGACAGCAAGGTGTCTTAGTCCTTTAGATGTTCATAGAAACTTGAGCTTTTTTAATTCTACATTTCTACTTGTTATTGTCAAATAACACATGGACTAAAAAGTTCCGGGCCTAACAAAGTGAACACGATTTATTGGTTCAAAATTAACTTTATTCTTCAATGTAATCTCCATCAAGAACAACGCAATCATTCCACCGCCGCTCTAACATTTAAATATCATTTTCGTAGAACGATTTATCTTTCGCCTCAAAATAGACCTCAGTTTCAGCGATAACCTCTTCATTTGTGCGAAATTTCTTACCGGCGAGCATTTTTTTCAAGTCTGTGAACAGCCAGTAGTCGCTGAGAGCCAAATATGGTGAATACGCTGGATGTTGGAGCAATTCGAAGTTCAATTCATGTAGTTGCTTGCTGAAACAAAAATTTTTCTTTGCCATATGCGGTCGTTTCTTTGCAATTTCAGGCTTCAAACGCTCCAATAACACTATATAATATTCACTGATAATCGTATTTTAATTCTCAAGATAGTCGAGAGATACACCACCCAAAATAACGAGGTCATAACCTTTCCAGCCGACTGTTGTGCTTCCGGGCCCGTTAGACGAGGTTCACCAGTTGCTGTCCACTCATATGACGATCGTTTTGATTCCGGGGTGAAACGAAAATTGTGTTTGATCCATTGTTCGGAAAATAAGACAAGTAGCGTCACTCTTAGCACAATAATTCACAAACTAATGAATAGAATATCATGAAATTTTAGCAGCTGTCTTTTAAAGGTTAGCATCAACTGAAAAAAGTGACTGCAATTAAACTAGCGCCATCTATGTGTTGGGCCCGGGATTTTTTAGCCCGTGTTAGCGTGTGTTAATATATAGTGTGCATTAGGATTAAGATTAGTATTAGAGACCGCCCGTGTGTTGCTAGTCCTTTATTGTTCAGAACCAAATAAGCTTGCAAAATGTTTTCCTGAAACGGCTTGCTGATCAATACCGACTCCGATGACGTCCGAATGCAGATCTACTTGGGAAGGAAGGATTGTTAGTTCATTGCATGTTGCTACTAGGAAACGAGGAATCCTCTACATTTCGACATGCATCACGGGATGGGGTTGTTTGTAAGTATATTTTCGAATAATTTTATCATGTGTTTATTGCGCTGGGTAGCCGGCTACCGATAATACGTTGTATTATACGTTGTCGCGTTTTGTATTAATAACTACTTCCTTCTAAAATATGAAATTTCTTCCGAAATTCGTTAAACTCCGGACATCCGGTTGTCGCAAGGTTCGTTATCAATTGATACATTTAATTCAATGTGTTCTGTTTTTTTTTCAATAGACAGCCGTAATACTGGCAATATATCTCTCGAACACCATCAATCGAGCGACAATGTCTGACGCAATACTGAGTAATATCCATCCCTAACTAGAATAATAAAACACCAGATGGATCTTCCTCACAGTCTTAACTATATTTGAGTACGTCCTTTTTAACCATGGTCGCAAGAAATATATGCACAGTTATAAACTTCACGCGCCCGTCTTAAACTTAGCATTTCACCCGAATAAAAAGAGATCCATTGATCAAACGTTCCCCGAATAATCGACGGAGTGCAGTTTATAAAATATCTTAAGGAACGATCTCACCAGTATCCTTTTCCTCCTATTCGCATTGCTGTAAACAAAACTTGGTGGCTGTAAGATGGTACACCACTATTGAAATAATAAAATAAAATAAACATTCGCGGATGGGTTTGCTGCAGACCAATTTTAGATTTTTAGCTTGAAACACACGATTGAATTGTAAATTTTCACATATTCCATATAAATCTGACAATACCGAAAATGATATGCAGATGGCGTTTTGATCGGTTAAGATATTTTCATTTCGGTCGGTTAATTCTCAGTTTTTGTCCTTGAACAATTTGTCGATTCACGAATCAGTATTATTCAATAAATAATACTTTTTGCAAATCAACGGCACACAGCAACGGCACGGCGGCTTTGGCAACACACTTGCCAAAGCTGCTCTATCACTCAGAATAGCTGTTTCGACCAATTATGTTACTATAAGTTGTTTGATACACATTGAAATTAGACTTTTTCGAGAACATCACTTGGGCACCGCATCGTACTCCCAGTGATGCCAACTCTCTATTGTCAAATAACATATAGGGTGTCCCAGATATGTTTCTACACCTGATGATCGCTGTGTGTCATTGTTTACATTTCGATTTGTTTATATGTGAGTCTTTGGTGCCGGTGCATTTATTGTTTACCAAAATGGAATGCATTTCTTCGGAATGCGTTTCAAGTGTGAGCAGTTTGTATCGCGATTCGGAAGTATGATGAGTAATTTACCTTTCAGAACAAGGAAAAATCTGAACATAAATCTGGCCCTGTGAACCAAAACCTCAGAAAATCGTGCAAGCTTCCTTACGAGATGTGGTCAAAAAGCTGAGAATTTCTAAGAGCATCGTGGAGTGAATAAAAACACCAAATGGATTGAGAACTTCCTTTTTTGTTTGCAAAAAAAAGTATGAGTAATCATGGATGATTATTTCTTCGTGGAATTCGTGGGTGACCTTGCTGAACAAAGTATTAAAGATGCCGATTAGTTAATTTTTGCGGAAATAATTGATAAAAATTGCATTGCCCAGAAATTTTTGAGTGTGAAATCCATTAGAACCCATTTGTTACAATTCTTTGGGAATTCTTGCACCCATTTGGGAATTCTTGCACCGGCGAATACTCATCTTGGAATCGGTGACGACCCCACTTTGATATGTTTTTAAATTTTTGTGTGTTCACTGAAGTGAACTGCAAACTTAGAGTGTGAAAATCGACAAAGATGTTAATTCGTACTTTTTGAAGTGCTATTTTCAAGGTGAGTCGATTGTAAAACGTTAGTGAAATTTACAAGTGCATAGAATTTTTCTTATATTTTCGATACATTTTTAGCATATTTGAAACATGTCAAGGTAGCAGGTTCCAGTAAAACTTTTGAAAAAGATTGGAAAAACAAAACAATAATAAAGTTCACCTAATTCCTATTTCATTCATTACTGTAACTTACATACCAAATATTTTTGAACATGTTCTGAGTAAGTTTATCAAATTATTCAAGGTTTGTTTGTATTACAACATCTCTTTTTGCTCTCGGCATTTTAGAGCGAATGCAGTGTGCCTTATTGAATATACTGTTAAAGAAAAATAATATTAAAATTAGAAACTCGATTTCATAACTATTGGATGATCTCAAGGTAGTGGAAGAAAGTTTTCAAACTGAAAATGTCAGAGATCGAATTGAAATTCAAATTGCCTTTATGAAGTGACGAAGGGACCTTGACTATAGAGATTACGGCGAACTGCAACATTGGATAGTATTCCTTCGGGTATACCAAGAATTAAACACTTGAGACTCCTAGAATACTACAAACGACATGATTAATAGCGGGATAATCTTCGCCACAAGGACAATTATTACTCTCAGCCAGACCTACACAATAGAGTCTAACGAGTACTGATTGAATGTGAATCTGAACATCACACAGATGTAATTCCTAATCATATCAAATACCCTGAACCATGTGATTGTCAATATTTTAAGAATAATTCTAAGAATACCAGGAAGCTTGTCAATTGACAAGATTTTCTTTGAAAACAATGAATCGTTCATTATTTCCACCCTCAGGATCACCACAATTGGCAAAATTGTCCGCTCTCTCATTATCTTGTATGGAGCAATGAGCTGGTTTACAAACTATTGTGATTTGATCTTGCCTAGGAAATAAAAACGATTCATTTTCATCAATCATATTTGGATGAATAGTTTCAATTGTGCTCAGATTATCAGATTTGTGATTTCATCCTGATTCAAAGCTACCGATGACACTAAGACCATACCGAACTGCTGTCAACTCTGCTGTAGAACAATTCCAGAAACTAACAATATAAAGGGTGGCAAAATCAGGATCGACTTTCTCGGAAATCCTCGTCATTCTGGTCGTCCTAATATAGCAGAAAGAATAAATAGATACAATTAAATGAACTCTATATATTGTTACCGGAATCAGTGAGAATTTATCAATTTTCTTAACATTTAGAAGCATACATTTTCGTTTTAATTTTCCATTTTCTTACGCCGTTCGATCCGCAGATGGTAACGAATATCGACTGGCACATTGTATTAACGAATTGGACATTCAACTTCGGCGCAGACCATAAAGACACAAAATTTATCACAAATACCATCCACCGTGGAGGAAAATCGAATCTTTTCCAAAGTATTTCCTACCTTATGGAAAACTTTCGATCCCAGCTGCGGGCTTCTGACATTTTGTGTTCCATCTGAAAAGTTTATGACTCGTAAGAGACACCATTGTTGGCAAAATGTGTGCTCACAAATGCGTTGCCGAGCGAGTGAAGGTCAATGAGTGTGAGAAAAGTAGAAAGAGGGCGATTCGGGGTGCGTGAACAAGGCTGACGTAAAATACAGGTTTCATTCGTCGTTCCGGTGGCGGTTTTCACGAAGATTCTTGTAATTGTATATGAAACATTACAGCAATTTTCGCTTCGTTACTTGCGCATAATGCTGTGCTGTTGATGTGTGCGTACGTATGATGCCTTTTGAATCACGGAAACCGCCCCAAAAGTATAATCGTAAACATAAAATTTGCGCTCATTGCACGCATTTCATTTTCTTTAAGGTCGAATACTTTCGCTGCCGTCATGGTTTGAAATCGTATCAGAACCGGCTACGAGCTGATATGAAAAAATGTCTTTATTAAAAATGTGTTTCGTAATCATCTTAAGGGTTGCATAAGGTTCTGAGCAAAGTCAAAGTCTTGGCATTACATTCCTTTCTGTTTCAACAGACTTTGAAGCCGATTTTTAGTGTACATAATCATTGCATGGCTAGTACTATGGATCCTACTGACACTAAGAATCCTTCCAGGTCGGGGCTCGAACATACGACAGCTGGCTTTCAAGACCAGCGTTCTATGCATTGAACCGCCAATCCGGGACATGAGGTTCTGAGGATTGTTTGAATATTTGTACTGTTTACTAGTATGATGTGCCAGAATCGGAATAATGAGTCTCATTTTCAAAAACTGTGTCAAAATAAGAAGCATATTAGAATCCTGATTTAAAAACTAGAAGTGCATAAATCCAAATACAAACGCACACGAAACTTCTATTGATAAACAGCTATTGATTGATCAGTATCATGCTCGTTTTGTCTCAAATTCTCTCAATTTTAGATTTTTCTGCAAAGGCTCAGAATACTCAAATGTCGCCAAGAAATACTGTTTGCTACAAAGTCAGGTAGGAACTGCATCTCATCATTTTACAGAAAATTTCAAAATTTTTGTATGTTTTATTGATTGACATTTGTACGGATTGCAGATTACAAACTAAATACAAGAATTGGGTATTCAATTATTTATAATTTCTTGAAACCGCCCAATTCAACAACAATCCCGAGTTCTTTGTATATTATGTTTTAGTATCTCGAGAAGTTCTATTTCTAGACAAAAAATCATTATTGACAAAATGAATGCTTCAGAAAAATCGTATTCTAGTGGTTGTAGCTGCTACATTTTGGAATAGGCACCATATGTAATAATTTTGATAACAGTTCTATAATAAAAATATAGACAAATATATAACTGATGCAACTTTTTCCAAATCTTATTTTTTCGAATGTTTTGTTTTGCATTCTTTCTGTGCTATGGGGCTTTCCAAAATTTACGCTCTGGGAGAGCGATAAGTTTTTGATCGTGAGATATCTCTTGTTGTATTTAACGTATCAATCCAAGACCTGATTTTTTCCAATTCCAGAATCCAGATCTCAAATTAAGTTCCTCGTGCAGAATCCAAGGGCAGAGTTTAGTTCTGGAACTGAAACAGAATTTCAGTTCTTGACTCGAAGCCTGGATTTCGAAACCCAAATTGGGAATTGAGATCAGGTTCTTGATTCTACACAGCAAAAAATTATGAAATTTACAGGTGACGCAAATCCATATATAATTCAATTTACAAAGATGTAATTCGTAAAATGAATGATTTTTACAAGAATGAATTGAATTTATGTCAAACCCATTCCGTTTTTCAAGCAGACGTGTAATTTTACATGTTCCAGCACTCAAAAGTATGTGTTAATGCATTAAATATGCGTTAGATCTACCGTAAGAATTGACGCTCGTAGATGTGGATCTCAGAAGACGTAAATTTACACGATTTTTTCTAGGTGTGTAGACCAGGATTTTGGAACTAAATTTAGTAAATAAAATCTAGACTTCAATCTGAATTTTGGAACTGGATTGTGGAACTAAAATTGAGATTCAGACCAGAATTCTGTTCCAAATTTCAGTTTGGAAACTCAGTTTCAGAAAGCAGGTTTTGAATTCTGAAACTGAGCTTTGAATCTGAAGCTCTGGAACTTCAGACCAAAATCCAGGACCCGAATTGAGGTCAAAAATTTAGGTGAATTTCCAGAATTCAGTTAAAAAATGCACTCCAAAATCTAGGTTCAAAATTCAGTTCCAGAATGCTGTTCTAGAATTTGGGTTCAAGTGTCAGTTTCACAATTCTAGAAGTGCAACTGAATTCAGCAACAAGATTTTGCAAGATTTTTGAACTAAAATCCTGATCTGAATTTTAGAGCTGAATTCTGGATCAGAATTTAAAAACTGAATACTGTACCGGAATTCTGCCATTAAAATTCAACAGCAGATCAGCATACAAGTCCCGGTTTTAGAGTTCAGTACTTGGATTCAGGTTCAGAATTCAGTGTCGAACCGGAATCCTGTTCTCGAATTTAGTTCCAAAACATATGTTTAGTGATCACATTAACAATCCAGATTCACAGCTCAGTTTTAAAATTCAGTTTGAGAACTCAGTATCCGAGTTCAGTTCCAGAATCTAGCATCAAAATTGAGCTTCAGAGTTCAGATCCTGAATTCATTTCTAGCATCTGGTTTCGCAGTTCGGTTTCAGAATTTCAGGTCTAGAATTCAGATTCTATAACATCAAAGAAACTGAAGCATCAATTTTATTCGTATTCACGTCATCCGGTTATGTCTCATGATATTACCCGCCAACCTTTGTTGTAACGTTGAACCGTTAGGTAGCGCTAGTAGTTCAACATAAACTGCTAATACACTGATGAGCCGAGGGCGAAACGTGAAAATTAATTAATTCAGAAAATGGAATACATACGATATAAAAACCCTCAAAGAACAAATAAAAACCCCTAAATGTTCACATTCTGCGACGCCCAGTTATAAATCGTCACCCGTTTACGCCGGAGACGTCAGAAATAGTATTGTACCGGTGCAATATTATTTAAGGGCAAGGATGGCTTTTATCGTATCAAAGAACGCTCACTGGCAACTCTTCAACGATTGAATTAGTGCCATCAAGGAAATACGGAAATCATCGCAACATGTGGGGATCCTCTCTGAAGCAACAAACGGTCGCTTATTCTCGTTTCGCGATCCGATTCTGTACAGGCAGTTGATAATTGCGATAGAATCATTTCACTATTGGCGCTTATTCTAACAATGTGTATATAACCTTTGTATAAGTTGTGTCTATGAAAATGTACGTAAATGCTCCACACAAGGGTTTTGAAATATTGCAACCTAGTATGAGAATTATCAAGTTTAATCATCGACTCGATTTTCTGCGAAAATTTTCAACTTGCGATTCTCTCTTGGAAAATTCCACTCAGCAACGATCATTATCAGACTGTAAATGTTTTTAAGGATGTGAAATACTCAGAGTTTGAAGTGGAGAGAAGAAACGTAGCAAAACTCTCTCACGGTTCATGCATTGAGAGACTCGAGTTCTTGTAGCATCTTCTACCGGATTGAAAATGTTGTATACAATATAGATAGCAATATAGTAGCTTCTGTCAAATTTTCGGCAATCACCAACACTGTTTAAAGGTTGCATAAATATTGTTAACTTTGCGTCTCTTTAGCGGTTTAAATTGAACTGCTAGGTGCAAGATAGCAGTTCAACTTGAACTACCTTAAACACTGATTAACCGAAGACGAAACGAAAAGAAATAGAAACAAAATACGTGTAAAACACCTAAATGTGAACGAATACAAGTTTTTTGCGCACAGAACACTTGGCCTTTTACATCAAACATTTTTAGGTCAGAAATTTTCACGTCCGACATTTTTGCATTTCGTTTCAATCGAGTAGTTTTTCGAGCAGTATGTTCCAGCATTTTTCCGAGGAGTTTTTTCAATCAGTTTTCCGAGCAATTTTTTGGGCAGTTTTGGAGCAGTTTTTTCGACTACTTTGTGGAGCACTTTGTTTGTTATCTATTGCCTGTTGTCTATTGAGAAGCGGTTTAGTTCACCGAAAGTCGTTTCGCCGAATAGGTCATTTCGCCGAAAGTCGTTTCGCCGAATAGGTCATTTCACCGAAAGGGTCATTTCACTGAAAGGGTCATTTCGCCGAAAGGGTCATGTCTCCTGTATGTTATGTGTCCTGTATGACTGATATGGAACAGCCACATAACCGAAGCCTAGATTGCTCGGCGGCACAAAGCCACCGAGGTGATGCCAGCTGAGTCGGCCGCCATACAAACCTGTAACCGCCTCGTTTGCCCGTTCTACTCAAAGCTAGATTTCTTTGTTTTAGTTAGGTCCAAACGAGCGGTAGCAAGGTCGGACAGCACATGAACCAAAACGATGTGGCGTAGCCGCATTAGATATTTTTTTCATTTTCACTTATTAAACGGAAAATACCACATACATTTGCCTGGTAGATACAACTATGCAATTGCTTTGATGGTTAGTAGCTAATAGTCAACAAGTTTTCTTGGGAACTCAAGAGTACAAGAATCTATTTTCATTCAAGAAGTTCAATTGTAGGTCATCAAAACGGGCGTTAACGCTATCATCTATCATATTTGTCTTTATTTTAAATCAATTCCAATTACGATTTTAAGACGATTTCAGGATTCGGCGAAATGGCTCTTTCGGCGAAATGGTTTTCGGCTCTGATCCGTCTATTGTCTATTGTCTATTGTCTATTGTCTATTGTCTATTGTCTATTGTCTATTGTCTATTGTCTATTGTCTATTGTCTATTGTCTATTGTCTATTGTCTATTGTCTATTGTCTATTGTCTATTGTCTATTGTCTATTGTCTATTGTCTATTGTCTATTGTCTATTGTCTATTGTCTATTGTCTATTGTCTATTGTCTATTGTCTATTGTCTATTGTCTATTGTCTATTGTCTATTGTCTATTGTCTATTGTCTATTGTCTATTGTCTATTGTCTATTGTCTATTGTCTATTGTCTATTGTCTATTGTCTATTGTCTATTGTCTATTGTCTATTGTCTATTGTCTATTGTCTATTGTCTATTGTCTATTGTCTATTGTCTATTGTCTATTGTCTATTGTCTATTGTCTATTGTCTATTGTCTATTGTCTATTGTCTATTGTCTATTGTCTATTGTCTATTGTCTATTGTCTATTGTCTATTGTCTATTGTCTATTGTCTATTGTCTATTGTCTATTGTCTATTGTCTATTGTCTATTGTCTATTGTCTATTGTCTATTGTCTATTGTCTAAACTAAAACTTTTGGACTGAATTCCGAACCAGGATTCTGGTCCTCCTGAATCTTAGCTTAATTTCAGGTTTTGAATTTTTTTTTCAGAATATAGTTTTAGATCACATGTTCACAAATTAGAACTATGATATCCTAATTCTATATTCTGGAACAAGTTTCGTGACTAAAATATTGAACCGAATTTAGTTTCTTAATTTTTATTTGGAATTTGAATCGTAATTGAATTTGATTTAGGATTTCAACTTTAGGATTCTGAAACTAAATTAAGGATATGAATTTTAGATGGGAATTCTGAAACTAAATGTTCAGTTCAGAACCCGACTGCCGGGACTAATTTCGAAACTTGGATTCCAGAACTAGATTTTAGAACTGAATTCAGTGTTCTATTAGGGTTCGAATTCAAGTTCGGAATTCAGTTCGAGAACTTCTGAATTCTGAAAATGAGTTAATTTCCAAAACAAAACAAAATAGAAATAAACTTCTGAGCAGAATTTTGCTACTGAATTCTAAGCCTGTTCCATATTTTGAATGATGGTAAAAAGTGCTGAACAGTTTTTTTGGAGAACCATTTAAATATTCCTAAAGGAAAATTCCTCTAATAAGTATGTAAATTCATGAAAACGCTACTAACAGTTCGGCTGAAAAGTTCGTATCGTTTAATAGAAACACACATTTTTTTGCCAAAATTCGTTTTTATTATTCAACATAATTGCCATCAGAGGCGATACAGCGATTATAGCGATCTTCCAACTTTTCGATACCATTTTTGTAGTACGATTTGTCCTTTGTCTCAAAATAGGCCTCAGTTTCAGCGATTACCTCTTCATTGCTTCTAAATTTTTTACCAGCATTCTCTTGAGGTCTGAGAACAGGAAAAAGTCACTGGGGGCCAAATCTGGAGAATACGGTGGATGAGGGAGCAATTCGAAGCCCAATTCGTTCAATTTCAGCATGGTTTTCATCGACTTGTGACACGGTGCATTGTCTTGATTGTGAGCCTACGTGGCACCCATTTTGCACAAAGCTTTCTCATATCCAAATATTCGTGAACAATATGTCCAACACGTTCCTTTGATATCTTTAGGGTGTCAGCTATCTCGATCAACTTCACTTTACGGTCATTGAAAATCATTTTGTGGATTTTTTTCACGTTTTCATCGGTAACAGCCTCTTTTGGACGTCCACTGCGTTCATCGCCTTCGGTGCTCATATGATCAGTACGAAATTTTGCAAAGTACTTACGAATTGTTGCTTCACCCGGTGCAGAGTCTGGATAACACTCATCAAACATTTTTTTGGTATCGGCGGCACTTTTTTTCATCAAAAAGTAGTGTTTCATCAACACACGAAATTCCTTTTTTCCCATTTTTTTCACAATAACAAAAGTAGCTTCTCTTAAAATGCAATATCTCACTACTAATCAGACAGCTGTCAAATTTATACACGTATCTTTTGAAGGTTGGTACTAACTGAAAATGGTATGGATTTAATTCTGTTGGCGCCCTCTCATAGGAACGATACGAACTTTTCAGCCGATCTGTTATAACATTGCTTGATATATTTTTTTAATCTCATTTGTTCCGTATTATTGAAATGAATGGTAGAATATGATTTTCGCCTGTAAGTTGTACTTTAGTCTAAATGCATTGTTATAATTCTGGAAGCGAAGCAGTTAAAGTTACAAAATTTACTAATTCATCTATATTCGGAAGTGTGAAAGAAGCATGCCAATTTTATTCGTATTCACGTTCTCCAGTTAAGTCTGTGACATTACCCACCCGCCTTTTTCGTATTTGATCTAAATATATTGAATCCTATCACGTACGAATTTATTCACATTTTTGCAGAAATGCTCCGTAATTTATTTGATAAAGTTATCATGAATTTCCTAAGAAAGTAAAGCATCGTTAAAATTTTACTTATTTCTGTTTACCATTTGTGATCCGTTTTGCACCACATGAAGAATTTAATGTCGTTTTTGTTTGAGAAAACTGATACTAACTCAGGGTAGTTTCATCAAAGAAACACTTTTCACGAAACTGTGTTGATTTCGCACTTAGCAACGGGTGTTTGAGCAAACCTAATATAACAACCAGGTTCGAAACTGACTTGATTTTCAGTTCAACAACGTTAAAACTAGATTCGAAACTAGCATCAAACAAACGGTTTGACAGCAGTTAGGGTGGAAACTGGGTTAGGTTTGGCATCAAGCGAAAACGACATAAGTAACCTCATATTTTGAGGATATTGATAACAAAAATCATTCACCATCCGTCTGGCGATTAATGATGCATTTTTTAATCGGTTTCCATAGCGTTTATATAGCGACCAGCTTAGTTGGCATAGTAAAAAAAACCATCACAACCGAAGCCATTGTATTCCAATCCTAGCAGAAACAAGCTAGAGAGCGATTAGATCCGGCGTGACAAATTGCACAGCGCCGAAAAAATATTATTTTCCCAGCTGTTACTCATCAAATGGCAGCTGGCTCAGCAAAAGCTGTAACTGTTTGAAAAAAAAGGTGATATGAAAATGCATCATTGGGTTTTTTTCGTTCCGTACCAGAAAAATCGAAATCGAATAGGTTGTTCTGTTTCTATTTTGGGTGTCATGTGACTTATTTGATGATACTTGGCTGTTGGCCCAATATCAAATTCGACAATATCTTCTATCCCGTTGCCTCTCGCTCAGTTTCTCCCCAAAAAAAAACAAATACAACCACATGAAATTTATGAATCTGTCTCCCGCACTGTTGAGACACATTTTCGTTCTCACTTTTCCTATTCGATTCCACTTTACTACGGTATGTTGCCGCCGACCTGTCTATTCATTTGACGAGCAAGGAAAGGTAAACGGCCTAACGCGATGGTAGTGTTAATACGATTTCCAGCTCCTTGCTAAGCCAGCAGCACTTGAAGTTGGCAGCCATTCATCATCACGCATAGGTGAGTGAGTGGGTGGTGTCATAAAGTAAAAGAAATCAGTCCACTTGCACTGAGAACGATGGCGGGAATCACAGCTTCCTTAGCACGTAACGTAGAAGAGCTTTTGTAATCCGGTTTGGAAACAATTTTATTGCAGTATTGATTCGATAGCTTTAAGTTTCTATGGCAGCAAATACATAACATCCCTAATTTTGCTAATACCAACCCAGAACTCCTGCAATTATAGAATATCATAACATAGTAAGTGGTCCCATCTATTAATCACTTAGCTCAGTGGGACACCGTACAACTTGGTCTAGTCATTCCTTGGCTTGTTCACCAAGCCTTCGTGCACAAACTAGCCCAAAGGGAGGCAACCGAGTACGGCAGTCTGTGGTTAGTTGCACTGTTGCAGTTAGCTACCGACATGTTCGTATTACGGTACTATTACGGACTAAGCCCGAGTGTTTCCTCCGTCAGGGCAGTAAATTTAGATTCACCTGAATTTCGAGCATACGTTCATGGCTAGAACAACATGTGAAACGGCGGTAGCCTCGTAATGATACGTCTTTGAAATTTTGTGTGCGAATCCAACTATTTCATTTTACGTGATGGATCGAGTAAAATCATATAGTTTTTTTCGTAGATGAATAACTCAGCGAATGCCAGTAGGCGGTGATATGATAGAGTATCACTTTGATAACCGTAAATAGTGATCAAATTCAGTTGTTACGCCTGTCAGATAGCTCTCAGAAGTTTATCAACGAATTTCAACTAGCTGGAATATCATCAAACAGATTTGCCAGAGCCAAAACATGGCGAGACCATTGCAGATATAATGGCATGCACGGGCAAGCCTTCGAAGTGCGGAAATAGCATTGCACAGGGAAATAATACTACCTGGCTGGTTCACTGAAGGATTGTCGTCGGACATACCGCGGATGAAAATCTCTGCTGATGGCAGTTTGCTGAGTAGTGAACACAATCAAAAACCCCGACGCTGATCCACCGAATCCGAATGGACCGGTTGATGATGAAATAAAAGAGCACGAGGCGGGTTGATTGCTCTGACAGTCGTCCTAGCCGACGGCGCTGACACGAAAACTGGAGCAGTGGTGGAAATGGGCTATGAAAATGGTAGCTAGATGAAATTTCACGAATCTGTTCTGAACTGATTCCGTTGGGATTTGCTACCGAAAGCAGGACGAAATTGATTTCGCAACGCGATCATGGTGTGGCTCTCCCGTTGACTTCGTAGCAGCACTGTAGAATTGACCATTAGCAATTCGTGACGCCGAAAAGGACTGGGTGGAATCTTCTCGCTATGGGAATACTTTAAGAATGTGCTTCTGCTGCTTGATAGAAACATTTCACCATCAAATGAACAATTCAGAATCTTTCGTTACGAACTCTGAATCCTTCCATCTGAGATTGTGCTATTTTTTTTAGAAAAAAAAGTATCAAAACGAAGTGTAGTTAAAGCTAAAATTTTCCAGTTAATTTGATCATTATGAAACGAATCTGAAATTAGTTTCTTAGAACGAAAGATTAACTCGTCAATTTGTTTAGCTGTTTGGCATAACACGTAACATAACATCGGTTTGTGAAAATGAAATTCTTATGTAATTATCAATAATTATACTTTATAATACACTAGCTAATATATACGTCGCTTGCGCAACCAAAGAAACACAAACGAGAGTGAAGAATATTGCAATCGATCAATATTCAATTTGATCATAACGTTAAGGTTCCCCGTTTTCCATGGTGTAGTTCTCACTTGCGCTCCTGTCATGTAACAATAAAGCCCCGGGCCAGACAAAATCAAATTCAATTTGTTGAAAAAATTGCCTGAATGTTTCTAAAATAAAATAAGGAAATGAACTTACTCATTCGTTGTTGTCTTCATTGTCACACTTGGAGTAAATCAAATGAAACGAATAGATAAAACCCTTCTTAATCCAGCTAGTGGTGTGACAATGCCTGTCTCTTCTTTCATAACAGTCTCATGAAAATATACTTCATACTTTTATCCAATTATTTCGGATACTAATTTTGACACCAATTGATTCAGATTGATTCAAGTCGTTCACAAAAGCATGCTTCAGTGTTTAGGTCACACAGTCAGCATCATTTTTCCAAACTAGTGCTTGACATTTGCGTTGCCTATTTGTATGAGAACAGTGATGCTAATCTAAATTTTGCATGATTATTTTTTTTGTGATGCTTAAACTTCTGAACAATAGCGCTTTACGAAATTAGAGGTGATCCCAAAAGATTGGCACTCTATATACATTAGAGCGGTAAAAAACAACGTGTCTTGTCGGTTACGTCACTTATACCATTATATCTCCGGAACCAAAAGTCACAGCCATTTGATCTTTGAACTTGATCAATGGCCCGACAGTAGCTTTCAAACGAGCCTAATGGCGTTTTCGTTT
This sequence comes from Malaya genurostris, assembly GCF_030247185.1. NCBI lineage: Eukaryota > Metazoa > Arthropoda > Insecta > Diptera > Culicidae > Malaya > Malaya genurostris. The sequence continues at coordinate 325,936,857 of NC_080571.1, forward strand.
TTAATTTGCACTACACCGGTGCAGTGCTACACTGAGGCATGAATAAACGAACAAAAATGACGAAAACATAAACAGTAACCATTGACTACAATTAACGATTCCATTGCACAGAGCTACACCAAACTTTTGATGAGTGCTACACCAGTGGTATCGGTGCAGAAACAGTGTAGCACTGGTGTAGTGCAATTGGTAAAAACGAAAACGACATAAGTTTGTTGAAATCGGTTCATCCATATCTGAGAAAGTTGAGCGGTAAAAATATCTTCGAAAAATACACACACACACACACACACACACGCGCACACACACACACACACGCACACACGCACGCACGCACGCACACACACACACACACACACACACACACACACACACACACACACACACACACACACACACACACACACACACACACACACACACACACACACACACACACACACACACACACACACACTCACACACACACACACACTTTCCGATCTCGTCGAACTGAGTCGAATTGTATAAAACACTATGGGTCTCCGAGGCTCCGTTCGAAAGTCGATTTTTCCAGCAATTCTAATACCTTTCTATAGAGAAAGGCAAAAATTGTTTGAATATTATTCAGTTCTTTGCATAGTTGAAATCAGTTAGATGAAGTAGTGTCATCATGTAAAAGATTTTGTTCAGCTACTAAAAGTGAACAATTTCGCTTTATGCGATAATATCAATTATGAGCAGTTTGGTTATAAACAGAAAGAATAAAATGACCGCCTTTAACAACATGCACAAATGTGTCTGAAAGCTCATGTAATGTATTACCATACTTAGTTTATACATACTAAATGACAACAAAACTTGGCTATCAAAACATGTCGTAAACTCACTGAACTTAATAACTGAAAATATTTCGTATTTCTATGCACAGGTTTTGCACAACACGATTTGTGTGATATTTCATTCAATTCATGCGGTTAATACAAGTTCAAGAAAACTTCAACTTTGAATTATTCATATATCCAATTATATGAAGAAGAAATTATATTGTTGCATTGAACACAACAAGAGATATTCGCGACTATGTTCTACCCATTCTTGTACAGATCGAATTTTTAAAAGGAGTCCCATACTAAAGTAAGACGTTTTCACGTCAACAATATTTTATGCAGAATCTCAATCTTAACCGGACTGATAGAACACCGAATCATTGGATGCTCTAAAAATCAAAATAACTGGGCTTGATTGTGGTATATGAAAAATTCGATCGTCTCGCGACAAAACGACGAAATATCTTACAAGTTCCCAGTTTCAGTCAAAAGCTTGGTTTTCAAAAATTTTAAAACGAAAATAAATCGAAGTAGAAGTGGTATCAAAAATTACATTGAAAATTAGTTAGTAACAAATCATTTTACTCTTAAAAATAAACAAAAATGTATGATTTTAACAAACAAAAGCATTAGTTGGAATGACTCATCCTTTCAAGTTAATTTATTTCAACTAAAAAGTTTTTAAATTCAAATCACAACAATTATTCACTTTATTTAAGGCTCGTTCATTTGAAACCAATTAGCGAACTGAGTTTTCTGTGAAATTATTTGCAAAGGAATTGATACGAACGCCAAATATTTGTTCTTTTTATCGAAATATTTATAGAAACAAACTAATCCACTGAGAAAAATTTATTATCTTGTTTTCTAGTTTCAAGCCCTATTATTTGCTATATCAAACACAATTTTCTTTTGTCACTGTTTCGATAAAAAATCCGTTGTGTAAAGCCCCAGCTTGGTTTATTCAACCTTTTTTTTCTCCGTGTGTAGGCGTAGCTATTCTCGGAATATTTAGACAAGAACTCAAATTCTTGTTGATTCTAATTGTTGTAGCTAGGAAACTGGTATTTATACGAGAATGATGTTAAAGGGGAATGTCTGAAATTCGATTGATTGAACAAAATTTGAACTCTTTTCAAAGAATAATAAAATCATATTTAAAATTACATAATTTAAAACAATTTTATCTCATGAAAAGTATTGTTGATTTGATTAATGTAAATTGAAAATTAAATATGTTACAGCTAAAATAATATTTGGGCATTTTTTCAGCTTTAGGTGCAGTGATGCCACTTTTCCATGAAGTCAAATCCGCAGATTTGCTTTCAAGATACTCATACTATTACATACTCATTTTACTATTTTTTGTAGATATCCCGAGAAATAATGTGTTATCTGAAGATTTCTGGAGAAATAATGTAAAATTCGTAGATTTCCTGAGATTCATCCGTAGATCCTTAGAAAAGACAGGAATCCATAGGGTTGGCATCGCTGTTTAGGTGTGGTATGAAAAAAATCATTTTAGCAATTTTAACATTCTAACGTAAAAAGCAATAAATTTACTTGAACTGTCCTTCCTGCTAGAAGTAGCCGTTTTCGAGATATTTAGACATCGAGTGCCAAGATGTCAGATTTTTATTGAATAATGCCGATTCAACAAATCACAGGTAATGGTTCAGAATCTGTCAATTTCTATGGCTGCGTCCTGTTGTTTACACTCTTCTCTAACCACTTGTGCAGTTGTTTATTCGTTTTCATTAGTTTATTTCGAAATGCGTGGACTTTCAGCAGAACAACATCGAAAGATTGTGTACAAATGGTGCACAAAACGTGGACTGTTACTGAGAAAGATAGCAAAAATGGAAGGAGTAAGTGAAAAAGCCGTGCGAAATGCAATCAGGAAGTTCGGTGAGGATAACACCTTTGAGGATAAACCGAAAACGGGTCGAAAGTCCTGCTAACCCTCAGTTAGATAAACGTATACTGAAGGCGTTCGATCAAAAGAAGGAGCTTTCAGTTCGGGATGTGGCCAAAAAAGCGGGCACTTCGAAGTCAAATGTTCTTCGTGCTAAAGAACGTTTGAATCTTATAAGAATCAAAAACAACCAAAACGTAGTCCGCAACAAGAAGCATCGATCAGGCCGAGGGTTCGAAAGCTGTACAATACGATTCTTGCTGGGAATTTCAACTGAATAATCATGGACGACGAAACCTACGTGAAACTCGATTACAAATCCTTGCCGGGACCACAATATTATACGGTGCGAGAAGGGCAAGTGTTAAACCAGTCCGAGACATCGATTGAAGTCGAAAAATTTGGTAAGAAGGCTATGGTCAGGCAAGCAATATGTAGCTGCGGTAAGATTTCGAAACCCTTCATCACCACTGCTTCAACGAACAGCGAAATATACATCAAGGAATTTTTACAAAAACGACTTCTACCCATGATTAGAAGCCACAAGGATTTTGTAGTCTTCTGGTGAGACCTTGCTTCTTGCCACTTTCGTCCCAAAAGACATGAATCCACCAAATTGCCACAACTTCGACCAATTGAGTAATTTTGGGCATTAACGAAGGCACATCTTAGGAAACATGTCTCGGCAGCCAAAACCATTCAACAGTTCGAAAAAGATTGGAAAAAAGTGTCAAAACTTGTTGCCAAGATGTCTGTCCGGAATTTAATGAGGAAGTATATCGTAGTAGTAGTATATCGAAAAAAATTTGAATATCTAACACTTGTGAATTATTTACAGCGAAATCAAAGTGCGTCCATACTTTCTGGGACAGTCTTTATTCCCTTTCATGGGCAAGTTTACATATCTGCTATTTGACTAATCAATATTTTTCCAGTCAGTTTTTCGTTCAACTTAAATTATTGAATTGCTAAACTGTTTTCTTGACAGTGTGTAGAAAAAAGACTGGCTTGATTAGTTTAAATAAGGCACCGCGCCAAACCGAATAAACTTGAATAAAAACGAATGTTGATTAGAGCAAAAGCAATTTTTTTTATTTGTAAAGCGAGATACCTCATTTGCGTTTTGTTTCCCTTCGATGTTTCATATTGCAAAATCCTTTGAAGTTCTATCGATTAGATTTGTGTAGCTGTTTGACAATCGAAGAAGGGTCCGTCTAATCAGTTGGATGTTGTTTGTAAGAATATTTGTCTGCGAAGTCTGCGGATTGCGAGACTGTTTATTACGTATTTACTTTGAGGCAATCGGAATATTTAATTTTTTTTTTCATTTAAGTACAATAATTCCGATCTGATTGCTTCCTGGGAAAGTATTGAATTAAAACTCATGGAAACAAAAACGATTTACCGTAAAAAAAAAAAACAATCCACTGCAAAGTGGATGTATAACCTAGTTCCAATGAATTTCATGTAAAACTAAAAGCATTTGAAAACTTCTACTTCACTTTTCCACTCGTGAAGGGCACTGTCAGAGAACTTAAAATACATGTTCTTTTTTGACGTGTACGTGGTTATTAATAGTCATTAGTTTTTCAAAATTGTTTGGCTTAAATGAGCGAGAATAGCTGGTATCTATCAAATGAAAATTACCCCGCATCCACCGTCACCTTCCCATTTCTCACCGTGGAAATCCTTGTCAGATGACATCCACTGTGGAAGTGAAGTGGAGCGAAATTGGTTTCCAGGGAAGAGCATTTCTGTGTAGTTTTCTACTCTTCAACTGTTAAGTTCTCGCCAGTTTTCTCCCTTCCATTCAATTCTGGGGCTTCATGCACGTACATACCATGAATGAAGAAAGTTCCGACAGGGTACAACTGACTGTACAACGGTGTTCGTGTTTAATGGAGCCACCAGTACTCAATGAGACTACTAAGCCACGGGTGTAGTTACCGTGAAACACGCCAGCCGTGCTCCTGGAAGGGTGCGAAACACCCCGCCTGGTTGGGAAAATGGGGGACACAGTTGTGGCTTTCGAACGATTACGAAAAAAAGGGAAATGGCCTACCGAGGGCAGGTCGCACAAGGCACAGAAATATTGATTTTGTCGGCGCACCGTGCCTGCGGATTGTGCGGGGTACCGCATGATGGCCAGTGCCACTGGGGGTGACGTTTCTGCTAACACGATACCAACTAGCGAATAGACGAGGCTCTCTAGACTAACCGAGAGCCTCTGTAGATTCGTCGGTTGGCAGAGAGAGAGGGCAGAATGAATGGAAATATTATTACTTTGTGTGTTTCATATTTTTTCTCCGTGACTCTGGTGGGTACCTGGTTTTCCTACTTCGGTCAATGGTATGCTGAGTAACGTCAAAAGCTGAACTCGTTATGGACGCTCCTGTGTCCCGCACCCGGTGATAGTGGGATTCTGGGATTCTGGCTGATAGTGAAAATTTTGTTGTTAGGCGAGCAATGGAAAATCAGCATCCCTGGCAGCATAAGCTGCATTACTAGACCAGATGCTGGATGAAGGTGCCGGTAGCGACCAAGAGCGACTGCAGCGCGAAAGTGGTTTTGGAGAAATTATATTTCACCTTTACAACTCCTTTCGTAATCTGCATAGTTGGGTACTATTTTACGGAGATAGTATTTCCGCGCGATGCGATGTTGAAAAATTAAATTTCCTACTTCGTACACGCGAGACGGGATGGGAATTTGCTTTCTGTGCAAATTAACTGTAGATGGAACAACAGCTGATAATTAGCTGGTGGCAGGAGAATTAATTCATTGTCAGTTGGATGATGGGGATGATGGGAAACATTATAAACATTAGCTAATGGGTTAATCGTTTCGGGCTAAGTTGTCCTATTCAGATGTGACGTTGTTGTGTTTTTATTACAAGCTATTGCAGCTCCTATTGCATTCGAAACATTTTACGAGAGCATTTTAAATAGACAATAATAAAGATACATTAGAACTGAAACGCGTATTTAGCACTTTTTCAATCGGATTTTACAGCATTGATGAAAAAATTGAAATACGAAATTAACACTATAAAAACGTTGTAGTAACACTAAACATACAAACGCTTAATATATAGCTATTTGAATCATAACCGGTCAAATCAGCTGATATTCTTTCTATTGAGTCAATTTTCGACACAAATTCAGGTAGCTTCAATAAATTCAAGATCAACACACAAAACTATTAAGCGGGTGCGGTATTCGGTTTTCGATCCTAGAAGGAACGCAAAAATTTAATTTGGAACGCACTACGATTTCTCAATGAGGGCTTCACTGATTTTCAAGAATTTCGAATTAAATGAAATGGTTTATATTTCCTTCCGTGAATTTAACTGACTTCGGATACTCCGATTTTCGAAGTCCGGTATCGAGAATAGAGCTCAATCGTTTGCTCAAAGAAAGCCAAGTCAAATTTCATGAACAAAAATTTAAATTAAAAGACTTACAAAGATGGTAAATTTAACCCGATTAAGGTGGATTACATTGTGATGAGTTTTTAAAAAACAAAACAAATGACCAAAAACTCTAAAGTGGAATGCTGAACCAATTGTCACATGTTTTGATTCAAAGGGATTAATTTTATGGTTTCATACAATCTCTTTTTTCGATCCAACCTGCAGTTACGAAATTATAAGGTTCAAACTGTCATTTAAAACATCGGTCAATAGAATAATTTCATGAAATCTAAAAACATCGAAGAATATTTATGCAAAATATGCATATAAAACCTGTTTTAATCCACCTAGTGCTGTAATGATGCTTTTCTCATATTAATAATATTTTCAAAAATATCAACAGAAGATTTTGTGAAGATTTTTTTTTTTCAATCTTGAATAAAATAAGAAACTTTCTTTGGGTATAGCCTACAAGTTGAATCAGTTTTAAGCCAAATCTAGAAGAATTTTACCCTTCGTCGCTCTAAATGACGGTGTGAAATTCAATAGCAACCTACAGGACTACGAGATTGATTTTATGAGTGACATTATTTGACACATACTCACACATAGCCTCAGCTCAGCTCGATGATCTGTGTCGAATTATATAGAGCACTTAGCTTTTCGGGTCAATTTTCCAAGTAATTGTATAAAGTTTCTATATGAGAAAGGCAATAAGTGCACTTGTATTGAAAAGCATCGTTATCATGATCTTGTGATAACACTAACAAGTAGGTACAAACTGTGTTTGGCAGGATAATTTAAAAAAGTAGGTACAAATTGAAGGATTAGAAATTTACATATTTTTCACCTGAAAAATATAAGTTTAATATTTCACGCAGCCCACCTGGGTTCGATTCCCAACCCCGCACATAGGATCAGAAAGATTTTCTGGTCCGAAGAGGTGAATGACCTTAAGGTGTTAAAACCTCTATAATTGAAAAAAAAAAAAAAAAGATTAATATGGCAACCCTGCACGCTATACGAAATTGAACAAAACACGCTGTGAATGGAGCAAAACCGCACGTACCGTCGCGTACCAGTTTTGCATCGTCATTTTTTTTCGATTATAGAGGTTTTAACATTGTTGTCATTCACCTCTTCGGGCCAGAAAAGTTTTCTGACCTTATGCGCGGGGTTGGAAATCGAACCCAGGTTGGCAGCGTGAAAGGCATCGAATTACCCATCACACTAAAGAGTATATCGAAAATAAGCTAACCACAAATTTTTCTTTCAAATTATGATAAAAAACGATATTTTATTCAAACTAAAAATTGATCCTTTATTGTACGATGTTAAACTTGAGCATAATGAAGTTCCGGACAAGTATTGCATCGCATTTTTTGGACGCTTGAGCCCAAATTTTTTTGAACTCCTGCATGTTCCCAGCTGCCTTACCAGTCTTCTTGAAGGCCCTCTTCACGATTGCCCAGTAACGCTCGATGGGTCGAAGCTGAGGGCAATTTGGTGGATTGATATTTTTCTCAACGAAATTTATACCGTTTTCCGCAAGCCAATTGAGAGTGGTTTTATCATAAGGAGCCGACGCTAAATCCGGCCAAAACAGTGGAGGTGTACTATGCTTCTTATATAAAAGCAGTGATCTCTTCTGGAGACACTCGCATCGATAGATTTCTGCATTTATAGTTCCGGTAGTGTAAAAAATGGTTGATTTCAATCCACAGAAACATATTGCTTGTCATATCAGTACCTTTCGATCGAATTTGTCCACTTAAATCGACCTGTCCGCATCGCTCACAACCTCCCCAACGACGACAGTAAAGTATTGTGGACCTGGAAGGGTTTTTGTGTCCTCCTTTACATAAGTCTCGTCGTTCATCAAAACGCATGCATCCGGACACTTCAAAAGACGCGAATACAATTTCCGGGCCCTTGATGCTGCTTGCTTCTTCTGTTCTAAACTTTGTTTCGAGATTTTCTGCTTCTTGTAGGTCTTCAGGTGATTTCGCCTCTCGATACACTGGATCATTCCGACACTCGTTCCTGCTTTTTTACCAAATCACGTATTGACATTGATTTGTTCTTCATGATTAGAGATACCATTTTCTGGTCCAGTTTCGATTTGGAAGAATTGGGTTTACTGTCTCTTCCTGGTAGCTCATCCAAAGAATAGTGTTCCCCAAACTTATTAATGTTGGTTTTAACACTGGCATGATGAATTCCAAACCGCTTCGCCAATTTTCGCATACTAATACCCTTCTCACTTAGCCATGTGCCCAGCACCTTAATTTTCACTTCCTTTTCAATACGCGACATTTTTTTTTTTTTTTTTTTGTTTTCATTATAGAGGTTTTAACTTTAAGGGCATTCGCCTCTTCGGGCCAGAAAAACTTTCTGACCCTATGTGCGGGGTTGGGAATCGAACCCAGGTGGGCTGCGTGAAAGGCATCGACTTACCCATTACGCTACACCCGTCCCCATACGCGACATTTTGAAAATGCAGAATTTCAACCGCACAAACAAGTAAACAAACGAAAGCTGACAGCCAAACGCACAGCATGCTGCGATCTGAGCATAAAAAACCATCATAAATTCATGCGTACAACACAAATGTATGTGGATAGCTTATTTTCGATACACTCCTTATACCCGTTCCCCTGCATCGTCATTTTGAATTTGAATGTTTTGACACTCATCGCCCTATAATTTCGGATCAGGATGAAATCGCACGGTATATTTAAAAACAATGAGAGCTTTAATTTGAATCATTAATCGTGAAAAACGGCTTAACCGTTGCTGAGAAATCGACGGAAAGTCCGTTATTGAAGATTTTCTTCACTATTACTGGTGCTTTCGACTCCAACGTTTCTGTTTGTTTTTTTTTTATTTTTGGTGGTTGTTTAAAGTGAAAACTCCGATTTTTCACGAAAAAAATCGCCATTTTGTAGCTGTTTAACCTCCCCAAAGTAACAAACAACGAAAAGGAAAACGTTGGGGCCTAGTTTTTTTAATGTATAAAATGTGTGCAAAAATTGAAATAAATTGGTGCAGTAGTTTTTGAATGACGATGGACACAGACTTTCAAAACCTGCTTTCGAGAAAAATGCGTTTAAAGTTTTTTTTCTATAAAATTAATGGGAACAATTAATTACTCCAGTGAGCCCATAGGGTCTAAAATTTAAAAAAAATCATATTTTTTCTTTTATAATTTATTATAATAAAACATTTCAAGAAAGTTTTGTCAAGTTTTGAAATCAATCGAAGTAGAAATCTTGGGCCTGTGCGACGAGCTCTTACTTCTTCGTAAAATGAGTTAGCCATAGATAAAGGGCCATAGCTTCCAGAGTATCGTTCCAATAGGCTTGAAAATTTCACAGAATATTCTTGAAATATTTTACTATACAATGATTCGTCAAAATAAGAAAATTGTATACACCAATGTCTCTTTTTGCACGGTTTTTTTTCGCAAGGTTTTTCACACGGTTTTCGGAATTACGCGGTTTTCTTTTACACGGTTTTCGTAATTAACACGGTCTTAGAGAAGAACTTAGAAATTAATACACTTGTTTAACGTTTTACAAACGTTGCGATTTGCACAAGATTTTTTTTACACGGTTTTCGTTTTTTTACACGCAATTAACACGGCACGTAATCCCCGTGCAAAAAGATACTTTAGTGTATATTTTTATAACTTTTAAATAAATTCGAATTTTCTAAGTATTGGGGGTAAGTTATCAGTCAGAATCAACGTGTGGTTCAAAATTCCCTACTTTCCCCTATTCTTAAATACCGTATCTGATCATCTTGAGAACGGTTACTTTTAAAAATTTAATGAACTTACACCGTTTGATCAGCAGAATTAAATTCTAGTGTTTCATATAAGTCAGTCGATAAAACAAAACCGCTTACGGTCGGGACAGAAGAAACCAAGTACAGTATTGTATAGTGAACAATAGAACGATCTCGAAATGAGTTAACTAAACGAACAAAAGCTACCGCCGACACGAAAAAATACAAATATTGTTGATTTCAAGCAGTGCAAAATTCGACCTTCGATACGAGAACTTGAAGGTTTGCTTGAGGAGCAAATGCATCTTGACATTAAACGTGTGCATTTACTTCAATGCAATAAGACAAATAATGTTGTTTACATCCAGTTTTATAAAGAGTTGGATGCAATTCAATTCGCAAAAGACAATAACAATGTGCACTATGTGGAGCATGAAAATATCAAGTACAACATTCCAGTATATATGGAAGATAGTGCTATAGAAGTGCGTGTGCATGATCTTCCCTCAAGCGTCACCGATTCATATATTCGCAAAACTATGTTCCAATACGGAGAGATTCTCTCTATCGAAAAAGAAAAAGTGGAAGAACTTTTTCCCCGGTATTCTAAATGGCGCACGTTTATTACGCATACACTTGAAGAGGCCTATACCTTCTTATGTGATTTTCGGTTAGGATACAAGAATCCCGTGCAAATCACTTGTTACCTATGACAATCAGATGGCCACATGCCAATATTGCCAAAAAGCTGTTCACTACGGTAAGTCATGTGATAAACTGGACAAGGAGACAACCACACCAAGGGACAACGGTGCTTCCTTCACACCAACCCCAAGCAACCCCAGTACACCTGTGACAGCCGCCAACAACAATGAAGCATCCCCTTCAACGAATCCATCCAACGTATCCCCTATAGAACAAACTACACCAGCTGCAGTTAACAACTTACCCTCCAACCAACCAGCAATTGCAAGCAACATACAACAGGGTTTATCTACAGCAACTAGCAACGAAAAGAAGACGGAAATCGACAACAATACCATCGATGCGGCAATGGATGACGAGACGAACCACTAACGAAGTGCCTCTCAATCCTCCCAGGAGGAAAATGGAAGCTCCTCTCCTCTTAGAAAAAGGGTGACAACGAGATCCAACTCAAAAAAAAATATTTAAAAAAATCGGCTCAATCGGCCACGTAAAGCTTGTACGCAAATAGGCCTGAATAAAACTAACTTTTAAATAAAAAAATAGTAGCTCGTTCCTGATTTTATCATTTTTGCTGTTGCAACTTTTTGAAATTTATAATCATGCAACTTTCGAATTATATTTCAATTTGTTTTCTTTATTTTAGTTCCAAACAGTCTCGAGTACTACAAATGAGATGCTAGAAGGTTTTTGCCTTCTCATATAGATTAATATAGAGGTTTTTACCTTTATATATAATTACTGTGAAACCCGACTTTTGAACCGATGTCCGAAGAGCCGAATGTCATATACCATTCGACTCAGCCCGACGAACTAAGCAAATGTCTATGAGAAAATGCGTACTCAGTGTTCTCGAAAATTTCTTAAGCGATTCTTACAAAATAAGTCCCCGAAAAGTTTATGCAGATCCGACTTTTGGGTCCGGCATTACAGCGCGATAAGTGAAAAAAATTTCGATATCATGAGGATCTTTTCAAAAATGAAGGCGAAACGAGGTGCAAATTTTTATGAAATTTTCTGGTAAATTCATCTTGTTGGCAGACTCACTTCGATTTCTCAGCAACGATTAAACCGATTTTCACAAATCATGATTCAAATTACAGCTTCCAGTGTCTTAATAGATACTGTGCCGTTTCATTCAGATCCGGTTTCCTGTTCTGATATTATAGGGCAATGAGTATCAAAACTTTCAAACTGTCATACAAAATGATGCAAAATCGGTACGCATCGGCACAGAAGAAGAAAACGCCACCGCCTAGCACACAGCGGCTTTGTTCTTTTTTGTATGGCGTGCAGAATCATCTAAAGATGTTTTTGAAAAAATAAGTAAAATCAGAAAGGTATTTTGATTTCAAATAAACAGAACTTCCGGATTCGTGCAAGCATTGGAACATCTAGTTTTATAGGGGAAGATGGGGTAAAACGTACCCCCGAGGTATAATGCACCTTTTGATTTTCTCCCAAGTTACTAATTTTTTTCACGGAAGTCGTCAAATTTGTCGTTTCATATTTTTGGGTTCAAAACGACCCGAATTGTGTGAGGCAAAATGCTCAAGAATCCGCTTACAAAAATTATCCATAAGTTATCAATTTAATGAATAATAGTGAACAATCTTAAACCTGGCAAATATTTCGTCAACGAAAAGTCTAAAGTTTTTTTGAAATAAGAAGAAGAAGCTTTATGAGGATGCATATTGCCCCGTGGTTGTCACGAGCTTTAATCCGTTGTTTTTTTTTATTTTTACCCGTTGTTTAAGATCATCCTGCCTCTATGTTCAGATAATCGTCACTTCGCGTAATTTAAAATGTATATTTTTCATGTTTTTCACGATCGGGCGTCATGTCCGCATATATTTCAATAGACAATTTTTAAAGGTTTTGGAAAAAAAGATATTTCATGTATTTTTCAATGCATTCAGTATTTGTACGTAATTTTGAGAAATAATGATAACGGAAGATAGTCATGCATGAAACTCTTCCGTGTTATTCTCTATAGTTAAGATATAGTTACATTTCCTTGGGGGGTGCGTTTTACCCCATCTACCCCTATGTGTTTCTGTTTATCGGTTTATCTCCGAAATTATTCTGTGTGCTTAGGTGTATTAGAAAGAGTTATGAAATATACAGCAGTTCCATGAGAAAAAGTTGTACGACTTGTGAGAAATTTGTATTGTTTTGAAGAATCGTTCTCCGTCGAAAAATGTTAGACACGTATTTCTTCATTTTGCCATTAGAGTGATCATTTCCATGTTAGGGTGGATAAAAAATTGGTGGATTTTTTCGAATTTTCGGAAAACGGGACTTTTTAAAAATTCATTATTCGGTAATTACTTACTCGAATATACGGAAACATTAAGTGAATCCTAGCTCAACGCGAGATTACCAACGGAAATAAAAAAATGTATAGAATAATTTTAATATAAAAGACGTAAATTCAAGCATGCCGTCATTTCTTCGGTGATGACACAATATTACATATATTCACATGTAAAAATAGTTTTTGTGTCTGTTTCGATATAAACTTCAGCTAAATTAACTGTGAAGTTGAATGCTTTGAATTATAAATTTAAGTGAATCACGACGCTCTTTTCATGTGCATTATCTTTTCTAAGTTTGCAGTTATCTATCTTAATATATCTTTATTTCTCTTCAGACAGACACGAACATAATCTGAGCACGTGTTTCGCACAGAAGTCGGAGCGATATAACTTGTGATCAAAAATGTGATTGATTTTAGCAAATGCTTCCTTCAGATCCATGTGAACAACATTCATACCCATTATTTAGCCAACTTGCTGGCAATACACTAAGATGTGAATGTTAACCAATTTGCGGTAATTGATTATCCTGGTGTAAATAACATACGTTCAACAAATAAGGCATAATTCCTCACTCGATTCAAAATGACACAGCACACAATAATCTCAAAAGGTTTCGATAGAGTAGCGAGACTGATAATCCCACGACAATTTGCAATGTTTCATCGATCGCCATCCTTTCGTAGGGTACAAACATAGAATTTGGCTCGTACAAACGATCGACTGAAAATAGTATTCAGGAGCTCTGCCAATGTTGCAATACACCGATGTAAAACAACAACGGCAGAATCATCAGAGCCGGCAGGTCTGTATTTGGCAGCACGATAAAAGTATATAAACTAATTATGTCAAATGGAACATCAGTAACAGCGTCTGCTGTTTTTTCAATTGGCGTTAGAGCGCGACGAAAAAAAAACATCAGCGCCTATTAATAGTACAGGTATTTTTAGGTTTTGTTTCATTTTAAGGAAGCAAAAATGATGGTGTTCTTCATGTGATAGTTCTCGGTAAACCTATAGCTGTAAGGTTTCTGAAATATAAAATTTGAAACAGTGTCGGTAGTTCCAAGTATAAAGTGCTTATCTCACAAGTTAGATGTTGTATGTTCAAGCCTTAGTGTCAGTAGGATCGTAGTAGTAGAAATTGTGTTTGTCCACGCACGAATCGGCTTTAACCTCGGTTATAACAACAGATCAAGTGCCACATCAGAATGTAGTACACATAATTTGCTTTGATCTTAATATACTCGAAAAAATACGTTAACTGAAATAACAAAAAATAATAATCCTACCTTCAATACAACTGAAACGAATTCATCAATGTTGCTTTCAGTAACGGGACTCTATGAAGTTTTACAAACAATTGGTTATCTTTGAGACTTTCACAATAGATTTCGACGATAGACGTCGACTGTACACACGCGATCAAACCACTGTTGTATCGTCCAAAAGTATCTCAAAAAGCCCGAATGATTGCAATTATATTCATAGCGTTAGGTGTTGCTTGTAAACACGTAACGCAAAAGCTATGGTTTTACCAGCCTACGATTCTAATGAAAGCATTTAAAATTATCTCAGTATGAAGGAGTTTCTCCAATTAAAACTTGAAATTAATCGGATTAATTCATGTCAATCAAAAACTATTTTGAAATCCATCCAATTCCGAGATTTATCTGAATTTACATTTGAAACAGAAACGCACGTCACGTGCTCTGACGCGTCTCATGGAAAACCTGTAGGATTAGCAAGATTCTCACTTATAATTATAAATTTGATTCATTTGATTGTGTCGCATTTGCTTTGAAGGTCCAATCAAAGAGCTGCATTCTACAATTTTGGCTTTGCTTAGCATTTTCCCTCCTTTGTTTCGCATGCCATACAAGATGCACTTTCAACGGTCCGAGAAATTTTTTTCATGCATCGAACTATAACTTAACAACATTTTTGAGAGCTCAAAGCAAAAAAATCAATTGAAATGTTAAATCGTCTTGGCTGTATGACAATACACGCCGATTGGTCGGCGACAGTGCGGTATGGTGTGCTATAAGTAATTGGAATCTGGATCAGCTATGAACGACAGGTATCGGCTCGAAAACATGATTAATTTACCTTACAATACGACAACTCACCGTTCGATACTGCGAGATCGTTAAAGTCTACACTAACTTAGCGACACGACAACTTACCAGTGCAATATTGAAACAGTATCGCACACACCCCACTCTACAGACCTGGACCCATCCGACTGTAAAAAAATGTAAAACTTTCTTTCCTTTAAAAAACGCACTCTCTTCCCATGATGGTTTATGAGAAATTCACATTTTTCGCATAATACAAAACATCATTCGAACAATTTGTATTTTTTTCTTGGAAAGATACACGCGTTTCAGAAAAAGAAAAAAGAAAAGTACGTGCAAAACTCGAAAACAATTGGTGAAGTAAGTTTTGAATGACGATGGACACGGACTTTAAAATGTACTTTCGAGACAAACGCGTTCAAAGTTCAGTGTCTCCATAAAATCGAAGGAAATAATTAATTTTTCTAGGCGCCGGGTAGAGACTCATACTTTGGCATGTGAGCTGAGTGTCGATTAAAAAACGCAAAACTAGCCGCGTAACCTTTCTCTGTCATAATTTTGAACGATAATAACTCAGTCATTTGTTGATGGATCGATATAATTTAACAACCAATCGATTCGGAAACATTTAACTTAAACGTGTATGGCATCGTCGTTTCAGTATTTCAATTTCAGTAACACCATTGGAAAATTGGTTTGCACCGACCTATTTTTTCACTAGCCAATCACCGCATGCCATCGTGATGTCATCCGTTTGATATCTCTCGCACGGCCGACAATTTTGATCGTTGCATCACTTCTCGATTTTCGTTCAGTAGCAGTTCTGCTTCGAAAGGTATAGGGAGAATTTACGTCAAAAACCTTCGTTCTCATCTGCATCGTATGAAATTTCGCACAAATCAGAATCTATAAATATATGCCATTTTACAATTTTAACTTTACTCTGTCAACGAAGCTGGTAGCTTGTCTAGTGAGTGGATGACAAAACTGAGGTACATCCACTCGCTTGCTGGATAAACGATGCTGTGCTGTGTGTGGCTGCCATTTTCCGTTTTATCTGATTACCGTGTTCACTTGAGTATATTGAATAAGCTGTTGATTCGGCGGTAACTAGCAGGAATATATAGAACTATCGGTGATAAATTTTTCGAACCTAATTTGAAGCGCTTGTATCTCGGTGATTTGTTGATGGAGTTGCCACATTTAACTTGATTCGATAGTATCACTTAAATATTGTAAGCTTAAAAATGGCGAGCTTAAAAATTACGAGCGAAACGGTGGCTTGCAAATGGATCCAGGTCAAAGTTGTGGTTTAAAGATAATCATAGATACTTCTTTTTCATTGATTGTGATTAAACACAACGTTCTTAATCTTTCAGCGTAAATTCTTAGCTACTATTATCGAACAGAACGATAATCACGTAACCTGATTGAATGGTTAGAAATTGATATAGTCTTGCATAATATTGGAATTAAAAATGGTTGAAAATTCGTCTCCCCATCCGCTCGGCGAGTAGTTCGCTGGTCGGTGTGCAATGGGGCGCTGTATGCGGGTTTACCAAATATGTGTTTGTGTGGGTATTCACTGCACTGCAATTCACTGCACTGCAATTCACTATTTTGTTTCACCAGTGAACGAGTGAGTTTGCGAAAAAACGCTGTACGCGCTGAGAAAAATATTGTAAATGATTTATTTTATTGAAATATGAATGAACTTGAAAATTTGGTTTAATATAGCAAATATAGTTGCTTAAAACAACAAAACTAGATATTTTATTCTTCTAGGTGGATTAGCTTACTTTTACTGTGCGTTCCTTACAATTTCTTGACAAACAATTTCATAGTAAATTAAACTTGCAAAATCAGTACAAAATAAACTAAATTTAGATGAAGGTGATATTTGTAGTGTGTTGAATTTATAAACTTGGTAACAGTTCGGCTGAAAAGTTCGTATCGTTTAATAGAAACACACATTTTTTTTTGCCAAAATTCATTTTTATTATTCAACATAATTGCCATCAGAGGCGATACAGCGATTATTGCGATTTTCTAACTTTTCGATACCATTTTTGTAGTATGATTTGTCCTTTGCCTCAAAATAGGCCTCAGTTTCAGCGATTACCTCTTCATTGCTTCTAAATTTCTTACCAGCGAGCATTCTCTTGAGGTCTGAGAACAGGAAAAAGTCACTGGGGGCCAAATCTGGAGAATACGGTGGATGTGGGAGCAATTCGAAGCCCAATTCGTTCAATTTCAGCATGATTTTTCGTTGTTGTTTCTGATCGATTGTGAGCCTACGCGGCACCCATTTTGCACAAAGCTTTCTGATATCCAAATATTCGTGAATAATATGTCCAACACGTTCCTTTGATATCTTTAGGGTGTCAGCTATCTCGATCAACTTCACTTTACGGTAATTAAAAATCATTTTGTGGATTTTTTTCACGTTTTCATCGGTAACAGCCTCTTTTGGACGTCCACTGCGTTCATCGTCTTCGGTGCTCATATGACCAGTACGAAATTTTGCAAACCACTTACGAATTGTTGCTTCACCCGGTGCAGAGTCAGGATAACACTCATCAAGCCATTTTTTGGTATCGGCGGCACTTTTTTTCATCAAAAAGTAGTGTTTCATCAACACACGAAATTCCTTTTTTTCTATTTTTTTCACAATAACAAAAGTAGCTTCACTCAAAATGCAATATCTCACAAACTAATAATCAGACAGCTGTCAAATTTATACACGTATCTTTTGAAGGTTGGTACTAACTGAAAATGGTATGGATTTAATTCTAGTGGCGCCCTCTCATAGAAACGATACGAACTTTTCAGCCGATCTGTTAGTTGAAATAAATGAAAAGATGTTAACTTAAAATTATTGATATTTCAGCTTACGCCTTTGTTTGGTCAAATCATAAATTTTGTTTTGTTTTAGAAGTAAAATGATTTCTTTCAAAATAAGTTGAAGCGTTGTTTTTGGTACATGTTTCTTCAATTTATATATTTGAAAGTAGTTCCAAATACTCACATTAACAATATTCCAAATATTTGCATACCACAATCAAGCCCTGGTATATATTTTTTTTTATAGTGAAATTTTTATTCTGGCCTTTTTGCGTAAAAGCTTTACGTGGCCGATTGCCTTACATTTTTGTTACTTAACATCGATTTGTTTTAGTCTTTGTTAAGACATAGAGCCGTCTTGAGCTAGTTTTAATATGATCAGTATCTAACGGGGAAACAGATTGGAAAACCGACAGCGAAAATGTTACCGCAGAGACGGGACTCGAACCCGTAGCTAACTCCTAACCGGGGAAATTGTTTTACCAATTAAACTACCCTGCATATGAAAACACATGAAGAGAAAGTCCAATTGATTAGACGAAAACTAAGCATGCTTCGCTGTACTTAGCCACCACTTACTTACTTAACATTTTTTTTGCTATTGGATCTCGTTGTCACCCTTTTTCTAGGGGGAGATGAGATTCCATTTCCATCCAACGAGGATCGGGGGTCACTTCGTCTACGGCTTATCTCATCATCCATTGCTTCATCGTCGGTGTTGTGTGTGATTTCCGTTTTCTTTTCGTTTTCCTTGTTGATCGTAGTCTTCGGCTCGTTGAGAGTTGCTGTAGATGCGCCTTGTTGTACATTGGTTGCAGTTGCTGGTTGGTTGGAGGGTAAGATGTTAACTTCAGCTGGTGTACTTTGTTCTATAGAGGATACTGATGGTTTCGTTGAAGGGGATGCTTCATTGTTGTTGGTGGCTGTCACAGGTGTACTGGGGTTGCTTGGGGTTGGTGTGAAGAAAGCACCGTTGTCCTTTGGTGTGGTTGTCTCCTTGTTCAGTTTATCACATGGCTTACCGTAGTGAACAGCTTTTTGGCAATATTGACATGTGGCCATCTGATTGTTATAGGTAACAAGTGATTTTCATGGAATTTTTGTATCCTGACCGAATGTCACATAAGAATGTATAGGCCTCTTCAAGCGCATGCGTAACAAACGTACGCCATTTAGAATACCGGGGAAAAAGTTCTTCCACTTTTCTTTTTCGATAGAGAGAATCTCTGCGTATTGGGACATAGTTTTGTGAATATAAGAATCGGTGACGCTTGAGGGAAGATCATGCACACGCACTTCTATAGCACTATCTTCCATATATACTGGAATGTTGTACTTAATGTTCTCGTGCTCCACATAATGCACATTAGTTTGCGAATTGAATTGCATCCAATTCTTCATAAAACTGGATGTAAACAACATTATTTGTCTTATTGCATTGAAGTAAATGCACACGTTTAATGTCAAGATGCATTTGCTCCTCAAGCAAACCTTCAAGTTCTCGTATCGAAGGTCGAATTTTGCACTGCCTGAAGTCAACAAAAATTGTATTCTTTCGTGTCGGCGGTAGCTTTTGATCGTTTGGTTCACTCATTTCGAGATCGTTCTATTGTTCACTACACAATACTGTACTTGGTTTCTTCCGTCCCGAACGTAAGCGGTTTTGTTATATCGACTGACTTGGATGAGCTGTGAAAGCGAACTGAAGCCCTGGCATATTACTTTTTTCTGTATTCAATGATTTGGGGTCTTTTCAATTCGGTCAAGACGGAAATAACCTGCAAAGTCTTGTGATCTTACATCTGTTAAGATGCACATAAATGGAGCATCGTATTTCACACAGATTTATATTTAAGAACATGAAAATTGCAGCAGTTTGAAATCGAGTGAAATAAAAAAACAGAAGACCGATAGCAAACGTGCGACTTGAAGAACCGGGAAACATTAGATCACAAAGCACGTCAGTTAATCGACTGAACCACAAAAGCCCATATCTGCTTGATGAATAATTGATCCATATAAATCCATACAGCGACATTTGGTAACCAACTGCAAATTAGACTGGGAGCTTGTAAAATTCTGTAAATTTGTGCCATTTGATTTTTAAAAGCTAATTTGTCTTCGAAAAGCTAATTTGTCTTCGAAGATGTTTTACAAGATTATATAACGCTTCTATTGTGTAAGTGGCACTTTAATTTTTGTTAAGGGGGTAGTACCAATTTCGAATAAAAATATTTGTTTTCAACAAAAAGATTTTTTCTATCTCGTTTTGAAGAAAAAAATATTGGAAGTATTTTTGATGAAGATATAAAATATGTAAGAAAATATTACTTTGAGATATATTCGCTTTATTGTAAAAACAATTGTTTTGGATTTGTCTACGTAGAATCTACCTCTATTACCTAAGTATCTACTACTCAGGTAATAGAGGTAGATTCTAAGTTTTAAATTGCATTTAAATGAGTAACTTTGCCCAATACTTTTCACAACCTAATCAATCAATTAGGTAATCAATGTTATCCTATAAATCATTACAATACATTGCATTGCATTTGATGAATCAGTATCAGTCACGCTATCGTCCGAGTTTTCTGTGTCGCTAATTTCTTGTTGTAAGTTCTAGCATATCAATTGCATCCAGTCACAATTCCTTTCCAGCTTTCAAATTAATATAGTGTATAATAAGATAATAATGTATATAGATTATTACTATACATGCTATGCATGTATGCAAATATATGAAAGATATTTCTATCCGATTTCCGAGGAGGAGTGAAACCAGCGACTACCAGTATGGACGAGCATGAACACGCATAAACAAGCTCATGCAAATTGTTGCGATTTTTATTTTGTTTACTTTCTGACAATTAACAATATTAGAAAAAATCTAAGTGGATGCTTTTCTAAGTTAGGTTTAATTATTGAAATTCCGAAAAATTATCAAAGGTTCAACACATATTTAAAAAATGGAAATGTTTTCTAATCAAAATATGATTAAAAGTACAATGAGATTCCATGTTTAAACGTGTAAATAAATTGAGTTATCGCGAGCCAACACGATTTTTAAGACGAGATGTTAATCGTGAGAGGCTGACTGCAAAAGTGAATTAAAGAAATAGAAGACGCGTGACTCCATCTATTATTAACCATTCATGGTTTCAGCATGGCCATAGTGAAAATGAGTCACACGAATAGTACTGAAGATATTCTCATTGGAAAATAAATTGAATTAAGAATATATTTTCCTATAAGTATTGTAAAAGTTTGCTGCATTTAGTTGCATATTTCGCTTCGGCACAAGGTTCCCTAGGTAAGAAAAGGTAAAATGATGAATAACTTTTCCAGAAAAGTATTAATCTATGCATTACCTTCTATAAAATTATTAAATTTTATATATTCTTCAATGATTCAAAACAAAGTATGAATAAAAAAATAACTAGTTCTAAGGGGGTTGCCATAATTCAACAACTAAAACGAACTTTGAAAAGGCCTAAAAAATGTTCCATCGAGTTCCACTTAGATTTTTTTTATAATACTCTTTTCCTATACCTCCAACAAAAATATGGAATTTTTCATTTTCTACAGTTATTTCAAACAAAGTATGCATAACAAAATAACTCGAATAAAAAATTGATTTTAAGAGGGTTGCCATAAAAAAGCTATTTATATCCGAAACGGTGTGACCTAGACCTTTGGTATGTTTGACAAAGTAAATTATTTTCAATAGTTCTAAAACTTTACAAAAAAAAAATTCTATCTCTTCAGAAAAAAAGTCATGATTATATTTTTTGTCAAAGTAGGTCATGAACAAGTAGAAAATGAATCAAATTACACGGTATATATTTGCAAATGATTTCCTAAATGCATTATATGCATTAAAAGCACTTTCTCTTTCGATTATTATGGTACTCTTAACAATTTATCTTTCTAACTATTTTTAGAGAATAATAACTAAAATTATCATATTTTAATTTGCATTGCAACTATCGACAAATACAGTAAGTAATAAAGGGAAAGTAAACAAAGAGGAACTGTCAGTTGGGCACTTGGGACCAAATCTAACGTTCATCGAGAAATAAATCCATCTTCAAATCATCTAGTTAGAAGAGAGGCTGACATTCAACATTCAACAAATAGTTGGATTGAACATTTTTCGACAACAAACGTCAGTCAGTACCTTTCTATAGAGAAATGTAAAAAACGAATAATCCAGAAACATGCCGTTCTTTTTTTTCGTTAAATTTTACTCATGCTAACCTTTTCTCTACGCACAATTTTCTCGTAAATGGCTGAGCCCATTTTAACAAACTTAGACTAGTTAGAATGCAACTTCTCGACAGTGAATCAAATTCGAATATCAATTGGTTGTCATTTCCGGTTCCAGCGATATAACGGTATAACTGACGTAACAGACAAAATGCAATTTTTTCCCTTTGCCTAATTTTTTCGAACACGGCTGATTTGATTTTAACATTTCTTGACTCGTTTTGAAACTGGTATTGGATCATTGATCAGATTTGAAGATTGAAGCTACTTTCAGTTCCGGAGATGTAATGGTATAAGTGACGTAACCGACAAATTGTGTTTTGCCATTCTCATATAGAAAGGTTATGCAATCACTGTGAAAACCGACCGAGGCCCGGAGGGCCGAGTGTCATATACCATTCGACTCAGTTCGTCGAGTACGCTAAATGTCTCTCTATGTGTGTGTGTGTGTATGGAACATTTTTTGCACTTTTCTCGGAGATGGCTGAATCGATTTTCACAAACTTAGATTCAAATGAATGGTCTTGGGGTCCCATACAAAATTCCTGAATATTATTTGGATCCGATTTCCGGTTCCGGAATTATGGGGTAAAGTTTGTTAAAAATTTTTTACCATCACTGAAAGGGGCGAAAAACCATAAAAAGTTTTCTAAATCGACCTCAAATCTTCTCCAATTGATAGTTTTTATCAGTAGACGGTCAAACAGACTGATTTCGATTATTCTTTTAAGAATCAAAGAAAATTATTTTGAAGAATACCATAGCATTATATATGATAGTATGATTGATATGAGAAAGGCATCATTACACCACTAGGTGGATTTAAACAGGTTTTTTTTATCTGCACATATTTTCAGAAAGTAAATTTAGAATTCAAATTCAATTGTATTACTGCTGATACTTTTGGTTTCAGAATGTGTTTTTTTGTTAAATCACCGAATCAAACTGAATGAATTTCTGTCTGTCCAAATTCGTGTCAGAAATTATCGTGAAGAAAACAATATGTTTTTAATGACATTGCTTAAGGACAAGTGAAAGACACACCAATAAGTGATTAAGGAAGGATTTTTCGTATTTTTTGACTAGTTGAACTGTAAAAACTATCGACAACGGCCCATTAGAGTCAATCCATTGATTCTGAAAAGAGCTGATTAAAAACATTTCTCCGTTGCTAAATATTACCACTGATTTGATGCGAAGGGTGCACGAAACAGATTAGCCCTTAGGCCGCAATCACCGGTGTGTAGATTTGAGCGCGTTTTTCCACGGTGCAAAGGACCAGTTGAATAATGCTGGATGTAGTTCTCACTCGTTTGGCATGTATGGTGGTTTTATGTATTGCTGATGATATTTGCGGTGACATAGAGGAATAATGTTTTTGTAACTTTCAGTTCAACTCAAAATATTCACGATCAAAAACTCTCCCTCGTAATAAATTTTAAATACGCGCCCCATCCTCAAGTGAGACGGATGCACGTCAATAAAATTCTTTTCGTCTGAATCCTGTTGAATCCACTCAGTCCGTAATGAACAACGAAACATTATATTGCCCACAGGTTCTCAACTACCGACATGTGAAATAATTCCATTCCAATCTAGTACATCACCGCCCATTGTCAACCGCAAACTAATAGCCAATTAATATAATGAGTGTTTCTCTGACTTAGCACTTTCTAGCTGGTTTCTGTTTCAGGATAGAAGGTAATTAAAGTTTACGATCTCGGAGCCATTCGCAAACCACTGACACTTTCATTCGGTGGCTTTCTTCCTTGTTCATTCGTGTAACCAAGAGCACCTCAGTATTCCTCAAACAACCATTCTTCCAGCAGCGTCGTCGGATTTCAATTTGTTACAACCCGAATAACTTGTTGATAAGGCAGAATCGTTCCTGTTCTCCGTTAATGTCTCTCAAGTGGAAACGAAAAAAAATAATACAGAGAAAAAGCCTTTTGCAGTTCTATCATTGCCGACTACTACGGCAGGCAACAGCCAAGTTCAACACCATCGAAACAAGGAGGGAGGCGTACAATGGAGGATCCGGTAAAATCAATACTCACACACCCTTGAGGATTCCGGAGGCTCTGTTTATTTTAGCAGTCGGTTTGTTAGCACGGGAGGCTCATTGCTCCGGTTGGTTGGTACACGGGAAAATACACCGAAATGCCTCATGGGATACAGCAATCGTTCAACGACCTGATGCTCCATGATACGATAGGTACGATCAACAATCAACCGGTTAGTGCTGTTAAAAAGTGCACTCAAAATCAATTTTCTACACCCTTTCGTAGGGTAACGTTGAATTCGACCAATCCAGCCATCCATCAACTCAACGAACAACCAGCCAACAAGTTTGTGATTTCCTTCAACGGAGTTCCGCTGGGAGTTCGACATTGAGGAAGGTCTTTCGCCTTCTAATTTGTAGCTACATTTTCGTTATAATTAAATAATGAATTATAAAGGCCAACGGCGGGAGACAAACCTTTCTCACTTTAGTTCCAACTATGACCGGTGGGTGGTAGTTTCCTTCGACACAAATGACAGCCTTCTGCCACGAATATTGATTTATTGTGCCAAGCTGAAGAGTTGGCTCGAGTTTCCGGTCATTTTCTAACCGCTCGTTTGTTGATTGCGAACTAATACAATTCCTCCGTCGGATTCAAATTGCATATTCTTCAGCACAGTTTTACTTTTTTTCTGGTTTCAATAATCACTTTAACTGTACTCAACAGATTCTGTTCTGCGGATGAACTACAAAACCGAACCGACGTCAATCACATTTCAATTTAAAACCAGGCAGAGCCGTCAATCTACGAGAAAATACACTGTTTCGCTAGATCCACACAACCGGCTGAAGACCATATTCTAAACCCTAGAACAACGGAATAGAAATCCTTATTTCTTCAAATGCTTATCGTGCCATAAATTTTCCGCCGACTGTGGGTCACAATCACAATCGCTTAACACTTAACATTCACATCACCTTCCGTGAAATTCTACGCACTATTCCACCACTAGTTAGAATGTGTTTGAACGAAAAAGTGTTCTTTTCTAGCCCCTCCCTCACTGAAAACACTCGTACATTCTCTTTAAGATCTGTACATTGCTCAGAATTCTCCCGCGAACCGTCATCAGTCACTATCACATTACGTTAGTTCGTCCTGCCAGCGAGACTGTCGGTCACGTGTGGGTCTGAATCTACGCACACTGAATGGTTGCCGCCAGTTCGATGAAGTGTTCCCCCGACACAAAAGCGACGACACCACACTAGTGCCCTCCTCTGTCCGAGGGTAAGTTCTATTGTTGGTACTGATTTCGAATACACTTCACTCCACTCGACGACGTCCGCAAGCGTACAAAGCGAACAACGACTCGAACACTACTGGACGGAAGACTTTCGTTGCCGCTCTGCTGAAGGGCCTGAACTGCAGCCTGAGAGCGTGATGAAAATCGATCAAATCCTCTCTCGCAGAACGTATTTCGAATGAATCCACTGCGGTGACGTGAACTAGAGATGCTTGTGACGGCACACACGTTCACGAAATGAACTCACGACGAGAATCGTAAACGAAACGGAACGAAAACTGAAAACTGAAAACTGAAAACTGAAAACTGAAAACTGAAAACTGAAAACTGAAAACTGAAAACTGAAAACTGAAAACTGAAAACTGAAAACTGAAAACTGAAAACTGAAAACTGAAAACTGAAAACTGAAAACTGAAAACTGAAAACTGAAAACTGAAAACTGAAAACTGAAAACTGAAAACTGAAAACTGAAAACTGAAAACTGAAAACTGAAAACTGAAAACTGAAAACTGAAAACTGAAAACTGAAAACTGAAAACTGAAAACTGAAAACTGAAAACTGAAAACTGAAAACTGAAAACTGAAAACTGAAAACTGAAAACTGAAAACTGAAAACTGAAAACTGAAAACTGAAAACTGAAAACTGAAAACTGAAAACTGAAAACTGAAAACTGAAAACTGAAAACTGAAAACTGAAAACTGAAAACTGAAAACTGAAAACTGAAAACTGAAAACTGAAAACTGAAAACTGAAAACTGAAAACTGAAAACTGAAAACTGAAAACTGAAAACTGAAAACTGAAAACTGAAAACTGAAAACTGAAAACTGAAAACTGAAAACTGAAAACTGAAAACTGAAAACTGAAAACTGAAAACTGAAAACTGAAAACTGAAAACTGAAAACTGAAAACTGAAAACTGAAAACTGAAAACTGAAAACTGAAAACTGAAAACTGAAAACTGAAAACTAACTATCCGACAGCAAACCCTTTGTTTTATGCGGTCGAGTAGCTAGTTTTAGTTATTTTTTCGATTATGGAAGCCAACTTTTGACGAAAATTCGATAGGTTTTTTGGATTCGCTCATAGTGACCTTCCTTTCACAAGTAACCGTTCCCGAGATATGAAAATCAAAGTACTATAATTTTTGTAGAATTGCATAATTATAGTAAACGAGTATAGTAAACGATCGAAAATTGAACATGGTTGTTATTTACCATACTGAAGACTTCCTCAAACCTTAATCCAATTCGAAGAAAGTCGATCCTAATTTCTTTACCTTTTCTGCTATTAATTTCTAAAACTGCTCAGCTGAAATTTGTGGCCAGTACGTCACTGCAGTGAACACCTGTGCCTTTGGAGGCCGATTCCATTCGTATTGACGACCAACTTCTACTATCCCATAGTAGGACTGTGTTTCGTTCGATGACTGTGCGTATGCGCATACTCGCATCCACGTGCGAGAATCTCGGCACGTTTCGTCGCGTGAGAGCAAAAGTAACTTTCCGTAGGTTTCGCAGCATAATTCTATGCTGACCTACAGAGTGGATAGCATGGACGAATGCATCGTTCTTGTTAGCACCAAGAACCACTCCTTGTGGGAGGAAAATTCTCTCCAACTTTTGCACTCTCCCGCTCTCTCGCAAAAGCATGAAAATATCGATCAACAGAGTTTCCTTACTATTCACTCGGAGATTTGAAAAAAGACAGAAAAAAATTCAGTCATGTGTTTTCCTATCGCAGAGATTAATAATTTATTGACCGAAAAAGAGTATGGAAGGTAAAACTTCCTACAGGATTGCCACATGAAGCCTTTTTGACTTGGTCCTCGCCTATCTCGCCGGTGGAGCAGCTGCTATTCCTCCGAGACAACACACCACATTTGGTCGTTAGTCCCTCTCTCTCTCCCTTCTGTCCGTCCCGGCCCGCCAGGATACTGTAGAACGCGTTTGAAGTTTTGTTTCAACCGATTCAGCCTTCGAGGAAATCGTTGCGAAAAAGTTTTTCTCTCTCTCTGGAACATGGACCGGTGTTGTGTTATATTTTGATTTTCTTTTCAGTTCACAAGAATTACGCTCGGATGGGGTGGGGTGAGATTTTCTTTTCGACTGGTTTTCTCGGTGACTCGACCTTTCGCCGAATGCCATCAGTAGTGAATGGCAATATTTTATGAAGAAGATCCTCTTAAAGCTGTGGTTTTACCGGTTGGGGCTACATGATTTTGTTGTGAGTTCGAAGAGTTTGCGAAAGTTTTCTTCTTTTGAAGTTGAGCTCGTTGAAGAGATTTTAAGAGCGTTCAAAGCAGTTAACCGTTGCTGGTTTCGAAATGCCGCAGACACTTGTTAAATTTTCTACAATAAATTAGGTTCGGCAAAACGGAAATCATTTCGCTTCAGTGAATTTAACGCAAACATATTAGATTTTATATGCTCCATCGAATTCGTCTTACTTCGATTTGCCATGAACATGACTTCCCTTTGTTAACTTTTTCCTTGTGCAGGCAAGCCTTAACTCATGAGAGAGAGAACGAGAAAGAGAAACGTCGGCTTTTAAAACGTGGGTGGGGTGAATGCGTAGTAAGACGGAGTCGGCTCACGTGATCAATGTGCTCAATTTTTTTCCTTGATATTGTGCAAAACAAAAACAGCACCATCAGCAGCACCAAAATCAAGTTAATGGAGGTCGAGCCTTTTTGTATGCCTTCAAAGCTTTCGGTATTTTCCGCACAACAGTGTGTTTGTATGGGGGGGTGTGTGTGTCGGGGAAGGGTACGCGTCTCCGGCCTTCTAACGAGTGATGCGTGTGTTCCGTGAGTGTCGGTCTCAGCCTGTTTCGTGATTTTGATCAACTGTTGAATCGATGAAACAATTCAATGACGATCTGGATGCAACCATCTAGCCGTTTTAGATGATGGTTAGTGGATTGAGAAACAATAGTAGCAATTTGCTACACATTGGTACTATCTTTATTTAGGGGTTAACCTTATTTTGTGCTAGGGCACATAACCAATTTCACTATCTTTACGTTTCGTCTTAAACTCGTCAGTGCAGAGCAGTTCACATCGGTAGTTTACCGTTTTACTGACACAGTATGGCAGCGTTTTGGGCAAGCCCATTTGGTTTTTGAACTCCAATGATTGCTTTTAGAGTTCTTTTATTGAATTGACTGTAAGTTTTGAATTTCCGGAAAGAAACATGTGGCAAAATTTGCATTCCATTAAAAAAAATCATACATGTTTGAGTAGCTCTGAGCGATTTATAGGACGTTAAATCAATTCTAACCGCTTAACTTTTCACTGTTTTATTTTTCTAAGGTTACATTTAAAGCGCACATGCAGGTCTGAATGCTTAGGTGTAATCGACCTCAACACGAATAGATTATGTATATTATTATAATTACGACGACGCCTAACTCCGCGACACTTTTATGCTGTAATATTTCTATTTAGAAGTGACAAACGCAAGATACAGTTCAAATTCTCACAACAATAGTGAATTGTTTTGAAACCAACTGAATCTTGCGATATCAAGGACAATTATTTTATATCACGGAACGACCGAAATCAGCATTTTCACGAAAAATTTAGTTGATTTGCTGATTTTAGTTAGTTATTTTTTGAGACAACTAAAAAATTCTTACTTTTGCTAATTTAGATTTTTTATTCTCATTCCCTTAATAATAATAAAATATTTGATGAAATGACTATTTTTATTAGTTGAATTCACAAATTAAACGTGCTGTCATTTCTTAGCTAAGGCACATTTCATTTCCATTCAACTAATTTTTTAGTTGAATCAAGGAAATAAAATGTTGTTTTCAACCAATATGAATGGTTGAATTGGCTTCTGCAATCTGCAGCTATATGGCGCCCTGTAACCGAAACGGTAACACCGTAATGACTACTAGCCACTAGATGGCACACTACTGCCGAAAAATTTTCAGACGCGGTTGTCTTTTCCATATTGGCAGGTATAAATACGATGTTGTATTGGAGAAAAAGACATAAACGAAACATAAACATCTTTTTGATTTTTTTTTCTTCTAAATCACTGTTTTCTTCATTCTCACTGAAAACTTTGAGCACTCGGAAAACAAAAACCGAATACAAGTAGTACACCGGACGGCGCAGCTCGGAAGGTTTAAAGATACAAAAAATCTTCATCACAATTAGAGTGAAACATTCGAATTTCACTTCACTGTTCCGCGTAAAACCATTATTACGCACAATCGCTTCAAATGCGCACAAATTCTGAATAAATACGATTTCCACAGTTTACGACATTTTTACACATCGGTGCAGAAATTTAAATAAAGATATATCGAACACATGCGAAAAACATCAAAACAATTTTCAAGCAGTTTCAATAAGACTGTCCTTTTTAACTTTTTAATGGATTGTTTTGCTTTGACACTTCTCATGAGTTTTTGGCTAATAAACTTGTTAATAATACCCATTTCAGTTTTGTTTTCTTTGTGATGTCCTTCAGTAATGATGGTGATAGATAAATAGAAACAAATTTTCTGATTTTAATAACAAAATTAGTTGTCAATGAGAATTTCGTGTTGGATTGAAATATTACTGGTTTGTGTCCAGGATATTCACCAACTAAACACATTCTCTAAAAATAAGAGTTTTTTCAGCAAAGTAAATTCTCAATTTTAACTAATTTTATAGTTATTTTGGAAATTTTGTTGTTAAAATCAACTAATTCAAAAACAGTAATACGAATTAGGCGCAGAGCTAATTTCGGTCGTTCCGTGTAGGAACAATCTATAGAAATGGAAATGTTAGGCGCCTGATTTGAAAAAGTCGAAATGACCTGGTAAATTCCTAACAAAATGTTAGTTTTTGTTCCTTAAACTCTAGGTAACCGATTACCGAGAGAGAAATATATAGCTATTTTGATTGAAAATCAATTGATGAGATGAGTGATGTGAAGTGAAGCCACCATCAGTTCAAGGACATGCCAGTGCATACGGGTAGATTTACAGTAGCCACGATATGACTCATATATTCACCTTCTTACTATATCTGTTGCCGAAAAGCAAACAAAAATAGTTGGGCGGATTTGTAAGCAGAGTCACTTACTCGTATTTCGCAGGACAACTCCACAGTTCACCATAACCTACAGTTTTCAACTATATTCCATCCTCAAACAACACGTCGTAGTAACAGTTGGTTTCGTGTTCGAGCAGTTACAAGCCTTGGTCAAGGACGGATTCTTTTTGTTGGTCAAACTAAATATAATACACTTCCATCTGATATACGAGAAACAAACAACCGTGCCACGTTTTCGGTTAGACTAAAGTACCATTTTAAGCATAGACTGAACGAGATATTTAGCTAATGTAGTTTTACCTTTTTTTATAAACATAGGTATAGAATTCGCTCAAACATTAGAAATATTTTCCGAGGCCCGGAGGGCCGAATGTAATTTACCAATCGATTCAGCTCGACGAATTGAGCAAATGTCCGTGTGTGTGTATGTGTGTCTGTGTCTGTATGTGTGTTGTCAACTAAGAGGTCGAGATCTCAGAGATGGCTGGACCGATTTTGATCAAACTAGTCGCAAATGAAAGGTCTCCTCGTCACCCTGAACGCTATTGAATGATTTTGAGATCAGATGTTTACTTTTTGAGTTATACGAAGTTTTATGTCAAAATTTTAAAAATTTGACAGTATCTGTCACAATTGACCTTGAAAACAGAATATATTTTCAGACTTAGATTCCGCACGGTAATACCTATCCAGCAAGCCATAGATTGTTAAAATCCGTCCATTTTTAACGAAGATATCGAAATTTTTGTGTAAGAGACTTTTTCCCCTATTCCAGCATTAGAAGTTTTGTGTGTGTATGTCAAAGAAATGCTTGGGAGCCACATAAAACACGATTTGTTTATACTGTTAAATACACTTGTTTCTAAGTACCCAAAAGACTGTGTACAGCATGATATTTTGCCTCGGACCGATTTTAGCACGGTTCGATTTTGGCAACATAACCGTTCGAATATGACATATGTAAACCAGACGATGGCAGAATTTTCGAGTTGAAAGCAATTCCATAATTATATTGATTTAAGCTACTTACAGCAATAAATGCTGGAAGAACATAACTCCCATATACCATTCGACTCAGTTCGTCGAGATCATCAAATGCGTGTGTGACAAATAATTTCACTAAATTTTTTTCGGAGATGACTCAACCGTTTTCTACAAACTCAGATTCATATGAAACGTCGTATGCTCCCAAACAAGGTTCCTGAATTATGTTTGGTTCCGACCTCTGGTTCCGGAACTACAGGATGATATGTGAAACGAAATTAAAACTGTGTAACTCATCGTTCTCGTTGATGGCTGAACCGATCTAAGATTCAAATGAAATCTAAGAATCATCTAAGATTCAAATGAAAAGTTTTAAGATTCTATAAAACATATTGCCTTTCAGTCACATCCAACATCCGGTTGGGGGATACAGGGTGATTAGTATGAAATTGTCTATTTCACATATATATTTATCAGGTTTATCGAGTTAGCAGATTTGGATAGTCGATAACCAAATAAACTTATTTAGTTTTGGTTGTACTCAGTTTTCGTTTTGGAAGGCACCCAAAAATTTAATTCGCACTACGATTCAAAGATGTCTACATTGATTTTCGAACATTTTGAAACAAATACAGCTACTCAGGTGAATTTGTCTGACTTCGGCTACACCGAATTTTGAATTCCGGTTCCAGTATCGAATCGTTTCTCAAAGCTCAATCGTTTTCCAATTTTATCAAATTCTGACTTCCGTGTCTGGAATTGTAGGATGATGAATTTTTAAAATTCAAAGCGATATAGAAGATGACAATCCCGAAAAGCTTTAAAGTTGAACTCAAAATATTGTAATTTATTCGTCATATGGCCATACGAATCGGTTTGGATTATGCTGGTTACAGAATACC
This sequence comes from Malaya genurostris, assembly GCF_030247185.1. Lineage (NCBI taxonomy): Eukaryota > Metazoa > Arthropoda > Insecta > Diptera > Culicidae > Malaya > Malaya genurostris. The sequence continues at coordinate 325,969,236 of NC_080571.1, forward strand.
GGCTCTGGAAGTACCTTAAATTACCCTAAACTCTAAAGTGTAACTTACTTCGACATATCATGGAATGTTTAATCGATTGTTACACTTTTGGATTCAAATTCGATCCAATTTGCAGTTTCGACATTACAGAGTAATGAGTGATTGAAATCTCAAATTGCCATTTAAAACGACGGACATTAGAACAATGTCATGAAAACTGAAACACCGAAGTATATTCATGCAAAAAACACAAGCGGATTGATAGAAAAAGGTATCATCTCACTGCTAGGTGGATTAAGCACGTTTTTTATTTTATAATGTATTTTGCGTCAACAGTATTTTATATTAATAATTAATTTCCTAATATATTTGTACTTCCGTTGCAACATAGCGTAATATCTAAATTGTAGATCCCTTAAAAACAAATATTTTCCACTGGGACTCCACTTTATGTTAATAATAAATTGCACATCAAAGCACGAATAAATAAAATCTCAGCGGACTTTGTACCAAAATTAAATTTGTATTCCATGTGTTCTAATTGCCAGTGTATATTTGTATTTGGTTTTCTCATTCTCCACTGAGAGTAGTTGCATCCATTACCAGAAGGGTTCCAAATTGAAGCATTCCATAAGTTCTTCAGATGCCCTGATATCCTGGTGTTTTCGCTCCAATTGATTTTAAGCTTGCTTTAGATAGAATTGGAACAAAGACAATTGCCTATATTTCAGTTATTTATTATTGAATTCAAGATCTTTCTCGAATCTCGAATTTTTCCTGTAACACGGCTCATTAGGCGGCGCACACCTTCTTCGTCCATCTTATTCCACCAGGTCGTCATATGATTGATGTGTTTGACAACCTTTCCCTTTGCCTTGAGTCTCCCCTTCATTATTGCCCAGTATTTTTCAATAGGGCGGAACTGGGGGCAGTTTGGTGACTTAAGGTTTTTCGGAACAAACTGGACCCCTTTCTCTGCAAACCATTTTTGAACGACTTTGCTGTAATGACAGCTTGCCAAATCTGGCCAAAACATTACGGGATGGTCGTGGGATCGAATGAAAGGTAAAATTCGTTTTTGGAGACACTCTTTTTAGTATAGTTCCGATGTCATTTTCTTATTTGTAACGAAAACATTCGTTTTTTTTGCCACAGCTGAAAATGCCCTGCCGAATCAGAAATTTTCTTGCAAATTTGTCGGCAAAATAAATTTAAATTTGGCTGGAACATCCCAAAACAGCGTCCACCCGTCGAACTTGGTCAGCACTTGGTCATATAGTTTCCGAGCACGAATTTTGACCACACTATTCTGTTTTATGGTCCGATTTATCTGTTTGTTAGCTCGATACGACTTGATTCCTTCCCGGAGTCGAGTTCTCCTCACGGTCCGACAGATTAGGATTCCTCTTAATCGTTCTCAAAATCTTACCACGCAGTTTCCGGTCGACAATTCCACTCCGAAGATTGGCTTGAGGCTTCCGAATAGTCGTCAATGTTTCCCTATACCGTTTGATAATGCGCCATACGATGTTTCTGGGCAATTTCAGCTGTTTAGCTAGCCTAGATGCAGACCACAATGGATTTTCCAAAAAACTGTGCACAATTTTTTAGGCTTCCATGTTGATTGTTTACAAAGTACAGTCGATTTGCGGAATGTCGAAAATCATACGTAAAGCTGACAAAATTCCCGACACGTGGGCGCCAAGAATTTTCAAATCCGTCCACCAGGAGCGCCACAATATGAGCAAAAGTTTGTTCCAATTCTAAATGAAGCAAGCTTTAGTATTGTAAGTTTATAAGTGAAATGTGTGTGCTCGATTGGCGTCACCCGGTAGATACCTGTATGTAACTGATCAAATTAGCACATTTAAATTGGAAATTATATATGAAATGTGAAAAAAATAATAGCATTGCTGACGAATCGTTATTTGAAATTAAAAAAAGAGTAGCGACAGGGGACGCAGACGAAGTGAGCTCACCACTAGCTTACTTTAATTGAAGGTTCATTAGCATATTGTTCTAATAGAACAATTTTTTTTTGCTGACGAATCGTCATTCTGGAAAAAGAGACAAAGGACGCGGACAAATTTGACACACCATCATCTAGACGGCGTACCATTAGACAACTGAATTCAAAATTTAACTTAGTAAAATTCAGTTGAGAAATTTCCGAGAAAATTGAGTGCACATTTTCTCATAAATTTTCACAAATTACCTTATAATTCCGGAACCGGATGAAATTCAAGCTGTAGGATCCTAAGACATTTTGTTTGAATTTTAGTTTGTGAAAATCGGTACAGTCGTCTCTGAGGAATGTGAGGGATTTTTTTCATGTTTTAGTGCATATCACTCTGTAATTCCGGAACCGGAAGTTGGATCGGGGTAAATTGGCTAAGTTTTTTTGGCGTTGGATTCCATATGGGCTTTAGGCATGTTCTGCCCGGAGAAAAATAATAGGTACTATCAATCTCTCGTTGGACCTTGAAAATTTTGTTATTCAAATACACTCTAAGAAAAAAAAAATGAAATTTACGGTTGACGTGACTTCAAGCATTTCTTCGGTGATGACACCATATTACATATATTAGCATGTAATAATAATTTTTGTGTTTGTATCTAAGTTAACTTTAGCTAAATTAACTGTGAAGTCAATTATATGACTTATTTTTATATGCTTTGAATTGTAAATGTAAGTGAATTTCAAGGCTCCTTTTATGTGCATCTATGAAGACAAAAATTTAGACGATTTTTTTTAAGTGTGTACTGAACCTCGTTGTTACCCTTTTCCTTGGAGGAAAGGAACTCTAATTACTGTGTTACTCTAATTAGGGTGGAGCAATGGTCAATTGTGAGAAGGCTTTAAGAAATGTTTTTTTTTTTCGATTTAGGGGAATTTTAGAAATTGATTAGCTACTATTGTAACCAAGTGAGAGAAATTTTAACTACTGTTTCCACTATTTGAATTGTTTCGAACTTTCGAACATTCTTTCTGACAATATTGAAATTTAAAATTGATATGTTTTACCGATAAAGCATTATCAAACTTCCAAAAGAAAATACTTATTTTTTGGTCAAGTATGTATAATTCGGTTCTATTTGATCATTAAAATGACTTTCCAAAAGAATTTCTCCAAAAAGTTATCGTGGAATAAAATTTTTCGTCACTTTTTCAATAAAATCATGCCATACTTTAGGATATAAACATATTCGAATGAAATTTTCATAGTTCGCAGGTAATACAATAAACTTCAACTTATTATACAAAAATTTTGAATGAAATGTTTTTTACATTTATTTTACACAATTTCGAAAAACAATTGAATTTTTTCACTGCTATAAACTTTTCGAGAAACAATCTCATAATAAAGTGAAGCAGCGTAGAATCTAAATCCGTTGAAAAGTTCATGGGCCAGCAATTAGTTTAGTTTAGATGTTTTATTTACAAATTTTAGACCGCTTTTTCCGGTTCTAGTTTTTTATGATTGAATTAAATTTGTTCGAAATAGAATCAACCAAATTTACAAACTGAGACAGCTTACTGCTTTAGCTTATAAAGTATTTGCTCCTTCTTACATATTTGCTTACTCTTGAATTTGAAGTACCTCATTACTTTATAATTTCGGAACCGGAAGTCGAGTCCGGACTATAGAACAATACAATATGAGAAAGGTAAAAATCGACCTCTTCCCTTTAAAAACAAAACAACATTCAAAATATGAGAATGCTTAATCAAATAAATCAAATTCAAAGCACGAAGAAATCAATAAGATGTTTAATTTTTATCTATGGGCCCCTCAAGAAATGAAATTCTAGGTACGGCTGCTACTGTTATTATGCTTGGAAGACAAAAAAAAAACATGCGGAATAACAAAGAGCGTTGATCTTAAATAATGAATAAGTTTTCTGTCTTAGCTCTTCTTGTCAACAATCAAGAACAGCATGCGAACTATAAGGACCGAACCGATCGTTTGATGTGTTACAATCAATTTAATACTTTGAAACTAAGGTAAATGTCGTCAGAAGGGATCAAGGTCATTTCGCCGAAAGCCGTTTCGCCGAAAGCCATTTCGCCGAATGTCATTTCGCCGAACGCCATTTCGCCAACAGGGCCATTTCGCCGAATTTTGTGAATAGTCTTCATACCGTTATTGGAATTGATTGAAAAAAAAAGACAAATGAAAAATGATAATGTTTACTCCCGTTTTGTTGAACTACAATCGTACTTCTGATATAATTCAGAAAGACTTTTTTTTATTCTCTCTTTCATTTTATTTTTATTTCATAATCTTCAGAACAAAATTCCCAAAAAAAACTTGATGACTTCATCAGAGTATACAAAAGACAAATGTTTGCGGTATTTCCCGATAACTGAGTGCAAATGAAAAACTATCGAAAGCGGCTTCGCCATATCGTTTCGCTCGTGTGCTAGTTTTGAATATACCGGGCCAACGAGGCGGTTACAGGTTTGTATGCAAGTGGTCGCCGCTTCCGACGGTAGATCGGTGAAACGACTTTTGGCGAAATGACTTCGTTTACTGTATTTTAAACAACTTTTGGTCAATGTTTGAGGATAGAGTGGTTGATGGAATGAAACTAAACCGTTTTTGAAAAAAAAATGGAAAGTTCCCTTAAATACTACTATGAAGAATTTTTAACTATTTCTTTATAATACTAACTTAAAAGACTTCTAAACTGATACACTGAGGATGAATGCAAATAGCATTAGAAATACTGGTACATGTTCGTCACAACTACGTTGGTATTAAAACGAAAAAGTTAAACATAGTTCATAGTGGAATTAAAAGAACTACCATTTTTTTCCAAAACTTTTGAAGCTTCAAAGAGACGAAAATTGTTACCGCTTTTTTTTTTTGAAAAAAAAATTAAAATGCCGATGTGTGAAATTACTTTTGAAAAATTATTATAACAAATTAAATTTAGAGCTAGAATGTAAATTTTCCAAGCGTGAATAGTATAGAATGTTATTAAAAATAAAAAGGGTGTTCAAACAAACTTCCAACTTTGCCATGTGGCAAGCGATTGGCCATTGTGCGATGGGTCTTGATATCGATAAGGTCAGAGAAGTGTCGTGCATCTACCAGAACGTGGTCAATTTGCGATTCCATCTGCTAAAGTGATTTACAAGCACGACGATACGGAAATGCTGCGTTTGATGACGAGAGGAGGCAGCGATAAAAGTTTCTTGGACCTCAATGTCTATTTTGTTTCTTCAGGTACGCGTTACTCTGCCTTTACCAACCAAGTTTGGGATTTAGCTCAATGATAACGAAAAGCGGATTAATTAAAATCATCGAAATATTTCACAATATTGCTGGAATTTTCCCCTCGAATGAGCATCTTTGGACTAAGATTCTGAAGTTGTAATCTGATTCAGGATTCTGGAACTGGAGTTCAGAACGTGGAACTTAATTCTGATATTGAATTCTGGATCTGAAACTGCATTCTGGAACTGAGTTCTATATCTGGAATCAAAAACTTAATTTGGGATTTGGAACTAACATCAGAACCATTATTTCAGAACTGAGTTCTGGGCCTGGTTTCTGGTATTGAATACTGAACCAGAAACTGAATCCTGGACTTGGACTCTGGAAAAGAATTCTGGACTTAGAAATGAATTTTGGAACTGAGTTCTGACCCTGAATTCTGAAACTAAATCCTGAACTTGGAACTTTATTTTGAACATCGATTCTATAAAGACTGTCCCAGAAAGTATGGACGCAACAAAAAACCGCTGACATTTCGCAATGGTTCAGAATCTGTCAATTTTTATGGCTGCGTCCTGCTGTTTACACTCTTCTCTTACCACTTGTGCAGTTGTTTATTCGTTTTCATTAGTTTGTTTCGGAATGCGTGGACTTTCAGCAGAACAACGTCGAAAAATTGTGTACAAATGGTGCACAGAACGCGGACTGTCACTGAGAAAGATAGCAAAAATGGAAGGAGTAAGTGAAAAATCCGTGTGAAATGCAATCAGGAAGTTCGGTGAGGATAACACCTTTGAGGATACGGGTCGAAAAAGGTCCTGCCAACCCTCAGTTGGATAAACGTATACTGAAGGCGTTCTAGCAAAAGAAGGAGCTTTTAGTTCGGGATGTGGCCAAAAAAGTGGGCACTTCGAAGTCAAATGATCTTCATGCTAAAGAACGTTTGCATCTTCGAACCTATAAGAAGCAGAAACGACCAAAACCTAGTCCGAAATAAGAAGCATCGATCAGGCCGAGGGTTCGAAAGCTGTACAATACGATTCTTGCTGGAAATTTGAACTGCATAATCATGGACGACGAAACCTACGTGAAACTCGATTACAAATCCTTGCCGGGACCACAATATTATACGGTGCGAGAAGGGCAAGTGTTAAACCAGTCCGAGACATCGATTGAAGTCGAAAAATTTGGTAAGAAAGCTATGGTCTGGTAAGCAATTTGAAGCTGCGGTAAGATTTCGAAACCCTTCATCACCACTGCTTTAACACGTTGACTGCCACGACCATTCTCATACGACCAGAATATACGAGTTATCTCGTAGGTTGGCAGTCAACGTGTTAATGAACAGTGAAATAATGTTTATAAAAACGACTTCTACCCATGATTCGCAGCCACAAGGATCCTGTTGTCCTTTGGCCAGATCTTGCTTCATGCCACTACTCGAAATCAACGGTAGAATGGTATACTACCAAAAATGTCACTTTCGTCCCAAAAGACATGAATCCACCAAATTGCCCACAACTTCGACCAATTGAGGAATTTTGGGCATTAACGAAGGCACATCTTAGGAAACATGTCTCGGCAGCCGAAACCATTCAACAGTTCGAAAAAGATTGGAAAAAAGTGTCGCCGAGTAGTCTGTACGGAATTTAATGAGGAACGTTCGCAAGAAGGTGCGCCAGCTAGTCTACAATGGCTAAGTAGCAAATGTTGAGAATAATATTCTGTTGTTGTAGTCTAATATTATCAGTATCTATATCGAATAAAATTTGAATATCTAACACTTGTGAATTATTTACAGTGAAATCAAAGTGCGTCCATATTTTCTGGGACAGTATTTAATAGAGTTAAGGTCTTGGAATTGAATTCTGATCTGCAGTTGAATGCTACACCGTGATTCGGGAACTGAATTTTTGGTCTAGACCTGGATTCTGGACCTGAAACTGAATTATTACCTTGGATTCTATGACTGAGTTCAGAGCCTGGAACTGAATCCCAATTCAGGATATGGAACTTAACTCAGAGCCTGGATTTCGGAATTGAATTCAAGACCAGTAACTGAATTCTAAATCAGGGTTCCATAACTGAGTTCAGGACCTGTATTCTGGAACAGAGATTCGGATCTAGACCTGTAACTTAGTTCTGGACTTGGTTTTTGGAATTGAATATAGGTCCTGGACTTAGGAAATACAGAACTCTGATGTTGGATTCTGGAACTGAATTTCAGATTGAGTTTTGTATCTGAGTCGACCGAAATGAGGTGCTTGTGCCAATGAAAAACAGTTCATTATATTGAAAGCGTCGTCCGATCACGAGAATGACTTGCGCGCGTTATGATTTTTCCTCTTCCGTGTTCGTTAATACCAAACAATGTATAAAACTGTAATTTTGAGTTATTTGTGGTTATTTCTGTACTGAAAATTTTACCCCCTTTTTAATTTCCCAAACAATTGTTCGATGGAGTGGAGCAAAATTAAATGGTTGTGTTTAGTGCAACACAACGAAACAGGATAAATTTTGAAACAACACCCCATATTAAACTATGACTTATCCACATCGAAATGTTGATCCAGGAATTTTTTTTTATTTTTCACTTGACCCAATATATTGATTCAAAAAGAAAAATTATTACATAGATTTTGTTCATTCCACTAACTGCTCAAAAATGTAATAGTTTCAGAGTTGACCAATCTTCATTGAGACTATTATCCCTCATGATACTTTCAATGAAGCCAAAATTCTATAATACCACTTCATCTAATATATTGAGCTGGTTTTCAAAGCTGTCTTTATTTTCCCAAAATCCCGTCAAAATTGGATTCCCCCTCGCAGTGATAGTATTAGGGTGGAAGTTTGATATGCAAAAACTCACTCTGCGACGACTGTCGAGTCAGCCCGACAAAAAAAAACCTTCGAAAGCCTCGCACACACAGCTACCGGAAGGATGATTGCAAAAATTGAATATCATGCGCGCCCGGGAGCCGCTGTATGGGATCACTTTTGTTAATGCCCTCCCAGCCGGGAAACCCCCATCGATCGGAAAAAAACATCGTTCTGCCATTTAAGCGTAGCAGCGGATAGGTTTCTTTTACTGCCGAACACAGCTCGTTTGGACGATGCTCGCCTGAAAGCCACGGCACCTCCACGTTTGCCGATCAAAGTGAAAGAATGCTTTTTTGCTTACTTTTTTGCTGTTGTTGTTGTTGCTGTTGTTGTTGTTGTCTGCCGGAGTGCTCTTCCGCTGCCGCTTTGGTTTGACAACACCACCTAAACTTCCGAATCGATAACCAATCGGCATCCATTGATGATACAGCTATTTATGAACCTGCTCCAGATACGTGAAATGTGGCTTCGAAATTACTGTGGATGTGTTGCGCACATTTCGCGTTCTGGAACGACAATAAAAAAAATAAAACATCGTACGGAGCACTTTTGATAGCCTTTATGTTCCGCCTTTTTCCCTTACTCTTTAGCTTGGCATATTTGCCTCAATCAAATAGACAAGACCGTTTGAGGGACGTTTGGTCCTGAGCATCCGCACGGTGTGTTCGATTATTATTTCAGCAATTGTCGTTTTGATTTTTCTTTCTCGAAATGATTATGGAACGTTGTTCTGTGGGCTGGTCATAATCAACATGATAACAATCGATCGGCGTGCTGCTTTTTTTTATGTCACTATGTGGTTTGAATAGATGATGTTGTAAAAATATCACATGGGATGACATAAACTGTGTGTAGAGGAATGCAGAATAATAACGCCACTTTGGGCAATAACTGAAAATGAGCGAACAATTGTGATGTGATGTAAATAATTTTTCCATAAACGAACAATATTTTCCTGTTAGTGTTGCGTGGGTTATTTTTCGTTGTTGGACAGAAGTTCTTGTTTTTCGATCGGATTTGTAGTTAAAAAAAACGAATGTGGAAAATATTAACTATGCAAGGCCAGATTATGAGAATATTGATTGTCATTGTTAAAGTGATTAAATGAAACTTTATGGAATAAGCATAATTTATGAGTCATTCATTGGATGGAGGATACTCTTTTTCTCTATTTTATTTTGCAAAAACAGAAAAAGGCGGAATATTTCCTACACTGTACACTGCAGGATAATAATAAAAAAAAAATAATATTTCTGAACCAAAAAATTAGATAAAATCAAAATAGCGGACATACTGAGTAGCTGGTCCATTTGGTTCAAAGTAAAAAATTGTCGAACTCTTCGCATCCAGTTTCCTTCTTCAACGATCTATAAATCGCACCAACTATGATGTTGAACACAAAATTCGTTTCATAATATATTGAATCTATAGATTGCATTGTGAAATATTTAAAAAATAATCAATCCATATAGACTAGGGATTAATTCGATTTCAATGTACAAGAATTTACGTTCAAAATCGTATACATATAACCTTTTCACATCTGTATACTTTCATGAGACCATGTTGCAAAAATATGCCAGTAGTTTGTCTTCTTTCCCCCTTTGTCCGTAAGAGGCCCTAGCAGAACATTTGGGATTGTTGCATACGCAAGTTGTACCCACGGAAGCGAATAATTAATTTTACTATTTCGCTGGGGTCGAAAATGCAGAACGACTTGCTGTGTTGCTTTTGTCTACGGAAATAAATTCATATTAGGCAAAGTTAATGAACTGATATTCAACATACTTGTGCTTCGATTTACTTTGAAATATGTAGTTTTACTAGTTCAGTGCGCTTGCATCCAGCGAGTCGAGCACAAATAGAAATTTTTATATCAACGAGAAAGATTAATTCGACATTACGAAAAAAGGCGGGTGGGTTATGTCAGAGACATAACTGGATGTCGTGAATACGAAAAAACTGGCACGCTCTCATCACTTTTTCGAATATCAGTTAATTGATCGATTGTATGAATTATGCAAGCTTTCCCTTTTTTCACGAATAGAGTTTGAAGCGATGCACCTACATTAAAGTACAGATTAGTTACATTAAACAGCTACTATTCTACAACTATATATTCCAAACTTGAAAAAATTCCTTTTTAATTGGCCAATATAGGAGGCTAGGTACGACAAATTTGTAGTTTATTTTTCTTGAAGCTATGAAGTTCGAAGATATCTGATTCTTCTCGAAATTTCAGTACGAGACAATTGCAATGCCCTGGTCTGAAATGTATCTAAGATCTTCGGTATGCAAGAGTGATTCTAATAATAATAATAATAATAATAATAATGATAATAATAATAATAATAATAATAATAATAATAATAATAATAATAATAATAATAATAATAACACAGACCAATCTGTACATATATGTATGTATAAATAAAATACAGATTAACCTGTATATATGGCAACCCTGTTTCGCATGGCATATTTTCACACGACTCAATACTAGTATAAAGATGTGTTCAACATAATCACTTTCGCTTTCGCATTGCCGTTCGTAATTGAATGTGTTAGTGATGGTACAAATCTGCCTTTCTACCGGTTTTCGGTGCCATCGTGCTGACGGTGTCTCGTACGTTCAGAGTAGCTGCTTTTACTTAAATAACGCTATTTCTCACATCACATTTCATTTTATACCTGCTACTGGCAGCGGCGTACGGACAGCCCCTTTTCCAAAATTCCTTTCCTCTTCGCAGAACGGGAAACAGTGAGACGACATAAAAGAGAGAGTTAGTAGAGCGGCAGCCAGTAATACTGAATTGGCTGTCTAGCTGTTATCAGCATCTTGTGGAATTTTTACGCAGAAACACGCACAGTTAAGGGCAAGGCAAAGTCCCGCTCAAACCGTTCCGGCTCAGCAGCTCCCAGTTGGCAGAATCCATCGTCTGTTCCGGAAGGGAAACCCCGCCGAGCGTGTCGGTACCAGTGCACCAGCCTATCTGGCGGCAGTGGTGGATTACTTGGCTGACGAAGTGTTGGAATTGGCCGGTAACGCTGCCCGTGACAACAAGAAAACGAAAATCTGCCGCTGGCCGTAACGACGAGGAGTTGAAAACCCCGTCCTTTTCAGGACAACCACATCACTGTGATAAAGAAATATTTAAGATTGCTTTAAGTTTAGCCAGTTCTGATACGCCTGGAAAGTAGAATGCGCAAATCAAGTGGAAACCTTTGTTCTAACAATTTGTTCATTTTTGTTTTCGGCCGCATTCACGACAAAGATACATTTTGATCTGTATATGTGGCAACTCTGTTTCGCACGACATATTTGTATACTAGTATAAAGATGTGTTCAACATCATCACTTCTACTTTCGCATTGCCGTTCGTAATTGAATGTGTTATTGACGGTGACGGTGACGGTGACGGTGAAAATTATTTTAACTTCTCGTATGTTGCCGAAACAAGGGCAACAGTTGCTCAGAAATGGTAGGAAAGCGACAAAATTCAGCTAGTTCTTTATTATAATCTTTAGCACTCAAAAGTGCTTTGAATTGTCTAAAAAGAACTCTGAAAAGTGCTTTGAATGGGCCTTGCTGGACTTTTTGGCTGTCTTTCTACCGGTTTTCGGCCGTTCGTAATTGAATGTGTTAGTGACGGTACAAATCTGCCTTTCTACCGATTTTCGGTGCCATCGTGCTGACGGTGTCTCGTACGTTCAGAGTAGCTGCTTTAACCTAAATGACATTTCATTTTATACCTGCTACTGGCAGCGGTGTACGGACAGCCCCTTTGCCAAAATTCCTTTTCCTGTTCGCAGAACGGGAAACAGTGAGACGACAGGTCCTCGATGTTGCTTTCGTGTGTCTTGTTTCGGGAACAGTTGCTCAGCAAATGGTAGGAAAAATGAACCACTCAACTTTTCTATGGATGCTCTTGTATAGATGCAGACAACTCGCGTTCTGATTGACTGGCGATGACATGGGTCAAATGAGACAGGTTTTTCAATAGTGTACTATTGAAATACTTCAATGCTTTTGCTATACACGTTCAAGTTGAAAATTTTCGATTCTATTGATAGTTAGATTATATAAATCCTTCCACAGATCACTGAGCTATGAGCTTTAAAAATACGAGAAAGGCAAACGCGCCTTATGAATTATCCTCTTTGATACTTGTTTATACCAAACATTTCAGAAAAGTTTAGTTTTGAATTATTTGAGATTATATCACACAACTGAAAATTTTATCATAAAATTGTGATCATATTTCCGATGGCATGTAGCAAGAATTATTTTGATTCATTAGATACATCAGGAGATATTCACGATCAAAAACTTATCACTCTCTCGGAGGGTAAATTTTGGAAAGACGCCCCATAGTAAAGTAAGTATTCACGACAAAAAGTTGACATCAGGAAAATGCAGTTAATGATCATAAATACAGTACTGGTAAAAATAAAATTTGACTCCCAATTGGCAAGGAAAATTAAGGAATGAGTACGAATTTTTCGAGTATTAAAAATGAACATCTGGACTAATGCATCAATTGTCTCAAAATATTCTCTTGGTTGTTCTTTATGATTAGTAGATTAGATATTTTTAGTACCTTCAATGTTACATCATTAATCTAACATTAAAACTTTAAACTTCACGGAAACCAATTGCTAACCCCTACATTCCAGCCTACATAGAACTCGTCTCTTTCACTATACAAACACATCTGACTGTCGTTAATGTTTTAATATTTGATACGATGAATAAGGAAAGTTTATGGAGCTAGAATAGCACAATCCGCATCTCTAAAACTATGTCAGCAAAATTTATTGCTTCTACTTGATTCAGAATACAAACGAAACTAGTTTAAAAATAAACTATCATTCTGAATATACTCTCTTAGAAATTTCTATACCATATTAAATTCGTTTTGATCATCCATATCTCATTTATTTTTCCGAAGAAAGGATTTTTGAAATGACATTCATCGTCGCTCTCTAGGAATCTAGAATGAAGAACGTACCTAGCTGTGAAGTCAACTGTTATATTGGAAAATTACCATAAAATACTGTATGGTACTTTTTCTCTTATTCTACGCGAATGCATATCGCACGACTTGAATCGACTGAATGACGCAAATCCAACAATTTTTATGGTAATTTTGGCAATAAAGACTGTCCCAGAAAGTATGGACGCACTTTGAATTCGCTGTAAATAATTCACAAGTGTTAGATATTCAAATTTTATTCGATATACAGATAATATTAGACTACAACAACAGAATATTATTCTCAACATCTGCTACTTAGCCATTGTAGACTAGCTGGCGCACCTTCTTGCGAACGTTCTCCATTAAATTCCGTACAGACTTCTTGGCGACAAGTTTTGACACTTTTTTCCAATCTTTTTCGAACTGTTGAATGGTTTCGGCTGCCGAGACATGTTTCCTAAGATGTGCCTTCGTTAATGCCCAAAATTCCTCAATTGGTCGAAGTTGTTGGCAATTTGGTGCATTCATGTCTTTTGGAACGAAACTGACATTTTTGGTAGTATATCATTCTACCATTATTTTCGAGTAGTGGCAAGAAGCAAGATCTAGCCAGAAGACAACAGGATCCTTGTGGCTTCGAATCATGGGTAGATGTCGTTTTTGTAAACATTCCTTGATGTATATTTCGCTGTTCATTGAAGCAGTGGTGATGAAGGGTTTCGAAATCTTACCGCAGCTACAAATTGCTTGCCAGACCATAGCTTTCTTACCAAACTCTTCGACTTCAATCGATGTCTTGGACTGGTTTAACACTTGCCCTTTTCGCACCGTATAATATTGTGGTCCCGGCAAGGATTTGTAATCGAGTTTCACGTAGGTTTCGTCGTTCATGATTATGCAGTTCGAATTTCCAGCAAGAATCGTATTGTACAGCTTTCGAATCCTCGGCCTGATCGATGCTTCTTGTTTCGGACTATGTTTTGGTTGTTTCTGCTTCTTATAGGTTCGAAGATTCAAACGTTCTTTAGCACGAAGAACATTTGACTTCGAAGTGCCCACTTTTTTGGCCACACCCCGAACTGAACGCTCCTTCTTTTGCTCGAACACCTTCAGTATACGTTTATCCAACTGAGGGTTAGCAGGACCTTTTTTCGACCCGTTTTCGGTTTATGCTCAAAGGTGTTATCCTCACCGAACTTCCTGATTGCATTTCGCACGGCTTTTTCACTTACTCCTTCAATTTTGGCTATCTTTCTCAGTGACAGTCCGACATTTTTCGACGTTGTTCTGCTAAAAGTCCACGCATTTCGAAACAAACTAATGAAAACGAATAAACAACTGCACAAGTGGTTAGAGAAGAGTGTTAACAACAGGACGCAGCCATAAAAATTTACAGATTCTGAACAATTGCGAAATGGCAGCGGTTTTTGGTTGCGTCCATACTTTCTGAGACAGTCTTTACTACACAGTTCTTAGTTTCTGTCGTCCTGGTCGTAAGTTGTTTGATGTGTCGACCATCGCGGACGAGATATGAAAGCGAACTTATGGCTTGACAGTACGTCGATACAGAAATAAAATTAACAAGATCAACAGAAAACTAGGACTAGCACTTAGAACTGCTGGAGGCTGTATCTACACGTGTGCTCTACATAGGCTGCTCTTCAATTTGAAAATCGATTATTGAAACCGAACATGCTCATTACGATATATGAAGTCAACGAACTGAATGCATTTTGTGACGTGCCATTCATGCCATTCATCTAATAAAACGAGCATAAAAATCAAGCGACTATTAATTGCAGGGTAAATTATTCATTTGTGCAAAGCTATCAATTGGTTCAATCATGAAATCGTCGGACACAGATGTTGGTGGTGAAATTATAATCACGAAAAAAGTACTAAATTCCCATTTCAAATTAATCAATAAAAGCCTGGTAGCAACCATGTTCAACCAAAGTGGCAATTATAAATTTGGGACGAAATGAGCTTTCCATTTAAATTAGTTCCCTGCCTCATCCACCTCGGCACCGGCGTTGTCCTGAAAATTCGAATCTATCGATTTCGCTTCACACCAACCAAGGGCACTAGAAGACAAGTTCAATTGTAACAGGGCTGACGATAACCAGACTTGCAAATTGGAATCCCACTGCCCCGTTTTCCACACCCGTATTGTTCTCATCCGCATCCGACATTAGTACGCGACCAAATCTCTGGAATGGGGTTCAGCTGTATTAACAGTCTACATCAGCAGGGTAGGGCAGGGTAGCATCGCTGGCGTTCTGATTTTCCCTCAGGGGTTCACTGGTCTCCCAAGTCCGTGCAGCCCTTGCCGTTGGATAAAAATCACAAAACGGACCCTGTAAACGGAAACGAGATTGTGTCACGGTTCGCCGTCGTCTCCGTCATTCTGGGATTTTGGGAAACCGCACCCGGAGTGAGAGAACGATAATAAGAAGTACACTTTCCTTCAGTTTGTGTCAATTTTCATCGAGTTAGCATTGGAAGTGTAGGAATCGAGCTATTTAAAATTCATGGAAATGGTCTAAGCTTCAGGCGGGTCGATTCATACAAATTACAGCATTTTTCTCGGGCCCTGCCGGTAGAAACCGGGTGTAGAAAAAAAAGATCACATAAGCTGCGGTGGCAACGCAATGAATAATAATTTGATTGAATCAGTCTGACAGAAGGTCCTTCGTGTAAACTTTCTCACTTATTGGGGTCTCATTTGGTCCTAGTGTGTTTCGACGTTTGTATAATTGTTCCAACGCTGCGTAGATCTCATTAACTTTGCCACCATAATATCATTGGTCACTTGCCAACCGTCACGTATCAGAACGAACACAAATTTGCTTTATCTTTTGAACGTAAACCGCACTGTATCATAAAGATACTCAAACTTTATAGTGCAAACCAACAACAAACTCATTTTCTTGCACAAACCGTTCTGGCGTTGTTTCGAAATTTAATAAACTCCACCGTACCAGCGTGGGATGCATAATAAAATTACACGGATTATAATCACTACGCAAAAATATTTGCGAACCTCTCGCCGAAACAAAGACAGAACTTGTGCCTTGTTTGTTCGTCTGTTCCCGGCTTTCACCGTGGTGAATTATGACGGTTCGGTTCCGTCGGCAGGTAACATTCAGTAGAACAACCGAAAGGACCGGTTCGGTGATGTTTTACCATCAGCCATAAATCTGATCGTATTTTCCACTGACCACAAAGGTTCGTCGACCAAGACCAAGACCAAGACAGCCACAGGGAAAGGATTTGAGTTACAAAAGTAACATAAGAGCATACCCCCGCCTGATGCGGCCTCGTTCACCGTCTTTCAACATCATCTCCATCGTTTGGTGAAACTTCTTTATCTGGGTTAAGTGTGACCGCAGTTGCAAATTTATTTCCACCCTTCCGAGATCTAGTAGATTACGTGTACCCTTAGGAGGATAGGACCAACCCGAACACAAAACACGAACCAGCCCAGAAAAAGGGTTTTCCGATCCGGGGTGGCCATTTTCGGCAGAACAGGGACTTAAACCGGATCTGTAACCAAGGCTCTCCTCATTTTTACGTCTAGTGGGATTACATAAATTCTTGAGCAGTTACTTTTGGATATTTAATTTTGTTCCGTTAAATAACTAGTGAAACAACCGGACGGAAACTGCTAGCACTATTTCCGAAACAAAAGCAGTATGACTCTGTAAATCAAAGCTTAGCGGAAAAGCTTCTAGAAAAGGTAATTAAAATTTCATCTCTTACAGCGAAGTGGAAAGTGTTGCGAATTTTAGTCTGCATGGTTTGGCTTTCCACTGTGGAAACGGGTATTGGATGTCCGTGACGGGAATATTACTATTGTAAAATACAGTTCTTAAGAGAACTTTACGTTTACGTACTTGGCGTAGTTGTTAAATTTGAAATACTAATAAATTTTCGGGTTGTTGAAATAAACCATAGAAAGCACGAGCTTACTGCTATTAAATTCCTTATCAAACAGATTGTTCGTGTTTTTGTGAGTTTTTACTGCACTGAAAGTTTCAGGCCTATTGCCGCCAATTTGATTGGTACAAACACAGCTAGTTTTCGCTACATTTTTATTCGATAAGACGAAATGAAAAAAAGTAAGTGTAAGTCAACAAATAATCCTTTTTCATCGTACTACAAAACGTGTTAATCTTCGAACCCTAAAAAAAAAGTATCCAAAAATATTCCACATCAAAAAGCATCTATTTGACCCATCAGAGATTGACTGTTTCACAGTGCGATGTTTGCTTAAAATTCGAACGATATAATTATGGACGACGAAACCTTCGTGAGCGACCTGTCCAATGAATCGATTCAAGTCGACAATTTTAGTGAGAAAGTTGTGGTCTGACAAGCTGTTTGTGGCTGCGGTAATATTTCGTAGTTTTGCTTTGATAAACTATGAAACATACAAATAGTAGAGCTTAAAAAAATCGATTTCTTCTCATGATTAGAAGACACAAAGGCTTTACTGTCTTCTCGCCAGATCTTGCGTCATTCCATTAAGCGAAATCAACGATAAACTACCTGAAATGTACCAAAAGGCATGAACCCTGCGAATTGCCTGAAAATCCGATCAACTAGAGAAGATTGAACAGGGCTGACATTATGCATCTCGAATCGAGTTGCTCGAAACGATTATTTTTTAAGTCGATTCGACTGAACTGAGGCATTACGTATCGCTTTCGACCTCGTGATCAAGATCCTAACAATGTGGTACTAGATTTCGACTGACGCTGCTCGAACTGTCATAACCAGAGATGCCATTTATACAGATTTATCTGTATTTTACAGATTTTTACATGCGCATACAGATTTAATACAGAGTACAAATTTCTTACAGATTTCTTAAATTTAATACAGATTTATTTAGATTTCACCAAAAGTATTAAGGAAAAAATTAAACTATCTATTAGTATTTGAGCTATCTATTAGTATTTAATTGCAATGACGAGATAAACGTTTAGGAATCAACGTACAAATCACTTTTTAAAATATATATTTTTTGTGCAGATATTTAATGAAGAACACTGAAATCCATTTATATTAAAATTTGTAACTAAATTGAACTTAAAAGTTAGAAGTTGGCATCATGAAACATTACTGCCAGACTGACAGTTGTATTACCTGACTCGACGTTGCATATTGGGTTTTGGAAATCCATCTCAACTTATGAAGTGAACATTTTCAAATTAGACAAGTATATGGCACCATAATTCAATTATTGTTGATAGGAAAAAACTATAAAATTTCGTCGATGAATATAATATAAGATATGAAATTTAATCTACCACTCTATAACCATAATCTATTGGAATAACACCTTTTAATATAATTGTATTGTAGAAATTTCATTTTATTAGCGAATACAGATAAATACAGATATTTTATACGAATCAATACAGATTTTCTATGAAAATATCTGGCATCTCTGGTCATAACATACATAGGTAAACAAACCCATATACATTGCAATCATGAAAAAAATTAAACTGAATTATTGTTCGAGTATTTTCGATTACATTTATTCAATTCAAGTACTGAAAAGAAGCAAACTGTTTGTAATACTGCGGTTTTAAGTTGCCGCACGAAATTAACATGAACACATTTCTGAAATTTAAATCAAGAAGCAGACTCGTTTCCACTCCATTTGAAAACGTAAAGAATTTTTTCAAGCGTGTTCTTGTACACAATTTATCGATGAAAATTCTGTATTTTTCAAATCAAATCAAATCAAAATTTTAATCAAAGGCTTTTAGGTTTTGCAGCTTTCTTTGTAGTATTTTATCATATTTATTAGGAGATATTGCTTTAGCTAATATACTAGGAGCAACCCATTCTTTGTAGTCTTCATAATCTATTTAGGTACTATTGAAGAGTCAAATTCACGCTAATAGCACGAGATTGTGATGCTTTTGGCATATTCTAAATACTTTCAAGGTGTTTGGACAAATTTTTCAATTTACTTGAGTTAGACAGATGCAATAAGCAATAAGCAAATAAGCTTTTTCCTACAATCCGTTTAAGCGACGTTTTCATTCCACAGGATTCAGAAATTTTATTTCAAACTACAGTTACTGGGCATAGGTTAGTTTCGACTTACTTTTGTTATTTTAAGTAAACACCACGCAGCTTTCAATTAATATGCTTTCTAAACAGTTCGACTTGTACATAATATGCCAAACACACAAAATATATACAACGATATACAAAACAATGCATTAAAATCAAGATTATCAATACTAATATGTTTATGAAAATCTAAGATGTTATCGATAACTACCTAAATAAATTAGAAACGTATTCGAAAACTCATAGTCGATAGTAATAAGGCTTTCGACCATTTCTTATCGAGTTCAGTCGTTTACGAGCTCGATTGTTTTGGTTCCATAATGCCATAACTTCTCGATAATCTAATACTTCTTCGAGTGAAGTCGAACGAAGCTCGATGATCGACTTCGAATCGAGAACCATAATACGAAACGTGGTCGATTCGATTAAATTTCAGTCGAATCGAGATACATAATGCCACCCCAGTTTTGAAAATATTACGAAACAGTGTTAAATTTTACCATTCCAAAGTCTGTGAATCACTGAAAAGCGAACGATGAGAATACTAATCTGTTGTGCTAGTCTAATATTAACAGTTTTATAACTAAAAAAATAAATGTCTAATACTTTTGCAGTATTTACACTGAAAGCTATAGACTGTCCCAGAAAGTATGGACGCAACCAAAAACCGCTGCCATTTCGCAATGGTTCCGAATCTGTCAATTTTTATGGCTGCGTCCTGTTGTTTACACTCTTCTCTAACCACTTGTGCAGTTGTTATTCGTTTTCATTAGTTTGTTTCGAAATGCGTGGACTTTCAGCAGAACAACGTCGAAAAATTGTGTACAAATGGTGCACAGAACGCGGACTTTCACTGAGAAAGATAGCAAAAATGGAAGGAGTAAGTGAAAAAGCCGTGCGAAAGGCAATCAGGAAGTTCGGTGAGGAAAACACCTTTGAGGATAAACCGAAAATCGGTCGAAAAAAGGTCCTGCTAACCCTTAGTTGGATAAACGTACACTGAAGGCGTTCGAGCAAAAGAAAGAGGTTTCAGTTCGGAATGTGGCCAAAAAAGTGGGCACTTCGAAGTCAAATGTTCTTCGTGCTAAAGAACGTTTGAATCTTCGAACCTATAAGAAGCAGAAACACGTAGTCTGAAACAACAAGCATCGATCAGGCCGAGGGTTCGAAAGCTGTACAATACGATTCTTGCTGGAAATTTGAACTGCATAATCATGGACGACGAAACCTACGTGAAACTCGATTACAAATCCTTGCCGGTACCACAATATTATACGGTGCGAGAAGGGCAAGTGTTAAACCAGTCCGAGACATCGATTGAAGTCAAAAAATTTGATAAGAAAGCTATGGTCTGGCAAGCAATTTGTAGCTGCGGTAAGATTTCGAAACCCTTCATTACCACTGCTTCAATGAACAGCGTTGTCCTCTGGCGAGATCTTGCTTCTTACCACTACTCGAAATCAACGGTAGAATGGTATACTACCAAAAATGTCACTTTCGTCCCAAAAGACATAAATCCACCAAATTGCCAACAACTTCGACCAATTGAGGAATTTTGGGCATTAACGAAGGCACATCTTAGGAAACATGTCTCGGACGCCGAAACCATTGAACAGTTCGAAAAAGATTGGAAAAAGGTGTCAAAACTTGTCGCCAAGAAGTCTGTACGGAATTTAATGGAGAACGTTCGCAAGAAGGTGCGCCAGCTAGTCTACAATGGCTAAGTAGCAAATGTTGAGAATAATATTCTGTTGTTGCAGTCTAATATTATCAGAATATCGAATGAAATTTGAATATCTATCAGTTGTGAATTATTTACAGCGAAATCAAAGTGCGTTCATACTTTCTGGGACAGTCTTTACGAACGATTATTGATATTCAGAAGTGCGAAAGAAACAGGTCAGTTTTTTTCGTATTCACGTCATTCAGCTATGTCTCTGACATTACCCACCCGTCTTTTTATCAATTAAGGACACCTCTGCACAGCGCACAGTGGTTCGAATCAATAAAAACGTGGACATAAATCAGTAGCTGCCAAACCGTTCTTTTAATGCATATAGTTGCTTTGAAGAAATTATTTACAAATATATACCGCGTAATTTGATCCTATCATTAATTGTTCATGGCCTACTTTGACAAAAAATGTAACCATAACTTTTTTTTCTGAAGAGATAGAGATTTTTTTTCTTCTACAAAGTTTTAGAACTATTAAAAATAATTTACTTTGTCAAATATACCAAAAGTCTAGGTCGCACCGTTTCGGATATACAAAGCGTTTTTATGGCAACCCCCTTAAAATCAGATTTTTATTCATAAATTGTTTCGAATTATTTTGTTATGCATACTTTGTTTGGAATAATTGTAGAATTTATAAAATCGCATATTTTTGTTGAAGATAGTGCATAGGTTTGTTCTTTCCTGGCAAAGTTATGCAACATTTTACCTTTTTTTTACCTAGGATAAAACCTTGCACCGAAGCGAAATATGCAACTTTATGCAGCTGATTTTTACAAAATTTGTAGGCAAAGTTGTGCCCAATATAATGAAAAAAAATCTAAGTGGAACTCGGTGGAACTTTTTTTTTAGGTCTTTTCAAAGTTAGTTTTAATTACTGAATTATGGCAACCCCCTTAAAACTAGTTTTCTAGTCATAACTTGTTTCGTGTTATTTTTTTATGCATACTTCGTTTGGAATAATTGTATAAAATATAGAATTTCATAATTTTGTAGAAGCTAATGCATAAGTTTATTCTTTTCTGGAAAATTTATGCATAATTTCACCTTTTTTTACCTAGGAAACCTTGTACCGAAGCTAAATATGCAACTTAATGCAGCAAACTTTAATAATACTTATAGGAGAACATGTAGCTTATTCAATTTATTTTCCAATGAGAATATCTTGAGTACTCTTCGTGTGACTCATTTTCACTATGGCCATGCTGAAACCATGAATGGTTAAGAAACTGAGGGCGCACAATAGTCCAAAACTGGAAAAAGACGGTCACAAGTCTGTACAGACTTTCACTGATTTTTAAGAGCTAACGTGTCTTCGAAGAAGTTTTCCAAAATTATATAACGCTTCTTTTGAAAGTAGCAATTTTTGTTAAGGGGGTAGTACCGATTTCGAAAAAAAAAATAATTTTGTTTTTGACGAAAATTTTTTTTTTCTATCTCATTTCAAAGAAAATAAACATTTCAAGTATTTTTGCTGAAGATATGAATAATGCAAAAAAAAATTTTTTTGGAATATTCGCTTTATTTTAAACAGTTTACCTACGTAGAATTTATCTCTATTACCTAAGTATCTACTACAAAGTTAGCATTTAAATGAGTAACTTTTCCCAATACTTTTCACAACCTAATCAATCAACTAGGTAGTTAATGTTACCTAATAAATCATTACAATATGTCACTTAGTCGCATTGCATTCACGCTATCGTCCGAGTTTTCCGTATCGCTAATTTCTTGTTCTGCTGTAAGTTCTAGCATATCAATTGCTTCCAGTGACAATTTCTTTCCAGTTTTGATAGGTTTGTAACAAATATTCGAAATCAGTGGGTCAGACGGTACTAGGAGTCTACAAAAAACATCTGTCATCGTTTTCTCACAGCTGTTTTTCCTCGTGCCCAAGTTTGGATTTTTTTATTTGTTTATTAATTTTTAACTTTTTTCATTCAATAAACTATAAAGGTTGTTTTATGAAATCGCTTATTTGAAACCTAAGAAAAAACCGTACATTCATGCCTTGGACGAATTTTTGTATCTTTGTTATATTTTACAGGCTGTTGAAAAAAGGCTTTGTAAGAAATACCCCATGGATTATTACTATATATGCTACGCACGTATGCAAATATATGAAAGATATTTCTATACTATTTCCGACTACCAGTCTGGAGGCGCGTAAACACGCATAAACAAGTTCATGCTTGCACACGCAACTTAAGCAAATTGTTGCGATTTTTATTTTGTTACTTTTTGACAATTGACAATATTAAAATAAATCTAAGTGGAACTAGATGCAATTTTAGGTCTTTTCAAATTTAGTTTTAATTATTGAAAATCCGAAAAATTATCAAAACTTCAACACATATTTAAAAAATGGAAAAATGTTCTCTAGACAAAATATGATAAAGTATTGTTAAAGTACAAACCTTTACGAAGAGATTCCATGTTTAAACGTGTAAATAAATTTCAGTTATCGCGAAGCAACACGATTTTTAAGACGAGATGTTGATCGGCGACGCTCACTGCAAAAGTGAGTTACAGAAATAGCAGACGCGTGACGCCCTCTGTTTCTTAACCATTCATGGTTTCAGCATGGCCATAGTGAAAATGAGTCACACGAAGAGTACTCAAGATATTCTCATTGGAAAATAAATTGGATAAGCTACATGTTCTCCTATAAGTATTATTAAAGTTTGCTGCATTAAGTTGCATATTTCGCTTCGGTACAAGGTTTCCTAGGTAAAAAAAGGTGAAATTATGCATAAATTTTCCAGAAAAGAATAAACTTATGCATTAGCTTCTACAAAATTATGAAATTCTATATTTTATACAATTATTCCAAACGAAGTATGCATAAAAAAATAACACGAAACAAGTTATGACTAGAAAACTAGTTTTAAGGGGGTTGCCATAATTCAGTAATTAAAACTAACTTTGAAAAGACCTAAAAAAAAAGTTCCACCGAGTTCCACTTAGATTTTTTTTCATGATATTGGGCACATCTTTGCCTACAAATTTTGTAAAAATCAGCTGCATAAAGTTGCATATTTCGCTTCGGTGCAAGGTTTTATCCTAGGTAAAAAAAAGGTAAAATGTTGAATAACTTTGCCAGGAAAGAACAAACCTATGCACTATTTTCAACAAAAATATGCGATTTTATAAATTCTACAATTATTCCAAACAAAGTATACATAACAAAATAACTCGAAACAATTTATGAATAAAAAACTGATTTTAAGGGGGTTGCCATAAAAACGCTTTGTATATCCGAAACGGTGCGACCTAGACTTTTGGTATATTTGACAAAGTAAATTATTTTTAATAGTTCTAAAACTTTGTAGAAGAAAAAAAATTTCTATCTCTTCAGAAAAAAAAGTTATGGTTACATTTTTTGTCAAATTAGGCCATGAACAATTAATGATAGGATCAAATTACGCGGTATATATTTGTAAATAATTTCTTCAAAGCAACTATATGCATTAAAAGAACGGTTTGGCAGCTACTGATTTATGTCCACGTTTTTATTGATTCGAACCACTGTGCAGCGGTTCAAAAGTGCAATTTCACGCTCTTAATTGATAACTCATAGGATCGTGGTTTTTGAGGTACAGTATCTTCAGCAAAGTTGCTCAGAATGATAGACGCCATCTTTTGGCAGAGTTTATTTATGTGATTAATACCCCTAAAAGTGAGATAAAAATTTTAGTTTAGCTCAGGGCCAACATAGGGGCTAAGTTACTTCGACAAAGTTGTGCAGAAAGTTATTTCAAACAAGTTTGCTGAAGGTACTATTCCCGTAGCTTGAGTGTAATTCATGATATGATGTATTTTCTGAAAAGGGTGTCCAAAAACCAGTTTTTGTAAGAAAACATGTATATTTTCAATTTATATGAGTTTTTCATGTTATACAAAGTTTTTCATCTTTAAAAACTACACAACTTTCTCGAACACACTATGCTGCTATCATTTCAGTTTAATGAAATAAAGCAATTTTTCATGTTTTTTAAAATAAAATTCTAACTTGTCTGTTATCAAAAGGCGCAGGAAGGCGCAGATGAGACTACTTACATATTAAACTACTTCAAAAGAGCTTTCATACCGTGGTTGAGTTACTCGTCTGCGATCGTCTGCAGGCGAGATATGTTCTTTTCAAATATCCTTGTCCTTGACGTTTGCAATGATAAGGTTCATTGTATATCAGATCAGATTTCAGTATATATTCCTTCATTCGTGCCGTGACTATCGGATCGATCGGACGTAAATTCGGCTTTCTCCAATCGCGTGGTGAATTGTTTTATTCCGTTATCAAGGTCATTCCGTATTCTATTGTTTGCATCAGTGATAATTCGAATTAATCCGTTCTCAAGGCCGACTGTGAGCTTGTGTGAAGCAGCACTGCGTGCGGTACCGTTAGCCAGCGCCAGCGCTGGGCGCCGCGTATATATCGTTGTACATTAGAAACAGTGATAAATATATATAGTGATAAAAAGAGAAACGTTTCATTGGACAGTGTAGTGAGAGACAAAAAAAAGTGCTTTTTCCTGAAAGAGGTTTTTTGCACTCTACTGGAAGGAATATTTACCCATTGCCTCGGACTGGGTATTGGCAGCCGTTCACCGTTTTGGAGCTTAAGCTAAGTAAAACTTTATTTTCTCTGTTGTTTAATACCACTTCAATTGCACCCCGAATCTGACCGCACGGACACAAGTCCGTGACATGACAGGCGATATCAAATTGCCTGACCTTCCCCTTGATGATCAGATGGATGCTTCAGATGGCAATAAATCGCGCATTAGAAGCTATCCCGATGGGCTTGCACTCTCGGCCGGACCGTATGCGGTTTACATCCGGACCAAAGCGAATGGTAAAAAATTGAACCTTCTAAAACTTTCTAATGACCTGTCCTCGCGATACAATACTGTACAAAAAATTGAAAAAGTACGCCCGGACAAGCTTAGGGTCTTGTTAGCCAGTGCAAAACAGGCTAATGAGATCGTTCAAAGTGAGAATTTCACGCGGGAGTATCGCGTATACGTACCAGCTCGCGAAGTCGAGATAGACGGCGTGATCACCGATCCGAGTCTGACTTGCGAGGACGTTCTTAAGCATGGGGCAGGCGGATTTAAAAACCCCCTACTCAAGAACGTTAAGATACTGGACTGCAAGCAATTGCGTTCAGTATCGACCGCTGAGGATGGGACTAAGTCCTATATCCCATCAGACTCGTATCGGGTGACTTTCGCTGGCTCGGCTTTGCCTAATTACGTCCTCCTGGACCGAGTTCGTTTACCTGTTCGTCTTTATGTACCGCGGGTCATGAACTGCACCAATTGCAACCAATTGGGACATACAGCATCCTATTGTTGCAATAAATCCCGGTGTATAAAGTGTGGAGGGAGTCATGCGGATAACTCCTGCAGTGGAGACAATGAAAAGTGTCTCTACTGTAAGGAGGGGCCGCATGACCTCTCTGATTGTCCCGTGTATAAATTGCGTAAGGATAAAATGAAGCGTTCACTCAAGCAACATTCCAAACGCTCATTTGCGGAAATGTTGAAATGTGCTACGCCACCTACCGAAAATCCTTACGCTTACTTGTCAACTGACGAGAGCGAATATGATGACCCCCTCGAAGGTACATCTTCGGCTGTCCCTCATAGCTCATCAATTAGAAAGAGAAGAAATAAATCCTCTCAAAAGCTCCCTAGTAAGGGTTCGAAGATGTCCTCTGATGGGTCTCGAAAAATTACAACAACTGGTAGTGATGGCAAAAAACCAGAGAAAAAAGCTCCAGGCCTTGGAAAATTAAATTCCGAGCAAGAATTTCCATCACTTCCTGGGACTTCAAAACCCCCGAAAGTCCCTAAAGATCAGTCAGAGAATTTACCAAATACTGGGTTTGTTAAATTCTCTGATATTGTGGACTGGATCATGTCTACTTTCAATATTTCTGAACCTCTTAAAAGCCTGATAATGGCTTTTACTCCTACAGTTAAAACATTCTTGAAGCAGTTGACTGCAAAATGGCCCCTTCTTTCAGCGATCGTATCCTTCGATGGCTAAGTCACCCACCGAGGTCACGGATACAATCACTGTTATACAGTGGAATTGTAGAAGTATCATCCCAAAAATAGATCCTTTCAAATTTCTAGTAAATAATCTGAAATGTGACGCATTTGCATTGTGCGAAACTTGGCTAACTTCTGAAATACCCTTAAACTTCCACGATTTTAACATTATTCGTCTGGATCGAGATGATCCCTATGGAGGAGTACTTTTAGGGATCAAAAAGTGCTATTCTTTCTATCGCATTAACCTCCCATCGATACCAGGTATTGAAGTTGTCGCATGTCATGTTACAATCAAAGGCAAGGACCTTTGCATTGCTTCCATATATATTCCACCAAGAGCCTCGGTTGGGCATCAGCGGCTCAGTGATATCATTGAGCTCCTTCCCGCACCGAAGTTGGTTTTAGGAGACTTTAATTCTCATGGTACGGGATGGGGTTGTCTTCACGACGATAACAGATCAGCTATGATCCTTGATATCTGCGACAACTTCAATATGACAATCTTGAATACGGGAGAAATGACACGAATTCCTGCACCACCAGCAAGACCAAGTGCGCTGGATTTATCCCTTTGCTCGACATCGCTACGGTTGGACTGCACGTGGAAGGTGATCCCTGATCCCCACGGTAGCGATCATCTGCCTATCGTGATTGCAATCGCCTATGGATTAAGACCATCGGAGACAATCAATGTTTCGTATGACCTCACACGAAATATTGATTGGAAATGCTACACAAATTCGATATCTGAGAAACTAGAAACAACACAAGAACTTCCTCCGGAGGAAGAGTACACGTTTTTGGCTGGCTTGATTCTCGACACCGCGATTCAAGCTCAGACGAAACGTGTACCCGGCGCGAAAACTAACATCCGTCCTCCCAACCCGTGGTGGGACAAAGAGTGCTCGGAATTAAACGCGGAGAGAACTTCATCATTTATCGAGTTTAGGAAAAACGGAACACCTGATAATTTTAGAAACTACGCGGCATTAGACGCTAAGATGAAAAGCTTGATTAAAGCGAAGAAAAGCGGTTATTGGCGTCGATTCGTAGACGGATTATCGAGAGAAACATCAATGAGTACTCTTTGGAACACAGCCCGACGAATGCGCAACAAAAACACCACGAACGAAAGCGAGGAATATTCTAACCGCTGGATATTCGATTTCGCTAAAATAGTATGTCCTGACTCTGCTCCGGAACAGACGATCATGCGCGTCGCCTCATCTAACAGAAACGAAACACCTTTTTTGATGGTCGAGTTCTCACTTGCGCTTTTATCGTGTAACAATAAAGCTCCGGGGTTAGACAAAATCAAATTCAACTTGTTGAAAAATTTACCTGACTCTGCCAAAAGGCGCTTATTGAATTTATTCAATAGGCTTCTTGAGGATAATATTGTCCCACATGACTGGAGACAAGTAAGAGTTATCGCCATTCAAAAACCAGGGAAACCAGCCTCCGATCACAATTCGTATCGGCCGATTGCTATGCTTTCCTGTATCCGGAAATTGTTCGAAAAAATGATTCTGTTTCGTCTAGACAATTGGGTCGAGACTAATGGCTTACTTTCAGATACACAATTCGGCTTCCGCAGGGGCAAAGGAACGAACGATTGTCTTGCGTTGCTCTCAACCGAAATTCAAATGGCATTTGCTCGTAAAGAACAAATGGCGTCAGTTTTCCTAGACATCAAGGGGGCTTTTGATTCAGTTTCCATAAACATCCTATCTGAGAAGCTGCATCAGCAAGGTCTTTCACCAATTTTGAATAACTTTTTGTATAATCTGTTGTCCGAGAAATACATGTATTTCGCGCATGGTGATTTGTCGACAATACGATTCAGTTACATGGGTCTTCCTCAGGGCTCATGCTTAAGCCCCCTTTTATACAACTTTTACGTAAACAACATTGATGAATGTATCAACACATCTTGCACGCTAAGACAACTTGCCGACGACAGCGTTGTGTCTATTATAGGACCCAAAGCTGCCGATCTCCAAGGACCATTGCAAGATACCCTCGACAACTTGTCGACATGGGCTCTTCAAATGGGTATCGAGTTCTCTACGGAGAAAACTGAGCTGGTTGTATTTTCAAGGAAGCGAGAACCAGCACAACTACAGCTTCAACTAGGGGGTGAAACCATAGCTCAGGTCTTCACATTTAAATATCTCGGGGTCTGGTTCGATTCCAAAGGCAACTGGGGATGTCACATTAGGTATCTGAAACAAAAATGCCAGCAGAGAATCAATTTTCTTCGCACAATAACCGGAACTTGGTGGGGTGCCCACCCAGGAGACCTGATCAGGCTTTACCAAACAACGATATTGTCCGTAATGGAATATGGATGCTTCTGCTTCCGATCCGCCGCGAACACCCATTTCATTAAACTGGAAAGAATTCAGTATCGTTGTTTGCGTATTGCCTTAGGTTGCATGCAGTCGACTCATACGATGAGTCTCGAAGTGCTCGCGGGCGTATTACCGTTGAAAAATCGATTCTGGGATCTCTCATATCGATTGCTTATCCGATGCGATATCTTGAATCCGATGGTGATTGAAAACTTCGAAAGGCTTGTCGAGCTCAATTCTCAGACCCGTTTTATGTCCTTGTATTTTGATTACATGGCTCAGAATATTAATCCTTCTTCGTTTGTTTCCAATCGTGCTCATTTCTTGGATACTTCTGATTCTACTGTGTTTTTCGACACATCCATGAGAGAAGAAATTCATGGAATTCCGGATCACGTGCGCCCTCAAGTGGCCCCAAATATTTTCTATAATAAATTTAGAACAGTCAACTGTGAAAAGGTGTTTTACACTGACGGATCAAACATCGACAGGTCCACAGGCTTCGGCATCTTCAATCAAAACATCACCGCTTCTTACAAACTCAGTGATCCGGCTTCAGTTTACGTCGCAGAATTAGCTGCTATTCAGTACACCCTCGAGATCATTAAAACCTTGCCCAAAGACCATTATTTCATTGTTACGGACAGTCTAAGCTCAATAGAAGCTCTCCGGGCAATGAAGCCAGGAAAGTATCCCCCATATTTCCTGGGGAAAATACGGGAACATTTGAGAACTTTATCTGAACGGTCTTATTTAATATCGTTAGTCTGGGTCCCTTCGCATTGTTCCATTCCGGGCAATGAAAAGGCAGACTCATTGGCTAAAGTGGGCGCATTGGAAGGTGATATTTATGAAAGACCAATCTGCTTCAATGAATTTTTCAGTATCTCTCGTCAGAAAACTCTCGAAAGTTGGCAAACTTCATGGAGCAATGGCGAACTGGGACGATGGCTGCATTCCATTATCCCTAGGGTATCGACGAAACCTTGGTTCAGGGGGATGAACGTGAGTCGCGATTTCATTCGTGTTATGTCGCGGCTCATGTCAAATCACTACACCTTCAACGCACATCTCCGGCGTGTTGGGCTTGCGGAGAGCGGTCTCTGCACCTGTGGCGACGGTTATCAGGACATCGAGCATGTCGTGTGGTCGTGCGTAGAGTATCGTGACGCCAGGTCGAAGCTACTGGAATCCCTTAGGGCCCGAGGTAGACCGCCTGAGGTTCCGGTTCGGGATGTGTTGGCGAGTCGGGATAGTTCATATATGCTTCTCATATACCAGTACCTTAAACACATTGATATACAAGTGTAATGTGTTTATCCTCGTTCAGAAAGTATAAACTCCACCTACAGGTTCGACACTAACATCCGCCCGATTCTCTCGATCCCCGTCCCTGTCCACCATCTTCATTGGAACTAACAAGATCTTTTTTTTGTCACTAACTTTTTCGTTCCCCCTTCCCTGTCTCTTCACCATCTCGATGGCAACTAATTAGATCTCTATCGTTTTCAGACATTTTGTCCCCACATCCCCTGTTTTACCCCGTTTCCACAATATTTACTTTTTTTTTTCTTCATCTCTTCCGTAACATCACCATCATCGTCCAGGGAAGACCGCTCCAGTCGAAAACCAGCATGCGGGCCACCCGCCGGGCCTTCGTAGCCTGGGGGTGTTTCCCGCGGACCCACACGGACCGAAGGATGCGGCCAACATGGATCTTCGCCAACGGCATATGGAAGACCCTCATGCAATATCCAATTCACCGGCATTACATAATGATACTATTCTAGTTTTAATATAGTCGTAATTAAGATTAGTAAATATCCTTGGCATCTTAGAGCTTAAGCAGTGTGCCTTAAAATTATATTATAATATTGAATAAAAAAAAAAAAAAAGTATATATTCCTTACCATGGACACTCTCACAATAAAAGGTTTTTATGGACATCGAAGTCTACAAATAGAAAAGCTTAGTGATAATTACAGACGTTTTTTGAAAGTGAGATAAGATGCCACGACTTTGAAAAGAGGCAATGATCATGTCGAATTACGTTATGTCATTTTTTGGTCAGTTTTTTTCTATAGAAAAGCTCTGCGGATAAATATCCTCTATTCATAAATTAAAGTGGAGATCGATCAACGCTTGCTGTATTGTACTGTTCATAATGATTAAAAAGTTTCTTTTATACAGATGTCGGGAGTATTATACACGCGAGCAATCTAGATCACTTGCGAATCGGGATCCCATGAATTAGTAATTAAATCCTTTGGTTACAAATATTCGTGAATGGCCAAAGCAGTCCAAGAATAATCAGTCGAACGATGCTAAGAGTCTTTTAGCGGGTTAAGAACATTATCAGCTATCATAAAATAAGTACATATAATTAAAAAATGAGTTTTGATCATACTTTCTCTACCAGAAGATGACATAACTTAATTCGATTTGATGATGACTTTTTTAAAAGTCGAGACAAAATAGTAACTAAACTATTCAATTTATAGACTTCAATGTGCACAAAAAAATATTTTGTAGCAAGTACCATAGTAATAAATATATACTGAAATCTGATATGAAATACAATGAGCCTAATCATCGCAAATGTCAAGGACAAGGATATTTGAAAAGAACATATTTCGCCTGCAGACGATCGCAGACGAGTAACTCAACCACGATATGAAAGCTCTTTTGAAGTAGTTTATTATGTAAGTAGTCTCATATGCGCCTTCCTGCGCCTTTTGATAACAGACAAGTTAGAATTTTATTTTAAAAAACATGAAAAATTGCTTTATTTCATTAAACTGAAATGATAGCAGCATAGCGTGTTCGAGAAAGTTGTGTAGTTTTTAAAGATGAAAAACTTTGTATTACATGAAAAACTCATATAAATTGAAAATATACATGTTTTCTTACAAAAACTGGTTTTTGGACACCCTTTTCAGAAAATACATCATATCATGAATTACACTCAAGCTACGTGAATAGTACCTTCAGCAAACTTGTTTGAAATAACTTTCTGCACAACTTTGTCGAAGTAACTTAGTCCCTATGTTGGCCCTGAGCTAAACTAAAATTTTTATCTCACTTTTAGGGGTATTAATCACATAAATAAACTTTGCCAAAAGATGGCGTCTATCATTCTGAGCAACTTTGCTGAAGATATTGTACCTCAAAAACCACGATCCTATGAGTTATCAATTAAGAGCGTGAAATTGCACTTTTGAACCACTGTGCTCTGGTTGGTTGAGATGCCTACCAGTAAATTTAAAAAATGAATTAATGTTACGACATATGTTCACGATCGGATATTACTATGCACAGAGTTTAAGAGTGCCCTCGGGACAGAATCATTTCTGACTAGATCAGAAACGGTTACAGTTGTTTCTTTCGAAATATTTTCTTTCGCAGTGTAGAACATTTTTGCCACCTTTCTGGAAATTAGTGGACCTGTTTATGGGCAATTTCGACAAATTTCTGAAAAAAATAAAGTGCTGCTCAGAAAGCGTGTGGCCCAATAAGGCAAAGGGGTGGTAGTCGGACGGAGCCAGGTCTGATGAGTAAGCAGCATGGTCAAGCACTTCCCATTAGAGAGTATCAAGTGTGTCCCGTACGCCTTTCGATTTGTGCAAAGGTGTTGGTAACAAACACCGTTGACAATTTACTAGGGTTCAGTAGTTCGTAGTAGTTCATCGGGATCTCGTCACCGTACCACTGAGGCAGCATTTCACATGTCACTTTTTGGTTCTTCATATGTGTCTCGGCCAGTTCATGTGGCAATAACTTTCCACACCTCCGCGTTTCACATGCTCGAAGTGTTAGAGCACGAACGTCATCAACTTTCACAAGCACACATTCACATTTTTCTTTGATTGAACGAAAAAAATAAATAATTAAAAATAAAGAATAAGGAATACTACAGGTAAGAGAATGAGAGATGGCATCATAAGGAATTCTTGAGAGGACAACGAAAGAGGAATCATAAAAATTAGTAAACCTTTGCAATTGTAAAAATGTGTATGTATAATATAGGTATTAAATTCAGTGGTCAGGAAATTACTGGACTAGCTAGTTTCATGAAGGAGACGGAAAAGTTTCAACGTTACTAGCCTCTACCGTAACAGGATTTCAGAAACGTATTTCGCAAAAAAAAAATCCACAGTTTGGCTCATTGATGAATTTGAGTGCCTCACCAGTGCCAAGGGAAACTTTCAAGCTTTCAAGTGAGCACGAATCTCTCATATTTTTAATTGTCGGTGAATGTGGAAGAGAAAATCATCTTAAACATGTTCATTTTAGAATGGCTTTATTCAATATGTAAGGCTAAGTTTGGATGGTATATTTTTTCTCAACTTATCTAACAACGATTAGAGATTCTTCTGCTGCTGCTGTACCAATGCTTTTTCCCGAAGCTTACCAGAAAGGTTCTCTAGCAATGAAAGTACTCTGTATGATGAGTTTCGAAATAGCTACTTTGTAATCAATTAAATATATTTTTATTGATCGATTATAAAACTTCTGTTATTATATCATAACTATACACTAAAATTATCTCTTAAATATCAATTGTAGTTGACAGCGGGGAAATAATTTTAAACTAATTTCGCGATAGCTACGGATAAGTTTACCTCTTCGTATATTTATGAATCGCACAATTTTGAATCGAACACCTGTACATCTAGAGCTTCATTTTCAACTTCCTTAGTTTTATTATCTATGTACGCAAATCTGTTATGTTCCTCGGGTTAATTGAATAGTGGTGAACAATTCCTTTTCTACCGCAGAACCGTTTTGTCGGTTCGGAACAAATTTCGGTCTGTTTATTATGTTTGAACTGCTATTCCGTCTCATTCTCTCTTCGCCAAGATTATTACGCTGAAACTTGCACCCAAGGAAATACCATATTCTCTATCTGCTCAAACTTTTGCCACTCTAGTTGGGTGCTTTCCGGTATAAAAAAATAGTGCTCATCTACAAACTTTTCAGCATTACATTCATTCGTTCATATTAACTGCTGTTGCTGCAGCTGCCGCTTTTGTACCATTCTTCGAGCAGAATGCCATCCCTTCCTCTATTTATTTTTTCTTTAGAGTCAACCCGTTCCACTTCCGAAATTGTGATTTTTTACAACTATTGCGCCTCATGATAGTATTACACATGTTTTCACATTTGTCATTTTTTTAACGGCGATAATTAGTTTCTCGTGTTTCTTTTTTTTTGTGCCGGAATATGACCGATCTTTGGCGATGATCCTGTTCAGCTATGCTAAATTCATCTATCGTTTTCCGTTCAAAGTTTCTTGGTCTGTACCACAAATTGGCATAGTATTTAAATTTTGGCTTCAGTTACGTATGAGAAAATAAGTTTACATTTTCATTTGTATTTGCTTCGACTAATCGACCGAATTAAGAACAAAGTACCATGTGCTTCCATTGATTTTCGTCCCGATTCTGATGCATGGTTTAGTATTCTATGTGAGATGCACGAATCCATATTGATCCCAGAAGATGAATTCTCTCCCATATTTCCATTGTTTCGTATCGCCAGAAGCAGCAGCAACCACAGCATCAGCAGCAATCCGCAACAGTCAGAGCACCGTCAAGAAAGCTTTGATCCATCAAACCTCGTCCCCGCTGGGAGTATCATGGTCGCAGTTCAATGAATACGAATCACTTTGCAGTGTGACTTTCGGTTCGAGAGGGATCTCCTCTTGGAATGCAGAAGTGGATGACGTTGCGCTGCATGCCGCCATCATCGACGCCGGCTGGGGTCGATTGGAATCCCGTCGGTCCACTGGAGGTGGTAGGAAAAAACAATGCTCATTAATATGTGACCGGGAATGGCACCCTGCTGGTCCGGGGGATGTGATATACAGTTATTCTTACCTAACGGAACCAACAGCTTCGGTTGTAATGGCAACAATAAATCCACGTTGCCGGTCGTTGGCTGCCGGGGCTGCAGAGAGCTAAGCTGGGGCACATTAATAAAGTCACCTGGAGTCCGTGACAGTCCCGGGGAAAAATGCAGAACCATAAGATGAAAGGAAATGTTTATTTGATTAATTAGCGTCGGTTAATCACAACTTTGGTCGGAACGGGTCGGGTGGGATGAGGGATATTTTGGCAACATACCTTGCTGTAGCATTGAGGGTGGTTTCATCATGGCCATTCCCGGAACCGATGGTCCCTGTAGCGTAAGACCTATCACGTTCACGCCATTCACATGCCCTAGGAAACAAAGCAGAAAAGAGAAAAGGCAATGGAATGAGATATGATAATCAATAGCATGAAGAATGACTGGTAATTTGTGTGAAGTCCCGCCACCGAAGCAGCCACCGCTTCCACCGCCACAGGCTCTCGTTTTCGAGATCGTCAATTTTGCGCACCATTGGACGTGGTTTGGGTTTCAGGTTTCATTGTTCTCATTAGGAGCTTGTGCGTCGGGCAAGGAATCTGCCGAATAATGCTAGAATTAGGCACCGCTGAGAGACGGACCATAGCAAACAATTGGATTGTGTTCGCACCATCTATGGGTGGAGGATTATATTGGTTCCAGGATGACGGTAACTCATCGTTGATTAAGTGTATGTTGAATGAGATACGCCGGAAGTTAAGGATTTAGTTTTTGTTCTGGTAATTTGAAAAATAAGTTTTTAGTGACATATTTTCCATGGAATAATTTGAAACACAGTTGATGAAGATGATACAATATTTATTTAGTTTCGGAATGAGATATATTTCTTCGAGTTATAATGCTAACTTTGTCTGGGAAACAACTTTTAAGATAAGTAAATCACAAATTTCTCGGCACTGTTCTGATGACAAACTTAAATTACAATCTTACGAAGCCAGAATGAAAACCAATTCAAGGTAAAAAAAAAACTCCGAAGTAAAGACTGACAGATTTTCAAATGTACACTCCGTCCAAAGCATTCTTCGGAGTTCCATAAGCTAATTCATTTGTCATAATTATTCCAATATACGACAAAGTTTAGTGAATTTATGCTCTCGGCAAACCTCCTATCAGAAATCAGATTTAATTTTTATAGTGATAAAACGACTCTAAAATTTTTGAAATCGATTAAGTCATCTTAGGAGAGAAAAAAAAAACACTTTTTGTTGGTTACGCCACTTATTCGCATATCACTTCAGAACGAATTGAAAACCTGATGGTAAATCTTAAACAAGCCTTAAACTGTTGAAATTGGATCAGCCATTCCCGTATTTAACTGAGCGGACAGAAAAAAAGTTCGGATTGTCGGTTACACCACTTAAACGAATATCACTTCAGAACAAATTGAAAGCCTAATGGCAAATCACAATAAGCCAGAAACTGTTGAAGTTGGATCAGCCTTCCCCGTACTAAACTTAGCGGCGGATAGAAAAAAGTTTGGATTGTCGGTTACGCCACTTATACGCATATCACTTCAGAACAAATTTAAATCCTAATGATAAATCTCAAACAAGCCTAAAACTGTTGAAATTGGATCAGCCATTCCCGTACTCAATTGAGCGGATAGAAAAAAGTTTGGATTGTCGGTTACACCACTTATACGAATATCAAGCCAGAAACTGTTGAAGTTGGATCAGCCATCCCCGTACTAAACTTAGCGGCGGATAGAAAAAAGTTTGGATTGTCGGTTACACCACTTATATGAATATCACTTCAGAACAAATTGAAAGCCTAATGGTAAATCACAATAAGCCAGAAACTGTTGAAGTTGGATCAGCCATTCCCGTACTTAATTGAGCGGATAGAAAAAAGTTTGGATTGTCGGTTACACCACTTATACGAATATCAAGCCAGAAACTGTTGAAGTTGGATCAGCCATCCCCGTACTAAACTTAGCGGCGGATAGAAAAAAAGTTCGGATTGTCGGTTACGCCACTTATACGCATATCACTTCAGAACAAATTGAAAGCCTAATGGTAAATCACAATAAGCCAGAAACTGTTGAAGTTGGATCAGCCATTCCCGTACTTAATTGAGCGAATAGAAAAAAGTTTGGATTGTCGGTTACACCACTTATACGAATATCAAGCCAGAAACTGTTGAAGTTGGATCAGCCATCCCCGTACTAAACTTAGCGGCGGATAGAAAAAAGTTCGTATTGTCGGTTACGCCACTTATACGCATATCACTTCAGAACAAATTGAAAGCCTAATGGCAAATCACAATAATCCTGAAATTGTTGAAATCGGATCAGCCATCCCCGTACTAAACTTGGCGGCGGATAGAGAAAAGTTCGGATTTTTTTTTATTCAATAGTAACATATTTGAAGGCACACTGCTTAAGCTCTTAGATGCCAAGGGCATTTTCTTATTTTAAATTAAAACTAACTTAAAAATAGGGTATTATCGTTAGGGTAGTGGCGAATTCCGGTCGCAATGGTCGATTCTGCAGATTCAGTCTGCAGCTGGCGATCGGCAATGGTCGGTGGATTAAATATGGCATTAGTTTCTTCCAGATGACGATTATACGTTTCAATGGGTCCGCGGGAAACACCCCCAGGTCACAGAGACCCAGCGGGTGGCCCGCATGTTGTTCATCGATTGAAGCAGTTTTCCCGTGGGCGATGCCTTTGCCTAAGAGAATGAAAGAAGTATAGAGAAGTAATTTTGTGGAAAACGGGATGAAAAAGGGGGTATGAGAACGAATGACCAAAAACGATAAAGATCTAATTAGTTGACATCGAGATGGTGGAGAAACGGAGAAAGGGGGAACGAAGAAGTTAGTGACAGCAAAAAGATCTTGTTATTTTATACAGAGATGGTGGACAGGCGAGGGATTTGGAGAATCGGGCGAATGTTAGTCTCGAACCTGTAGGTGAAGATTATTTTTAGCCTCGACAAGAGAGAGGAAACTACGGATTACACTTGTATATTAATGTGTTTAAGGTACTGATATATGAGAAGCATATATAAACTATCCCGACTCGCCAACACATCCCGAACCGGAACATTGGACGGTCTACCTCGGGCCCTAAGGGATTCCAGTAGCTCCGACCTGACGTCGCGATACTCTACGCACGACCACACGACATGCTCGATGTCCTGATAACCGTCGCCACAGGTGCAGAGACCGCTCTCCGCGAGCCCAATACGCCGGAGATGTGCGTTGAAGGTGTAGTGATTTGACATGAGCCGCGACATAACACGAATGAAATCGCGACTCACGTTCATCCCCCTGAACCAAGGTTTCGTCGATACCTTAGGGATAATGGAGTGTAGCCATCGTCCCAGTTCGTCATTGCTCCATGAAGTTTGCCAACTTTCGAGAGTTTTCTGACGAGAGATTCTGAAAAATTCATTGAAGCATATTGGTCTTTCATAAATATCACCTTCTAATGCGCCCACTTTAGCCAATGAGTCTGCCTGTTCATTGCCTGGAATGGAACAATGCGATGGGACCCAGACTAAGGATATAAAATAAGACCGTCCAGATAAAGCTCTCAAGTGTTCCCATATTTTCCCCAGAAAATAGGAGGGATACTTTCCTGGCTTCATTGCCCGGAGAGCTTCTATTGAACTTAGACTGTCCGTGACAATGAAGTAATGATCTTTGGGCAAGGTTTCAATGATCTCAAGAGTGTACTGAATGGCAGCTAGTTCTGCGACGTAAACTGAAGCTGGATCACTGAGTTTGTAAGAAGCGGTGATGTTTTGATTGAAGATGCCGAAGCCTGTGGACTCGTTGATGTATGATCCGTCAGTGTAGAATATCTTTTCACAGTTGACTGTTCTGAATTTGTTATAAAAAATATTGGGGGCCACTTGAGGGCGTACGTGATCCGGAATTCCACGAATCTCTTCTCTCATGGATGTGTCGAAAAATACAGTGGAATCAGAAGTATCCAAGAATAGGACACGGTTGGGCACAAACGAAGAAGGGTTAATATTCTGAGCCATGTAATCAAAATACA
This sequence comes from Malaya genurostris, assembly GCF_030247185.1. NCBI lineage: Eukaryota > Metazoa > Arthropoda > Insecta > Diptera > Culicidae > Malaya > Malaya genurostris. Next base: position 326,008,465 of record NC_080571.1, read on the forward strand.
AGGACATAAAACGGGTCTGAGAATTGAGCTCGACAAGCCTTTCGAAGTTTTCAATCACCTTCGGATTCAAGATTTCGCATCGGATTAGCAATCGATATGAGAGATCCCAGAATCGGTTTTTCAACGGTAAGACGCCCGCCAACACTTCGAGACTCATCGTATGAGTTGACTGCATGCAACCTAAGGAAATACGCAAGCAACGATACTGGATTCTTTCCAGCTTGATGAAATGAGTGTTCGCCGCGGATCGGAAGCAAAAGCATCCATATTCCATAACGGACAATATCGTTGTTTGGTACAACCTGATCAGGTCTCCTGGATGGGCACCCCACCACGATCCGGTTATCGTACGAAGAAAATTGATTCTCCGTTGGCATTTTTGTTTCAGATATCTAATGTGACATCCCCAGGTGCCTTTGGAGTCGAACCAGACCCCGAGATATTTAAATGTGAAGACCTGAGCTATGGTTTCACCCCCTAGTTGAAGCTGTAATTGTGCTGGTTCTCGCTTCCTTGAAAATACAACTAGCTCAGTTTTCTCCGTAGAGAACTCGATACCCATTTGAAGAGCCCATGTCGACAAGTTGTCGAGGGTATCTTGTAATGGTCCTTGGAGATCGGCAGCTTTGCGTCCTATAATAGACACAACGCTGTCGTCGGCAAGTTGTCTTAGCGTGCAAGATGTGTTGATACATTCATCAATATTGTTTACGTAAAAATTGTATAAAAGGGGGCTTAAACATGAGCCCTGAGGAAGACCCATGTAACTGAATCGTATTGTCGACAAATCACCATGCGCGAAATACATGTGTTTCTCGGACAATAGATTATATAAAAAGTTGTTCAAAACTGGTGAAAGACCATGCTGATGCAACTTCTCAGATAGGATGTTTATGGAAACTGAGTCAAAGGCCCCCTTGATGTCGAGGAAAACTGACGCCATTTGTTCTTTACGAGCAAATGCCATTTGAATTTCTGTTGAGAGCAACGCAAGACAATCGTTCGTTCCTTTGCCCCTGCGGAAACCAAATTGTGTATCTGAAAGCAAGCCATTAGTCTCCACCCAATTGTCAAGACGAAAGAGAATCATTTTTTCGAACAATTTCCGGATGCAGGAAAGCATAGCAATCGGCCGATACGAATTGTGATCGGAGGCTGGTTTTCCTGGTTTTTGGATGGCGATCACTCGCACTTGTCTCCAGTCGTGTGGGACAATATTACCCGTAAGAAACTTGTTAAATAAATTCAACAAGCGCCTTTTCGCAGGGTCAGGGAGATTTTTCAACAAGTTGAATTTAATTCTGTCTAGCCCCGGGGCTTTATTGTTACACGACAAGAGTGCGAGTGAGAACTCTACCATCGAAAACGGTGTTTCGTTTGTATTTGATGTCGCGGCGCGGGTGGTCTTCTGTTCCGGAACAGAGTCTGGGCATACTTTTTTAGCGAAATCGAATATCCAGCGGTTGGAATATTCCTCGCTTTCATTCGTGGCGTTTTGGTTGCGCATTCGTCGGGCTGTGTTCCAAAGAGTGCTCATCGATGTTTCTTTTGATAATCCTTCAACAAACCGTCGCCAATAACCAAGTTTCTTTGCTTTGACTAAGTTCTTCATTTGCTTGTCTAACGCCGCGTAATTCCGATAATTATCGGGTGTTCCATTTTTTCTGAACTTTTTGAACGCTAAAGATCTTTCCGCGTTGAGTGATGAGCACTCTTTGTCCCACCACAGGTTAGGAGGACGGATGTTGGTTTTCGCGCCAGGTACACGTTTCGTCTGAGCTTGAGTCGCGGTGTCGAGAATCAAGCCAGCCAACAACGTGTACTCTTCCTCCGGAGGAAGTTCTTGTGTTGATTCTAGTTTCTCAGATATCGAATTTGCGTAGTATTTCCAATCAATATTTCGTGTGAGGTCATACGAAACATTGATTGTCTCCGATGGTCTTAATCCGTAGGTGATTGAAATTACGATAGGTAGATGGTCGCTACCGTGGGGATCGGGGATCACCTTCCACGTGCAATCCAACCGTAGCGAGGTCGAGCATAAGGATAAATCCAGCGCGCTTGGTCTTGCTGGTGGTGCGGGAATCCGTGTCATTTCTCCGGTATTCAAAATAGTCATATTGAAGTTATCGCAAAGATCATAGATCGCGGTTGATCTGTTGTCATCATGAAGACAACCCCATCCCGCACCGTGAGAGTTAAAGTCTCCTAAAACTAGCGTCGGTGCGGGAAGAAGTTGCATGATACTGCTGAGCCAGTGGTACCCAGCTGAGGCTCTAGGGGGAATGTAGATGGAAGCAATGCAAAGGTCCTTGCCTTTCATTGTGACATGACATGCGACAACTTCAATACCTGGTATCGATGGGAGGTTAATTCGATAGAAGGAATAGCACTTTTTGATCCCCAAAAGTACTCCTCCGTAGGGATCGTCTCGATCCAGGCGAATAATGTTAAAATCGTGGGAAACATCAGAAGTTAGCCAAGTTTCGCACAATGCAAATGCGTCACATTTCAGATTATTCACAAGAATTTTAAAAGAATCTATTTTTGGGATGATACTTCTACAATTCCACTGTAATACAGTGATTGAATCCGTGACCTCGGTGGATGAGTTAGCCATCGAAGGATACGATCGCTGAAAGAAGGGGCCATTTTGCAGTCAACTGCTTCAAAAAAGTTCTAACTGTAGGTATCAAAGCCATAAACAGGCTTTTAAGAGGATCAGAAATATTGAAGGTGTTAAAAATCCAGTCCACAACATCAGAGAATTTTATGAGCCCAGCACCCAGCTGGTTCTCTGTTGGGTTTTCAGGGGCACTTGGGGATTTTGGTGTCCCGGGAAGTGGTGGGAATTCCTTCTCAGAATTGAGTTTTCCGAGACCAGGAACTGTTTGCTTCGGAGCTTTGTCTCCACTACTTCTAAACATAAATGTTGGAGGCCCAACGGAAGACAACTTCGTACCCTTACTAGGGAGCTTAGGAGAGGATTTGTTTACTCTTTTCCTATAGCTATGAGGGGCCGCTGAAGATGTACCTTCTAATGGGTCGTCAAACTCGCTCTCGTCAGTTGACAAGCAGGTATAGATGTTCGTTGATTGCTTAGGGGGGGTGGCACTCTTGAGCATGTCAGCAAAGGAACGCTTGGAGTGTTCCTTCAGGGAACGTTTCAAACCATCCTTGCGCACTTTGTACGCGGGACATGCCATCAGGTCATGCGAACCCTCCCTACAGTAAAGACACTTTGCAGTACCCTTACCGCAGGAGCCATCCGCATGAGCCTCCCCACAATTAGCACAACGGGGCTTATTGCTGCAATGGGACGCTGTGTGTCCCAGTTGCTTGCAGTTGGTGCAGTTCATGATACGTGGAACATAGAGACGAACAGGGAGGCGAACTCGGTCCAGGAGGACGTAGTTAGGTAAAGCCGAGCCAGCGAATGTCACCCGATACGAGTCTGATTGGGGGTATGATTTGGTACCATCCCCCGCGATCGACACAGAATGCAATCGCTTGCAATCCAGTATCTTTACGTTCTTAAGTAGGGGGTTTTTAAAGCAACCCATCCCGTACTTAAGAACGTCATCGCAAGTCAAACTGGCATCGGTGACAACACCGTCAATTTCGACTTCACGATCTGGGATGTACACACGGTATTCCCGCGTAAAAAGCTCACCCTGAACGATCTCGTTAGCCTGTTTTGAGCTGGTTAACGAGACCCTAAGCTTGTCCGGGCGTACTTTGTCAATACTCTTGATAGTAGAGTATCGCTTCGTCAGCTCTCGCGATATATGGAGACAATTTAATTTTTTTCCATTTAATTTGGGCCGGAAATAAACCGTGTACGGTCCGGCCGGGAGTGCAAGTCCGTCGGGATAGCTCTTAATGCGAGTTTTGCTATCGACAGTTGTCTCCATTTTATCATCTGGTGGGTCAGGGTTTTGTTTCACAGGGTTTGTCATGGCACGGAATTGTATCCGCACGGGTTAGAAATCTGGGATACCACCAGATAATTTCAAGGACAGAAAAAAAAAAAAGGGAAAGAGAATGATACTTAGCTTAATAATGAATAGCCACCAATGCCTGGCCTTGGCTAATCGGTGTGCTACAAAACTCGGCCGCCGGGGCCACGCGTTGGTTGAATTGTTGTTGTATCTGTGTGCAAAAAACCTCTAAGAGGAAAAAAAAGCACACAGCACCGGGTCACGACACTACTCCAAATGTTCACTATTCAAAGTCTATACACTGCACTATTGTATTATGTATGAAAACCTCTCAGCGGAACGAGCACCATTGTCTATTATACAATAACGGTACAATGTCGATTGTCCGATCGCTTTATCACACACGGCACTGGTTTTCAGCGTTTCGCAGTTAACAAAAGCACGTCTGTTCGCTCGGAAGGTTGAAACGGCAATGAAAAGTTCGGATTGTCGGTTACCATAATATCTTCACAGTCGGAAACGTCAACTATTTGATGTTCAATCGTAATCAATGGCCAAAAAGCACACTCAAGTCTCTTTTTAAACGAATTTGTTAAGATACTTTTTATATTAAAAATTTGAAAGTTATACGGCTTTTTATGTAAAGCTCGGCGATTTTGTTTAGGTTTTGTGAGTGTTTTATGCAATTTTTGGAAACTATGGATCTTATCATAGCCCGGCCTGATGCGTTGGACGTTGGTGTCATAAACCAGTTGTCGTATGTTCGAGCCCCGACCTGAACCAGCCATGCAGGAAATGAATCGGCTGCGAAGTCAATTAAAACAGAAAGTAAAATCCCACATAAGGAAAGTAAAGCAAAGAATTTTGTCAAATCTTTGAAATGTTAGAAACGTCGAGAGCTGGTGATATAAAAACAAAAATAATTTTGGTCGAGCTTCAGAATTTTTTTAAAATAACCGATAGTTTTCCTTTTGATTTCTTGAGATAAAAAACTCTATGTTTCGAGTTCCATAGCAGATATATTTCTTGAAAAAATATTTTCGAGACAACACCAGATCTTGCCGTTTTATGAATTTCTAAGAATTATTATTTTCTTCGGGTTTAATTAAAGAAAATTAGGCGTTTTTTGTGTTTTCAAAATTATCCACCACAGAAAAAATACATGAGTGGAACAACAAACAACAAACAACAAACAACAAACAACAAACAACAAACAACAAACAACAAACAACAAACAACAAACAACAAACAACAAACAACAAACAACAAACAACAAACAACAAACAACAAACAACAAACAACAAACAACAAACAACAAACAACAAACAACAAACAACAAACAACAAACAACAAACAACAAACAACAAACAACAAACAACAAACAACAAACAACAAACAACAAACAACAAACAACAAACAACAAACAACAAACAACAAACAACAAACAACAAACAACAAACAACAAACAACAAACAACAAACAACAAACAACAAACAACAAACAACAAACAACAAACAACAAACAACAAACAACAAACAACAAACAACAAACAACAAACAACAAACAACAAACAACAAACAACAAACAACAAACAACAAACAACAAACAACAAACAACAAACAACAAACAACAAACAACAAACAACAAACAACAAACAACAAACAACAAACAACAAACAACAAACAACAAACAACAAACAACAAACAACAAACAACAAACAACAAACAACAAACAACAAACAACAAACAACAAACAACACAATCTTCACAATCTTAATCCTTTTTTCAAAATTTTTCGAGCTAGGGCGAACTACGGTTTCAATGAACCATTTTCAAGTATTTATCGTTTTTTCAAAAGTTGCTTTTATGAATTCTAGTTTCACTCATCTTGCAATACAGTGATTAACCAAGTTCTCAGAAGTTACTGGTAACTTTATCAATTTGACTATTTTGGTTGTGTCGAAAGTGTAAATGGCTGTAATAGTCATTTGACTATCTATAATCTGTTAAGGGGCCGGTAGGGTCTAACACTTTTGTACTTATGCACTTTGTATAGTAAAACATTGCAAGAATATTCTGTGAAATTTTCAAGCCTATTGGAGAAAAACTCAGCAAGTTATGGGCCTTTATCTTTGCTTATCTCATACCGCGAAGAAGTAAGAGCTCGGCACACAGACCCAAGATTTCTGCCTCGATGGACTTACAAACTTGACGAAAAATTCTTGACAAATAAATTGTTTCCATTGATTTTATGGACAAAAACCCTTCTTAATTCACCTAGTGGTGTGATAATGCCTTTCTCTTCTTTCATAACAGTCTCATGAAAATATATTTCATATTTTTATTAAATAATTTCGGATACTAATTTTGACACCAATTGATTCAGATTGATTCGAGTAGTTCACAAAAGCATGCTACAGTGTTTGTGTCACACAGTCAGCATAATTTTTCCCAACTAGTGCTTGACATTTGAGTTGCCTATTTGTATGAGAACAGTGATGCTAATCTAAAAACCCTTAGTGGAATTTTCATATATTGAAAAATCACTATAGGGGGGTGTTGGGGGGGAGTTAAATGAAATTTTCGAAATCGAAAAAAATTTTTTGATGCCGAAAGTCTTAGAATTGCCTGAAACGTTTTTTTGAATTTTTTTTGAATAAATCGACTTTTTGGGACTTACAAAAAATATCAAAATTTTTCTAATGCCTAGAAAGTTGAAAAAATCAATTTTATTGGAGATGACACTAAATTTCGATGTTTCATGCAGTTTTAAGAGTTTCGGCATCAAAAAAAATTTCGATTTTGGAAATTTCATGTACTCCCCCCTATGGTGCTTTTTCAAGATCGAAAATTTTCAAACCTTAACCGCCGTGCAACACCTCTTACGCATGCCCGATTTAGCTCAAATTTTGCATGAGGACATTTTTCGAGGTGCTTAAACTTTTGAGCACTAGCGCTTCGTGAAATTTGAGGTGATCCCAAAATATTGGCACCCTTATATAGATAAGAGCGGTAAAAATCAACGTGTTTTGTCGGTTACGTCACATATACCATCAAATATCTGGAACATAAAGTCACAACCATTTGGTCTTCGAACTTGACCAATGGCCCGACAGTAGCTTTCAAACGAGCTCCAGTTTGTTAAAATCGGTTCAGTCATCTCTGAGAAAAATGAGTGCGTTCAAATATCTTCGAAAAGTGCACACATACACACACAGAGACATTTTCCGATCTCGTCGAACTGAGTCGAATGGTATATAACACTCTGGGTTTCCGAGGCTCCGTTCGAAAGTCGGTTTTTCCAGCAATTCTAATACCTTTCTATAGAAAAAGGCAAACACTTTAAACGCGTTTTCCTTGAAAGCAGGTTTTGAAAGTCCGTCTCCATCGTCATTCAAAAACTACATTTTTTTCAAATTTTTCACACACTTTTTACATATAAAAAACCAGACCCCAATGTTTTCCTTTTCGTGGTTTGTTACTTTGGGGTGAGTTTGCAGCTGCAAAACGGCGGTTTTTTCGTGAAAAATCGTAGTTTTCAATTTAAAACAACCACCAAAAATTCACAAAATTGAAAAAAAAAATGAAATAGAAACGTTGGGGTCTAGAAAAAACTCCTACTCTATCTATGCTGCTTTGATTTGTTCACTTCTGATTAGTCTGCGCTGAGATACAGTGGACACCGCAAATCATGATTTTTTTAGAAGCGTTCTCAAAAATACATCTTCACCGACTTATTTCTTGATATTTTTCCACGAAAAAATTACAAAATGTTGCTCGAATGATGCTTATCATCATTCAAAATATTTGAATTTATTTTATTGCACGATAATTCTGTAAAAAATCTCACAAATGATGATTTTTTTCATCATTTAGACTCTATCCCCCTCTTAATACAAAAGATGAAAAGGTTTTTCATCTGAGTAAAAAGTAGTAAAAAATTTTGAAATTAATGAATGAATAAATAAATTAAATCATTAATATTTAATAATAATAATTAATAAGTATAGTGCAATCAGTAAATTCATCTCGGAGAAAACAGTACATGAACTTCTCGACGAACATATTTGAGAGACATAGTAAGCATGAACCTTCTAGCTAAGTCCATTTAATTTGTGATTCTGTAATCTTTCCGAATCAGAAAGTGAAAACGAAGCTCGTTCATTATTAAGAAGTGCTCACTCGGCATAGCCAAGCTCATTACCGGTTTTCTTAGCTGAAACGGCACACAACAAATCTTTCAGTGAGAAAACTGTCCGTTTTCCACTTGAACACACACACCCACTTCCGACCATGTGTTGCTCGAGTTCACTACACTAGCCGGAACAGCGGAGGCACAGGAACCAGCGTTACCACCGCGGCTTGGTTGTCGTCGTCGTCGTCGTCCGCGTCGATGTGAAGAAAGTTGAAGGAAACGAAAAAAAAGCGTCGTTGTTTTTGTGTCGCCCGTTCCACTTTGATGCAACTTTCGGTAGCTACTTTACTTCTTGACTCCTTGTTGCCGAAAGATTGTCGTGGGGTGCAAAGGGTAAGGGGTAGCTAAAGGCGAAGTTCTTGACTTAAGTTGTGTTTTAATAGTTAGTCGACGATAATTTACTGCTAATGATTTCGGTGCAAGGCTGTCCGTCCTTTCGCCCGACCAAGGTACAAAGCACTGACGATGTCAACATGGGATAGTGTTTCGAAAGCGTGCGACTTTACTGCATTTGCCATGTTCCCTCCCCAGCAGGTGAGCGGAGTAGAGTAATGGACGCGTGTGTGCTTCCACGGGGAGAAACCGTCGGCCTTAATGGGAACTGTTTATGCAAATGAATTGGACTTGATTAAATTGTGCTGGCAAAACTGGATCTAGTAAATCATACTAGAAACACCCAAATAAATATTCTTGTTCGTTATGAATTTTTGAGTTGAAATGCGTAAACCAAGATAAAAATTAAAAAAATAACGGTCATCTAAAACGTATTTCAAGATCATCTTTGGTTCAGAAAATTTTTTTTCAAAGAAGATTCAACTCTACAATATCTGTTTGAAAGCTCAACGGTCAAAAAACCGTTATCGTCTTCGAAAGCTTTCCCTCCACGCGAAACCCAAAAAGCTCCGCAATAAGCTTTTCCATTCCGTTCTGTTATCTTCCCGTTAGCTTTTATCCGTGCAGTGTCGAGTCGGGCGAATATCGCCCCCCCCCCCCCCCCTCAATACATTCAAGCTACTTACCGATTTTCGCCCCACCGAAAGCATCCTTGAAGATGGCGGGATGTGTCGCATGACCGTGATGCTGGTGCTTCATGGCATTTACCCTCCGGTTGGCGGGGCAGGGTTCACGCTTCCTGCGCGGTTGCTCCACCGGTAGCACCCGTCGACGTTTCTTCGGTAGCTTCGAGCGTGCCTGCAGTGGACATGCAAAGAAAGGACGAAAGCAAAGGTGAAACCATCAGAAACCATCACTCGGTCGGGACATAGGTGTGAGTGTGTGTGTGTGTTGCAGCGTACGGCTGGAAAGGCGTTAATAAGCTTTATCGCTTTTGCTGGTTTCGAATCTATGAATTTAAATGATGTGAAAACGAGCAATCTTATTAAAACAGCCAGGACGTAGGTCCTGAACAAACGGGGCGACTGTTTAGAGTGCGAGTTTTATGTGTTGTTCACAATTAATTTATTTCCATTCCGAATACCTTGTGTTGCCAACGGGAGCTGATAAGAAGCCACTTTGTCTGGCTGTGGGTTGAAAATTATATTGCTGCGAGCGAGACACGATGCTTTCATGAGTGCCAGCGCACGCAAAGGAATATGAGCTATTTCGTAGGTTGCGATTTTCTCCCATCTCTCGATGTGAGGTACGTAAAGTGCTGTGCCATAGCATCGGCTGTCGAAAAATTTAATGTAATCACAGTCTAATGCTTTTATTTATTGACGCGGAATCGTCAACATTAATGTAGCCTTTAAAAATGTCTAGTGTTACAAGTTGGAATACGTTGACAATCGTTCATTGCGTATGCTGTTTTTAAAGTTGATCTATGTTGTACAAGCTCAATGCATATCCTACTAACGAAATTGAAAATAGTTTGATTGAAAGACGTTGCCATCAACTTATTTGTGATATTATATCTTCTCACAGGCTAATAAATATTTTTTGGAAACTTTTAAAACATGAATAAGGATTTGTAAAAAATATCGATAAACTGAAGGGTACCATGTTGGAATTCGAAACGATTTCAAACATCATTTTCCGGAAATGGGTGCGTAAATGCTCCTAAAATGTGTGTATAAAGTTGCCTGCGCGTTTAACACAACCACAGTACACTCACTCACTAGTGCTGACAGTGGAAAATCTAGGTTTACTTCATTAATGGTTCAAGCAAGACGATGACGTCGGTACTTATTGTTGTAGTAGAGTAAAGATAACAAATAAGCAAGCTGAGGAATAGTTAATGAGTGAGCTGAGATGAGGTGAAGTAGACCGCTCGTAGTTGCACTTCGTGATTGAACGAGTTAGTGCAAATGTACAACGAACCAAGAAAATGATACTTTGGAGTAACAAATTATTCTCTCACTGTGCATATTTACTCACTCAAAACTTTTTATTAAATGGTCAATTAGGTTTTGCACAAACATGACATAACCTCGCAAAATGAACAGAATGAATATTTTTTGACAGTCGACGTGTATTTGTTTACAGTTTAAAAGTTCAGTTAAAAGTTTACAGGTTCATCAGAGGTTCATCAGGTATACTGTAAAATCTAATAAAGATACAAAAATTCGCCCAATACATGAAATGTGCGTCTTCTCCTTAGCTTTCGAATTACCGATTCCATAAAACAATCTTTAAAATAAACTTAATTAAAAAAGTTAAAAATTAATAAACAAATGAAAAAAATTCAAACTTGGGTCTAATTTTTTTTTGGTTGAAAAAAGCAGCCTTAAAGGGTTTAACACAATCTTGGCAAAGTTTCAGAGTGGAAAGATTAATACTTTTGGAGCAGTGAGTTTTTCAATCACGACCCGCAAGCGCGGAGTGTACCGCAGCGCAACTCGCTCGAATACAGGCTCAACTTGTCGAAACATGTCGCGCCACTGATCGAATCCTAACTTTGACAGTTTACACTGAACATTTTGACATAAAACTTCGTATAACTCAAAAAGTAAACATCCGATCTCAAAACCACTCAATAGCGTTCAGGGTGACGGGGAGACCCTTCATTTGCGACTAGTTTGATCAAAATCGGTCCAGCCATCTCTGAGATCTCGACCTCTTTGTTGACAACACACATACAGACACACACACACGGACATTTGCTCAGTTCGTCGAGCTGAATCGATTGGTAAATGACACTCGGCCCTCCGGGCTCGGAAAACTTTTCTAAAGTTTAAGCGAATTCTATACCTATTTTTTTTATATATATAAAAAAGGTAAAACGTGCCTAATTTTCCTAGCAGTGAGACCTTTTTTATCAATCCGCATGAGTTTAATATATGAATATTCTTTGGTGTTTTAGTTCTCATGACATTATTTTAATGACCGTCGTTTTAAGCGGCAATTTGAGATTTTAATCATCCATTACTCTGTAATGCCGAAGCTGCAAAACCGGATCGATTTCAAATCTAAACGTGTGACAATCGATTGAACATTCCATGAGATGTCGAAGTAAGTTCCAGTGCAGAGTTTACTGTTATTTGCGGTACTTCCAGAGCCGGTATTCAGGAACCAGCATAACCAAAACAATTCGTATGGCCAAAAAATATACATACACCCGAACCTCCGTTTACGTAAACTTTTTTTACGTTACCTCTTTTTACGTAACTCTTTTTACGACAAAAATCCCAAATAACGTAATCTTTTTTTACGTTGAAAATTCCAAATAACGTAAACTTTTTTTACGAACCTACTTCGTAAAAAGAGGTTTTTGCATACGATGAAAATCGTTTTCGGTTCATTTATATTCCATGGAAATTACTAAAATATGGATATTTTCGGAAAGGGTTGATGAGTAGATGTCGGAAAACGATGTTTGAGTTGGTTATGAATTCCAAGATAACGACTTGCGGTTTATTGATATTCCTTGAAAATCCTTATAATATGGGTATTTTTGCAACGGGTTTGATGAGTACATGTTGGAAAACGATGTTTGAGTGTAACGATATGAAGAGGAATTGTTAGTTGCTAATTCAGGTCTGTGAAAAAGTCACCAAAATCATTTTAAAATCTAATTGTTTGACTCATTATTTTTTTGTGAATTAACGGAATGAAATTATGGTGAAACTAATCAACGTCAAAGTCAAATAACATTTTTAACAGCATTTCAAAACATGAATCTATTCAAATAAATCATATTTACTACAATACTTAAAATTAAATATTACCATTTCTTTCACCAAAAAATGAACCTTAAAATATTTACATCGAAGCATTTTCATCAATTTATGTATTTATTTGACAATTCGATTGTAAGTGTCAAGTCAATATTATGTTGAATTTGGAATAAAGTTCTTGAAGTTTATTTGAAACAACTGTAGCGGTCTAAGCTACATGATCAGCAGTTTAATCATGTCACGTCAAAACCGCAAGTGGAAAACTGGGTTTGAGAATAAGAAGTCCATCATAAACCGCGTGTGAAGTGTTAGTGTCGACCAGCGAAAACGGGTGACATAGCTCTAGCACCGCTTGAAAATAGTGAGTTCTATCTTTTGCAACCAAGCGAAAATGCCACGACGAAAGGGAAACAGAAAATCGCTGGACCAGGGGGACCAGGAGAAAGACGATATCATGGACGAAGAGGAGGAAGAAATAGAAGAAAGCGAATTACAATCTTAATCACGTGGCGAGCGATATTTTCATCCAGAAGAATTAAAACAGCTGATTCCATTGTTTAGCGAAGGAAGTGGTTTAACGGATTAGCTCCAAACAATAGATCACTATCGTGTGTTATACTCGTGGTCATCGAAAACGACATTATTGTACTCGGCTTGCCGCATTTCGGGTGCAGCGTACCAATGGTACCTTGGCGAACGATCGACGATTTCGGTTTGGGACGATTTTAAGACGAAGATTCGTATTGCTTTCCCGGATAAAGAAGATGAGGCTGATGTACATCGACGGTTAGCTAAAAGCGTGAAAGACGGAAGGGAATCGTATGACAATTATGTGTTCAGGATGAACGCTCTGGGACAAAAAGCAAATTTGAGCAATTCGGCGATTATAAAATATGTCATCAGTGGGTTGTCGTATGATCCGCTCTACGGGAGTGTTTCTATTCGAAAATACGGAACAATTTATGAACTTCTTAAACATATTCGTTATTGCGAGTCGAATCAGGAGATGTGTAAACGACGGAACTATTCGACGAAAACAACTGCCATGAAAGTTAATGTAGCTGAAGCCTTGATCTCGAGGCCTGTATTGAGCATTTATTCACCAGCGTTAGAAACACAGCTACATACAGATGCGTCAGCTAGTGGTTTCGGTGGGATACTGATGCAGCGACAGTTAATAGATAATCAATTCCATCCAGTAATGTTTTTTTCGCGTAAAACAACTGCGACAAACGATTTTACATTCGTTTGAGCTTGAGACTTTGGCAATCGTGTACAGCGTTAAACGGTTTCGGGTTTATCTTTTCGGAATTCCGTTTAAAATAGTTACCGACTGTAATTCTTTGAAAGCCACGTTAGCGAAAAAGGATGTCAATTCAAAAATTGCGCGTTGGGCTTTGTTTTTAGATCAGTTCGACTATGAAATCGAACACTGAGTGGGTACAAAGATGCAGCACGTGGATGCATTGTCACGATTGTACTGCTATGTAATCGATCAGGAATCCGATTCGTTATTTCAAAACGCACTCTACGTAAACCCATTACGAGACTCGAACGTGTCGAAAATTAAATCAGAGATTGAGCATCGCGAAAGTAAATTATACGAAGTTAGAGATAATTTGTTGTTTAGGAAATATAAACACCGTTTGTTGTTGTACGTTCCGGAAAGTATGGAAAAATCGGTGATGTTTAAATACCACAACAGTTTGGGACATTTCGGTATAGACAAAGTAAGTGAATTAATAAAACGATCATATTGGTTTCCGCAAATGCAATCAAAACTCAAAGAACACATTTCAACGTGTATCACGTGTATCGCATTCAATCCAAATTTAAGAAAGGTAGATGGGCATCTGCTAATTGTTGATAAAATAAGCATTCCTTTTCATACAATTCATGCAGACCATCTAGGACCGTTAAATATGACCAAAGGAAAAAACGTACACATTTTTGCGGTCGTTGACGCGTTCACGAAGTTTTTGAAGCTGTATGCAACAAAGACAACAAATTCTCGCGAAGTAATAAAACATTTAAAATCGTATCATTCTGCGTATTCGGTGCCCGAAGTTTTAGTAACGGACAGGGGAACGGCGTTCACTTCAAAGCAATTCGCGTCTTTTGTAAAGGATAACGGTGTTCGACACCAACTAGTAGCTACCGCGTGTCCGCAAGCAAATGGACAGATAGAACGGTACAATCGAACATTGATTCCATTAATTAGTAAATTAGTTGAAGAACGTGCACAGGAATCATCCATCCAGATACAGTTTTAGTTGAGGCGGAATATTTGCTAAACAACACATTTAGTCGATCGATTGGCGATATACCTTCACGATTACTGTTTGGTATAGTCCAAAAACGAACTGTTTCGGAAGATCTGGCAGCTTACGTTGATGAGTTGAATGAGAAATTTGATCGTGATTTAACTGTATTAAGGAATGCAGCAGCGCGTAACATTCGTAACTTGCAAGAATACAATAAAAATCGGTACGATATGCGAAGTAAGGCGAACACTCGTTACTGCGAAGGTGATCTCGTTTCAATTCGGACCGTTTAAAAGGTGGGAGATAACAACAAGTTGAGCCCCAAGTTTAAAGGGCCATATGTCGTCAAAAAGGTATTGGATCGTAATCGATACATAATTTCGGATATTGATGGTTTTCAAGTTACAAATCGTAAATTCGAGGGTGTTTTCGATCCCAGTAATATGCGTCTGTATCAACAAAGTTCAAATGAAGGAGATTCACAAATTTCAGATCCAGAAGTGTATGAATCCGTTGAGTACGATGAAGAGTCCGATTTAGAAGATTATGAAGATGAAGAGTACCTAGAATAAAGGTTATGATTTTGTGTAAAGGTAGATAAGTCGACAAAATGTCATGTGTCTTAGATGAAAGATATGTATGTAATGTCAGGATGGACGAGCTGTAGCAGTCTAAGCTACACGATCAGCAGTTTAATCATGTCACGTCAAAACCGCAGGGCTATTCGTATATGTCAAATGAAACGCGCCCTTTTGTGCGTTAATCCTTTTCCGTTGGACACGAAGACTGAAAGAAGAAAGGGAGAGAGATAGTTCATAACTTCACTTGTAAGTAAAACCTCGAGCAATAAAGACATGCATTTGTATCTTGTCGTAAATAATAATGTGATGGATCCGAAATACTGCCACACAACTTTCTTCTTAATATTGACTCGTAAAATCCATTCCGAAAGTAACAATACTATAAAGTATTCGACAGTAAGTCATAATTACTCAAACAACGTTTACAAAGAACTGTTCTTTAAACCCGTTCCGAAAATATTCATTTTGCTACGGGTTTCGATAAACACCATCTTGGATTTTGAAATGATTTTAAACATCATTTTCTCATCAAATCTGTTCCGAAAATACCCATATTGTAAGGGTTTTAAAGGAATATCAATAAACCGGAAGTCGAAATCTTGGAAATTGATGCTGCTTAGAACATCGTTTTCCTGTAAATACTACCACCTTCGTATTACTATCTATCCAAAGTATAAATTGTAGGCTCTAAAGATTTGTACCGCGCTACGGCAGGAAATTGTAACTTGCTTCAAATAGGTACAAGATCATGGATCTTAAGTTAGTTAAATTGAAATTTAAATAAAAGAACGAATGCACTTCGACATAAAATATGAAATTGAGGTACAATTTAATAAAACTTGTAGCTTAGTATATGTCTAATATAAACGCAAATGTGATGCGATAACATTCGTTTCGGTTTACAACGACGTGAAATACGAATACGGGTTCGTAGAAGAGCATGTACATGCACACTTTGGAAAAATTACATTTTTATAGATGCACGTAAAAGGAGCGTCGCGATTCACTTATATTCACAATTCAAAGCCTGTAAAGATAAGTCATATCATTAATTTCATAGTTAATTAACTGAAGGACATCGATATAGACGCAAATTTATTGTACATGTTAATACATCTATATATTGTGTCATCATCAAAGAAATTACAAAAAGCTTGAATTTACGTCAAGCGTAAATTTCATTCCTACTAAGAGTGTGGCCTTTTCCTAGCAGGTCACTAAAAGTTTCATTCGAAATGGAATGTCGCGATACGAAGAGTGTGGTTCCGTAGGGAAGTACATATGGTGCAACTTTTGCTTTGGTATCCGAATTTGTGTGTGTGTGTGTGTGTGTGTGTGTGTGTGTGTGTGTGTGTGTGTGTGTGTGTGTGTGTGTGTGTGTGTGTGTACGTGTGTGTGTGTTACGTATGCGATTCCATACAGCTATTCCCTCATACGAAACGACTGATCAAGGTACGAGAGGTATCCCTTCTAAATCACTGGTAACTTACGAGAATCAGCTTACGTGTCAATTATGTGAACCATCTGCTTCAGCCAACCCGACATGAAAACTGCCATAAAGTACCAGTTAGCTATTAAACATATTTAATCCACCTAGTGATGTATTGATGATTTCTCATGCAACTAGATGCGATCTCAATATCTGAGGAGCACAAAGTAACTTAAGAACTGCCTTTAAGGTATAAATACAAGTTTTTCAGATGATTACGGTATCCGGTACATCAAACAAATTTGTTATTTCTTCAGCCCGTGGTGGAACAGGGACTATTCAGACCTTGTGAAAACTTGATAAGTGTACGGAAAAACACCGCGTTAGACACAAAAAAGAAAACCTTCATTGTAGCAAAAGGGTGATCAGTTGGGTTAAATAACTGAAATAATAGTCCTACTTTAATGTGTATTGTTTACACTCTGTGAGTTGATTTCATCAGAAGCTCAAATGTTTTCAAAATGGTGACGAAAGATAGTTTTGCACGACTACCTAGAGAATCTGGATCTGCAAGACTTTCGCGCAGAATGCTGAAACTCGAGATAAAACACGTACGCTCGAGGTACAGAAGTCCCTAAACAAGGGACAAGAAACAGAATATGTTCGCGAATGTTTTCTCACCATTTATTTCATTAGATCGCTCTTATAATTCCTTCAGCCTCTGCGGTTAAAAGTATTAACACGTTTCGGTATATTTCAGTTGGAAGTTTTCAATGCTAGGATTAAACTTGCTCGAACGGCTCCAGAAATCATGTTCCTAAATTCTGTGATCGAAAAATCATCCAAGCATGGTTTGAGAATGGAATAAACAAGAATTATTTTCACGGCTAGTTAACTTGATCCCCCTTGAATTTCAGCAAAGTCTAATATTCTGCTTACAACGGGACAAGATAAAATGATGCAAAGCATTATAAAAAAAATATACTTGAGCGACACTAGGGAGAGTATTGAGTGCAAGTTGTGCTGTTTTGTTTCGAAGAACCGTGCTGATATTAAACTGTGCACTTGTCGGAAGCACAACAAATTTGAAAATAAATCTTTCGACCGTAAAGCGACTGGATCGAACATTATCCTTCTATCCGCCCACCAACGATATGTCAGTTGAAAGTTTTCAAAGCCGTTAAAAGCATTTGTAGACGATAAAATCCTAAAACACTTCGTTCAACCGTTCAAGTTGGCAATTCCGGTGCTCCTGATTCATCAGCCTAAGTGGAAAAGTTTTTACCCAGCCGCGATTCATACTGTCAACACCTTCAGTTGGCACATAAAGTGTCAGGGAAATTGCGCAGATTTTTCTTGTAGACTTTTCCTATTAACACTCAGGTACGCTGTTAGTGCCAATAAGCTACAACGGGTTGCGGGTGGGGTACTTATCTTGTTCGTGAGATCAACGCAACGCAACACAAGTCAAGCACTGTTGTGCTGATGCCAGTGGAGTAACTTTTTCCGCACATTCAGCGCAACATTGCACTTTGTTGCTTTCCGGATACCCGAGACGATGTTCAGATAGATGACATCTGCCGGAGGCGGAGAATTATAGTTTCGAAGCCAAGCCACCGAAGAACCGTAGTGGGAGAACGCATCCGCTTGAAGAACATGACCCTGTGCTTTTGTATGTAACGATGCTGACCCTAAACGGCAGAGGCTCATTTCCTTTCGATTTAGTTTTTTGGTTTTCTCATTCGGAAACCGCAAACCGCACCGTCCCAAGAACGAAGAAGTTTCTTGATGGTTAGTTATGGCTGAAGCTAGCAAATCGCCTAGCTGGTGTTGCAAAACCGTCGAAGAAGGATTTAGTGCAGCATAAATCAGTAAGAAACTAAAGTTTTGCGGTGATGGGCTTTTTCTGGCAGTTTTCGAATGGACTGTGATGGTGGGATTTGGGGGTTTTCGGTTTACGTTCATGGCTGATAATGGCGATTAGTTGTGATATTAGAATGTTGCTTTCTTATAAGAAATAATTTCGAGTGAGATTACAATCTTCAACCATTTGCAGTACTTATTAAAGGAAATAGTCGAAAGAGAAAAAAAAACCGGGCTCAAGGATATCAAGAGCTATTGTTTCGCCGCGCCACGCCACGCCAAAGAGTAAGCAGAACTGTCCTAATCGGATCCTATTACCTTTGCAAGTGGTGACTTAGAGCAAGAAAAGCAGTCCCGCCTTTAATTGGTCGTAAAATGAGCAAACACGAGAAACTTTTTGAACCAGTTCGTCCTTCCAGCATAGAGCCAGCTTCCGTGGAAATGTGAGAACACCGACGACGACGGCGGCGGAAAGCAAACTCTGCAGTAATATCTTCCGTTTATGGTGTTTTTTATACGCCATTCAAATAAGGACGGCTACACCTTGGTGCGGCAAATGAAAACATTCCGGTTAAAGCACCAACGAACGGGACGTGCCACGAACTGGCTGCACTTAGCCATTCTACATACGCACGGGAAGAATTTCACCGTCCGACCTCGTCACGTTCAATTTTTGGCCGTTGGAATGAAAAAAAAAACTAGACAAAGGCGGAACATGTTATGCTTCATTCAACGGGTCCCCGATGCATAGTAGAACCAACACAATAACACGCGGCGTAGAAAGTGTTTCCTGTGTACTTTTGCTAACAATAATGGCGATGAGGGACGAGCGAAACCAAATTCATGGTGGATGGAGTGAGTGATTTGAAAAAAAAAAACGGTGATGTTTCGGCAGTAGCATGCTACAAACAATTTCGATCTACGGTCCAACCTCGACGAATGGTACAGTGGATATTGACATCAAGTTGGAAATGTAGCGCTTTTGAATTTATGATAACTGAAAAGAGAACTAACTTTGTGTTTTGGTATTTTTTCCATATTTTACGTAGGAAACCCGGAATTGCTAAAGGGTGTACGGACTTAAAATGTAAAGAAAATATTCTACAAACTTTCAGGAGACAAAATCAATTAAATTATTTAACGATTACCATGTTCGCTTTATTCAATTTCAATCCCATTTTCAAATGCACGAACCTTTGTCTTAACACTTCTCCTAAGGTCTTGTAAGCAGTGTATCGAAAATAAGCTATCTAAAAATTTTTCTTTAAAATTATGATAAAAAACGATATTTTATTCAAACTAAAAAGGCGGGTGGGTAATGTCAGAGACATAACTGGATGTCGTGATTACGAAAACAGCTGACATGTTCCTTAACACTTCCGAATATGAATTAGTTGATCAATTGTATGAATTATGCAAGCATTCCCCTTTTCCACATTTTTCACAAAAACAAAGAAGGCTTCACTTGATCTCGATTACTGTGTATTTCACACAGCGAAAAGTGCACAAATCTAATCAAACTGTTCTAGATTTCAGGAATCAGAACAAATTGGCTCAAATGGCACGTTCCCCTTGATATTTGGAGATTTGTGCCTTGCCATCAATTTGTTTTTAGCTTCATTTTTCCGATATAAAAGAGGGAAGGATTGAAAGGAAATGGTAAGGGTTGGACTAGGAGGATGGGAAAAATGACGACATAAAAACACATAAAAGCAGAAGTAAATTCTGCACCCCTAAGGGATGCTGAACAATCTGCTGAGGATCACATTTAGTGGAAGCAGAAGTAAATTCTGAACCTCTACGAGGTCCCGAACAGTCTGCTGTTTATAAAACCTCCAACCCCCGAGAGGATTTAGAGATCTTACAAAAGCGACACCATTCTGAACTCCCGGAAGAATGCAGAACGATTCGCAGTATGTACGAGCAGAAGTAAATTCGGTACCCCCTAAAGGATGCCAAACAATCTGCTAAACCCTATTTAAGGTGAATACAGAAGGGATTCATTCACTCCAGGAAGAACGATGAACCCTTCCAACTATAGCTCCTTACCACATTGGGTGAGAAACGAGAGAATATCCTTCAATTTTAGCTCCGCATACACAAACTCAACCATGTATGGAGAACCAAAAACCCGGATACGTAGCTGCGTCAATGCGGGACAGTTACATATCAGATGATATGAAGTACCATAATCGCATTCACACAAATCACACGAATAATATTCAGCAGTAGCCATGTGATAATTAAGTTTGCAATGTCCAGTCAGAGCTCTGACCAGAATACTGCAATGATGCTTGGAGAAATGCAGTAGACACTTTGACATTTTCAGATTTAAATCTGGTAGAAATGCTTTTGTCTGAGCGCAAGTCTGAAAGCTGCGCCAGTAGCTGGCATGTTTGGATGCAGCCCAAGAACGAATCTTGCGCTTTATCCAACTAGTTGAAAGTGGTAAAGCTGGTTCAGGACCAACGAAATCATTCGTTGCACCAGCTCTAGCCAACTCATCAGCCCATTCATTACCAGTAACACCAGAATGGCCGGGTACCCATAAGAAGTAAACAGCATTTGAAATGCTGAGGTCTTCAATTTGAGTTCGACATGCGATCACTAGATTCGACCGTGGGTCATTCGAACTGAGTGCTTTTAAGGCTGCCTGACTGTCGGAACAAAAATAAATTCGTTTACCACAGATCCTCTGCTGAAGTGCCGATTGCACTCCACACAGAATCGCGTAGATTTCTGCTTGGAACACAGTACAGTATCTACCAAGTGAATGAGACTGCTCCAGCCTCATTTCACGACAGTAGACACCAGCACCAGCACGACCATTCAACAGAGAACCGTCCGTATAACAAACTATGTGTTCATCAAGTTGTCGTTCCAAATAACCAGTCAACCATTCCTCACGAAGAGGATAACTCACATTGAATGTTTTGAAAGGAAAACTGCATGTGAGAGTTAGGTCACTAGGAGCGAGTAAATACTCATCCCAGGTAACCATTTGAGACCACAAGCGAGTGTGGCTGGTAGCATAATCTAATGGGTTACTGTTCCAAAGCCCTGTAACCCTAAGACGGTATGCACAAGATAATGCTTCTTGTAGTGGTTTAATGCACAGTAGCGCCTCTAGAGCAGCAGTAGGAGTTGTCGTGAATGCTCCTGTCATCGCCATTAGGACCATCCTTTGGAGATGATTTAGCTTTGACTGAACTGTCGCGACTTCTCCTTTCTGCCACCATACAAGACAACCATATGCTAAAATTGGTCTAACAATAGTTGTGTAGATCCAATGAATATATCTGGGTTTGAGTCCCCATGATTTTCCAAAAGCTCGTCTGCATTGGCCGGAAGCCATACAAGCTCTTTCAATCCTGAAGTGAATGTGAGCAGACCAATTCAGTTTTGAGTCAAGAATAACCCCGACGTATTTAACTTGATCGACCACAGTGACCTCTGAACCGAAGAACTGTAACGGACGAGCTCCTGTGATTATCCTACGATGAGTGAAAAGCACCATTGATGTTTTGCCCGGATTTACAGATAATCCAACCTGACAACACAATTGTTCAACAGATCGCAGGGCTTGCTGCATTAAATCAAAGAGAATGTTAATGCTTATACCGGTCATCAATATATGATAATCGTCGGCAAAACCATAAGTCGGAAATCCAAGGTTATTAAGTTTCCTTGACAAACCATCAGCGACTAGGTTCCATAAAAGTGGGGATAGTACACCACCTTGAGGACACCCACAGACACTCAGCTTTTTAATCTCAGCTTGCCGAAGCGATGAACAAAGAAGTCGATTGCTAAGCATTGCGTGTATCCAATTTGTGATACTTGAAGGTATGCCATGACCACGGGCTGCTTCCAGAATTGAATTGAAAGACACGTTATCAAAGGCACCTTCAATATCTAGGAAAACTCCCAAGCAAGATTGCTTTTGTGAGAAAGCTTTTTCAATGTTGTACACAACATCATGTAACAGGGTTGTAGTGGAC
Organism: Malaya genurostris; assembly: GCF_030247185.1. NCBI lineage: Eukaryota > Metazoa > Arthropoda > Insecta > Diptera > Culicidae > Malaya > Malaya genurostris. The sequence goes on from NC_080571.1 coordinate 326,030,850, forward strand.
TTTCCACGCTGGTAAGCATGTTGCATTCCATGTAGCGGATGCACGCCCAGACTAACATTCCTGATATAGTGATCGACTATGCGTTCCACTGTTTTAAGAAGAAACGAGCTAAGACTGATAGGCCTGAAACTCTTCGCTTCCTCATAAGTGTCGCGACCGCCTTTGGGAATAAATTTGACAATTATTTCCTGCCAGGCTCTTGGAATATATCCAGTCGCAAGACTAAAAGTAAGTATTTTCTTCAAAACATGTTTGAAATGTTCATACCCTTTCAGCCGTAACACTGGGAAAACTCCATCCTTTCCAGGAGACTTGTACGGAGCAAAACCCTCAACTGCCCATTTGACCGATTCAATCGTCACAACGCTTCGAGCAAGGGCCCAAGAATCGTAACTACCTGAAAAAGTCTCGGAAAGAGCTGTCGGTGATGGATCCATACATCCTGAAAAGTGAGTGTTAAAAAGATAGTGAAGTACATCACCTTCATCAGACAAGTGTTCACCATCTGAAGTTCTTAAGAAACTGACATTAAAGTCCTTGGACTTCGAAAGTAACTTATTTAATCTGCTAGCCTCGTTGAGACTAGAGACATTTGTGCAGAGGCTTTTCCAACCACTTCGCTCAGACGATCGAAGAGAATTTTTGTAAGCCCTTCGAGCCGACACGAATGCCTCCGACCCATTTCTGCGTCGGTGGTTCCAAGCTCTTCTGCATAGTTTCCTTAGTCTAGCAAGTTCAGCATTCCACCAATGATAATATCAAATTTAACGTTTGAATGATCAAAGAATATGTACTTATGATCAGACAACGAAGGTTCGAGCTCATTGGAGACGAGCCAATTCACCAACTCATGCGCAATTCTATCAGAGCAGAGAGTTACGTCCAAAACCTCCTCTCTTCCAGATTTCGCAAAAGTTGGACGGTTACCTGCATTGACTATGTGCAGGTTTGTACTGCTCACAAATTCCATCATATCAGAGCCTCTAGAATTTATATCTGTGCTGCCCCAAATGATATGGTGAGCATTTATGTCACTGCCGATTACAAGCGGTAAATCACTCTTGCAGCAGTGTGATACAACCTTTTTGAAGTCATCGCTTGGCGAAGGTTGGTTATGCGGTAAATATGCCGAACAATAGACATATTTTCTGTCTATGCCATCAATAGTCATACCAACTGTGACAGCACAAATATCCCGAGTTGTGAGCTCCGATATGAGAGAAACATCGAGATTCGCAAGTATGCATGCTCGAGGCATTTCACGTGGATTAGTAATACCGGTCTTGTTGAAGGTAACAAAGACTGGGTTTAACAATTTTCCAACGTAGAAGTTTCCCTTTTGGAAATATGGTTCTTGAACTAAAGCTATGGAAGCTTTACCTTCTTGCAGAAGTCTGGATAGATTCATAGTTGCTGTACGTTTATGCTGAAGATTGATTTGACCATTATCAATTAGAGTAACGAACATTTCACCTCCAGCACCAACCGTACAACAACTACAAGAAACCAAATATATTGGCTTATATTCGCCTATAGCGAACCATGCAAGGATGTTTTTAAATGTTTCAATCATTTAAATCCCACGAGTTGCGAAGAAAGAAGTCGTCCACTGTGCCAGAGCTTCGCTTAACACAGTAAGGGAAAACCCCAAGATATTCCGTTCACGACTGCATTGTTTAACCTCCTGCAGCCATTCAGTTGGGAAACCGCTACCGACACTACACGGCTATCTAGGCTGCTCAGAGAGGGAAGTTGACACTTCCATGGATGGCCGAGCAGCCTGCCAAAGAAGGCTTCACTTGATCTCGATTACTGTGTATTTCACACAGCGAAAAGTGCACAAATCTAATCAAACTGTTCTAGATTTGCATTATACTGAAGATTTTCACCTTCGATTTGCGAGCAAGAAATCCTAATGGTTCTTTAGAAAACTTTAAGAGCCATTAGAACGGCTGGTTTTGTGTGATGCTCTTCACCGTTGTCCTCTTTCCGTTGTTTTTTCACCAATGCAAATGACTGGCAGCTGTGACGTAATCGCTCTTGTCGGAAGCGAAACTAGCTTTGCAAACGATACAAAATACATCTGCTCGCAGTGGCGATAGAATCCAAACTGATCCAATTTTTGTTTAGAGGCTTGTTTTTACCTGATTTCGTTTGTAGCTTTTTCACTAATGGGCGGTCCTAACGGCTATAAAAAGAGCAGCATTGAGAATTTTAATTTCGATATTTCATTTCAGATTTGTATTTCATTGAAAGAAACTATCCGGATGCTGTACGGGTTTCATTCCTGCCTTTCAGAAGGACCAAATTGTGGAACTCACTACGATATTAAACACTGTTCGGAACATTTTCCTCGAACGATTTGTTGTACAGCAGCAGATATTTTGTTCTCTTTCTCAGAACGCGTTCTGATTGGCTAGTGTTGACATGGGTCACATGAGACAGGTTTTTCAATAGTGTACTATTGAAATACTTCTATGCTTTTGATATACCCGTTTAAGTTGAAAAATTTCGATTCTATTGGTAGTTAGATTATGTAAATCCTTCCACAGATCACTGAGCTATGAGCTTTAAAAATACGAGAAAGGCAAACGCGCCTTATGAATTATCCTCTTTGATACTCGTTTATGCCAAACATTTCAGAAAAGTTTAATTTTGAATTATTTGAGATCATGTCACACAACTGAAAAATTTTATCGCTAAATTGTGATCATATTTCCGATGGGGTGTAGCAAAAATTATGTTGATTCGTTAGATACAACAAGAGATATTCACGATCAAAAACTTATCACTCACTCAGAGGGTAAATTTTGAAAAGGCACCCCATAGTAAAGTAAGTCGTATTCACGACAAAAAAGTTATTTTGAGGGGCTATTGAACAACACACCGCATTCAAGAATATGGAAGAACATAGTTATACCTATTACTTGGTAAAAAGCAAACCAAATCAACTCCATCTTTGATTGTCAACGGAAATTATATAGCTGACAAGAAACTAATTTGTGAAGCATTCAACAAGCACTTTGTTACAGTTGGTTCCAAGTTATCAGAAAATATCACCCCAAATGGGTCTTGTCCACTGAAACACATAGATCCAATTGCAAATTAAATTTTCCTTCAACCATCGTCGGTGAATGAGATTATACTTCTCATCAATGAACTGAAAACGAACAAAAGTCCTGGCCCTGATCTTATTCCAGCAAAAATGATAAAAAAAACAATGCTGAATCCTTTTCTCGCAACTTATCCGACTCATTCAACTTGATGATACAAGGAGGATTCTACCCAGACTGCATTAAAGTTGCTAAAGACCCAGAAAGTATGGACGCAACCAAAAACCGCGCCAATTTCGCAATGATTCAGAATCTGTCAATTTTTATGGCTGCGTCCTGTTGTTTACACTCTTCTTCAACCACTTGTGCAGTTGTTTATTCGTTTTCATTAGTTTGTTTCGAAATGCGTGGACTGTCAGCAGAACAACGTCGAAAAATTGTGTACAAATGGTGATCAGAACGCGGACTGTCACTGAGAAAGATAGCAAAAATGGAAGGAGTAAGTGAAAAAGCCGTGCAAATGCATCAGGAAGTTCGGTGAGGATAACACCTTTGAGGATAAACCGAAAACGGATCGAAAAAAAGGTCCTGCTAGCTCTCAGTTGGATAAACGTATACTGAAGGCGTTCGAGCAAATGAAGGAGGTTTCAGTTCGTGATGTGGCCAAAAAAAAAGAACGTTTGAATCTTCGAACCCATAAGAAGCAGAAACAACCAAAACGTAGTCCGAAACAAGAAGCATCGATCAGGCCGAGGGTTCGAAAGCTGTACAATAAAACTCTTGCTGGAAATTTGAACTGCATAATCATAGACGCCGAAACCTACGTGAAACTCGATTTGAAATCTTTGCCGGGACCATAATATTATATATTTTCTCTGCGGAGAAAACAGAGTTAGTCGTCTTTTCAAGAAACCATGATCCCGCGCAGCTTCAGCTCCATATGATGGGAAGAATGATCCAACAGGTTTTAACTTTTAAATACCTCGGGGTGTTGTTCGATTCCAAATGCACGTGGGGAGGACACATTAGGTTTCTGATAACAAAATGCCAACAAAGAGTAAATTTTCTTCGAACAATAACAGGATCTTGGTGGGGTGCTCATCCGGAAGATCTAATAAAATTGTATCAGACAACGATACTTTCAGTGATGGAATATGGATGCGTTTGCTTTCGTTCCGCTGCAAACTCTCATATTATCAAACTGGAGCGAATTCAGTATCGTTGTTTGCGAATTGCTTTAGGGTGCATGCATTCGACACATACAATGAGTCTTGAAGTTCTGGCGGGAGTTCTTCCATTAAAAGATCGATTTTGGGAGCTTTCATCACGCCTGCTAATAAGATGTGAGGTGCTGAATCCCATGGTAATTAATAATTTCGAACGACTAGTCGAGCTTCGATCTCAAACAAAATTCATGACAGTATATTTTAACCATATGTCACAGGAAATCAACCCTTCAAGATATATTCCTATCCGTGTCAGCCTCCTAAATGTCCCTGACTCAACTTTATTTTTCGATACATCCATGCAGCGCGAAGTGCGTGGAATCCCGGATCATCTACGTTCGACGGAAATCCCAAAAATATTTTCAAGTAAGTTCAGGCATATTGACTCTGAGAAAATGTTTTACACGGAAGGATCGCGAATTGAAGAAGCGACAGGGTTTGGTATGTTCAACAATAATGTTTCGGCCTCATTTAGGCTTCAAGAACCTGCATCTGTTTATATAGCAGAGCTAGCAGCAGTTCATTATAGTTTGAGTGTAATCGTCACATTAATTCCAAACCATTATTTCCTCTTCACAGATAGTCTGAGTGCAATTGAAGCCATTCGCTCAAAAATGACTGGCAAGACTGAACCGTTTTTCCTGGGCAAAATAAAACAGTGCCTGAACGACATATTGAACAATAATTATCTAATCACTATAGTCTGGGTCCCGGCTCATTGCTCCATTCCTGGCAATGAAAGAGCCGATATTTTAGCCAAACGTGGTGCTATTGAGGGTGAAATTTATGAGAGACCAATTGCTTTCAACGAATTCTATAGCTCGTCTCGCCAAAGAACACTTGCCAGCTGGCAAGCTTCTTGGGATAAAGATGATCTGGGTCGGTGGATGCACTCAATTATTCCGAAAATATCGACAAAGGCATGGTTCAGGGGACTGGATGTGAGTAGAGATTTCATTCGTGTGATGTCCAGACTCATGTCCAATCACTACACGTTAGATGCACATCTCCTTCGAATTGGGCTCTCCGAGACTAATCATTGTGCTTGCGGAGAAGGTTATCGGGATATTGATCATGTCGTTTGGACATGCGTGGAGTATCGTGATGTCAGATCTCAACTAATAAATTCTTTGCGTACCCAAGGTAAACTATCCAATATCCCAGTTCGAGACATTCTTGCTTGTCGTGACCTTTCATACATGAAACTTATTTATCATTTCATAAAGAAAACTGGAGTTTCAATTTAATAAAGGCCCCTTTCAAGACTTAGTTCTGATCCCAGCTGCGTCCATGAGTTCAACCAATAGCTAAATTAGAATAAAAATAATGTAATGATACAAACAAACTCGAAACAGTTTATGAAATTATTAACAAAATGTCTGAAAATAACAGCTTATTTTATAATTTATAGAAGTTAATCGTTTGGTTCAAATAATATTTCCGAGTAGATTTCATAATTAATGACGAGTTACCTAAGATGATATTTAAGTAATAAGAGAATATGTTTTAATAAATGCAAAACGTTGTGACTATGTTAGAATTAAATTAGGATAAGAATATTATGTAAAAGTGATGCTACGGCGAAGAAAAACTTATGTAAACTGCCTTAAGAAATAAATGTATTTATGAAAAAAAAAATAATATTATACGACACGAGAAGGGCAAGTGTTAAACCAGTCCGAGACATTGATTGAAGTCGAAAAATTTGGTAAGAAAGCTATCGTCTGGCAAGCAACTTGTAGCTGCGGTAAGATTTCGAAACCCTTCATTACCACTGCTTCAATGAACAGCGAAATATACATCAAGGAATGTTTACAAAAACGACTTCTACCCATGATTCGAAACCACAAGGATCCTGTTGTCTTCTGAGCAGATCTTGTTTCTTGCCACTACTCGAAATCAACGGTAGAATGGTATATTACCAAAAATGTCACTTTCGTCCCAAAAGACCACTAAGAAGAATCCACTAAATTGCCCACAACTTCGACCAATTGAGGAATTTTGGGCATTAACGAAGGCACATCTTAGGAAACATGTCTCGGCAGCCGAAACCATTCAACAATTCGAAAAAGATTGGAAAAAAGTGTCAAAACTTGTCGTCAAGAAGTCTGTACGGAATTTAATGAGGAACGTTCGCAAGAAGGTGCACCAGCTAGTCTACAATGGCTAAGTAGCAAATGTTGAGAATAATATTCTGTCGTTGTAGTCTAATATTATCAGTATATCGAATAAAATTTGAATATTCAACACTTGTGAATTATTCACAGCGAAATCAAAGTGCGTCCATACTTTCTGGAACAGTCTTTATTACAATAGCTTTAGACACCTTAAGGGAGTCAGCGTATTAACCGGTCTGAATAATTGTGTTCAAGCATTGGGAAAGTATTTTAGCAAATGCATATGAGTATTTTTTTAGTACACTGAAAGATACGTTATTAGGGCCGTTATTCCTTTTACTATCAGACCCTTATATCAGCAGGATCACTTCATTTATTGATGAAGGACGTAAAACTATAGATTCGCAAACACGACGAACATTACTTATGCAACAAAAAAATGAGTCTATAGAAATACCTTCAGCTATCTCGTTACGGATATTTTATAAGAATCTGCTGAAAATCCCTCAAACTTTCTGTCATTAATTTTGTTGCCCATATCGATCAAGTTTATTCTATCCTTTTTTTGTTTGTCCGAACGTATATTGAATATTTATCCAAAATTTTGTAATGAGTTGCGTTAGTCAGAAGGTTTTCATACTTTTTTTTTATTCACCTTCGTTATGGAGTCGACCTTTTTGGAAATATGTGATAGCAATTATTTGAGATGCTTATCTTGGGGGCTTGCATTGACACGTTGGAGATAATTACGTTTTATTTCAACTAGTATCCATAAATGAAAGGTCATGTGCAACGAGGACTGTTTAAGTTATTATTCCTGTATTTGAATGTTTTTAAGATTTTGGAGTAATTAGATTTGTCAATTTTGTTTATAAAATATGATCAAGTGTATTGTCGAAAAAAGGTCTGGTAGTGAAACAATTTGTACTTGTTACAAAGTTGTTATGAATGAGATTCATTGGAACATTTATATCACTTACAGTGAAACACGTATGCTTCGGTTAGACTGATCACGCTTTCTAGGGAAACATAAATTCGAATTCTCAGTAACTCAATTTCAGAGTTCTGATTCAGCAATTCAACTTCAGATTTCTGTATCAAAATTCAAGATATTAATTCTAGATCTGGATTCTGCAACTAATTTTTAGATCCAAATTTCGAATCAGAATTTCTGAATCATAATTTAATTCATGCATTCAGTTTTAGAATTCATTTTCAGGGAAGGGTTCTTAGTATCAGTAGGATCGTAGTACTAGCCATGCAATCGGTTGCCGAATTCCACGAAAGTAATTTAATACCAAGACCTTATTTTCAAAACTCAGGCTCAAAATTAAGAACATGCTGCCAGCTGAAATAAAACTCGGAACTTGGGTTCTGGAACAAGATTTTGGAACTGAATTTCTGACTGACCTGAACACCAAATTCTCAGTTTTTTCGCTTGCCTTGGCCATAATGTCCTAGCAGCCGTATAATATATCTCACTACAAATCAGTGGTATGTCACACAACAAGAGACATTTTGCCCCACAAAAATGATGCATTATGTCCCTTGAAATGTCCGTAAAGTGACTGTTTTGATAAAGTTAGCACACCCAAACCTCCGTTTACGTAAACTTTTTTTACGTTACCTCTTTTCACGTAACTCTTTTTACGACAAATCCCAAATAACGTAATCATTTTTTTTTCGTAGAAAATTCCAAATAACGTAAACTTTTTTACAACCCTACTTCGTAAAAACACGTTTTTGCATACAAAGAAAATCGTTTCCGGCTCATTTATATTCCATGAAAATTATTACAATATGGGTATTTTCGGAACGGGTTTGATGAGTAGATGTCGGCAAACTATGTTTGACGTGGTTCTGAATTCCAAGATGGCGACTTACCATATTGTAAGGGTTTTCAAGGAATATCAATAAACCGGAAGTCGCCATCTTGGAATTCAGAACCACCTCAAACATAGTTTTCCGACATCTACTCATCAAACTCGTTCCAAAAATACCCATTTTGTAAGGGTGTTCGTAAACGAAGAAGAAACTAGCGCCTTCTAGATGTCATCGCAGCTTCAACTCGCGAATAAACGAGACTTTCATCGATCCAGTTTCGTCGATACGCAATTTTGGATTGAATGTTGTTTCCGGGACTACTTGTTTCCGATTGAGCAACTATAAAAGGGACTGTGCAGCAAAAGAAACAGGTTTTTTCTTAGTCCGACTGTGTAGCTAGACGTCAGTGTCAGTTATATATTTTATTATGTAAAGTTTAGAAAAGTTAAGATTAACGTAGAGTAAAAGTGTTGTGAATTGAAACCCAGTACAACTTTTTCACGGCGCCGAAATCCACCACGTACATCTCGTACGTCACGAAGTCCGCTCCAGCTGTTCCTGTTATCGCTGCTCTCACTGATCGTCGTCAAAGGGTTTTTAAGGAATATCAATAAACCGGAAGTCGCCATCTTGGAAATTGATGCTGCTTAGAACATCCTTTTCCTGTAAATACTCATAATTTTCGTTCCATAACTATCCAATATATTATACATATCTAATAATACATACACATGAGGTAAACTTTTTTTTTAAACATTCTGTTTCCCAAAATTCTGATTGAAAATACCGAATGAATAAACAGTTCAATTTGTGTCCGTATACCCTCTAGAATCGAAATCATTTCGTTTAATGACTCATCTCTAACTACATGACTTGTCAATATCTGCTGGATCTTCAACTTCTATCCTCGGGTACGGAATCCTAATACAAATTTATTGTCAATGACCTAAATCGGTTCGACTGCCTTTATTACAAACACTGGAACCAAATATCAGAGATCCTGGAAAATAATTCTACTGACATGCAAACCAAACTTACACACTTATGTAATCCTCCGTTCGGCTAAGAAATTAACGTTATATCTGGTTTGAATTGCTCATTTTCCTGTTGGGTCATTCGAAATAGAATCGTACAACAGATGGAAAACAATGCTTTGGTGCCCATGCACGGTCGAGCACGATCGAATGTTCGCTGGAAATTAGTTCCACATATTGTGCGTTCAATGCAAATTTATTTGAGCTACGCTGCTCCATTCATATTGTGCATCTTTTTGAACTATAAAGTTACAAGACTTTTCGGTCTTTCGCTATAAGCTGTGCCAGGGATTATTTTATCGTTCCCTTAAGAAACGCCCGTGGCACTCTTTTACAGGATTTCCAGAGAGCTCTCCACCACCTTGCTCCGGTTCTATCAGGATAATCTCTTTGTTTGCTAACTGGCTGGCGAGTCTGCTTTTTATAACCCACTAGAGGCAGCATCTTTTGTCACTGCGAGTGTGTCGGGGAAAAAAGGGAAAAACATTTCCTTCCCTTGCATGCTTTGTTTAGGAATCCAGGGTCCCTTTTCTTGGAAACGAATGACTATATAAAATCATCTTTCAAACCCTCACAAAGTTCGTCTGTATTGAAAAGACTAACGCAACGCACGTAGTTGACAGTTTTGGTTTACAGCGGTTGGGTTGTTTGGGACACATCACGGAAGCCAAACTAAACACTCGAGAGTAACTCCTGGTTGATTGGTATATTTATGCAAAGAAAATGAAAAATAAACACCGATGTAAATAACAGAATTCAACAGACACACACTCACAAAAGGGAACTCCGACGTAGCCATTCCGTTTGCGGAAATAACAATAACGTACTCTTATATCAATGACACAGCGAGTTCAAAAAAAGGGTAAAAAACGTTCCTCAGCTTGTTAGATGGAATGTAGAAACAAACAAAACCAATATTAAATCTTGGTCTTATTTTCATTTGTTTTCGTCGGTGGTTCCTCAGGTAAAACATTGGTCTTACAATCAAGCTGGCTTATGTCTTACGTAAATCTTCGCAACGAAATGCAGCTCCAATGCTTTGCTTCGATTTTTTCGTTAGAAATTTCGGAAGCTACAGAAGATAACGTTGAATTTTCTTTGGCTTGGAAATTAGTTTACGACTGATTTTAATAATACGAGTATACTTTCCAAGTGCGGTAGTGCATTGAAACCTAATGCATCTAGAAGCCAGTACCATTCTTAATCTATTGCATCGTCACTGATGCTATTAATGCAAATTTTGTTTAAATTGAACACGAAAGAAAACTGTTTAATCCACCCACATATAATGGCTTTCAGGTGGTAATAAGTTCAATTCTTTTGCGCCCCTTAGTGTCTTTTTTCATGTGGTGATTCGTGATCGGTGCTACCATTGAAAGTATTCCGTTAGTTAGTGCTGTTATACTCATTTTAATGTAATGTATTGTAATGATACCTTTCTCATATTACTTATATTTTTAAACACATGCACGCCATACAAAATTAAACAAAGCACGCTGTGCGCTAGGCGGTGGTGTTTTTTTCTTCTGTACCAGTACGTACCGATACGTACCGTGCATCATTTTGTATGACAGTTTTGACACTCATCGCCCTACTATTTCGAAACCGAAAGGCGGATCTGGATAAAAATGCACAGTGTACTTTAAGCCAATGAGAGCTTTAGTTCGAATTATGGTTTGTGAAACTCGGTTCAACCGTTACTGAGAAATCGAAGTTAGTTCCGTTTTGGAGCATTTCTTCACTATTACCGGTGCTTTCAAAACCGGAAACCGGGGACTAATAGTTTCTATGTAGTTTTATATATCGAATAACTACAAGGTCTGCCAACTAGATGAAATTACCAGTAAGTTATATAAAAACTTGTACCTCATTTCGCCATTGCTTGTGAAAAAATACTCATGAAAATTAAAATTTTTCAACACAAAAGAAAACATTGAAATTAGCCGTATGGTTCTTCAGCTGTGTCGGTTTTATTAATTGATGGTCTATAAATCTCAGTTTTCGGTCCCACAACTATCGAAGGTAGTGATCGTAAATTTAAAAAAACTTACTATGTTTTTTAAGAGATGACTGAACAGATTTCTACAAACTTAGATCAGCTCTCACGATCCCATAGAAAGCTAGTAAATTCAACCTATATCCAACTTCCGGCTCCGGAATAATAAGGTGTTCAGAGTTTGAAATTTCACATCGCTATAAAAAGCGACTATTCTGAACACGTGAAAAATCTTCTGAATTGGAATCGTTTTAAAAGTTGGCAATCAATATAAAAGAATATTTTTGTTCCTGAAGGAATTGGGTACTTGGTCGACCTTCCACCCGCTCCTGATTTGCAACTTGTTTTGTTTAGACTGCGCAATCGAGACGGAGACAGATTGATATGCAAGAGATTGTCATTTGCTGGATCGACGGTTGTTGATCGTTGAGAATTTATACCATACTAACTCAACTTTCTAATATATATTGAAATTTTGTATATTGTTTGCGGTGTCCATACATGACTCTCCTACTACTAGACTTGATGGTATACATACTCAATTAAGCATGTGGTTCGAAAAAGTGCAGCACATGGATCAAGTAGACTCAGCTCGTTGCGCATCAAACGATTTTAGTAATAATATAGCATTCATGTTTTGCTCTTCAGTTGGCAAGCATTGCACAATTCGATGTGCGCCAAACAATCATCGAGGATATCGATGCAAATAAATGTAAAACACCATCTAGGACTCTAAAGCTAGTTATAGGAAATAAAAACGTTAATTTACTAATACATCATCGTCAAGTGCGTTCAATAAGTGTTTTTAACGCAAAATGTCTGTGTGTGTATGTGTGTGTGTGTGTATGTAACGTTTTTTTGCACTAACTTTTCTCGGAGATGGCTGAACCGATTTCCACAAACTTAGATTCAAATCAAAGGTCTTGAGGTCCCATGAAAAATTCCTGAATATTATTTGGATCCGACTTCCGGTTCGTGAGTTATGGGGTAAAATGTGCAAAAAAATAATATATGTGTTTTAACTTTTCTCATAGATGGCTCGACCAATTTTCACAAACTTAGGTTCAAATGAAAGGTCCTGTGGTCCCATGCGTAATTCCTGAATTTCATGTGGATCCGACGTCTGGATCCGGAAATATAGGGTAAAGTGGGTTTAAAATTGTATACCATCACTGAAAATGGGGAAAAACCTTTAAAAAATTCTAAATCGACCTCGAATCTTTTCCAATTGATAGTTTTTATCAGTAGACGGTCAAACAAAAAGGTTTCGGTTATTCTTTTAAGAATCGAAGAAGAATACCTCAGTATTATATATGATAGTATGATTGATATGAGAAAGGCATCATTACACCACTAGGTGGATTAAAACAGGTTTTTTTATTATAAATCTACAATCTAATTGACACCAATATATACTTTTTGATAAACTATTATTTGAATTACTATTTTATGAAATTAAGCAACGATCGAAACCGTCGGTCGTGCGAGAGAAATTAAACGGATGACATCATGATGGCATGTTATGATTGGTTCATGAAAATATAGGTCGATTCAATCAAATTTTTAAAAGGTATGCTTTTGAAATACTGAAATGACGTTGCCACACATGTTTAAGTTAAATGTTTCCGAATCGATTGGTTGTTAAATAACATTAATACATCAACAAACTGAGCTTGATCAATGACTCAATAGTAGATTGTTGAAATCGGCACAGCCATCTCTGAGAAAAATGAGCGGTAAGAAAAGTGCAGTTTGTGTGTGTGTTTTCAACTAGGAGGTCGAGATCTCAGAGATGGCTGGACCGATTTTGATCAAACTAGTCGCAAATGAAGGGTCTCGCCGTCACCCTGAACGCTGTTGAATGGTTCTGAGATAGGATGTGTTCTGTCACAATTGACCTTGGAAACAGAATATGTTTTTCTACTTAACTTCCGCACGGCAATAGCTATTCAACAAGCCATAGATTGTTAAAATCAGTCAATTTCTAACGGAGATATCGATATTTTTGTGTAAGCGACTTTTCCCCTTATTCCAGTAGTAGGAATTTTTAGCGCTGTATGATAAAGCAATGCTTGGGAGCAACATGAAACAAGATTTTTTATACTGTTACATAAAATTGTTTCTAAGTACCAAAAAGACTGTGTACAACATCCTTTTTTATGACATTTTGCCTGGGACCGATTTTAGCACGGTTCGTTTTTGGCAACATAATTTTTCGAATATGACATGTAAATCAGATGATGGCCAAGATGGCAGCAATTTCGAGTCAAAAACAATTGCATAATTATATTGATTTATACTACTGACAGTAATGAATGCTGGAAGAACATAACACTCATATACCAATCGATTCAGTTCGTCGAGATCAGCAAATGCGTGCGTGAAAAATAATTTCACTCAATTTTTTCGGAGATGATTCAACCATTTTCTACAAACTCAGATTCATACGAGAAGTGCTTCCAAACAAAGTTCCTGAATTACGTCTGCATCTGACTTCTGGTTCCTGAACTACAGGATGATGTGTCAAACGAAATTAAAATAGTGTAACTCATTTTTCTCATAGATGGCTGAACCGATCAAAGGTTCAAATGAAAGGTCTTAAGATTCTGTAATACATCTTGCTTTTTAGTCAGTCTGTACTGATTTTCGAACATTTTTAATCAACCGATTTTCGGTTTCCGGTTCCAGTATCAAATAGTTTCTCAAAAATAGAATTTCAAAAACAAAAATTCAAATTAAAGGATTTATGGCCCCATGCAAAATTAATGAATTTTATCCGATTCTGATTTCCGATTCGAATAACAGCGTGATAAGTTTAGATGAAGATGACAATTCTAAAAAGCTTCATAGTTGGACTGAAAACTATTGTAATTGCGTCATATTTATTTTTTTGACCATTCGAACCGTATCATCTCACTGCTAAGTGGATGAAACACGTTATTTTTATTTCAATGATTCACATGTCATGGAATTTAAGACACAATATTGAATGTTCTCCCACGTAAAATTGCATGAGCTGCGACGCTCCATTTATGTGCAACTAATAAGATGTAAAATCACATGTTTTTCTTTCGAACTCTTGGTCTTGATCAAAAGTTTGCAGCTAAAAATTGTTCCAATTTGTAGGTTTTATTAATTGATAGCCTATTGAACCGATTTCGGTTTGTTCCGGAAAATCAGAAAATTTTGTGAGAAAGAGTCATTTCAACACTGATTCTATCATTTCATTGATGTGAGCAACATATTCAAAAATAGCAATATAATAAAATACCATCGATTTCAATTAATAACACGGAGCAGAGCTATGAAAAACCAACTCAACTCATCAAATTTACATCCATCAGATTGAACAGGAAACGCTTGCGTTGGGACATCTGTTAGAATGTAGGAAATAAAGTTAGGCTGAAAACGAAGATTGCGGGTGAGTAGAAAACGGAGAGAAAAAAGAAGTCGCTTTAGCTCGAAATTTCAAGACGAACCGGCAGTTAAAGATTGTACAGCATTGTGTGGAAAATTTATGTAAAATAGATTGAAACAGCTCTATTAAATTCTCGTTTGAGATCTGCTTCGAGGTTTGTGGTTTTTCGCACTTGACAGAGGGAAAAATTCCATTGGTCATTTAAATCCACCAGCATAACACCAAAATTAGTCAATGATTTCACACGTCGTTTCACTTATACAAAACACAAATTAAGCGAATATAAAAAATGTGTAACATTTCCCTCCATTGGTTTTCCTCGGTTCAGTGGACAAAAAATGAATCAACACAGAAGCTTTTCAGCTAGCCAACAAATGAGCCTTACACCACCAAATTGGTCCCCACGGATGAGCCCTACGGTTGTGATTAGGTAATGCGTGAAACATAGCGGAAACATATATGAAAACTGTTGTTTTGTGACCAAGTGCTTGTTTGCACTGGTACTGGATTAGGTTTTGGGAGTAAAAATCCTTTCACTGAGTTGAGATGAAATCTTCTTACGAACAATAGTTGCTGTAACTTGATTTCATGACCGAAACCTCATAAGGTGACGTGTACCTTGTACTGAAATTAAAATTATCGTAAAATTTAAAAACAACTATTCTATCCATTTCATGAACAATTTCATTCTTTATTCGAATTTCAAAATACACAGGCACTGCACAGTGGTTCAAAAGCGCAATTTCACGCTCTTAATTAATAACTCATAGGAACGTGGTTTTTTAGGTACAGTATCTTCAGCAAAGTTGTTCAGAATGATAGACGCCATCTTTTGGTAAGTTTTATTTATGTGATTAATCCCCCTAAAAGTGAGATAAAAATATTATTTTAGTTCAGAGAAAACATAGGGGCTAAGTTACTTCGACAAAGTTGTTCAGAAGGTTATTTCAAACAAATTTGCTGAAGATACTATTCCCGTAACTTGAGTGTAATTCATGATATAATGTATTTTCTGAAAAGGGTGTCCTAAAACCAGTTTTTGTATGAAAACACATATATTATCAATTTATATGAGTTTTTCATGTTCTACAAAGTTTTTCATCATTAAAAACTACACAACTTTCTCAAACATACTATGTTGCTATCATTTCAGTTTAATGAAATAGAGCCATTTTTCATGGTTTTTATTACAAAATTTCAACTTGTCTATCATCGAAAGGCGCAGAAAGGTGCAGATGAGACTACTTACATATTAAACTACTTGACAAGAGCTTTCATACCGTGGTTGAATTACTCGTCTGCGATCGTCTGCAGGCGAGATATGTTCTTTTCAAATATGCTTGTCCTTGACATTTGCAATGATAAGGTTCGTTGCATATCAGATCAGACTTCAGTATATATTCGTTACCATGGTAACTCTCACAATAAATGATTTTTATGGACATCGAAGTCTACAAATAGAAAAGTTTAGTAATCATACCAGACGTTTTCTGAAAGTGAGATAAGAAGCCACGGCTTTGAAAAAAAGCAATCATCATTTCGAATTACGTTATGTCATTTTTTGGTAAGTTTTTCTATAGAAAATCTCTGCGGACAAATGTCCTCCATTCATCAATTGAAGTGAAGATCGATAAACGCGTGCTATATTGTACTGTTCTCAATAATTAAGAAGTTTCTTTCATACAGATTTCGAGAGTATTATACACGCAAGCAATACATATCACTTTCGAGTCGGGATCCCATGAATTTGTTATTAGTTTCATCAGATCCATTGGTTACAAATATTCGTGAATGGACAAAACAGTCCAAGAAGGATCTGTCGGTTGATGCTAAGAGTCTTTCAGCTGGTTAAGAACATTGTCAGCTATCATAAAATAAATACAAATAACTAAAAATGAGTTTTGATCACACTTATCTCTACCAGAAAATGATATAACTTAATTCGATATAATGATTGCTTTTGTTAAAAATCGTGACAAAACAGTTACCAAACTATTCAATTTATAGACTTAGATGTGCAAAAAAATCATATTTTGTGGCAAGTACCATAGTAATGAATATATACTGAAGTCTGATATGACATGAAGTGCACTTTATCATTGCAAATGTCAAGAACAAGCTTATTTGAAAAGTACATATCTCGCCTGCAGACGATCGCAGACGAGTAATTCAACCACGGTATGAAAGCTCTTGTCAAGTAGTTTAATATGTAAGTAGTCTCATCTGCACCTTTCTGCGCCTTTTGATGATAGACAAGTTGAAATTTTGTAATAAAAACCATGAAAAATGGCTCTATTTCATTAAACTGAAATGATAGCAGCATAGTATGTTTGAGAAAGTTGTGTAGTTTTTAATGATGAAAAACTTTGTAGAACATGAAAAACTCATATAAATTGATAATATATGTGTTTTCATACAAAAACTGGTTTTAGGACACCCTTTTCAGAAAATACATTATATCATGAATTACACTCAAGTTACGGGAATAGTATCTTCAGCAAATTTGTTTGAAATAACCTTCTGAACAACTTTGTCGAAGTAACTTAGCCCCTATGTTTTCTCTGAACTAAAATAATATTTTTATCTCACAATCACATAAATAAAACTTACCAAAAGATGGTGTCTATCATTCTGAACAACTTTGCTGAAGATACTGTACCTAAAAAACCACGTTCCTATGAGTTATTAATTAAGAGCGTGAAATTGCGCTTTTGAACCACTGTGCACTGCTCGGAAAGTATAGCTTATATGGTTGCAAGTCAGAAATTGAATTTCCAATAACTGAAAATTGGCATATACTAGAAACTTCGATACCCGGAGCATTTCTATTCCCTTAAAAGCAACTGGAATGGATATCTGCTTTCCGAGTTGCACTCGGAGCAGCAAAACTACTGCCAACAAGTTGATCAGTGCTTCAAATTCCTACCCCAATAGGATGGTAGAAATTTTCCATTCGTAATACATTTACAACACCGTAAAATAGCTGCTCTAAGCGGATGAGCACGTCATCTTTGCTTCGTTCGGCGTGGAAAAAAAGGACGACAAAAGTAATTTTCATCATGCTGTAAAATCTGCTAGGTCGATTCTAATCAAATTAAATTCAACTGCCATGGGAAAATGATGAAATTATATTGCCCCGGCTTAGCCTCAATGTATTTACGATTACTAAACTCTGGAATGGTATTAGGCACGGGGACGAAATTAACTTTACGTAATTTTGATGATACATAAGCTTACGTATGGATGGATTTTAGTTCCTGAAAACAATCGAAAGCAAAAGAAGCAGAAATATTTTTCATTATCTTTTCAATGTGCTCTCACACCGCTACAGTAAGAAGCTTTTTTCCAGATCATGTTCGAATAACAAAGATACTGTCAATGCACAACTATTTGCTGTGTTTTTTTCGCTTTCCAGTAACAAACTCTACCTAGATTGGATGTTGTTTCAATGTTCCCGTATCTATTCAGGGGCCAATTGAAATTGGTCTTACATTTTCGTTTTATTCCGTATGCAATTTCGTTTCGAAAAATGTGGAACATGAATTGAAAGTGCTTTACATTTGTTATAAGATTCGTGTAGAATCCCCCATCGGAAGATTGTTTTATTGTGCTGAATTGAAATGAGTTTTCCTAGCGCAGTTCAATCAATGGTGACAACTGAGATCCCGATTTAACCAGAAGGAATTCTTGCTATTCTACCAGTTCCAATATTTTTATTGTCTCCATAGCGATATATTTCGCTCACACAGAAAGCTACGAGATGCTTGAAAACTCGGACCAAGCTCGCGCGTATCTATTTTAAATGGTTGCGTGGTGAGTAAAGATGGAAAAACTTTTGTCTATTATTTGTCGCATAGACGTCAGAGAATAATCAAGTAATACACAGAACGACGAAATAATCCACTCCTAGAAAAGTTTTTTTTTTCTGTTGTCGAACGGTCGCTATAAATGTAGCAATTGTGTAAAGTTGAAACCATTTTCCATTTTGTAGATTGAAGATTACTGGTATGAGATGAGAAAAAAAGCTCGTTTCACGGGATCGCCTGAATTTTGTGTTTGTGTTTTTTTTTTAGTTTCCAAAACAACGAGGAAAGCTACCACCAATCTTTCGCCTGCTGGAAAATGCACACTTACCTGCGTATGCGAGTAGAACATAGAGAAGTTGCTAACGATGACGGGAACTGGCAGGGCGATGGTCAGCACACCGGCCAGGGCGCACAGGGCTCCCACGAACATTCCCACGTAGGTTTTCGGTGCCATATCCCCGTATCCGACCGTGGTCATTGTGACGATAGCCCACCACAGCCCGAGCGGGATGCTCTTGAACTGGTTATCCGGATTATCCTGTGAGTGGTTGTGTGGTTTGCGATGAAGGAGCAGCAAACAGCAAACGGAAGAAAAGGAAAGAAATATTGAGACAGGACATGAGTATCATTGTTCGCTCTCTGTTTGTTCATTCGACGGGTGAGTGATTGCAGGTGGTGTATAGAGCATTAACAATTGGAGCACGATTAAGATTGATGATGCAACTGCTTGGAACTGACAGATTTGCAGGGTGTTGAGTGAAGCTCGAGAGCCGATTATTAATAGTGTATATGAAAGTTATTTATTTTTTAATACAACTTTTTCCCAACCAACAAAATTGTATGCACACATTTTTGCTCAGGATTGTAACTTAATTTCAGTCTTATTTTGAACATTACTCTCCTACACTCTTCAATCAAAAGTTTTATACTAATAGATATTATATTAACACTTCCCGAGCAAATAACACGACGATAAAACTCTTTTCATTACATTAAATATAGCCCTTTAGCAGGATTTTGTTTGAAAACCCCTTTCTGAAGCGATGCGAAATAAAAATTAATTTCCCTACTCATTATAATCTGAGTGCTTTAGCTTTGAATTTGCTACTTGTTGCTGCTCGCGTTTCTTTTTATGCTACGCTTCAACCTTGTGATAGTTAGGGTCAAAAGCTGTCTGATATGGGATCAATAATGCAGATCCTTTTTTTTTTTTGCTCCTACGTAGTATGAGAAGTACGTTGCCTTCGGGTAAGTAATGAAAGAAATGAAAATTATTATAAAACAGGATGAGGATATCAAGTGGCATTGGGCGTTGGATCATCACCAGTTTGTAACGTAATTTAATTTCGCGACGGACCACCATCTAAATTGTGCAACGAAAAGTTTATTTGATTACATGAAATGAAAGTGTTTTTAAATCAAGATTTATGTTTCGTGGCCATAGTAAAGCAAACAGCACAGCTCTCTCGGCTCATCCTGGTGCTCCTTCAACAGGTTATGTGTTCGCCAGAGTTCGTAAAAGCATATTTAAATCACGTAGTAAATCATTTAAAACTCGCAACATCTGCTGTTTCACGATAAATATAAAGTAGGAAGAAATGTTGAGTTGAGTTACGATACTGTTCTAAGATATTGGTTCATAATTCAAATGACGTAGACATGAGTATGCACAGGAATTACATAAACTATTTCGTGCAACGAGTTACAAGCTAGAAAACTAAAATGCGCTTTTTATATATTTGTTGTCTTTCTTATATGCAATCACTGTGCAAACCCGACTTTCGAAACGAGGCCCGGGTGTCATATACAATTCGAATCAGTTCATCGTGATCGCAAAAATATACACTCGATTTTCTCAGAGATGGCTG
Source organism: Malaya genurostris (assembly GCF_030247185.1). NCBI lineage: Eukaryota > Metazoa > Arthropoda > Insecta > Diptera > Culicidae > Malaya > Malaya genurostris. The sequence goes on from NC_080571.1 coordinate 326,051,192, forward strand.
GAGCGATTTTTACAAACCTAAATTTTGGCTTTATAGAACGCTATTGAATTTTATCTGGATCCGACTTCCGGTTCCAGAACTATAAGGTAAAGTGTGTGTTCTTTAGAGCGACGATGCAAATAGGGAAAACTTCTTCTAAAAGTCGTTCGAAAAGGAACTCACTTGATTTTCACTCAGAGATAGCTGAGCCGATTTCAACAACCTTATCTTATTATGGTTCCATAAGCTGCTATGGAATTTTATTCGAATCTGATTCGCAGTTCCGGAACTAGGGAGTAAAGTATGCTGAAAATTTCAAACAGTCACTCAGAACGAAGCTGCAAAAAGAAAAACGGAACTGAAATAATCAACAAAAATTCAAGTTCCATGAATTTCATGTCTAGATATCTCGAGAAGGACTGTATCTAGCAAACAGGTCATTATCAGCAAATTTATTTCATTCAATCTGTAGAATTAAATTCTAGTGCTTAAGGTGAAATGTAGTGGAATGCGTTCGTCGCGTTTTTTGATCAATTATTTAACCGATTTTCGACAAACTAAAAACATTTAAGTTTTTGCAATTAAATTTATCAAAACTAAGTACTCTTAGAATTTTGAAATTTTGCTTTGCCTAACCGTAATTGTTTTTTGAAATGTATAAACGGTTACTATTCCGTCCCAAAGGGATGGTTTAAGAACTGAAAAGTAGTGTTTGTAGCAGAATTTCACAAAGAATCTTAAAATGCAACTCAAAATTATAAAACTTTAACCAAAACAACCAAAATTTGAAAAAGTTTACATAAACTTTTCCGCATTTTTTATTGCTTGCGCGCTGCTGTTTCGTATTGAGATTGTGTGAGAAATGCACGGTGGCATTTTATCGTGAGAAAAAATTATCACAATTACGATTACATAGCTAGTGATACAAAGAAACATAATAATATAACCACATTCTACTTATTCGAAGATGACAATGAAGGTCAATTAGAATGGAATATATTGGCAGTAATTCCAGTCCAATAATTTATTTTAACAGTGTTTTATTCGATAAGGAAATTCGACCGCGCTCTATCATGCGTGTCTAGTGAATACTTTTACATAAATTTCATCTTATCTGCGTGAAGGATCTGGTGAGCTACTGTCAAAGATACCGAAAATACTTGAATAATTTTTTGTCTTCAATTGTTCATTTGAAGGAGAACCCATGCTTGCTACTAAACTCAGGCATATACAAAGTAAGCAAGTTAGTCAATGCATAACCTCATGTTAGTCAATCATAATTACTAATGATTCATAGGTCTAGTGTAATAGTAATCACTAACAACAACAATTGAATTGGGATATATTCAATGAGTCTTTTTTATAAGCTGACAAAACGAGTGGTAAGCCCACTGCGCTCAATCACTGACAATATTGCTGGTTTCTATGTGTCGGTTTTTCTTGTTATGCTTTGTGCGACGATTCGGTCAACTCAAGCGGTTAAAATTTTGCGCGTCTTCTTTCAGACTACCTTTCACCTTAAGGTCTGAGGACAGAGGGTCGCGTGTTGAGTTTTAAATCAATCATTGTATTTCTCTTGTACTCTCTCGTATATGAGCAAACTGTACCGGGTTGCCAGCATACATTTTATTATTTTGATGAGAAGTTTTACCACATTAATCTATCGTATGGATTGGACATTGCATGGATTCCAATGAACAATGAAAAAATATTCAACTTTCACAAAGATTGAATGTCTGTGTGTTTGGCAGCCTTGTCGAGCCAATTTTATTTCTCTCTTCTTTTTCAGAATGCTATCAGGAAAATACATGACATTATTTTTATCGCGATAACATATATGTTTTCATGTACTAATCGCATCTAAACTAAATTATCTAGACTTTGTCACGGTAGATTTATGATACAAGCCTTCAAAGCCGAGATATTCGATGAACAAGTAGAGGTATGCATTTCTGAGCGTTCCATTTTTCTTCAGTTCTTCAGTCAGAAAAAAATACAACACGACCGCTAAACTCAATGAATCATTCTGAAAATTTCACATAATATTCTCAACTAAATTTCGAAGACATTGTCAGGTGGGTTTTTCTACATTGTGCACCGTTTCCAAGAAAATTTAATTTGAAACGGGAAAATAGCAAAAAACCTACCACTTTTCAGTACTTTCCTCAGCCCTTAAATGACTATTTTGAAGTTTCGTGGTGTAACGGAAGGCACTCATATTATTCATCATCTCTTATATATTACATGGAACATATTCGGGATCTTCTTATGGTATCTGAAGACTTCTCAGCTTAATCAAATATGGTGAAAATCGGTTGAACCATCCTTGAAAGAAGTTACTGACTTTACCTTCACCATAAGACCTTTCATTTAAATCTAGCTTTGTGAAAATCGGTTTGGCCATCTACGAGAAAAGTGAGTGACAATATTTGTCGCACACACATACACACAGACATTAGGCCAGTTCTTAGAGCTTCATCGAATGGTAAATGACATTCGGTCCTCCAAGCCTCGGTTGAAAAATCAGTTTTTACAGTGATTTTACAGCCTTCCTATATGAGTAGAAAATATTAAAGATACGTTTTTGTTTTATTTTAGTTTTCTAATTCTTGAAAAAGTATTTAACTTTTTGGAACAGTGTTTATAGTTTTTAGAGTACCGATTACCAATAACTTCTTCTTAGGGATCATTTTTGTACAACTTAGTTTCTGACTTACCGCGATTTGTTGTAAGTGTATGAAAAAATGCTTGCGACCTATTTAAATATCAGTCCTGAGTCAAATTGGTCTCTGCAACTGGGAAAAACAAAAGGTTTACCCTTCCAAAAAACCTGTTCTAAGTTTCATTCAAATAAAGATAAGTCGATCATGGTTTTGCCACGTTTTCTGCGGTTGATTACTGGAATTGCTCAATAGCATCCGAAATCCCACACAGTGATTTTTTTGTGTCAGCGAAACTTCAAGACGAATTTTCTCCCACAGAAATGTCGCTTGAGAGAAAATCGAGAAGAATAAGAGCCACCGATGATGCTGAATTTCCACTAGGCTTCAGTTCGAAACCGAAGTGGATCGAGCAAGTTTTAACCCAAGTAGCACGTTAAGTTGCTGTCCTGTATTTTTCTACTGATTGTGCAATTTATCAATTTAGTTCATATTACTATTCTGGTGACTGTTGTGTTATGGGAAAAGCGCAATTTTTTCTTTGTTGTGCAACATATCTTTAAGTTCTTCCGTTGTTACGAACATTTATTCACAATTATTGTGCAACTAATACAAAAACCCATGCATCGATCCCATTACAAATGCAGCAATTAAATCAGCGAAAAAACAATTGTGAAACTCATGGAAACTACTTCGTAATGTAAACGAAAATTGAATTGATGTTTACAAAAACATAGCAAACATAATTTCTAATGAATAAGTTTCACATTTGATTTTCTATACAACTGCTCGTAACACAGAAATGGAACTTTAAAAATATTCTGCACATAAATAAATGGTAATACTACATATTGTAGAATTGATCTTTTATGTTTTAGTAAATAGAAAATCAACAACGAGCTGCATTTTTATGGTGGAACATGTCTTTGTACGCCTGAAATTTTCAAGCGCCTTTGAATGTACGTGTTTTGATGATTGAACATCAATTTCTATGAAAATAACAATCTATTCTTTTCAATGAATATGATCGAGATAGTGTTTGAAATATGTATAAGAAAGCTATCAAACATTCATACACCTTTTCAGACGATTTTAATCATATTGATGATTCCATTATTATGAAAAATCTTGAGATGAATTCTTCTTCAATATTTTTCATTGTGGCATCGAGGGTAACAGTGTGTTGAAAAGAAAATGGTCCACCCAACGTAATGATTTATTTTACCTAAATAATTGGAAATATAAACATGTAAATATTGAAAAGAGAAATTTTTGTTTATATTTTTATCAAAATAGTTGTTTTTATTTTTATCAAACTAGTTGACTTAAACAACAATGCAGTTTAGTCATTCATCTTAGTGAACCCGACATTTGTGATACGCACTGTTGGTATTATTTAGTAACTATGATAAACTTAACTTTTCGTTCAATATCTTTGAAAAGTGAGTCAGTTCTGTTCATTTTTTCGTGAGATGAAAACCGAATACAAATTATCTGATTTGATTTTTGTTTTCATTTCGTATGTAATGCTGTATTTCTGAAACTTTTATGATTATATTCTCATGTCGGCAAGTTTTGCCTTCATTTCAAGCGGATAAATCTGGTACAACTTATTTGTAAGTTTCGAATTGTTTTTCTTAAAATGAAGAAAACTTCACACACTTGCCTAAAATTTCATGAGGCAGCCGAGACTATGCGGACTCGGCAGCAAAATAGTTTTCAGTGTGAGGTTTTCAATTCGGCTTATCATTTTTTACCTTGCGGAGAGCATAAATTCACTAATGTTTTTCTTCACTCGAAATATAGAGCCATTTCGGCACATATTGTACCCAATGCCAATTATGACAGCCATTTGGAAATTTTTTGATAAGTTGAACAATTGTTTTAGTTACTTCGTTTTTACATGAAAATTTTGGCAGAGCTTCTATAACTACTAGTGCAACATGGGCAAGTTGGTGATTTGCTGCACAATTGTTCTAGATATACTTAAAATTGTTCTATAGTGATTTTTTCGGTATTATCGTGAAACTTAACAGCTATAAGTTGCACAACCGATTTTTATTTAAAATTCTTTTTGAACATATCTAACACAAAAAAAAATTCTAAAACAATTGTAGAACCTCTTGGAATTTCAATAAGTTACATTTGCTACTTAAGAATTAATATACTCTCACCAATAAAAAAAACCTCTGCTGAATATATTCGCAACTGAATTGCAACTGAGAAACAATGATTGCGATATTTTCTCACGTAGGATGGTCAATATGACACATAATATTTTTTTCGCTTGCTATCGAATCGCTGTTCTCCTGATTATGAATCAATAGCAGTTTGAATTGGTTAACTTTGAACATTTGCAGTAAGCGTGTGGTGGCTCAACATGAAAAAATATACAATAGTTGACTGTTACTGAAGTGATTTTTTTTGTCGATGAGTGAATCTATAATACTTTGAATTTGTTCAATTTGAACATTTTTAATAGAGCATGAGGAATTGTACCCTTTTAGAATATTTTCAATGTGATGCTCTGTTGATTAGTGCAACAAGTTTAAATTTGATAAATGGCAGATACAAGAGCAGTTTAAATTTACATAAATGTAACATTTTTTATTATTACTAATGCGATGCAATATGACATATGTAGGTAAGTTAGTCAATAGCATTTTGAATTTTAATATTTTGGATATTTTCAGTAAGCGTAGAGTGGCGCTCAATATGACAAAATGCAATAATTTTTATTATCACCTATGTCGTGCACTGTTGATTAGTGAATGAAGATGAGTTGAAATTAAATAATTTAGAACAGGTGCTTAAATTTCTAAAGAAAATAATTTTCATAATATAGGGAAGACTGGGGCTAAACTGAACATTTTTTGAAAATTAAACAAAAACATTCATTACAACTAATTTTTACCCAAGTTATATCTACCGTGGTGTAAATTAACCCTTCAGCTCTTCAGCTGCCGTTCCCATTTTGTGAATGGCCCAATGGAAAAATATGCATTAGTTTTCGTACCAAGTCGCGCAGAAGTAACCAACCTAAAATCCATAATCGGACTATAACCTTATTATTATTATTATTACATGAAATTTCCGAAATCGAAATTTTTTTATGCCAAAAGTCTTAGAATTGCATGAAACGTCGAGATTTAGTGTTATCTTGGAAAAATTTTTTTTCGAAAGATCGACTTTCTGAAACTGAGAAAAAAATTTCAAAATTTTCTAAATCCAAAAAAGTCGTTTTAAAAAATTTTTTTTTATGTGACACTAAATCTCGACATTTCATGGAATTCTAAGACGTTTGACATCAAAATTTTCAATTTCGGAAATCTCATGTACTCTATGGTAATTTTTCAAGATCGATAATTTTCAAATCTCAACCACCGGCTAGCACCCCTTACCTATGTCCGATTTAGTTCAAATTTTGCATGGGGACTTTTTCCGAGCTTAAACTTTTGAACAGTAGCGTTCAACGAAATTAGAGGTGATCCCAAAATATTGACACCCTTATATACATTAGAGCGATAAAAAACAACGAGTGTGGTCGGTTACGTCACTTATACCATTATATCTCCGGAACCAAATGTCACAGCCATTTGACATTCGAACTTGATTAATGGCCCAATAGTAGCTTTCAAACGAGTCTAAGCTTGTTAAAATCGGTTGAGCCATTTCCGAGAAACTTGCGCGGTAAAAAATCAACGCGTTTTGTCGGTTACGTCACTTATACAATCATATCTCCGGAACCAGAAGTCACAGCCATTTGATCTTTGAACTAAATTGATGGCCCAATAGTAGCTTTCAAAAGAACCTTAGTTTGTTTAATTGGCTAAGCCATATCTGAGAAAATTGAGCGGTACAAATCTCTTCTCTCTTTCACACACACAGATATTTTCCGATCTCGTCGAACTGAGTCGAATGGTATATAACACTATGGGCCTCCGAGGCTTCGTTAGAAAGTCGGGTTTTCCAGCAATTCTAATACCTTTCTACAGAGAAAGACAAAAAAACAAAAAAAAACAAAAAGATATTCTGAGGTTTCATCGAATTCGAAGATGCACGGGTACAAAAATGTGTCAGCAATTGGTAGAATGGCCCGTATATTAGACGTCCCAATACGGATACATATTTTGAAATGTTGTTTATATTTCTTCATCAGCTCAACAGATTTATAAGATTGTAAGATTTAAAGGGCTATTTTGTCACTAATCAACAGAGCATCACTTTGGTCATAGTAAAAAAAGTTCCATTTTTTGTGCTGAACCACCCTATGCTCAACGATAATGTCAAAATAATTTTTTATGAAAGTTCATTTCACAAAACTCTTCTGTTCGAGAATCATTTCAGATGTTTTCAATCATCTTATTATTTTTTCCATTATACGCCCATACATAGGCTGAAGATAATGCCATTCATTACATTTATGACCCAATTGATTTATAGTAAAATGTTTGGATTAAATTTTAATTGTTTCAATGTTCGTTTGTCTACGAACCGAACTACTCATTGGCATCTTTATTATCAGTCATAAGAATAGTTGCTCATTCTGCTTTTCACACCGATTGAATTAATCCAAATATTACTACTCGTATTCTGTACTATTGCACATATTTGAGTAAAATTGAAAATAAAATGTGATTATTAGGGGTAGATGGGGTAAAACGCAAATGTAGCTATATCTTAACTATAGAGAATACACCCAAACCTCCATTTACGAACCTTATATATGTATGTATGTATGCTTACACACTCACTCGTTTGCGTATATGTGTATATATTTATACATATAAATGATCGCTTTTACTTCACCAATATTTATATGTATTAGGAAATACAAATATTTGCACACATGCGTACGTATATCAATACATATACACATATATAAGTAACGTAAATGGAGGTTTGGGTGTAATACGGAAGAGTTTCATGCATGACTATCTTCCGTAATCATTATTTCTCAAAATTACGTACAAATACTTGCTGAATACATTGAAAAATACATGAAATATATTATTTTCCAAAACCCTTAAAAATTGTCTATTGAAATATATGCGGGGCATGACGCCCGATCATGGAAAACATGAAAAATATACATTTTAAATTACGTGAAGTGACGATTATCTGAACATAGAGGCAGGATGATCTTAAGCAACGGGTAAACCTCTAACAAAACAACGGATTAAAGCTCATGACAACCACGGGGCAATATTCACCCTTATAAAACTTCTTCTTCTTATTTAAAGAAAGATTTAAACTTTTCGTTGACGAAATATTTGCCAGGTGGAAGTTTGTTCACTATTATTCATTAAATTGATAACTTATAGATAATTTTTGTGAGTGAATTCTTGAGCATTTTGCCTCACACAATTCGGGTTGTTTTGCCCCCAAAAATATGAGCCGATACATTTGACGGTTTTTCTATAAAATTGCAAATACATCGTCTGTATTAGAACTAATTTTAGAAACCCGAATGATTGGCAAAGAAGTTCACTGGTTCCATAATTAAAATCGTCTTCCTCACCCTAGAAAATTACTATGCAACGAACATAAAGAATTACTTATAACAGAGACATAATCTGTTTTTTTTAATTTTGCCAGATATGATTGAACCAATATGAAATATGTTTATTTCATGAGGAGCTTTAAAATAGCAATTAAGTATAATTTAGTGTAGTTTCTTTCTAATAGTATATGCGAATTGTGTTATCAAGTTTCATGAAAGCTAAATAAAAAAGCAAAGCAATGACATTTGAAAAATAAACTTAGCTCTAGATGCAGGATTTGAAGCTAACACTAAAGAGATTCGATGCCTTGCCACTGTGAAATATTGTGTTTGTCTTTGTTTTTGATTTTTTCGGTCTGACTTGCGTTTTGAACATTAACGTTTAGTGCAGACAAGATAATTTACATAGAACTTCTACTGAATTTTTCTAAGAGTATGAAAATCATAAAGAATATCACGAATTATTATTAAAGAACTTTCACGAAAGCAACAATTTTATTTGGTTTGGTAGATTAAAAATGAATTCTCTAAATCTTCACCAGATGAACATACGAAGAAAAGTCGAAATATTCTATCTGCGTCTCTAAGTTTTGACCTAAATCTTACGCTCAACCGGTACAAATACCCATGTAATCGTGATTGATTGATCTTGCCGCATGCTAGGTATGGCCATTTCCCAAATGATTAATGTTCTGCTGGGATGTGTGATTTTACTTTTGCCTCCGTAACCGACGAAATATGTGTGTGTGTATGCAATTTGGTTACACGTGTACTCACCTGCAACTTTTCGGCGTAATAAACCAAGCTGGCGAACACGACAATTCCGAGCACCAGAAAAAACACCAGCAGCGTCAATTCCCTAGCCGAGGCTTTGAATGTGTGTATCAGAATCCGGAGACCCGGCGAGTGTCGCGTCAGCTTGAATAGCCTCAATATTCGAACAATGGAAAATGCCTCCAACAGTCCCGTATGTTCGCCCATCCGCTGGCACACGTCGGTATAGAAGCTGAGGGTGGCCGCCAGGTCGATGATGTTCACCGGAGATTTGATGAACTGGAATATGTTCGGTGTTACCTGAAAAAGAGGCCAGGAAGCGTATTCTGTCTATCAATCTGTCAGGACTGCGACCGAGATTGCGAATAAAACTGAAATTTAGGGGGAGAAGATATTGGATGATAGGTATTTTAACCTTTCGTACCTAACTTTCCGTTGAAAGTTGCTAGAGTCTTTTATCTATTCATCGAAAACGATATTTAGGCTAATAAATGTCAAAGGATCTAGATCCAATATTTAAACCTTTAATTGTTTCTGCAATATGTTAATAATACTCAACCTAGTAAAGCTAAGCTTATAACTTAAATGTTTGTCTGGAACAACAAAACAAACAATATAACAAACTTATCAAGTTAGTCTATTTCGTGCCACGAATTTTCTATCATAACCCTTGCCATGGAAATTATTCTGTAATAAAAATCCTCAAATCCCCAAAATTAATCATGAGACCGAACTTCTGGATCACCACTCTGGAGCACACAAAAGTTGTTTCACCAAATAAATTACCGGAAAATATGACCGATTTACTGACTTTCCGGAGCTTACAAAACCAGACAAGTACGTGCGATAGTCAATTGAAAATTTTAGTATCCCTCCAACGGAACGTGATGTCATTTTGCCTGCTGGAATCCGGAATCACGTGGCTAGCGTAATAAAAATCTCTACTTGCCAGGATTAAGTTTTCAAGTGGGTTAAATCCCGCATTACCATGAATCCGGTTCCATTACACTACCGGACGACTTTCAACGCACAAACACCAACGGTGGTGAACTATCCATGCTTTAGGACCTAAACTATAAAGGAATTTGCTTCGAACGCGTCTCTCGACAATGCTCCAGAATTACATCTCACGAAAACTGCAACGTTGGACTTTGCGGTTCCGCTTCAAACAACACAGAGTAATTTGTCTTTCGAGACCAAAAGTGGCTTAGGGTTTGGAGAATGGTAAGGAAAACAGCAGGACGTTCACATTTTGGAATTGTGTCTGTATTAGAGAACTAGATTCTGGTGCTTAGGAAAAAGGAAAGGACAAAGGGCTCCTGGTGGAATATTTTTATTTGTGAGCTTCGAATGCTTATCGTTGGGTTAAAATCGAGCGCGTTCATGAATATTTGCTAGACAGGTCTGAACCGGCATTTCCATGGTAATTTATGTGCCTGGAAGAGGACAGCAATTTTGAGGTGGAAGGAAAACATTAAAAATATGAATTGGAATTTATTCGGAAGGCCCTTAATCATCAGAGAATAAATTCCGCTGGGAATGGCAAACCTTTCTTCATCATCCCGGATGTAGTTTTTATTCATAGCCGTATTTTCTCTCGCGGGTTGGCTTTTTCGTCATATTTCAACGAAAAATAAAGAAGAGCCCGAAACTCGAATAAATTTTACTAGCAATCTTTCAGGATAGTATAAACAACACATAACACAGAATTTCTACATGGGAGGAAATTTGTTATCGTTGTCATTATTAAGAATATTATGAAACCAAATGTTTCATCTTCTCGTAAAATCATTATAATTGTTCATGATTTTAAGATCAAAATAATTATTCTCTCACGAGAATTGATCATGGTCGTTCTATCCGTAACTTGCAGAATGTATTTTAATCGAAACTCGTAACACAAATTTTTTTTCTCGGGTATCACTTCGAACCTTCCGAATTAGGTGATGATGTGATGGATCGTATGAAAGAATCGTATGAACTCAGTTCGTGCTCGCATCTCAGCCAACAAAGTCGAAAATCGTTTGCGGTCGAAGCAAAAGAAACAAAGACAATACAGTGCAGTGAACAATAGAGTGTACGGAATGGTCAAATACGATTTAACAAAGCCTGAAACTTGGCCAACAAGGCCAAATTCAATTTGTATAGATTTCAAGCGTTGCAAAGTTAGACCAGCAGCAAATGAAATTGAAATCTTACTTAAAGAACGAATGCATCTAGACGCTAATAATGTAACTGAGATTCAATTCAACAAGGCGTCTAACTGTGTGTACATTATGTTTAAACGTGAAAGCGATGCAATTGCATTCGCTTCGGTTAACAACGAGGTGCACAGCGTTGAGTGTGACAACATTAAATACAAAATTCCTGTGCACATGGTGGACAACGCCATACAAGTACGCGTGCATGACCTTCCCCCGCAGTCCAGCGATCAGTGCGTTCGGGAAATTATGTCGCAATACGGTGAAGTTCTTTCCATCGAAAGAGAAGTATGGCGGAATTTTTTCCCCGGCATCCGGAATGGCGTGCGAGTGGTACGTATGCAACTACGTAAGGCAATTCCATCATACATCATTTGTGGTCAAGGTGGGACACATCCGTGTAAAACGCTGATTACCTATGAAAATCAGCTGGTTACATGTCAGTTTTGTGAACAACCTGCACACTACGGTAAACCTTGCACTGAAACTGCGAAAAGAACATCTTCAACCAAAGACAAGGTCAACCGTTCAACAACGAAAACTAGTGAGCGTAGTACTCCTGTTTCTCCATCAAACCAACCAACAACTGCAACCAATGTACAACAAGGCGCTCCTACAGCAACTAGCAACGAGCTCAAGACTGCGAACAACAAGGAAAACGAAAAGAAGACGGAAATCAACAACAAAACCACCGATGCGGCAATGGAGGACGAGACGAGCCACGAACAAAGTGCCCCTCAACCCTCGCAGGAGGGAAATGGAAGCTCTTCTCCTCCTAGAAAAAGAGTGACAACGAGATCCACTTCAAAACATTGTTTATTTAAAAAATCGGCTAATTCGGCCACGTAAAGCTTGTACGCAAATAGGCCTGAATAAAAAACATCTTTTAAATAAAAAAAAAAAAATCGTATGAAAAATTGAAAATAACAGTTCGACTGAAAATTTCGTATCGTTTAATAGAAACACACATTTTTTTGCCAAAATTCGTTTTTATTATTCAACATAATTGCCATCAGAGGCGATACAGCGATTATAGCGATCTTCCAACTTTTCGATACCATTTTTGTAGTACGATTTGTCCTTTGCCTCAAAATAGGCCTCAGTTTCAGCGATTACCTCTTCATTGCTTCTAAATTTTTTACCAGCGAGCATTCTTTTGAGGTCTGAGAACAGGAAAAAGTCACTGGGGGCCAAATCTGGAGAATATGGTGGATGAGGGAGCAATTCAACAGCTCCAAACACTGCTCAGAATCAGCAATTCGTTGTTGTTTTTGATCGATTGTGAGCTCACGCGGCACCCATTTTGCACAAAGCTTTCTCATATGCAAATATTCGTGAATAATATGTCAAACACGTTCCTTTGATATCTTCAGGGTGTCAGCTATCTGCACTTTACGGTCATTGAAAATCATTATGTGGATTTTCACGTTTTCATCGGTAACAGTCTCTTTTGGACGTCCACTGCGTTCATCGTCTTCGGTGCTCATATGACCAGTACAAAATTTTGCAAACCACTTACGAATTGTTGCTTCGTCCGGTGCAGAGTCTGGATAACACTCATCAAGCCATTTTTTTGGTATCGGCGGCACTTTTTTTCATCAAAAAGTAGTGTTTCATCAACACACGAAATCCTCAAAATGCAATATCTCACAAACTAATAATCAGACAGCTGTCAAATTTATACACGTATCTTTTAAAGGTTGGTACTAACTGAAAATGGTATGGATTTAATTCTAGTGGCGCCCTCTCATAGAAACGATACGAACTTTTCAGCCGATCTGTTATAAAGGGTGATTTTTTAAGAGCTTGAGAACTTTTTTAAACAATAAAACGCATAAAATTTGCAAAATCTCATCGGTTCTTTATTTTAAACGTTAGATTGGTACATGACATTTACTTTTTGAAGATAATTTCATTTAAATGTTGACCGCGGCTGCGTCTTAGGTGGTCCATTCGGAAAGTCCAATTTTGGGCAACTTTTTCGAGCATTTCGGCCGGAATAGCCCGAATTTCTTCGGAAATGTTGTCTTCCAAAGCTGGAATAGTTACTGGCTTATTTCTGTAGACTTTAGACTTGACGTAGCCCCACAAAAAATAGTCTAAAGGCGTCAAATCGCATGATCTTGGTGGCCAACTTACCGGTCCATTTCTTGAGATGAATTGTTCTCCGAAGTTTTCCCTCAAAATGGCCATAGAATCGCGAGCTGTGTGGCATGTAGCGCCATCTTGTTGAAACCACATGTCTACCATGTTCAGTTCTTCCATTTTTGGCAACAAAAAGTTTGTTAGCATCGAACGATAGCGATCGCCATTCACTGTAACGTTGCGTCCAACAGCATCTTTGAAAAAATACGGTCCAATGATTCCACCAGCGTACAAACCACACCAAACAGTGCATTTTTCGGGATGCATGGGCAGTTCTTGAACGGCTTCTGGTTGCTCTTCACTCCAAATGCGGCAATTTTGCTTATTTACGTAGCCATTCAACCAGAAATGAGCCTCATCGCTGAACAAAATTTGTCGATAAAAAAGCGGATTTTCCGAATGGACCACCTAAGACGCAGCCGCGGTCAACATTTAAATGAAATTATCTTCAAAAAGTAAATGTCATGTACCAATCTAACGTTTAAAATAAAGAACCGATGAGATTTTGCAAATTTTATGCGTTTTATTGTTTAAAAAAGTTCTCAAGCTCTTAAAAAATCACCCTTTATGAGTTTTCCTTAAAAACTCTTTTCTGAAATCACATTATATCATGAATTACACTCATTTTATGGGAATAGTACCTCCTGAAAATTTGTTTCAAATGACTTTTCGCACAACTTTGTCGAAGTTACTTAGGCGCTATGTTGGCTTTGAGCTAGAATAATATTTTTATCTCACTTTCAGGGGGATTAATCACATACATAAAATTTTCCAAAAAATAACACCTATCATTTTGAGCAACTTTACTGAAGATAATGTTCCTCGAAAACCACGTTTTTAATATGTTATCAATTAAGGGCGTGCAATTGGGCCTTTGAACCACTGTGCAACGTTGCGCCTGCTGTGTGCTCGAGACGTGCACTCCTGTTACTTCTATGCACCAAATTAGTACTGAATAGCATTTTAAATTGGATTTAATCTAAATAGTGTAGTGTAATCAACCAGCTGGAATTAAAACAGCCTCGAAAATGTCGCAGTAGTTATTTTCTAATTTGAAAATTTATTCAGTAGAGATTTTTTCATTGCTGAAAATATAATAATAAACCAACCGTTACAAACATCATATATATTAATAAAATCTTGCATGAATCACTACGGGGTCGAACTGAAGTCATTTGAATAATTTCGAAATATCATCGGTGTCTTAAGCGACATTTACGTGGGTGAAAATTCGTCATCCAGTTTCGCTGACACAAAAAATCACTTGTGAATTTCGAGACTCAGAGTTTTGTGTTGTTTCATGAATGAAAATCTCGGAAGTGATTTTTTTCAGTGACTGAGTTTTGCCTTTCTCTATAGAAAGGTATTAGAATTGCTGGAAAAACCGACTTTTGAACGGAGCCTCGGAGACCTATAGTGTTATATACCATTCGACTCAGTTCGACGAGATCGGAAAATGTCTGTGTGTGTGTGTGTATGTGTGTGTATGTATGTGTGTGTGTGTGTGCACTTTTCGAAGATATTTGAACGCGCTCAATTCTCTCTGAGATGGCTGAACCGATTTTAACCGTTGTGCACTCGAAAAAAAAAACACCTTTAACCACCCGAATGGGTACCCGGGTACCCATTTTTTTAAATCGCTGTAAGTTGAGCATTTTTCAACCGATTGAAGTAATTTTAGCACTGTTGGATTCAGGAACTTAAGCTCTTTGGGATTGGTACCCATAAAGATGGACATGGTGCTCCTGGTTCCCAGGAACCCGGATATCCTAAATGAGTTCCGACATCGAGGCATTTATACACGGATTTCACGTATTTTTGTAATCTTATCTAAGAATTGCTATATGAAATCAAGTGCTATGCTGAGTTGTTATGTTTATATATTTCAGGGGGCATCCGTTATGTACGTAACATAAAATTTTGAATTTTTCTACCACTCCTTTCCCCCTTTGTCGAGCATTTCTCAATCTTTTCACCATGTATTGTCACGTATTTTTGAAACCTCTCCCCCCTAAACGCGTGACGTACTTTATGTATGTTCCCTTATATACTTCACTTTCTTATCTTCAGTTTGAAAATTATTATGTACTTCAGGCCTATTGCGAGGAGCACGCAATACAATTTTTAATTCTGGCAACAAACATTTCGAAACATCACGAAGTTACTTCCCAAACAGTTTCGTTCTCATTTATATTTCCATTTTTTCGTTCTATGAGAGTAAGTCCAGAATAGGCCAACTACCCTTTAGATGACGTCATTTTTCTACAAAAGGTTCATTTTGGTACGGCCTTTCTCAAATAGCTGGTTTGGAAAAGTTTCAAATTAGTAAATGACATTTATGGTGGAAAACACAAGTGTCGGAACATTTTACGGAAATCCGGATTAACGGGAACCAGAAGAACCTACTACAGCAATATACACGGCCATCGAAAAGTGGATAAATTTCTGAATTTACCCGTACTGAAAAAATTCAAATCGGATGGAATTTGCCTTAGTTACAAGCATTTTTATTTGTGGGTACCCGGGTACCCATTCGGGTGTTTACGTAATAAAAAAAATTTGAGCCCCCCCATTCGACCCCCCTTACTGTAAAATGAAAAGTCAAAGCATGAGAAGTTATGGTCCAACTAGTTCATGGAATTGACCGAATTGCAGAATCTTAGTTTAAACCTAACTCAGAAATTTCTTATTTTGAAATTCGAAAAGGTACCCGGGTACCCATTCGAGTGCATAAGGGTTAACAAACTTTAACTCGTTTGAAAGCTACTGTCGGACCATTGATCAAGTTCGAAGATCAAATGGTTGTGACTTTTGGTACCAGATATATTATGGTATATGTGACGTAACCGATAAAACACGTTGATTTTTACCGCTCTTATGTATATAAGGGTGAAAAAAGTTTTGGGATCACCTCTATTTTCGTTAAGCTCTAGTGCTCAAAAGTTCAAGCACCTCTAAAAAAGCCTTCATGCAAAATTTGAGCTAAATCGAACATGCGTAAGGGGTGCTGCCCGGTGGTAAAGGTTTGACAATTTTCGATCTTGAAAAAGCACCATTGGGGGGAGTACATGAAATTTCCAAAATCGAAATTTTTTTTTGATGCCGAAACTCTTAAAACTGCATCGAAACATCGAAATTTAGTGTCATCTCAAAAAAAATATTTTTTGAAAAAATCAACTTTCTGGGACTTAGAAAAATTTTCATATATTTTCTAAGTCCCAGAAAGTCGACTTTTTCAAAAAAATTTATTTTCGAGATGACACTAAATCTCAACCTTTCATGCAATTCAACAATTTTTTTTCGATTTCGAAAATTTCATGTACTCCCCCCTATGGTGATTTTTCAAGATATATGAAAATTCCACTAAGTGGACTAAGAAGGCTTTTTTTAGATTAGCATCACTGTTCTCATACAAATAGGCAACGCAAATGTCAAGCACTAGTTTGGAAAAATGATGCTGACTGTGTGACATAAACACTGAAGCATGCTTTTGTGAACTACTCGAATCAATCTGAATCAATTGGTGTCAAAATTAGTATCCAAAATTATTTAATAAAAGTATGAAACATATTTTCATGAGACTGTTATGAAAGAAGAGAAAGGCATTATCACACCACTAGGTGGATTAAGAAGGGTTTTTTTTTTAATAAAATCTCTTTAGATTATTTTTTCACGAGTGATAATAAAATCTTCTGATCATGATTTTTCCAACAGTGATTTTCGTACGGAATCGATGAGTAGATGTCGGAGAACGATGGCTGAAGTCGTTTTAAAATCCAGGATTGTGAGTTCCGGTTCATAGATATTTCTCAAATCCCATAACAAAATTGGATTTTTGGAAATAATATAAATTAAAAAAGTTTAGACAAACAATTTTGAAGAATTTCTTTTGCCTAATGCAATCGGTTCATTCAGGAGCGAGACATTCCACCGAATGCCATTTCTCTGAAAGTCATTTCGCCGAATGGGTCATTTCGTCGGAATGGCTATTTCGCCGAAATTGTCATTGCGCCGAAATTGTAATATCGTTTGCGTCATCAGAAAACTACCGGTTCATCATTAGAAAAATCGTTTGTCCGGTCTATTCAAAGGACTCATTTACATTCAGTTATCTGGAAATATTGTAAACAATTGCCTGGTAGATACCCTAATAAAGACAACAAGTTTTCTTGCGAATTTCATTCTGAAGATTATGGAATAAAAGTAAAATAAAAAATCATTCTTCGCGATATTCTTGCTTGTCGTGACCTTTCTTACATGGAACTTCTTTATCATTTCATTAAGTCCATTGGAGTTAAAATTTAAATTTTATATTATAGCTATATTATATGAATAAAAGTGATGAAGTGATACAAACAAACTTAAATAGTTATAAGATCATGTACAAAATAAATGTATTTTATTTAATGTTGTAGATAATAATAAATCGCTTGATAAAAACCGGGTTTAGATGAACTAATGAATACCAACATACTAATATGTTATTCGAAATGAATTAGGTTTAAAGTACTATGTACTGTGGATGCCACGGCGAAGAAAAACTTATGTATAAGGAGTGTATCGAAAAGTAGTTAGCAACATTAATTATTGAATAAAAAGCGAAAAAAAAAACATATTTTGACATCAGTTTTCGTTATATTGTAGAAAAATTACATTTTTATGCATTTTATGAAGAAAATCCTAGTTTCTGTGAAACGCTCGCACTTTGCAGACATTCTTCATTAAATTCTGCACAGTTACTTTTGTGACAGCAGCTGTCCAGTTCTTTTTTAATTCCTGCATGTTTTGGGACACTGTACCTTCCTTCCGAAAGTGCCGCTTGACAATTGCCTTGCAATTGGCCGAAGATCCGGGCAGTTCGGTGGGTTGATGTCCTTTTCCACGAATTGTACATTATTTTTTGACAACCACTGTAGAAAGGAGTTGGCGTAGTGGGCTGAAGCCAAATCCGGCCAGAAGATAGGAGGAGTCTAATGCTTTCCGTACAGTGGCAGCATTCTCTTCTTCAAACATTCTTCCTCGTACACCTTGGCGTTAATTGTGCCCTTCGTGGAGAAAATCGACGACCGCAAACCACAGGTACAAATTGCTTGCCAGACCAAAACCTTCTGCCCAAACACCGCCACCGTGGTGTCAGCGTCGTCCAGGTCCTGGTACACCGATTTCGTATAATATTGCGGTCCGGGCAGCGCTCAAGAGTCTTCCTTGACGTAGGTTTCATCATCGATCAGGATGCATCCGTCTTTATTCTGTAGAATCCGGTCATACAGTTTTTGCGCTCTTGTTTCGGCCTAAACTTGCTGTACCAGGGACTTTTTCGGCACCTTCTGTTTCTTGTACGTTTTAAGGGAGTTCCAAACTTTGAATCATACCGATGCTGGTGTTGAACTGCTATTTATTTTATACTATTTTTGACACTGGTGTGGTGCACTTTCAACCGTTTTGCAATTTCGTTGTACGTGACACCACTTTCTGAGCACCAAGTGTGCAGAATTTTCTTTCGCGATTCCGGATCAATTCGACACATCATTGAAACGATAAACCGTATGAAACCAATCGATTGCGCAGCTGTTATTGACTTGTAAACAAACATGTCACCGCAAAACACGCTGCAAAAAATTAAGCCATTTTAGAGTAATAACTGTTTGAATATTGCTAACTACTTATCGATACACTCCTTATTGCCTATGAAATAAACGTATTTATGGAAAAAAAATCATTCAAGTCTTTCTGGATTATTTCAGAAGTACGATTGTAGTTCAACAAAACGGGAGTAAACATTTTCCATTTGTCTTCATTTCAAATCAATTCCAATCACGATATGAAGACTATTGAAAAATTAGTCGAAATGACCCTTTCGGTGAAACGGCGTTCGGCGAAATTACATACGACGAATAGACCCGAAATTACATACGACGAATTGACATTCGAAATAACACTTTTGGCGAAATGGCTTTCGGCGAAACGGCTTTCGGCGAAATAGCTTTCGGGGAAATGGCTTTTGGTGAACTACAAATTGATACAGTGTTGAGCCTAATTTGAAAGAATTTCTAAATTTGCTGCACCTTCGATTTAAATGACGGTTTGAAATAAGTGATGGATTCAGTATTAACAAAATCGTTTCATTTAACCATGAACCAACATGACCTACAAATAGGAACAGTTTCGAGCCTCTGATGATTTTTTACGGTATTTGATATCATCATTTATTATTATGGTTTGAAATTTTAAAACTTTAGAACCGGAAGACGGACTCAGATAAAATGGGTTTATTTGGTCATGGACTATTATGATCTGCAAACTAGAAATTTAAACATCCCACTGTAATTCCGGATCCGAAAATGGTATCCAGATAAAATTAAGAAAAATTGTATGAGACTAAAATAGCTTTCATTTGAATTTAAGTTTGTAAAATTCGGTTCAGTATCCTTCGAGAAAATTAAGCCACATTTTTTTAATGCTTTTAGTGCATATCACCTTATAATTCCAGAGCCGTAAGTCATGAAATTCAGGAACTTTGTGTGGGATCTTTAATCTGTATATTTGTATTGCTCATTAGGTTAAATAATACTTACTATAAATTTTATATGTTATTCAATTACAACTAGATGAAAAATATACTACAAAAAACTGTTTTGATGATGTTTTGAATTAATATAAGATTGTAGAAATTTTAATGAAGTATGATAAATCGACCGTACAGGTAATTAACAATGATAACGTATTCGGCTTTAGCGATCTATTAATTAAGAACGGCTTACCGTTCCTCGTTTGATTTCAGACGAGGAACGATAAGATATTTCCCTGAAAGACCATAACCAGTGGTCGAAACGTCGACTAGTTTAAATCAGCCGTTCTTATTTAATAGACCGCTAAAACCGAATACACAATTATTGCTATGAAAACTTGTATAGCATTAGTGTTTCTGCGAAAAGAGGCTAGTGTATATTTTTCATTGTAACAATCGTATTTATGAAAATAAATCTTTCTCGATCCATCTATTCAACTATTGAAACTTTTCTCATTATCGATAATAAAAGAAATTAATAAAGCAAGTTTGTGTGACCTCGAACTAAAAAGATATGTATATTGAATCAGTTTTAAGGATTTTGCACCGTAATCCTGAACGAAGGCTCGAACATTTTATCACTTTCATCCTATAATTCCGAAAGTGTAAGTTTGGTTTAAATATAATTTCTTTGTAGCCCATGAGAACAAATATTCTTTCACTCTAACCTAAGTTTGTTCTAACTGGTTAAACTTTCCCTTGAAAAATTGAGAAGTGTTCTGTTTTTGTCGAGGTATATGCGATTTTTCCGTAACCGAAAATTGGAGAGTTGTGTAGCCAATGCCTATTCGTGTGGACGGTATATTGGAAAAGTTTGTTGCACCTTTTCAG
Source organism: Malaya genurostris (assembly GCF_030247185.1). NCBI lineage: Eukaryota > Metazoa > Arthropoda > Insecta > Diptera > Culicidae > Malaya > Malaya genurostris. The sequence continues at coordinate 326,071,853 of NC_080571.1, forward strand.
AGATTTTTACGTTCATTGCATCATCATTTTGATTACGGTAACCTCCTATACCTTGTGATTGCGGAACCGTAAGTTAAAATTTCTTGGCAATCTATGAGCTCATAGGAGTTTTTATTCGAAAATAAATTTTGAGAAGATCGGTTCAACCGTCTCCGATAAACGGAATTTAAGTTCTATTTAAGAGTTTTCGGTTCTCCCAGAACCGGAAACCGTGAGCCGGTGTTGCCGTTAGTTAGTCATCAACTAACAAGGTCTGCAAAGTAGAATATTTTATTCATTTAGTAAACCCCTAATTGGTACCTCAAGGGTGACCAATTTGTGCAAATTGCTCATGACAATTATATCTACTATCACGTTTCGTCTTAGACTCATCAGTGCATGTAAAGTTTACATTCGACTTCCAATGCCACCTAATGCCGTCCATTTGTTTCGTTCTTTCTTTTGATTCTAAGTTCTTTGGAATCAGCTCAGAAATGAGTGCACTAAAATTTGACATTTTAGACTTCAACGAACTGGTTCGAATGGTGTATCACTCTCGGTTTTCACGGTGATGTATACGGATGTATTAGAATGGCAAAAAATGAAATTGTTTGTGGAAGTAATAAAAATATCACCCGTGGTCTAAAACGATACAAGTGAACGGAACATTAAATGGTTTTTCTTTTCAATAAATACAATTTTAATGTTTGGCCATTGAAACAGGTAGTTTTGGTCGTGAACAGATATAACAGATAACAACACGTATAACAGGAATGAGAAATTGATTAGTAATGCTCATCGATGTGAAAACTTACCCTTCCATTAAAAAAAATCAATTATCTATTGTTATTGGTTAGAAGAAACTAAAAATGAAGGCGGAATTTATTGAGGTTCGAGCAAGTAGCTGGGAGTTTTTCCAGTGATATTATCGGGAAGCCAACGAATTGGAAAATTAAATCAATTGTTCTATTGAACACACACTGCTCGTTTTGTTCAAGTATGAATTTTCCGGCTTCCTTTTTTTTTGGCAACGGACACCGACCATCACGAACGGATGTAACACGGTCCAGACAATATGTGCATTGTCAGAGTAAAACCATCGATGGCCGAATGAAAATTAACTTGTGCAGCAATAACCTATGGACTTCACCAAGCCAACTGTTGCCGACTGATGTTGCATAAACTAGTAATATATTCGCTACCTGTCTGTGTTAGGGTGGCTTCACAATTCTCATTCTATTGAACGCAATGTCACCAGTAAACTGTGCAGTGTGTTTACTATCGATTATCTATTTATATTTTCGGCATAATTTTTAATTATGATCAAATCTGAATAGAAAATAGAACCACCCTAAATTGAAAACGATCACAATTGTTACCTTGTTTGAAATCTAACGACACACTCGTCACCGGTCAGGCGTGGACTGGGAACCGAAACCAAACATTTACGAGATTATCCCGATAACGAGAAACCACCGGAGGTTTCCCATCGCCCCCTCGCTGACTACCCAAACGCCCACCCACAATAGAATCATTCAGTCGTTTAGAGTCAAACGTTTACAGTTCACTTACCACAAGCCGAACCATCAGCTCGATGATAAACCAAACATTGCACACCAGTTCGACGTAGAAGAATGCCTCGTGCGGTTGTCCGTATGTCTCCTGCCAATTGTCGAGAATTTTGGGTCCCTTGCCGGACTGCATTCGGTAGGCGGACGAGATAAACCGGCCGGAACGTTGAGTCAGCAGACCCCCGCCGAAGCTGGCCGAACCCACCATGTTGGTTATCCTGGGCGGAGGACGAGGTGTACTTTGATCACTGTCAACATCACTACCACTGCTGTCACTTGCACCGGTTCCACTACCGCTACTACTATTACTACTACTACTACTACTGCTACTGCTACTGCTACTACTAATGTTGTAGCTACTACTGCTTCCTCCCGGGGGGTTAATTGGCAGGAAACCTCCACCTATGCTAGTGAAATTCGCTAGTAGGGCATTGCTACCGCCGCTCGAAAGGTTCATAATAGCCGGAATTTCGACACGAAGTCCCGGATGTGTCTTCAGACAAAAGGATATCACAGAAATGCATATGAAGAAAACTGATATTCCCGCGACGATCTGCAATCAGAGAGATCAGAAAGTTCTCCGCTCATTTCATTGCTTTCAATGACAACACAAATGGGGTGAAAAGTTTAGTCAAATTTGCGATACTTAAATTACAAAGAAGTAAGAAATATAGCGGGCAGCAACCCCTCACCTTAGCCCCGGTCGAGCTCGACGGTTCGTCGAACAGGGCCCAAATTTTCGGCTTCGTCCGTTGCCAGCAGGTCAGCTCCCCGTTGAGCAGTGCCTCCTCGAAGCCGAAAAGCCGGGCGATGGCCTCCTCCGACGGTTGCTCGTCATCCAGTTCCAGTTTGTCCAATATGGCCAAAGTGCTCTGTAATGAAATGCAAAAGTACATAAAAAAGAAGTTAGCATCAGTTCACAGCGAATGGACAGTGAGGGCGAAGTTGGTGTGGTAAATTGCTTTGCTAAATAAGTGCTTTTTAAAAGAACGTAAACATAAAATCGCGCTTTTTCGATTTCGGACCCAGTTACGTTCTATTCGCTGCCCCAACGATGTCATCGTGACTCAATTATCCAAACTGCTTAGACGGCGACGAGGGGTGACTTGCCGAAACCTTTCCTGAGAACGCAAAGTTTTAATATTTTTTATGTCGAAAATTTCCACATCCATTGCAAAGTTTTTCACTTATCATGAGTATCAGTACGAAGACTCCCATTCCATTCCCTACCAGTCAGAGATACGGCTTTTGTCTACTGATCTTAATTAAACAGTCGAAACTTGCAACAGAATATTACATCAGCTGGAAAAGTACTCGTTCTCGTTTATAAGAAACCACATTCCAACGAAAAACTGAAAGAGGTTATTTTACTGCGAAATGATGTTTGTGATGTGGGGTTAAATAGCAAGAATTTAATCAAAGCTAATGGTCCAATTGGACTTCTCAGTGTCTTAAAATGATTAAGACATGTTTTTAGTGTGAAGTAAAATTAAAAAAAAACAAGAAGAGAAAATATTTGAAACGGAATACCACGATATTCAATATCGATGATCACTAAAAGGATTCAAAAGAATTTTAAAACAGGAATGGCGACTTTACTTCTGTGCTAGAGGTACAAATTTCATGAAAATTGAAATCATTGAAAATTGAAAATAAAATAATATATCATAGCGGTATATCACAGGTATGTTAAGCACACACACACACACCCAAACGTCGGCCAAATTAAAAGCAAAGTACTGGAAGTTATTTTTGTTTAGTTTCAATTATAGAAATTAAACCTTGTGGTTGTTTTGCCATTTGGGGCAGGAAAATCCAGGTTGGCCTTCTTGTGTAAGCTTATCAGCCGAGTTCGGGTAGGCTGCATGAAACAGATAAAAGGATCTTCCATCACATTTTTCCTCGTCAACCATTAACATTATGTTGCTCACTTGTTGAATTTTCTTTTACAGGTAAACGGTAGAGTACAAATGCTTTAGAATCTCAAATGGATAAGTGGTGCTGTCCGGCGATTAAAGTACAGTCTTAATTCATAAAATTCCAGTCAATTTGAGGAACAATCATTTTGAGTTAACATACCATTAGACATCTGTCATTAAAAAGCTGGTCCTTCACACTTCCGAATTTTGATAATCGTTCGTATTAGTTAATTGTATGAATCTTCCAACCTTTACTGTTTCGCATTCAGAATTTTTATGATGCATCCACACTAAAGTACAACTTATTGACGACAAACATATTCTATCATACAATTCAATAACACGGAACAAATGATCGTAAAAATCAGTTTTAATGCACTTGAACAAAAAAGTAATGAAATTTACACGGCATGAAAAATTTGAAATAGAAACCAGTTGAATCGAAAACTTGATTAAAAACCGTCATCGATGTAAAACTAAATTGACTCAACTGTAGACTCAAACTATCACTTCGCCTCCATTTTTACCTATATTAGTTATTAGAATTGCTGAAAAAACCGACTTTCGAACGGAGCCTCGGAGACCCGTAGTGTTATATACCATTCGACTCAGCTCGACGAGATCGGAAAATGTCTCTCTCTCTCTCTCTCTCTCTCTCTCTCTCTCACTGTTCTCATACAAATAGGCAACGCAAATGTCTAGCACTAGTTTGGAAAAATGATGCTGACTGTGTGACATAAACACTAAAGCATGCTTTTGTGAACTACTCGAATCAATCTGAATCAATTGGTGTAAAAATTAGTATCCAAAATTATTTAATAAAAGTATGAAACATATTTTCATGAGACTGTTATGAAAGAAGAGAAAGGCATTATCACATCACTAGGTGGATTAAGAAGGTTTTTTTTAAAGAGAAATCTGTGATTTAACTTAAATCGACCCAAGAATTGAGAATGTTTCAGTTTGAAGTACACGATTACTTTTTTCGGTATTTTTGGAATAGAGGACGAAGATCCGGTATGCAAAAAATTATTGTATTTCTTCGTCAACTAACCAAACTTGTTCAATTGAAGTATGATGAACCTGAACACTGAAGATTTTCTAGTGTCATGTTTTTTTTTTTTTTTTTTTTTTAATAACTATTTATTGGAATATGAGTTAAAATTAAATTATTAAGATTTAAATTGGGTGTTCAGCCACAAGTGGTGACTTTTCAGCCCTGTTATATATATATATGATTTGGTTATTACCATGAAGACATCATTTGCTTCCGCAATTCTGAGATTTTTGTGTAGGGAATAGTGTCATGTTTAAATATACGCTCTTGAGAATGTATTTTTTATACTAATCAGTCAGCAACTCCGGAACCGGATAGAACTCGGATGAAGCTTTATAGGGTTCTATGAGATAGTCAGACTTGTAATTTGAACCTAAGTGAAATGAAAATGGGTTGAATGGTCTCTGAAAAGATCGAGTGCATTTTTTGTTTTCTTTTGCACATTGTACTCCGTAACTCCGAAACCGGTAGTCGGATCAGGATAAAATTCAATAGCAGGCTATAAGACTATGGGCCTTTCATTTGAATCTGAGTTGAAGAAAATCTGTATTGCAATTTCTGAGAAAATCGAGTAACGGTTATGTGCCCTATCACATAATTTGACTAACCTCTGAATTACCAAACCTGTATCGGCCTGAAAAAGTCGAAAACACGTTTTCGTTCGGCACATCAGTATTGAGATTGCATTTAGTGTTCTGGAAATAGCAGAAACTTTACATCTGCTTAGCGGCTCAAATTGAACTGCCAAGTTTTGCAATAAGCAATTCAATTTGAACTGCTATGCACTGATGAATCAAAGACAAAACGTAAACATATTGAAAGGTGATGTAGTATTTTTTTGTGAATTTTCATACTCCGTAGAGGGAAACTTCGCATAATGCTTTGAGAACATTTTCATGGTTCTAAATAGAACCGATTGGCGGAATTTATCCGATGTTAACAACTATTAAGTACTTTTATTCGTCATTAATCCATCTACATCTGAGCCGCAATCCTGGCCAGGATTCAGGAATTAGAACTAAATTCAGGAACCTAATCTTAAAGACTGTTCCAGAAACCGCTGCCATTTCGCAATGGTTCAGAATCTGTCAATTTTTATGGCTGCGTCCTGTTGTTCTCACTCTTCTCTAACCACTTGTGCAGTTGTTCATACGTTTTCATTAGTTTGTTTCGAAATGCGCGGACTTTCAGCAGAACAACGTCGAAAAATTGTGTACAAATGGTGCACAGAACGCGGACTGTCACTGAGAAAGATAGCAAAATGGAAGGAGCAAGTGAAAAAGCCGTGCGAAATGCAATCAGGAAGTTCGGTGAGGATAACACTTTTGAAGATAAACCGAAAACGGGTCGAAAAAAAGGTCCTGCTAACCCTCAGTTAGATAAACGTATACTTAAGGCGTTCGAGCAAAAGAAGGAGGTTTCAGTTCTGGATGTGGCCAAAAAAGTGGGCACTTCGAAGTCAAATGTTCTTCGTGCTAAAGAACGTTTGAATCTTCGAACCTATATGAAGCAGAAACACGTAGTCTGAAACAACAAGCATCGATCAGGCCGAGGGTTCTAAAGCTGTACAATAAGATTCTTGCTGAAAATTTGAACTACAAAATCATGGACGACGAAACCTACGTGAAACTCGATTAGAAATCCTTGCCGGGACCACAATATTATACGGTGCGAGAAGGGCAAGTGTTAAACCAGTTCGAGACATCGATTGAAGTCGAAAAATTTGGTAAGAAAGCTATGGTCTGGCAAGCAATTTGAAGCTGCGGTAAAATTTCGAAACCCTTCATCACCACTGCTTCAATGAACAGCGAAATATACATCAAGGAATGTTTACAAAAACGACATCTACCCATGATTCGAAGCCACAAGGATCCTGTTGTCTTCTGGCCAGATCTTTCTTCTTGCCACTACTCGAAATCAACGGTAGAATGGTATACTACCAAAAATGTCACTTTCGTCCCAAAAGACATGAATCCACCAAATTGCCCACAACTTTGACCAATTGAGGAATTTTGGGCATTAACGAAGGCACATCTTAGGAAACATGTCCCGGCAGCCGAAACCATTAAACAGTTCGAAAAAAAAGTGTCAAAACTTGTCGCCAAGAAGTCTGTACGGAAATTAATGAGGAACGTTCGCAAGAAGGTGCGCCAGCTAGTCTACACTGGCTAAGTAGCAAATGTTGAGAATAATATTCTGTTGTTGTAGTCTAATATTATCAGTATATCGAAAAACTCAGGTTCGGAATCTGGATCAAGTATTCAGTTCATGAATTTTGTTGAATGCACATTAAAAATTTAATTTTTGTAACTGAATTCTTAACGTGAATAAAGGAACTGATCAAGCCAGAAAAAATGATCGATTTTCTACCATGGGTTACTTTTTATACTCGTTCAGTTGAACATCGGGACTACCTCAAAATCGTCGTTGCAGGTACGAGAAAACCAAGCAAACATGATGCAAGATTTCCTTATTGCTTCCAAAAATTTGAGATGTTTAATATTTGAGTTATTTATAGTTATCTCATAGGGGAGTTGGCATCACTGTGAGTGCGATGCGGTACCTGGGTGCTGCTCTCAAAAAAATCTAATTCCAATGTGTATCAGGAAACTTATAGCAAAGTAATTGATCGGAACCGTTATTTGGAAATTATTATTGAAAATTGCTGGTTTGCAAAAATGAACTCAAAATTGAACGAAGTCAACGATGCGAATTTGCCGCTAAAAATTAAATTATATCAACCGATCGAAGATCCATCTTCATATCATTGTCGATTTTATCAGATTTATGTTATAAAATTTAGATGGAATGTGTGAAAATTTACAAGTAAATCGGGTTTATTATTTTATTTTCTCATTAGTGGTTTGTCATCTCATGCTCAAAGATATCATTGGAATAATTCTCAAGCAACCATACACCATAAAAAAAAAACAATAAATGTTAGCTTTATTATCACATCAGATATAATGACTCACGATACAATTGTAGTTCAGTTATTCATCTAAAAAATGATAGATTTTATGAAACAATTGACAAAGTTTTCTAAAATTTATTTTATGTCTGATTGAGCAGCAGCATAAAAACCTGTTTTAATCTACCTAGGTGTGTAATGATGCCTTTCTAATTTTCATTTTCTCCTGTATATCACAGCAGAAAATTCCCGAAAAACCACAATTTAAAAAAAATTAGCAAATAGTTTTGAAGATTTCTGTTGCATAATACTGCAACATTGATATACTAAATTTGAATTTAAGTTATTGGAAATCTATTCAATCACATGTGAGAAAGTGAAGTGAGCTTGAGATTTTTTTGCAGCATCCCATGTAAAATGATGCTGTTGGTGGCACTCTAAAACGAATGACAAAATGAGCCAGTCCTGCTCGCGACTATGGAAATACCATAACAACCCCCGAGCGTTGTATAACTGAGCACTTGAACAAACTAAATACGGAATTAAATTAAATTTATGGTACATACGAACAATACAACAAGATGTCCAAAGGTGGTGAATATTTCTTTTCTTGACCTCACCTTATAACTAAACAAGATAATAGAAAAGTAATAATGCAATATTTGTTCAATGACATAAACACTTGATTAATCAATAAATGTACTTAGTTGCTATATTTTATCCAAATCACAAGTGTTTTTTTTTTTTTGGCAAATCGACCTTGAATTTTTAAAATCGATTTTTGGCATTAAAAATGCCTTACTCGTCACTATACGGGGCCGGGGGCAATTAAAAGTTTCAAAACTAGCCGCGTACCTTTTTTCGTCATAATTTTGAACGTTAATAACTCAGTCATTTGTTGATTGATATAATTTAACAACCAATCGATTCGGAAACTTTTAACTTAAACATGTATGACAACGTCGTTTCAGTATTTCAATAGCTTACGATTGAAAAAATTGTTAGAATCGACCTATGTTTTCACTCACCAATCCAATCCCAGCTGACCAAATTGACGTCATTTCTTGTTCGGCATAGGAGGCTTTTCGTCATGTATAAAAACACCGCATCATTCTGCGTAGTTCGAAGAGGAATCTATAAATATATGCTGCAAATCATTTCTTGATTTCAGTTGATGCTTGACTGTGAATCGAACAAGTAGCTCGTCCAGTACGGTGATGACTAGATTGTATATACGTTCGCTCGTTGGATTGTCGCTTTTGCTAACTCTTCAATGTACGAGACTGGGTGTCAGTTAAAAACAAATGCAAAAATAACCGCGTAACCTTTTTCTATCATAATTTGAACGCTTAGAACTTAGTCATGTGTTGATGAATTTACTTAAACCTTTGCGTTAACGTCATTTAAGTATTTCAATTGTATATCATTGAAAAATTGGTTTGAGTTGACATATGTTTTCACGAGCCAATGACAGTCTCAGTGAAGGATGTCAAACTCTCGTCCGATTTGCGCAGTATGAACTATAGCACAAAAGGAACTCTATAAATATATGCCCGAATACATTTCTGCTTTAGTTTACCCATGGCTTATCTTGATTCTCCGGTAGCTAGCAGGCTAATTTAGAATTATAGGCGATAGATTTTCCGAACCTAATTTGAAGCGCTTGTATCGCTGTGATTAATTGATAAAATTACCTCATTTACCTTGATTCGAAAAATGTTTTAATTTGACAACTGGTAGTTTGCATACTGAAATCTCCATTTACATACGAACAACACGATGGCGCGCAAATAAATTCAGTATAAAGTTGTGTTATGATGATAATCATAGATCATTATTTTTCATTAAATGAGGCTAAATACAAAGAACTATCTCTCAGCACAATCACTCAGACCCTTTTTTTAAACCTAACAATAATCGTGTAACCTAATTGAATAGTTAATTGATTTAGTCTTATATAGTATAATATTTTGAGCTAATCTTTCTTCCAAGAATCTTATAGAAGGGATCTAGACTAAGTGTAGCAAAAATAATGCAATGCAAATCGTTATGCAGTATCGATTTGAACAAGCTGTTGTCCCACCAGGAATAAAATGCTTCAAAAGATTCGGACCATAGTACAAATAAGTTGCACCGATTCACATATATAGAATTATCACATGCAATAAAATACAGTATTAGAGATAAACTCAATGCAAGCTGATCTGCGATTTCACATGTATCATTTAAATCCTAACTAAACTCGGGTTCCCGCCAGTTTCAGTTAAATTATCATTTACATCAAAACAACAAGTGTATTATCATTCAGTAAAAACAATTCAAGCGAAGAGGTTGTGTTTAGATTGTACTGGCTCGTGAGTTAACGGCTGCTACCGAGACAATTCTAAGCTTCAGGTAGTTAAACTGCCCATAGCAAATGCAATATTCGGGGCGTTTCCCGACTGGAAAGCTAGCAACGAAGGCCATCCCGTTCATACGCACAGAGGTGTAGAGACACAGAGGTGCGAGAGCATAGAAGTGACGAGTCACAGAGGTGCCATCGCATAAAGGTGCGAAGACGAAGGGGTGCAAAGGCACAGAGGTGCTAAAGCAACCCAGTGCTGATCTACCAGGTATCAGAATTTGTACGCTGCGTAGGATCAAAAGAGACGGCATATATCGCGAGGTGCTACACTGCAAGCATCGCATTTGATCGCCACCAAGAGCAAAAGCACTGTACCTGGGGTCAGGTACAGGCAGCACAGCAAGTGCAGTGGTGTCCAAAACGACGGCAGAGCAACTGAGATAGCAGTAAACGACAGAAGACTGCCAATTGGAAACAGCAGAAGACTGCCAATTGGAAATCGTTGGAAGAGCTTCACGTCGTTCTTCACGATAAAGGAACAGAGACATCAGCTACAAGGTAGATTTAATTTAATTTATTTTTTATTTCTTATATCTGAAATTTTACTAAACATAAGTTTTTATTTTGGTATTATTAATTTACAAAAAAATTTAATGTAATGGATGATCTCATGGAAGATCATCCGAATCCAAATCCGGATACTAGTAAGAGTTTAAATACTCCGAGGGCTAAACATTATCCACAGGGTACCACTGGGCCATGGATAGTCTATCTTCGAAAAAAAGAAAAGATTTTAAACTTGATGCAAATTACAAAGGATTTGACATCACATTTCTCTGAAGTTAAAGAAATCTGTAAGGTTAATAGAGATAAAATTCGAGTTGTTGTTAACGACTTGAAACAGGCAAACGATATTGTAACCTGTAAATTATTTGCTATTGAATATCGAGTTTACATTCCATCGAAGGAGGTAGAAATTGACGGTGTTGTGACTGAAGCAAGTCTGACAGCAGATGATTTACTTAAAAATGGAGTTGGCCGTTTTAAAAACTCCATGCTTGAGGGAGTTAAGATACTCGAGTGCAAACAATTGTACTCAGCATCTATTGTCGATGGAAAAAAGTCTTATCGTCCCTCAGATTCGTTTCGCGTAACATTTGCCGGATCTGCATTGCCTAGCCATGTCTATATCAATAAAATTCGTCTTCCTGTTCGGCTTTTCGTACCGCATGTTATAAATTGCACGAACTGTAAAAAATTCGGACATACAGCTACTTACTGTAGTAATAAGTCCAAATGTATCAAATGTCAAGGGCCTCATAAGGATAATCTTTGCGATAAAGATGTTGAAAAATGTGTTTATTGTGGGGAAAGTCCTCATGATGATCTTTCAGTGTGCGCTGCATTTAAGCTGCATAAAGACAAAATGAAGCTTTCTTTAAAAGCACGGTCTAAGCGCACATATGCAGAAATGCTTAAAACGGCCATACATGTCTCCCCTTTGGAAACCGAAAACGGTTTTTCAAATCTTGCGGAGCCAGAGGAATCTGACTCTGACGGAAATAGTGAAGATACCTCGTTTGTCACTCCTCAAGGGTCTGTTAAGAGGAGATTACCAAACCATAAAATACCAAAAAAGACACCTAAAATTACACCTTCAAAAAAAGATCCCCGTGTTAAAGCTAAAAAGCCAAATTTAAAACCAAAAACTGTGCCTCCTGGTTTGTCAAATTCACAAACCAATCTAGGAACTAGCTCAAGAAAAGACAATAATCCAGTGGGCTCCATTTCACATTCACCAACAGGATTACTGAAATTTTCGGAAATTGTAGAATGGATTTTCGCTGCATTCAATATTTCTGAACCTCTAAAGACCGTCATAACAGCATTCCTTCCAATAGCTAGAACTTTTTTGAAACAGCTATCAGCTCAATGGCCAGCTCTTTCAGGTTTTGTATCATTTGATGGATAATTTATCATCCGCCGCAAATGATTCAATCACTGTCCTGCAGTGGAATTGTCGAAGCATCATGCCAAAACTTGATTCATTTAAAGTTTTGTTGCATAGTCAACAATGTGATGTATTTGCTTTGTGCGAAACATGGCTTACATCAAACACAGCCTTAAATTTTAATGACTTTAACATTATACGTCTCGATAGAGACTCCCCGTATGGTGGAGTGCTTTTAGGAATTAAGAAATGTTATTCCTTTTATAGATTAAACATTCCTTCGACTTCTAGTATAGAAGTTGTTGCTTGTCAAATAAACATTAAAGGAAAGGACATTTGCATTGCTTCGGTATATATTCCTCCAAGAGCTCAAGTTGGACAACGACAGCTTAATGAAATTGTCGAAGCCCTTCCTGTTCCACGTTTGATTTTAGGAGATTTCAATTCGCACGGAATGATGTGGGGTTCCGTTTACAATGATAGCAGATCATCTCTAATATATAATATTTGCGACAATTTTAGCATGACGGTACTAAATATGGGTAGCATGACTCGGATTCCAAGTCCTCCTGCACGCCCAAGTGCATTAGATCTATGTCTTTGCTCGACTTCAATTCGGCTAGATTGCATCTGGAAAGTATTTCCTGTTTACACGGTAGCGATCATTTACCAATCATCATCTCAATTAGCAGTAACAAATGCATTGCTAATTCAGTTAATATTCCATATGATTTGACAAAAAATATTGACTGGATTAAATACCAAAGTAATATTTCAAGTGTCTTAACTTCAATGGAAGAGCTCCCCCCACTTGAAGAATATGACTTCCTCGTTTGTTCGATTCTGGAGGCCGCAGAACAAGCCCAAACCAAACGATTTCTTGGTCCATCGTCTAACAGAAGGCCTCCAAACCCTTGGTTGGACAAAGAGTGCTCAGATGCTAAGCACGCGAAACAAAATGCTTTCAAGACGTTTTTAAAACGAGGAGGAGGAACTCCTCAGAATTTTGAAAATTTCTTGACTTTAGAAACCAAGTACAAGAGCATACTTCGGGCCAAGAAATGTAGCTATTGGAGACATTTTGTCGAAGGTTTGTCAAGAGAAACCTCAATGAGCACTCTTTGGAATACGGCCAGACGAATGAGGAATCGTAACGTAGGAAATGAGAGTGAGGAATACTCGAACCGATGGATATTTGATTTTGCGAGGAAAGTTTGTCCAGATTCTGTTCCTACGCATAGCATTATAAGGGAATCTTTTCCAAATAATGGTTCCATTGATAGCCCCTTTTCAATGATGGATTTTTCCATAGCACTCATGTCTTGTAACAATAACGCTCCTGGGTTGGACAGAATTAAATTCAACTTGGTGAAGAATCTGCCCGACCTCGCAAAAAGACGTTTGTTGGAATTGTTTAACAAGTTTCTTGAGCAAAATATTGTTCCACCTGACTGGAGGCAAGTGAAAGTTATCGCCATTCAAAAGCCGGGGAAACCAGCTTCCAATCACAACTCATATAGACCCATTGCGATGTTGTCCTGCATCAGAAAATTGTTCGAAAAAATTATTCTACGACGTCTCGACACTTGGGTCGAGACGAACGGTTTGTTGTCAGATACTCAATTTGGCTTCCGTAGAAATAAAGGGACGAATGATTGCCTTGCATTACTTTCGTCTGACATCCAAATTGCCTTCGCTGAAAAGCAACAAATGGCATCTGTATTTTTAGACATTAAAGGAGCATTTGATTCAGTTTCCATTGATGTTCTTTCAGACAAGCTCCACCAACATGGACTTCCACCGGTTATAAATAATTATTTGCACAACCTTTTGTCAGAGAAACGCATGCATTTTTCACATGGCGATTTGGCAACATTCAGAATTAGCTACATGGGTCTACCGCAAGGCTCATGCCTCAGTCCGCTCCTTTATAATTTTTACGTGAATGACATTGACAGCTGTCTAGTAACCCCATGTACACTAAGACAATTGGCAGATGATGGCGTACTTTCAGTTACTGGACACAAAGCTATTGATCTGCAAAAACCATTGCAAGATACCTTAGATAACTTGTCCGTTTGGGCTGTTCATCTGGGTATCGAATTCTCTGCGGAGAAAACAGAGCTGGTCGTCTTTTCAAGAAAGCATGATCCCGCGCAGCTTCAGCTTCATATGATGGGAAGAATGATCCAACAGGTTTTGACTTTCAAATACCTTGGGGTGTGGTTTGATTCCAAATGCACGTGGGGAGGACACATTAGGTTTCTGATAACAAAATGCCAACAAAGAGTAAATTTTCTTCGAACAATAACAGGATCTTGGTGGGGTGCTCATCCGGAAGATCTAATAAAATTGTATCAGACAACGATACTTTCAGTGATGGAATATGGATGCGTTTGCTTTCGTTCCGCTGCAAACTCTCATATTATCAAACTGGAGCGAATTCAGTATCGTTGTTTGCGAATTGCTTTAGGGTGCATGCATTCGACACATACAATGAGTCTTGAAGTTCTGGCGGGAGTTCTTCCATTGAAAGATCGTTTTTGGGAGCTTTCATCGCGACTGCTAATAAGATGTGAGGTACTGAATCCCCTGGTTATTAATAACTTCGAAAGGCTAGTTGAGCTTCAATCTCAAACAAGATTCATGACAGTATATTTTAACCATATGTCACAGGAAATCAACCCTTCAAGATATATTCCTATCCGTGTCAGCCTCCTAAATGTCCCTGACTCAACTTTATTTTTCGACACATCCATGCAGCGCGAAGTGCGTGGAATCCCGGAACACCTACGCTCGATGGAAATCCCAAAAATATTTACAAGTAAGTTCAGGCATATTGACTCTGAGAAAATATTTTACACGGACGGATCACGAATTGAAGAGGCTACTGGGTTTGGTATATTCAACAATAATGTTTCGGTCTCATTTAGGCTTCAAGAACCTGCATCTGTTTATATAGCAGAGTTAGCAGCAGTTCATTATAGCTTGAGTGTAATCGTCACATTATCTCCAAACCATTATTTTCTTTTCACAGATAGTCTGAGTGCAATTGAAGCTATTCGCTCAAACGCCGCTTGCAAAAATGAACCTTTTTTCTTGGGCAAAATAAAACAGTGTCTAAACGTCATATTGAATAATAATTATCAAATCACAATAGTTTGGGTTCCGGCTCATTGCTCCATTCCAAGCAATGAAAGAGCCGATATTTTAGCCAAACGTGGTGCTATTGAGGGTGAAATTTATGAGAGACCAATTGCTTTCAACGAATTCTATAGCGCGTCTCGCCAAAGAACACTTGCCAGCTGGCAAGCATCTTGGGATAAAGATGATCTGGGTCGGTGGATGCACTCAATTATTCCTAAAATATCGACAAAGGCATGGTTCAGGGGACTGGATGTGAGTAGAGATTTCATTCGTGTGATGCCCAGACTCATATCCAATCACTACACGTTAGATGCACATCTCCTTCGAATTGGACTTTCCGAGACTAATCATTGTGCTTGCGGCGAAGGTTACCGCGATATTGACCATGTTGTTTGGACATGCGTGGAGTTTCGTGATGTCAGATCTCAACTAATAAATTCCTTGCGTACCCAAGGTAGACTGTCCAATGTCCCAGTTCGCGACATTCTTGCTTGTCGTGACCTTCCATACATGAAACTTCTTTATCATTTCATTAAATCCATTGGAGTTCCAATTTAAATTTTATTTTATGTTAGACTGTTTTCTCTTCCATGAGTTCAACCAATAGCCAACTATAGGATATTGAATATAAGTGGTGAACTGATACAAACAATCCTGAAATAGTTATAAGATCATGTACAAAATAAATGTATTTTATTTAATGTAATTTAAAATAGCAACTCGCTTGATAAAAACAGTGTTTAGATTAACTAATGAGTACCAACATACTAATATGATATTCGAAATGTATTAGGTTTAAACTACTATGTATTGTGGATGCCACGGCGAAGAAAAACTTATGTATATTGCCTATGAAATAAACGTATTTATGAAAAAAAAAAAACAAGTGTATTATAACTACAAGCGTTGTAACAATGACAATGTTCGTTCATGTATTAATCAAATCAAGTTACAATATGAACAAAATTAAGGAATTTGGTTGCGTATGCATTGGTTCCTTAATATGAAAAAGTGAAAATCAATTAAAGTAACAAAATATGTTCTGCGGACTGTGTCACATATTTTCTTCCTTGTATTGCTTCCATTCTATTTTCAGACACTTTCCGAAGATTATCGACGCTTTTTAACGAAGGATCATTAAAATTACACTATTACTAAGTTTGTTGGTTGACGGTTATTCACATTTTTCACATCCACATTTTTCGATCAAAATATTTAAAATCTAATCTAATCGCTGTTTATAAAATGATTAAGTTTATACGTTCTCTGTCTTGAAAATTTGTATGATATAAAATCGTTTAATTTGTCCAGATTTTTATCTTGAGGTTGTTCGTATCCAAAATCGATCTTTTAAGTAACTTTGAAATCATCATAATTCACTTTCATTTAAAGGATATTTTCCAAAAATTTTCTAATGTAAAAATTTGTTGAAGGCATAACAAAGAGTAGAATGAATTGTGCTGAAAAAATCTAATTGTCATTTTGATCATTCGCCAAAAATGTAGAGCAAGTTTGTAATTTGTGACTTTTAGTGCATCCATCATCATCTTTATCTTTGTTATGTAATCGTGATCGGTCGTGTTTTGCATACAACCCTCTAATTTTTTCAATGCAGGAGTGGATAAGGATTTTTTTCAATATTATTATTCAAAAACTTGACTAATTTTGTAAAAACCACACTTTCTAGTAGGATTTGTCGTTTTTCGACTTACCAAAAGGCAAAAACTGTTTGATCCTTTTTAAAAAAACGCAATACTGCGTTTTTTTTTGTGTGACAAAGCCTTCTTCATATGCAGCAATGATTAATTAACATTTGAGGAGGTGCTTCCAACTCTGAATACGATTTAGCGCGAAATTCGCCAGGTAAATTAAAATATCAGTATGACCAAAAGATTCCGAAAATTTGGAAGATTGTTTCAAAAATTATCTAATGCTTGTTTTAAATACCGTTTCAATGATTTTCATTAAAAAAAATAGACTGCCACTTTTACATAAATTGGAGCACACCCATCACATCACTGATTGTCGAACGTACGTTACAACGTTACATGGTTGTTATTCGTAACAACGAAAACAAAACTTAAAGACATGTAGCACAATACAGAAAAAGTGCGCTTTTTCCATAACACAACAGTTACCAGAATTCCATTCCGGTAGAATCTGATTCTAAATATAGCAATGAAGAACACGGAAGCGCCCCAGTCTATCGAATCTTTGTGCCGCAAGTTAGTTCAATCAAAATTTCTCCCGTTGAAATCCCAGCTATTTTCTTTCCCATTATCTTCACTTGTCACTATACATAACCGACATAATTCAATCCGGCGATCTTTATTATAACTTAATTTGCACCGCCATCACCAAGCTTCCTCCCGTTCAAGCCCCGGCGGCTTTTACCCGAATCAGTCAGCCAGTTTCCATTCGCCAGCCAACCAGGACGAGCAAAATCAAATTATTCACGCCTGCCGCTGCCGAGGCAGAAACGTTTTTCCGACGTTACAACATTACAGTCAGAACCAGTGTAGTGCGGAAATCAAGAAACCGCATCCGCATCGGAATGTGGACCCTATTTTGCTGGCACTGCAAAGCACTACCGCACTGCTCTGGTTCGTGAGTTTAGTTTTCTTTCTTCTCTTTTCTATACGAAATTTATTTTTAGCCTACTCAGCAGCCAGATGGGATCCAAACCCGACGATGCTTACCTGAGTGTCTCGATGAACGCTGTAGGTTGACCAGCAGCACGGTTCCACCTGGTTCGAGTCGAGACCCCAAAACTCCAGCTCCTCCTCGAACAGCGGCCCGCAGACATCCGTTGGGTAGTGCAGTTTTCCAGTGCTGGTGAAGGTCGAAACAGAAGTGAGAAAAAGTAACAAATTACAATTTGTATGCTGATGCAGGAGTTTAACATGCGCTAAAGGGTTAAAATAACGTTCTAGTAACTCACTGAACCGTGAAATTATTGCTTTGTACTGTCGACTATCCAGCACGGTGTGAACTAGCGTGAGAAGTTTGTTTGAACAAAAGGATTATTATTCTCCGTTTGACATACTCACCGGTAGTAGTTGAGCACTTGGGCAAACACGCCCGGATGTCGGTCGAAGAAGTACTCGTTCAAGACTGGATCATAGTTTGCTAGCGCTTCGGTCAGTCGCGACAGTCGAGTGGCAGGGATTTTTTTGAGTGTCGCCTTGTAGGTCTCATATCTGGCAGAAGCAGTCCGGTTTTTTTTGGGCCCCCGATGATAGGATGTCATAAATAAGAGAAAGTTTGCAGAGAGAAGAAGAAAATGAAACAACTTTTAATATGACCGTGTACAGGAAAGGAACAAACATTCACTTCTGTTAGGTGGACACCGACGAAGCCAGCAAAAATAGCACCGGAGTAAACATCATCAAGGATTCAAACTTTAAACAGTTCCGTGTCTTTCGTGCTGGGCCCGGTTGGAAGGAAGGCACTACGCGTAAAGTCAAAGTTGATGAAAACTGATTTTCTTTTCTGGTTTGTCCCAACCCCGCCCAAGATTTCCCTTTTGATTCTGTGCACGCTTGCCGGGAGCACAAGTTTGTAGGATTTGTGTTACTCTTAACAGCAAGGCTACGGTACTAACAGCTATTATCAAGTCGGACCTGACAACACCAGAGAGCAAAATTTGTATAATGAATAAAACTTAGTGATCGGTAGCAACCAGAGCAAGGGCATCTTTCTGGAGTGGGAATATGCTTTTGGGTTCGCATTATCATCGTCATCGTAATCATGATTATTTTTTCATCACCAAAAGCACGTTATTACGTGAACTTCGTGACACTTTTCCGTGCCAAACATTCACGTTGTCGTTCGGGCGGTTGGCATCTGCGAAATGTGAACTGTCAGCCCTTTGCCAGCGTTGACCGGATGCGCATAGCAGCTGTATTTCTGGTTGGAACAAACAATGCTCGTTGGGCTAAAGAAATTATTCCAGAACACAACAGCTCAGAAGGAAGCTGAGGAGGAGAAAAGTTTTTCCATGTTGAAATTGACGAGGGTAGGCTGTTCAAATGTTTTCAATTTCTAAACCGACCATTGCCATGTGTTTCTTGAATTTCAGCACAGAAATATTTTGGTATGTTGAAAATTAAATAAGAAAATTAACAAATGCTGACATCCGCTCAAACGAAATTCCTTTCTTATGAGATTTATCCGACTGTCACGCGTCAGTCAAAACTCAGTATGCCAATCCCATATTTGGATGGATGTATCGACGTTGAAGCATTGACGTGTTCTACTCGCACGAGCATGTACTTTTACTTTCTAACCAAACCAGAGGAATCCGACAAATTGCTCGTTCATGCAGTGCAAAGTTGTCGACACCGAAAGACTTATCGTGTCAGCAACGTCAAGCGACTCTGAATTCACTCAATTGAACGCAAACAGTTCACCTTTCCCTCGGCAGCTTCGGTGTCAATTAGAGTCACTTTGGCACATTAGCAGAGGGTGGCACAGAACGCCACCTCGTATCTAAATTAATCAACTTTCTATTTCCTTCGATGGATGATCAGAGGAAAAACACCACAGGCAAAGTGCTCCGGAATCCAAAGTACCAAAGGAGTACAACCCGAGCAAGCTGAAACGAGCGTCGAGGGCCGAACGTCATGCGAATTTCACAATCAGGTAAGTGCGTTGTCTAGCTTCCCCACTGTAAATAAAGGACGTGATGTTCATTGAATGAAGCTCACTGAAAGTTCGGTTTGTTTCCATTGTCTTGAGTGAGTGGCAAATAGGTGCAATTAGTGATATTTGATTAATGCTCGTAGTTCTTGGGTGGTAAATTGCACCCAGATGATTTTCCTGCGGTGACGTGGATTGCAGAGTTCTGAATAAATGAATGGCAGATGGAATACTGTGACCGATGCTGATGTTCGGATAAGTTAAAAATTGTGAATGCTCTTTGAAAGTTTCATTAATTTAAATGTCAAGTAATTAATTTTGGTTCGGTGTGTGAATGATTTTGACGAAATGGGGTTTTAATCTCTTTTCCACTTTTTTTTGGGTTATCGTTCAGACTACTCAAACATTTGGAAGTTGAGTAACTCCAGCAATTAAATTAAAATTAAATCAGGAAATTAAATTCGAGCCCCGACCTGGCTGATTTAATTGTAAAAATGATCAAAACTGTTTATTACTTGTCAACGAATCCTGCTATATCTAAATGTCAAGAAAAATTTGGTTCATTTTATCTACAATCTCATTTGTGTAATTACACAACTAATATTACTGATTAAACGGATCGTTTGTTTGTATGCGTTATAGGTATAGCTAAAATGATTTCGTCTTCTTCCATTTCCTAGGGGCTTTGCAACATTTCAATAATATTTTTGGAAATTACATAATACAGCATAACACACTTTCTTCACAAAAAAAATGTGGGTGGGTAATGTCAAAGACATAACTGGATGACTTGACTACGAATGAAACTGACATGCTTTTTCCACACATCCGAATATCGATAATCGCATGTACTAGTTTATTGATTGTATGAATTTTGAAGGCTTTCAACACTTCACTTGCATAATTGTAACGGTACAGACATAAAAAAATTCGCGGTTGTTTAGAGGGCAAGACCGATTAAATGTTCAAATTCATTCTTAAATCGAAAAAATCGACAGCATATTGTTTTTGGTTATCTAGGGTTTCTGAATTTAATTATGACATTATGACATTGATTTCAATCAGGCGCAGGAATCATTAAAGGGGGGGATTCAAGGGAGGGTTCAAGAGAGAGTTCAAGGGGGATGGTTCGAGGAGGGTGGTTCAAGGGGGTGGGGATTTAATTGAGGGAGGGGGTTCAAAAGGTGCAAAAATTCAAAGTCATGTTATTTGCACTTTTATATAAAAAGTATTCTATTGTTCATGGAACTACCTCCCCCTCCCCCCCTGCGCACTGGCCTGATTTCAATTATTTAACCTGTCTCTAAAATTCAAAGTGTAGAGCGATTTGAAAGAATATCCACAAACCGAAAACCATCATCTTCGATTCAGTTCGGTTTCACATCTCATCCAAGTCAGTCGATAAACCAAAACCGCTTACGTTCGGAACAGAAGAAACCAAGTACAATATTGTGTAGTGAACAATAGAACGACCTCGAAATGAGTGAACCAAACGAAAAAAAGCTACCGCCGACACGAAAAAATACAATTGTTGTTGACTTCAGGCAGTGCAAAATTCGACCTTCGATACGAGAACTTGAAGGTTTATTTATTTATTTATTTATTTGGGAGCAGGGAAAAGCCCGCTGGAGCTGAAATTTACAATCTCTCTCTCCAGCAGGCATAAAACCTCATCATCTTTTTATATCAACAGATTACAAAGATCCAACGGATATACTGCTTAATACTAAGGGCTCAAAGTAAAATTACTCCCGGCGAGGGTCAAGAGTGACTGGACGGTGACGTTGAGGGCCGCATCCTGCTGTCCGTGAGGGTCCGCGGGAAAACCCCCAAGTCACAAACACTCGGCGGGTGTCCGGCATGCTGGACATCAAAGAGAGTGGCCCTCGGAGAGCGGCAATGCAGGAAAAAAGGAGAGAAAAAGAGAGAGGTGATTATTGTAGTAAATGGAATTACGAAGGGGTTCGAAGGGGTGGAAGGGGGGCGGGGGGGGCGTTTCGAAAGAAGTAGAAAGCGGCAAAAGATCAAGTAAATTGTCTCAAAAGATGAAGAGGGGGGGGGGATGCAAAAAGTATTAGTAACATCATAAAGATCTAGTTAGTTCCGAAGAAGATGGTGGACAGCCGGGGAATCGAGAGAGTCGAGCGGATGTTAGAAACAAACATAATGGTGAATATTGTTCTTGGTTGCATAATCGATAGAGAATAGAAGCAGACTTACTAAGGGAGCACTAAACTAAACTTGTGGATTAGATACTAAATTAACCCTAAAGCTAAATCTAGAATTTAAGTGTTGGAGTTGGAAGGACTGTTTGAGATTATGTTTAAAAATATTGTTTTATGGTATTGCGAGACAGGGTAAAATCAAATACATGAGAACATCGATTGAATAGACGACACATACTGGAGAAAGGTTCATTATAGCCATAATTAGTGCGAGCGGTTTGAATTCTCAGGAATTGATGAGATCGAAGATTTCGAGAATGAATATTTAAATTTAGTTTGCCCAACAATTCGGGGCAATCAATTTGAGATTGCAACAGATCTGACACGAATATTGCCCAGGAGAGATCTCGGCGAACAGATAGCAGGTGTAGATCGATCAGTTTACAGCGTTCCTGATAGCTTGGGAGGTTGTTGGGATCTCTCCAAGGAAGACTACGAAGAGCAAAGCGAAGAAATTTACGCTGAATAGCTTCGATGCGATTGATGTCCAGTTGATAATAGGGGGCCCAGACGACATAAACCGACAGGTTTGCTTAAGGAACAAATGCATCTTGACATTAAACGTGTGCATTTACTTCAATGCAATAAGACCAATAATGTTGTTTATATCCAGTTCTACAAAGAGTTGGATGCAATTCAATTCGCTAAAGACAATAATAATGTGCACTATGTGGAGCATGAGAATATCAAGTACAACATTCCAGTATATATGGAAGATAGTGCTATAGAAGTGCGTGTGTATGATCTTCCCTCAAGCGTCATCGATCCTATTCTAAATGGCGTATGTTTGTTACGCATGCGCTTGAGGAGGCCTATACCTTCGTATGTGACATTCGGTCAGGATACAAGAATACCGTGCAAATCACTTGTTACCTATTACAATCAGATGGCCACATGTCAATATTGCCAAAAAGCTGTTCACTACGGTAAACCTTGTGATAAACTGGACAAGGAGACAACTATACCATAGGACAGCGGTGCTTCCTTCACACCAACCCCAACCAACCCCAGTACACCTGTGACAGTCACCAACAACAGTGAAGTATCCCCTTCAACGAAACCATCTAACGTATCACCTATAGAACAAAGTACAAAGCAAAGCCTTGGGTATTACATTCCAGTGGTGGAATTTGACCTTCTGTTTCAACAGACTTCGCAGCCGATTAAGAGTGTACAGAACCATTGCATGGCTAGTGCTACGATTCTACTGACACTATGAATCCTTCCAGGTCGGGGCTCGAACATACGACAACTGGTTTGTAAGACCAGAGCCCTATGCATTGAACCGCCAACCCGGGGCAGAACAAAGTACACCAGCTGCAATTAACAGCTTACCATCTAACCAACCACCAGATCAGGGGCTGGGAATCTGTCGTCGGCTGAGCGTGCACCCAGGTGGAAGCAATACTATGACGAGCATCTGAATGGCGAAGCACAAGATACAGAGAACGGTACAGGAATCAATCTGGGTGCACGCTCAGCCGACGACAGATTTCCAGCCCCTGATCTGTCGGAGATAAGTGAGGAGATCGGCAAGCTGAGGAACAACAAAACCGCGGGCAATGACCAGTTGCCAGGCGAGCTGCTCAAACATGGAGGAGAGGCACTGACTAGAGCGCTGCACTGGATGATTTCTAAGATTTGGGAGGAGGAGATTCTACCACAGGAATGGATGGATGGAGTGGTATGTCCCGTCTACAAAAAGGGCGATAAGCTCGACTGTTGCAATTACCGCACAATCACATTGCTCAACGCCGCCTACAAGGTACTCTCCAAAATCCTTTGCCATCGTCTATCACCAATAGCTAAGGAATTCGTAGGGCCGTACCAAGCGGGATTTACTGGAGCCCGCGCCACTTTGGATCACATATTCGCGATAAGACAAGTACTCCAGAAGTGTCGTAAATACAACGTACCCACGCATCACCTATTCATTGATTTCAAAGCGGCATACGACACAATCGATCGAGAACAGCTATGGCAGATAATGCACGAATACGGTTTCCCGGATAAACTGACGCGATTGGTCAAAGCAACGATGGATAGAGTGATGTGCTACGTCCGAGTATCTGGGACGCTCTCGAGTCCCTTCGAATCTCGGAGAGGGCTACGTCAAGGTGATGGACTTTCTTGTATCTTGTTCAAAATTGGCCTGGAAGGTGTGATTTGAAGAGCGAGGATCGACACGAGTGGCACGATCTTCCGAAAGTCCGTACAACTTTTTGGCTTCGCTGACGATATTGATATTGTGACACGTAACCTTGAGAAGATGACGGAAACCTACATCGGACTGAAAGCTGAAGCTAGGCTAATCGGACTGGCCATAAATGCGTCGAAAACCGAATACATGAGAGGAAGAGGCTCTAGAGAAGAAACACTATGCCTCCCACTACGAATATTGATAGACGGTGAAGATATCGAGGTGGTTGACGAGTTCGTGTATTTGGGCTCACTGGTGGCCGCCGATAATGACACCAGCAGAGAAATTCAGAGACGTATTTTGGCAGGGAATCGTGCGTACTTTGGACTCAGAAAAACCCTCCGATCGAGAAAAGTACGCAACCGCACGAAATTGACCATCTACTAAACGCTCATTAGACCGGTTGTTCTCTATGGCCACGAGACCTGGACTATGCTGGCAGAGGACCAACGCGCCCTCAGTGTTTTCGAAAGAAAGGTACTGAGGACCATCTATGGCGGAGTGCAGATGGAAGACGGAACGTGGAGACGGCGTATGAATCACGAATTGCAACAGCTGCTAGGAGACCCACCCATCGTACGGACAACTAAAATCGGACGTCTGCGATGGGCTGGGCATGTGATAAGGATGTCGGACGACAGCCCAGTGAAAATGGTTCTTGAATCTAATCCGACTGGTACAAGAAGAAGAGGAGCGCAGCGAGCAAGGTGGATCAATCAAGTGGAGGGTGATCTCAGAAGCATCCGTGCCTTGAGTGGCTGGCGACGAGCAGCCATGGACCGAGTTATGTGGAGACGTATGTTTGATACAGCAAAGGACACCCCAGGTCTATAGCTGTTAGGTAAGGTAAGTATCTAACCGACCAGCAACTGCAAACAATGTACAACAAGGCGCAAGAAGAAAATGGAAGCTCCTCTCCCTCTAGAAAAAGAATGACAACGAGATCCAATACAAAAAAAAATTATCTAAAAACTCAGCTAAATCGGCCACGTAAAGCTTGTACGCAAATAGGCCTGAATAAAATATCTTCTAAATAATCATCTTCGATGTTAAGAATTCTGAAACTATGAGTTATTGATATCCACTCGTCTAGCATGGGCAAAAAATATCTATAATTCCTACGAAAATTCATGACAAATGGTGAAATAATACTTATTTATTTACTAATATGGTATGCAACTCACAATCAAGATATTTGCAGTGAACTTCTTATAAGCCAGCTGTAACCCCATATAAAAAAAAATGTTTGAATATTTTTCAGTTCTTTGCATAGTTAAAATCAGTTAGATAAAGTATTGTCATCATGTCAAAGATTTTGTTCTGCTACTAAAAGTGAACAATTTCGCTTTATGTGATAATATCAATTATAAGAGCAATTTGGTTATAAACTGAAAAATTGGATGCTCTAAAATCATTGGATGCTCTAAAAATTAAAATATCAGGGCTTGATTGTGGTATATGAAAAATTCGATCGTCTCGCGACAAAACGACTAAATATCTTACAAGTTCCCAGTTTCAGTCAAAAGCTTGGTTTTCAGAAATTTGAAAACGAAAATAAATCAAAGTAAAAGTGGTATCAAAAATTACCTTGCAAATTAGTTTGAAAGAAATCATTTTACTCTTAAAAATAAACAAAAATGTATGTTTTAAACAAACAAAAGCATTAGTTGAAATGACTCATCGTTTCAAGTTAATTTATTTCAACTAAAAAGTTTTTAAATTTAAATCACAACAATTATTCACTTTATCTAAGGCTCGTTCATTTAAAACCAATTATCAAACTGAATTTTTGTGAAATTGTTCGTCAAGGAATTGACACGAACGCAAAATATTTGTTCTTTTTATCGAAATATTTATAGAAACAAACTAATCCACTGAGAAAAATTTATTATCTTGTTTTGTAGTTTCAATCCGTATTATTTGCTGTATCAAACACACTATTACGATAAAAAAATCCGTTGTGTAAAGCCTCAACTTGGTTTCTTTAACCTTTCTTTCTGTGTAGGTGTAGCTATTCTCGGAATATTTAGATAATAACTCAGATTATTGTTGATTCTAATTGTTGTAGCTAGGAAGCTGGTATTTATACGAGAATGATGTCCAAGGGGAATGTCTAAAATTCGATTGATTGAACAAAATCTGAACTCTTTTTAAAGAATAATAAAATCATATTTAAAATAACATAATTTAAAACAATTTTATCTCATAAAAATATTGTTGATTTGATTAATGTAAATTAAAAATAAAATATTTCATTAGTTGGCTTCGAAATGCGAGGACTTTCAGCAGAACAACGTTGAAAAATTGTGTACAAATGATGCACAGAACGCGGACTGTCACTGAGAAAGATAGCAAAAATGGAAGGTGTAAGTGAAAAAGCCGTGCAAAATGCAATCAGGAAGTTCGGTGAGGATAACACCTTTGAGGATAAACCGAAAACGGGTCGAAAAAAAGGTCCTGCTAACCCTCAGTTGGATAAACGTATGCTGAAGGCGTTCGAGCAAAAGAAGGAGCTTTCAGTTCGGGATGTGGCAAAAAAGTGGGTACTTCGAAGTCAAATGATTTCGTGCTAAATAACGTTTGAATCTTCGAACCTATAAGAAGCAGAGACAACCAAAACGTAGTCCGAAACAAGAAGCATCGATCAGGCCGAGGGTTCGAAAGCTGTACAATACGATTCTTGCTGGAAATATGAACTGCATAATCATGGACGACGAAACCTACGTGAAACGAGAAGGGCAAGTGATAAACCAGTCCGAGACATCGATTGAAGTCGAAAAATTTGGTAAGAAAGCTATGGTCTGGCAAGCAATTTGTAGCTGCAGTAAGATTTTGAAACCCTTCATCACCACTGCTTCAATGAACTGCGGAAGGAAGGAATGTTTACAAAAACGACTTCTACTCATGATTTGAAGCCACAAGGATCCTGTTGTCTTCTGGCCACATCTTGCTTCTTGCCACTACTCGAAATCAATGGTAGAATGGTATACTACCAAAAATGTCACTTTCATCCCAAAGGACTTGAATCCACCAAATTGCCCACAACTTCGACCAATTGAGGAATTTTGGGCATTAACTAAGGCACATCTTAGGAAACATGTCTCGGCAGCCGAAATCATTCAACAGTTCGAAAAAGATTGGAAAAAAAGTGTCAAAACTTGTCGCCAAGAAGACTGTACGGAATTTAATGAGGAACGTTCGTAAGAAAGTGCGCCAGCTAGTCTAAAATGGTTAAGTATCTAATGTTGAGAATAATATTCTGTTGTTGTAGTCTAATGTTATCAGTATATCGAATAAAATTTAAATATCTAACACCTGTGAATTATTTGCAGCGAAATCAAAGTGCGTCCATACTTTCTGGGACAGTCTTTAAGACGCAATAAAGTGATTTCAAGCAATGTACAAATCCGAATGTTGAAGTAACGCGAAAAATGAATCCAAGTAGCTTTAGAGGCTTTGAAGATAGTACATTACAGTATTGATACAACATCAATTAGTAAAATTACTGAACCAGGCTTGTAATAATGCCTTATCTTCTTTGGATTTGAGGATATGAAATAATTCGAAGTCATTGGAAAACGATAGCTTTATACGCCTAATCAAAGAATGTATGACGTTTAGATATATTCAATATATAGACGGTACAGGGTTACTTCCTTGAGGAACTCCAGAAGCGACACCAAATGGCAATGTTCAACAGTCTTCTGTTCTCAATACCGTTTCGCGGTCAGTGAGATATTATAGAAGACAATTCAATAATGATCCGTTAAATTCCAGTCTACTTATCTTACAAAATGTTATGTGATGATTGATCTTGTCGAATGCTGCGGATGTAGTCGTGCTTGCTCTATTATTGAAAACTGTTAGAAATACATTTTTATTATGTTGTTTTGTTCCTTACCGGAAAACGACAAATTTCATCCGATACCCCTGGAATTAAATTCGTGCGCTTAAAGTTCATTCGATTCAGGTTCCAGGAAATATGTCGATTCAACCTTAAAATATTGTTATCATTGAGGATTCTGAATGGGGAAACGGAATGATGATTTTGCCCGTTACGGCGAACCCAAAATAAAAACAGATGCTACAAAATTCATCTTTTAACTACTACGAATGAGTATACCCTTAGCATTGTGTTTTCGACAAAAATGAAATATGCATGAGCTTCTCTTGTTTCTGTTTTCGTACTAAAGGGCGAAAAGTTAGTTTTGCTTACAATTCATCGCAAAATAAACATCTATATATTTTGTTTTCACGGTCGACAAATAAACTTCGAGTTAAGCAGGAAACTTTCCATGATAAATAGAGCCAAATGAATCAAATGAAAATTTCGGAGGTCGGTACATCCCCTGCTAAACTGTGCTTCGACAAACCGTCGGAAGATTTTCCCTCGGCAGCCGTGGCGCAACGTTTATCCCCATATTTTACCAACAGGTGCCCGATGAAAAATGCATGAACGTTTTCTGTCCGACGCACGGGTGAGCAAGGGCGTCACGACGTTGTATGACGAATGCCTCATTGTCCCTCCGGCTTCCAGATATGAAAACATTTAGTAGTAGGAAGGTTCATCGTCGTTATCCGTAAAACAGTCCTTCGGTTGTTTTTTGGGATTCGAGCGGTTGGAGGATGACAAACTTTTACGAGTTGAAATGATTGGTTCCATGTAACGTTTACTTTTGTTTTCCGCTTGGAGCACCAGAATTGGAACACAAATTAGGCTTTGTCTTAAGTTGATGTGAATCATCAGAGAATTTCGGTGTAGTGTAAAAAATGCTCAAATAATAAATATACCCATCCTGAACGCTAAAATGAAGAAATATAGGAAACCAATCTGCAGCACAATTATTAAAATATTACTCAGTTTATTCTACTGCTACAACATACGAAGGAAACATACGTTATTAAAGATAAAATCCATACCGTACTTTCCCGGAGAAATCTTGGAACATCATAAACCTAGACATAATCTTGCGACCGAAAATGTACTAATAGAAACGTTAGCTCTACCCAAAAAGGTTTTCAGTTCTTGTCAAACTCACCTAATGCCGCCTACGTTGAGGATGATCCGGTTTTCTCCGTCCATCGCGCACTACTGTTACTGTTGCTGCTGCTGCTGCTGCTGCTGCTCCTGATGTTTGTCCTGCTTGACTCCAGCGTTAAATCATTTTCATAATTCATGACAGTCCATTTGTTTCCTCCGCAGTGGGTGACGCTTTTTACGCTGCTAGGTTTTCACCCACACTTGGTCACTTGGTTTTAGCTTCGCACTGCCGGTTGATTTGTGATTTTCGTTTGCATTGTTCGCTTTATATTCCGCGCCGCAACTAATCAACAATAGTGGCCGCTATTGTGAACAGTTGGAAAAACTTTTTTTTTTGCAGGCGAGAAACAGTCGGTGAAAGTGTTCGGTATTTTTACCGTAATGAAAAGTAGAAGAATTATGAATGAGATATTTGTCTAGTTTTTTTTAATTATTTTTCATTTTTTGCCAATTATTATCTGACAAATTGAGTGTGAGTTTGTCAAAGTTCCAGCAGTTTTATAAAATTCGATGAAAAACCTGTTTAAAGTAAAGCTCATGGTTTTTTGCGGGAGATCGAGAATAACTCTTTCAAGCAGAAAAATATCAAATCAATCAAAAGCAAACGATTCAGAAGAAACTGCTACATTTCGCACAATGAACTGACAAATATTTCACCATCTACATCTAGCAAGGATCACGGATTTCTCTGCCACCTTCAATATACCGGTTTTTAACTATAGATTCCACAGTTCATGCACTTCGATCAAAAATGCAATCAAATTTACATCACATTCCGTTGCATTTGACTGCCTAACGAACCGCTCTCTCACTTGGTTCTTGCTTGGGGGCACCACCTCCGTTCTATTTGCGGTAGTTTTCTTCTGCATCAATAGATCGAAAGAAATTTCCATCAGCGCTACAAATCAAACCTTGGCAAAGCTGACGAATCTGACGACGACGACGACGACGACGACGACGACGACGACTCGATGTTGGCGTTATTGAGTTCGACGCTCGGTGCTGGCTTATGGTATCCTGTCGGCATCAGGCCTGCTCACATCCGGGATGCCGTAACAGACAGGAACTTTTCCACTCACATGCACTCCGTTGCTCTTTGATGCACCAAAATCCCTGGTTTAAGGTTTTTACAACATTTATTTATTTATTTATGTCTGTTTGCTGAATGCATTTTGCATACATTTTTATCGGTCTTCGATGTTGAAAACTGAACAAATACTTGTTGATTTGCGATGCCGGAGTAAATTCAGCCGCGTTTTCCGGTGGTGACTACTTTGTGTGCTTTAGTGTGAGCTGGTGGTTGCCTCGTTCGGTGTCTGCATATCTGCGGGAAACATAAAAGATAGGACATGTTAGAAGGCGGGGGTGGTAACTATTTTGATCAATCAACCGGAAAATTGTAATCTTTTGTTCGTTGCTACAATGGCAGCAATAATATTTGGTTGAACAAATTGAAATCACTGTGACATGCGAAATGTATCGAACAATTTTAGTAGATTGTTTTGCGATTTCAACAGGGGTTTAAACGAGCGTAGCGGTATGAGAATATCTGTGCTGTGTAATCTCTGAAGCGAATGACAGGAAATGAAAAAATAAATAGTGACAAAATCACAAAATCGATTAAATTGATCTGAAACAATCTATCGTTTATTGTTGCCGATTTTAGGTAATAAACAAAAATACAAATTTTGGCCGCACGTAAATAATATCAAATAAGGAAAAGTCACGAGAGCTTCAAAATTCCCTGAATATGATAAATTTTAATCGGCCATAAATGCAATACCTATACCAATTTCATCATTATCTCATCCACGGCTTCAATCGGAAAGCTTCGGCTTCACTGATAACATAAATGGTTGTTCCCAGAACTACAATCATTACAGCTAATTATATTTGTTATGTCCAACTATATCGTTGAGTATAACAATATTTGATGTCGTGATTTATAGGCCAATCCGATTAAGTTTGGTTATTTTAATGAAAATCTATACAGTTATCTTTGCTATATGCTAACTATTTTTTATGCTAAAAAACAAAATTTAATACATAGTGCGCCCCTCAAGTTTCCATAAATCGTAAAATAAACAAGATATCTTGAGTTTTTCAAATTTATTATTCGAAGTATTCTCCCTTCGATTTAATACATTTCTTACAGTGATTCAAAAGTGATTCAAATGCGTGCTCCAGCTCGTTTTGTGGAAAAGTCTCCAATGCTCATGTCGTAGTCGTTTTGATGGTCTCAACATCTTGAAAAAAGCGTTCTTTCAGCTTAAACTTAAGCTTCGGAAACAAGAAGTCACACGGCGCCAAATCAGGTGAATACGGTGGGTGGACCAGTACACAAACTTGATTTCGAAAGTCAGCGCGAAAATCGGATCGAGTACGCCCAGGGCTTGCAAATTGAAGCAACGAATATTAACAAAAGAGTTTCACCCTCTGTGCTATTCACACACATTCGTATGTCAGGTAAAATACACAGCGCAACCCAAGCAAGAAGGACTGCTTCGTTCGTTCATTAGTTCATGAATATGCCCGCTAGCTGACACCTATGCTTCATGAGGTTAGCATTTGATGAATGATTCTCCTATTGAAGATGCCTATGAAGAAACTAGATTCAATACTTTTAGTTCCGACACGGAACGACCGAAATCAGCATTTTCGCGAAAAATTTAGTTGATTTGCTGATTTTAGTTAGTTATTTTTTGAAACAACTAAAAAAATCTTACTTTTGCTGATTTAGATTTTTTATTCTCATTCCCTTAATAATAATAAAATATTTGTTGAAATGACTATATTTTTTAGTTGAATTCACAAATTAAACGTACTGTCATTTCTTAGCTAAGGCACACTTCATATCCAGTCAACTAATTTTTTAGTTGAATTAAAGAAATATAATGTTGTTTTCAACCAATATGAATGGTTGAATTGGCTTCTGCAATCTGCAGCTATATGGCGCCCTGTCACCGAAACGGTAACACCTTAATGACTACTAGCCACTAGATGGCACACTACTGCCGAAAAAAATTCAGACGCGGTTGTCTTTTCTATATTGGCAGGTATAAATACGATGTTGTGTTGGAGAAAAAGACATAAACGAAACGTAAACATCTTTTTGAATTTTTTTTCTTCTAAATCACTGTTTCTTCATTCTCACTGAAAACTTTGAGCACTCGGAAAACAAAAACCGAATACAAATAGTACACCGGACGGCGCAGCTCGGAAGGTTTGAAGATACAAAAAACCTTCATCACAATTAGAGTGAAACATTCGAAATTCACATCACTGTTCTGCGTAAAAACATTATTACGCACAATCGCTTCAAGTGCGCACAAATTCTGAATAAATACATTTTCCACTAACAGTTTACGTCATTTTTACATATCGGTTTAGAAAATTATATAGGGATATATCGTAACACATGCGAAAAACATCTAAACAATTTGCGAGCAGTTTCAACAAGACTGTCCCTTTTAGCTTTTTAATGGATTGTTTTGCTTTGACACTGCTGTCCTTCAGTAATGACGGTGATAGATAAATAGAATCAAAGTTTCTGATTTTAATAACGAAATTAGTTGTCAATGAGAATTTCGTGTTGGATTGAAATATTGCTGGTTTGTGTCCAGAATATTCGCCAACTAAACACATTCTCTAAAAATAAGAGTTTTTTTCAGCACAGTAAATTCTACATTTTAACTAATTTTATAGTTATTTTGGAAATTTTGTTGTTAGAATCAACTAATTCAAAAACAGTAATACGAATTAGGCGCAGAGCTAATTTCGGTCGTTCCGTGGATGAATATTAATTTAAAGAACATTAATTTTAGTGTTCATAGGATATAAGCACAGTGTAAGTTCCCAAGAAACAAATTGATTGGTTCGAAGATGAGCTCAAATGCAAAATTTCTGCTTTAAAATGTTTAAAGTATGTTTGAAATGTGATCAAATTTGGTCTTGGAATGCGAACATTATGTTCAAAAATGATTTCTGTAAACCTACACTGTTGAAACACCGTAAACATTGCCTATATGACTTTACTTCGCGTCTTGTAGCAAGCCGTGAAGCAAGGCCTTCTTTCTCGTACAATACTAACGAGAACGAACCCTTCATTTCATTACATTGCCATGGATTGCTTAGTTCATGTGTTAACTGAGCTCTCAGCACAGGCAATTTACTAGGCAAGGGAATTGGTCTGCTCAGTAGTATGAACTCTCACGCATCCAGTTTCTCTCTAATATAGGTCTCTCATTCAGCTATGTCAAGCAAAGTGTTCACAGCAGATGTTTTTTTGTTGCTTCGTTCGTTTGAGGATTCACAATACAAGCCCTGAGTACGACGAATTCAGGTTATCGAATGCTTTAAAATTTCGACTGTTATATGCACTTCCGGCACCGGAACCCGAGAACCGGTATAATCAAAGTCGGTTCGTACGGCCACCAACTAACATGACATACAAACTTTGCTAGCATGCACACTAAATTACGATTTATATGTTTGTTGCATCCGAAAACATGCAGTAGATTTTGGTAGGACCATAAGACCTTTCAATTGATCCTAAAATTGGGAATAACGGTTTAGAGTCCAGTTTATAACATTTTGTACGGTTTTTGTTCCGCCAGTTTAAGTGACGGTGTACAATATTGAACACACTTTACCCTATAACTCCGGAACCGGAAGTCGGATCCAGATGAAATTCAGGAATTCCATATGGGACCGGAATACCTTTAGTTTGAATCTAAGTTTGTGGAAATCGGTCAAACTATCGCTGAGAAAAGTGAGTGAGATCCATTTTGGTATATATGACCACTATCTCCGGTACTTCCGGAACCGGAAAATGGGAATCAGGATAGCCGGAATCGGTTTGGTTAGTTGCCTACTGATAATGACTATCGATTTGTGTAGTTTTTAGACCAGTAGAATTTTTTTTACGTTTTTTGTTTCGCCGGTTTAAGTGACGGTGTACAATATGTAACACACTTTACCCTATAACTCCGGAACCGGAATGAAATTCAGGAATTCCGTATGGGACCACGAGACCTTTCATTTGAATCTAAGTTTGTTAAAATCGGTTCCAGCCATCTCCGAAAAAACCTAGTGAGATTATTTGACACATACGCACACACACACACAGATATTGCTCAGCTCGATGAACTGAGTCGAATGGTATATGACACTTGGCCCTCCGGGCCAATTTTCACTAGTCGGTTTTTCAAGTTTATTATTTATTTATTATTACATAACCTTTCTATATGAGAAAGGCAAAACGTGCTTAATCCACCTAGCAGTGAGATGATACCATTTTTATCAATCCGCATGTGTTTTTTGCATGAATATTCTTCGGTGTTTCAATTTTCATGACATTATTCTAATGTCCGTCGTTTTAAGTGGCAATTTGAGATTTTAATCACTCATTACTCTGTAATGTCGATTAAACATTTCATGATATGTCGAAGCAATTTCCAGAGCCGGTATTCAGAAACCAGCATAACCAAAACCGATTCGTATGGCCATATGACGAATAAATTGCAATATATTTGAGTCCAACTTTAAAGCTTTTAGGGATTGTCAACTTCAATATCACTTTGAATTTTAAAAATGATTCTACAATTCCAGAATCGGAAGTCAGAATTGGACAAACCTTGATTTATTTTAATTTGAACTTTTGTTTCTAAAATTCGATTTGGTTTTTTTTGAGAAAACGATTGAATTTTGAGAAACGATTCGATGCTGGAACCGGAATTCGAAATTCGGTGTAGCCGAAGTCAGACAAATTCACCTAATTTGCTGTATAGTTTACAGTTGTTTCAAAATGTTTGAAAATCAATGTAGACATCTTGAGAAATCGTAGTGCGAATTAAGTTTTTGGGTATCTTCCGAATCGAAAACTGAATACCACTAAAACTAAAATAAGTTTATTTGGTTATCGACTATCCAAATCTGCTAACCCGATAAACCTGATTAATTTATGTGAAACAGACATTTTTATACTAATCACCCTGTAGTTTTATACTAATCACAGTTGGCTCTGACTGAAAAACAAAATGTTTTATAGAATCTTAAAACTTTTCATTTGAATCTTAGATGATTCTTAGATTTCATTTGAATCTCAGATCGGTTCAGCCATCTACGAGAAAAATGAGTTACACAATTTTTATTTAATTTTATTTTCACATGTCATCCTGTAGCTCCGGAACCAGAGGTCGGAACCAAACGTAATTCAGGAACCTTTTTTGGGAGCATACGACTTTTCATATGAATCTGAGTTTGTAGAAAACGGTTGAGTCATCTCCGAAAAAAAGTACGGGTGTGTAATGTCAGAGACATAACTGGATGTCGTGAATACGAATAAAACTGGCACGATTTCTTTATACTTTCGAATTTGAATTGATGGTTGATTTATTGTGTGAATTTCGAAACTTTCCCCCTTTTCATTAATAAAATTTTCAACGATTTTTGACGTCGATTATCTCATTTTGGATTTGCATATTTCATTGAAAGAAACTATCAAGATGCTGTACAGGATTCATTTCTGCCTTTTAGAAGGCCCAAATTGTGGAATTCTCTACGATATTTAGCACAGTTCGGAACATTTATCTCGAACGATTTTCGCACAGCGAAAAGTGCACGGAGCAAATCATATCATTTTGGATTTTCACTAAACTGATGATTTCTACCTTCGATTTGCAAAGAAGTAATCTTAATAGTTCTTAACACAACATTTAGAGCCATTAGAACGGCTGATTTTATATAATGTTGTCCACTTTTCGTTTCTTGTTTGCTTTCTCTCCAATGCAAACGACCAGCAGCTGATGCAATCGTTCTTGCTTGAATTGAAACTAGCTTTGCGAACAAACCGACATATCCGCTCGCAGTGCCAAATGATGCGAAACAAGTTTAATGCGTCTTCTCGCCTTAACGACCGAAAAGCAAATGAGAACTACGACCTGAGCGTTTGAGATTTTTAACCACGCAGAAGGAGCGCTCTCCGATGCCGCTGTTTGAATACGTCTTCTCGCCCCGACGTCTGCTTTCATCCAACGCACAAGAAGAAATGATCGATTTTCGACAACGGTTCCCCTTCTATAACGTTCAGTTGAAATTGCTGATCATATTTTTGATGAAATAGTGAAAGAATTATGTTGCTGCCATTAATACAAGTCGAGATATTCACGATTAAGTTCTGCCC
The DNA here is from genome assembly GCF_030247185.1 of Malaya genurostris. NCBI lineage: Eukaryota > Metazoa > Arthropoda > Insecta > Diptera > Culicidae > Malaya > Malaya genurostris. The sequence goes on from NC_080571.1 coordinate 326,108,022, forward strand.
ATTCTTCCATATGGCTAATTTTGAAAAGGCGCCCCATAGTAAAGTAAGTCGTATTCACGACAAAATTGAGTGAAATTATTTGTCACACACGTATTTGCTGATCTCGACGAACTGATTCGAATGGTATATGGCTGTTATGTTCTTCCCGCATTTATTGCTGTAAGTAGTTTAAATGAATATAATTATGGAATTACTTTCAACTCGAAAATGCTGATATCATCTGGTTTACATATTCGAAAGATTATGTTGCCAAAATCGAACCGTGCTAAAATCGGTCCGAAGCAAATTGTCATAAAAAAGGATGCTGTACACAGTCTTTTTGGTACTTAGAAACAATTGTATGTAACAGTATAAAAAATCGTGTTTCACGTTGCTCCAAAGCATTTCTTTGCCATACAGCGCACAAACTCCTACTGCTGGAATAGAGGGAAAATTCGCTTATACAAAAATGTCGATATCTCCGTTGAAAATGAACGGATTTTAACAATCTATGGCTTGTTTGATAACTATTACCGTGCGGAATCTAAGTATAGAAAAATATTCTTTTTCCAAGGTCAAGTGTGACAGATACGGTTAAAAAACTAAAAATTTCGACATAAAACTTCGTATAACTCAAAAAGTAAACATCCGATCTCAAAACCATTCAATAGCGTTTTGGGTGACGGGGAGACCTTTCATTTACGACTAGTTCGATCAAAATCGGTCCAGCCATCTCTGAGATCTCGACCTCTTAGTTGACAACACACACACACACACACACACACACACACGGACATTTGTTCAGTTCGTCGAGCTGAATCGATTGGTATATGACATTCGGCCCTCCGGGCCTCGGAAATTTTTCTAAAGCTTGAGCAAGTTCTATGCCTATATTTTATATACAAAAAAAAATAGGTAACAATCCATGAAATTCAATGGAATAGTTTTTATTGGCTGCAAAAATCGCCATCCTGCACGTTTTACCCCAAAAGCCCAGCAGTTTTAGGGTTTTCTGTAGTATTTGTTCTGTAACTTGAAAAGAAATCGGGTGCGGTCTACTGAAATAGTTTGATTTTATGTGAAAGTGTCTGTAAAATCGAATGGAAGAGTATACAATGGCCGCACGAAACGTTTTGGTTGCTATTTTACCACAATTCCTCCAATATGTGCAATTTTCATCTAAATCACCCTTAAGTCTCAAGCGAACCACGTTGAAAGCACACGAAAACTATCTTATATTATGTAAAAAAATCCGCAAAATCGAATGGAAGAATCTTCACTGGCCGCACGAATCGTTCTGGTGACTGTTTTACCCCATTTCTTTATTTCATGATATCTTATTGTAAATCGTCTTTAAATCTCGGTAAAACTTATTGGAAGTTTACTGAATCTAGCTTATCTTATGTAAAAAAGTCTGTAGAATCGAATGGAAGAACCTACACTGGGCGCACGAAATGTTTTGATGACTAGTTTACCCCATTTCCTCCATTTTATCGTATTTTATTGTACATCGGTCTTGCAAGAAGTTTTACCAAGATTTAAGGACGATTTACAGTAAGGATCTCATGAAATGGAGAAATTGTGGTAAAATAGTCATTAAAACGTTTTGTGCGGCCAGTGAAGGTTCTTCCATTCGATTCTACAGACTTTTTTACATAAGATAAGCTAGATTCAGTAAACTTCCAATAAGTTTTACCGAGATTTAAAGACGATTTACAATAAGATATCATGAAATAAAGAAATGGGGTAAAACAGTCACCAGAACGTTTCGTGCGGCCAGTGAAGATTCTTCCATTCGATTTTCCAGACTTTTTTACATAATATAAGATAGTTTTCGTATGATTTCAACGTGGTTCGCTTGAGACTTAAGGGTGATTCGACTGTTTATATTTAGTGTCATAGCAGTTAATTATAAACTGTTACGCACTGACGATTCGAAAACTGAGCGTAGAGATAGAATCACTTATATATGTATACTTACAATATACTATTTAATAAGCCTTAAGGGCTGAGGCCAGTGTGTTTTAGGGCGTTTTAGAGGGCTATTTTCACGCTTCAAAACTGATTTTCTCAGAAACGGTGACGAATATAAAAAAAAAAACAACTGACAATCTCTTAGAAAATTAGTATAGATTATTCTGTTAAAATATCAATGATTCATTGACATTAGCGGTTGGGAATGTGTTTTTTCCGAAGGAAGAATTGCATAGCTGAAAACGCCGTCTTTCAACTTGTCCATTGAATATCTCGCCTTCAAAAGCATGGATCAAAAATCTATCCTGACCATGTCTAGATATTTTAATTTAGATGCGATTAGTGCATAAAACATATAGCTTGTCGCAATAAAAATGAAGTGAATGTTATTTTTATGAAGGTAAGTCGATTTCTATAGACGCACCATTTTGTCTGCTCTTGTTTCCTGGTAACGTAACGAAACATGAAAGAGAAATAAAATCGGCTCAGACAGGCTGCCAAACAAGCCGTAGCTTTATTGGATTTTATGTGATGTAGTCAAACTTGTAATCGAAAATATCAAAACTTTCTTGGCCACCCGGCCACATTTGCACATTTGAGAGAGAGCATGAAGAAAAATGTAATACGCAGAGCAAGCCACGTGGTTATGCGCGACCAGCCTTTTTGAGACGATTTTATTTCTCTCTCATGTTTCGTTACGTTACTAGGGAACTGGAGCAGAAAACAATGGCGCCACCATAGAAATCGATTTTACTTCACAAAAATATCATTCACTTTATACATATTTATCGCGACAACCTATATGTTTTTCCCAAGTAACATTTTTTATATTATTAAATACTTGTAGCTGTCTTCAATGCTACATAATAAATCTTGCAATAAAACTTTAAACTCCACGAAAGCCTACTGAAAACCTCTATAAGAGCATGTTCCTGTCAAGTGGACCATTCTTCATAAGGTTTATAAATCAAAATGAAGAATCAGCATAAACCTGCTTTAAAACTCCAAATTCAAGAAAATTTTGAAACCAGCTTTACGATCAACATTAAATTTCTTTGGATGGAATGAATTCCGCTATGAATAAACTGTCGTTTTGATGATATTTTTCTTGACTATGTGTGTCATGTCTACTTTGAATGCAATCAGTAAGAATATATTATATTTTAATTACGGGTTTGAGACCTTTTCCGAACGTAAAAACGTTATGCGCTTTTATTTTTATCGTGAATGTAAGGATAAAAATAAGAATTATAACTAATCGCCTTGAAATGAATGCGGTTTTTGCGAAAGTCTTCATGATTTATGAAAATTATTTTTTGTGCTTCTTCGTCATTTTTGTATAAAACTATTTCGTGGCGTTAAAACTTGTGCATACATTCTGAAAACGAATTATGAAAGTCCATCATATTCCCTCGTTTTTGCATTTCACAATTTATTTGATGTCAATAAATGCTACGGTATAGAACATCATAATGGCGGCCATGAAATTTCCTTTAATGCAAATTACACTTAACCTAAGTAGCAATAAATCAAATAGCCTACAACTAATGTGTCATAAATGTACTTTAAAACCTTTAGATTAATGAAAGAATTTAACGGACAATAATGTTTTAAAAAAAATGTTTGAAAGCAATATTAAGAGTGTTGCATGGTTTTATTCTACTACAAATTGTTTTATTTTTAGTTCTGTTGTTAGTGTAGGTGAAAGGTTTTATAGAAGCTTTGAAAACTATGATATTACTGGTTAAAAGAGACACTTATTATAGTTGTCATAAAACAGGTAGTGATTGAAAAATCAATTATAAAACTCCTATAAATTATAATCAAAACCATAAGGCATTCGAATTGTTATTTGGGTTTATGCACTAATCGCATCTAAATTAAATTATCTAGACATTGTCAGGACAGATTTTTGATCCATGCATTTGAAGGCGAGATATTCAATGAACAAGTTGAAAGACAGCGTTTTCAGCTATGCAATTCTTCCTTCAGGAAAAAGACTTTCCTGACCGCTAAGATCAATGAATCGTTCTGAAATTGTCACAGAATAATCTAAACTAATTATCTAATAGATTGTCGTTTGTTTTTTTTACATTCGTCACCGTTTATGAGAAAATCAGACTTGACGCGTGAAAATAGCACTCTAAAACGCCCTAAAACACACTGGTCTTAGCCCTTAAGGGGTTACACCACTGCAGAAAATAAAAGAAAGACTTTTTTGGAAATTATTTTGGGATCCAAAAAATGGAGTAATCCGAATTTTGTATAAAGCACTTTTTAGTATGTATATTTAAATACAAAAAATGATCAGTTTTAAAAATTGAAAAACAAAATAGCGACATTTTCGCGAAAGTGCTGCATTTTGACGGGCGGAAACAAAAGTCAAGTAAATCTTGAACAATCGATTCAAAAATCTTACAGAATATTTTCGATAGTTATCTCTACATAGGTACGTAGGGGTTTTTGAAAATTGTGTATATTTTTTTATGAACAATTTTGTGATGAAAAAATGCGGTTTTATTTTCAAAAGCCTGCCATTTTACAGAAAATCAATTTATTAAAATAAAACCCTACGTACCTCTGTGGAGATAACTATATTCTGTAAAATTTTTGAATCGATTGGTCAAGATTTACTTGACTTATGTTTCCGGCCGTCAAAATGCAGCACTTTCGCGGAAATGTCACCAAGCCGCCATTTTGTTTTTCAATTTTTAAAACTGATAATTTTGTTGTACTTAACGATATGTACATATAAAAAAGTGCTTTTACAAAATTCGGATTACTCCATTTTTTGAATCTCAAAATAATTCCCCAAAAAAGTTCTTCTCTTTTTTTATACAGTGGTGTAACCCCTTAAGCAAGCAGATCAAAATTTATAATTTTATTTTCATTTAGTGTTCGTATCGTAATACAATTTGGGTTTGTTCTGATTTTTATTATAGGCTTTGCCTGAATAGCCTGTTCCATGCAAATGAAACTTTGGATTTTAGTATGGGACCTAAAGAGCTTTCATATGAATTGAAGTTTGTGAAAATCGGTTAAGCCAACTTCGAAAAAAGTTGTTCCACTTATTTTCACAATTTTTGCACATTTTACCCCATAATTCCGGAACCGGAAGTCGGATCCAAATAATATTCCGGGCTTCGGTGCAAAAGTCGATTTTCACAGTGATTGCATAACCTTTCTATATGAACGGATGAAAGCAAAAATCGGATAAGTGCACCTTAAAGGACTATTCACACATATCCGGTCCGGTTCAGTGCCGGCACGACACCGTGCACGGATACTGATATTATTTCATTCGTTTTCTATGCGCGCATTCACACCATTCCGGCACAGTGCCGTTTCAGTGCAGCTCGCCGTCAGTGTCGCGTCCGTCCGGCAAACTCAAATTCGTCGTCACCGATATTTTTCATTTTCACTGAAGTCGGTATGTCATTGCATTGGCTGTGCCGGAACGGAAACAGCACGGAAACGGAACGGAAGGGTACCGATAAAAAAGAACACTGACGGCGCACTGAAGGCACTTTCACTGAACCGTCACGGAACTGAAATGTGCGAATAGTCCTTAATTTGGAAAACCCGTTTAAGTATTTTTGAATGCAAAAATCGAATAAAAACATTGGGAGCAAAAACCGGACATGGATTTAGCAATGCAAGAATCGTTTAAAAATATCTTTTCTGCAAGAACCGGACAAAATAACTTTGAATGCAATAACCGGACAAAAATTAGCCGGTTATTTCAAAACAAATGTATCTATCCGGTTTTTGCATTCAAAGTTTTTACAAAAATCAGAACTTTTTCTATTGCCTACAGCGGTATTTCTAGAAGTCATATGCATTCCGTCATTGAGTCATTTGCCAAGTAATAATTTTGATACCCACGCCACAGCCACGTGCTTAGGCTCGAAATGACGAATCATATGGATCAAGTATGCATGTGAAATCTCCACACAAAACAACTCGTAGCGCACCAAACAATTTTTTCAACGAACTAGTATTCTTTTCTTCGACGGCCCAACACTTATGCAACTCGTTATGCGCCAAACACCTATCGATGATCTAGCAAGCATAGACAACTTTTTCTACGGAAAATTCCATTGTTCATACAAAACAACTTTATGGGTTTATCCCACTTTTCCGACAAGTTTTCCCATTTGGTTTGCTGTACGAACCCGGTGGGGGCGAAAACTGCTCAAACAAGAAAAGAATCATGTAAATCCGTCCATCCGTTCCAATGTTCTGAACCTTTGCAAGTGCATTGGAAAATTCCATGAGCGTTGGAAAATGTTCGTTTCGCAAAACCCGGCGCATATTACGACGTGAACATTTCAAAAGGGCCTTAAAACAATTGACAGATTCTCTTTGTTTACTTTCTCTTTCGATTATATCTGCGTTATTACGTAATTGTTCGTTACATGTATGATACTATTACAAAGCTGGAGATATTTTCTTTCATTCTATATGAAAATTTGGTAAGTGAACGTGAAAATTTAGATATTAATAACAGAAGAGAAAGTAAACAAAGAGAATGGAATCGTTGGTTTATGTGCCCTTATGAAATGTTCACGTCGATTAGAAACTCTCACCCCCAGTCAAACTTTTCGTCATAAGTTTAAAACTGATTATTGGTTCACGAATTTTTGGAACACATTTCGAATTATGATAATTTTTCCTGATTTCCAAAGGTCCGATACATTGAAAAAAATCGAATTGTTTTAAACAAATATATAAAAATAATAAAAAAATAATTTCGGTCTATTTTACAAGAAGTTTAAGTTTTTTGAATTACCTGCGATTTGTGCACGGAACGACCGAAATTAGCTCTGCGCCTAATTCGTATTACTGTTTTTGAATTAGTTTATTTTAACAACAAAATTTACAAAATAACTATAAAATTAGTTTCAATTGAGAATTTACTTTGCTGAAAAAAACTCTTATTTTTAGAAAATGTGTTTAGTTGGCGAATATTCTGGACACAAACCAGCAATATTTCAATCCAACACGAAATTCTCATTGACAACTAATTTTGTTATTAAAATCAGAAAATTTGTTTCTATTTATCTATCACCATCATTACTGAAGGACAGCACAAAGAAAACAAAAATGAAATTGGTTTTATTAACAAGTTTATTAGCCAAAAACTCATGAGAAGTGTCAGAGCAAAACAATCCATTAAAAAGCTAAAAGGGATAGTCTTGTTGGAACTGCTTGCAAATTGTTTAGATGTTTTTCGCATGTGTTACAATATATCCATATTTAAATGTTTAACCGGTATGTAAAAATTCCGTACACTGTTAGTGAACAATGTATTTTTTCAGAATTTGTGCGCATTTGAAGCGATTGTGCGTAGTAATGTTTTTACCCGAAACAGTGAAGTGAGTTTCGTTGTTGCGCTCTAATTATATATGTCAAATAATGATGTCAAATAAATCTTCCAACCTCTGGGCTACGCCGTCCGGTGTGCTACTTGTATTCGGTTTTTGTTTTCCGATTGCTCAAAGTTTTCACTGAGAGAGTCGATTTCGCGAAGTCGAATGAAGAAAACAGCGATTCAGAAGAAAAATTTTCAAAATAAAGTTGATGTTTTGTTTATGGCTTTTTCTCCAATACAACATCGTATTTATACCTGCCAATATAGAAAAGACAACCGCGACTGAAATTTTTTTCGACAGTAGTGTGCCATCTAGTGGCTAGTAGTCATTATGGTGTTAACGTTTTTTCGGTGACAGAGCGCCATATAGCTGAAAATTGCAGAAACCAATTCAACCATTTACGTTTTATTTCTCTATACCACTGACAGACATGTAATTTCCGTACAATGATTTCTGTACAACGTTGTACGCGTACAACGATGAGGTGACAGACATGTTTTGCGCACAGAATGAATGTATTGTGAAACGAAACAACTCAAAATTTAGCTTAATTTCCCAGCTCCGATGATCGATAATATAAAAACCAAAATTATTGCGGTTTAAAGTGTATTACTAGCAACTAATTTATGACAGATATAATCAAAGTCTCTCTTAGCTATGAAACTATTTGTGTGTTGAGTGTTCATTGGATGACAGTAACACTCATATCATTGTTTTTACCGTAACATTCACTGATAAAAATATAAAACAAATATAAATAAAAAATGGAGGAAATATGAAAGGCTTTTAGAACTAATTTTCGGAACACGAAAACTATTTTTCATTCAACGACCCAGATTTCTACCAAAAAGGTGATGAATCACTTAATTTTGTTTGTAAATCATGCCGACTTTTGCCAAATTCGCATAAACTTCAATGTTCAGTCATAATTCCTTTTCACCCGCATATTGACGATACATATAAGAGCGCATAAACCATTAACATTGAGTCTCGAAATAGTAATTAAATCTAAGATATTATTAGTATGTAACCATCAGAAACGGCATGGCACACACATATTCCAGAAAAATTCTATCAACGTAACAGTTTATTCATTACGAAATTTTCATGAAAAGGATTATGTTCATCATAAAGCTGAATTTAAAACCTTCTTGAATTTTGAATCATTCCAAAATAGATTTGACATGGGTTTGATGCTTTACTTTGCATCATAAATCTTATGAAAAATGGATATAATCTCATAATGGTTTTATTAGGGTTTTGAGGAGTTTAAAGTTGTTATGCTATATTTATGAAGTAAAGCTGAAAACTATTACAAGTATTTTTTAAATTAAACATATAACTTGGTACGTGTTCTGCTTCAATTCCCTCACACTGAAAGACATGATTCGCTGTTCTTTCTATTCATACCCAAAATAAGACTCTTTCTAAACAATTTAATAACAAGTTTTCTTTCCATCCAACGGCATTCAATCCGATGACACAAGACGAAGTAATAAGAAGATTTAGAGTTTCCAGAAGTCATCAATAAACAGGATGATTACACAATTGGCTTTTTGATGTATTGGATATTTATCGTTTATTATTTCCACATGTGAAATCAAAATATGAATCATTATGTTTTTAATTCAATTTCAACAATAAATTTACTTGCTATTGAATAGAAAACAATTACTCAATAGTGCTGATTTTCTGTACAAATGTGAATAAATTGTTTTCCTTATTTGCATTTCAAAACTTCACCAAATTTATGAATATTTCTTGGTTTGTCTGCTTTTTGAAAATATGCTACAAGTATATAGGTTTTATGCTGCTTGTTGGCATTTTACCAAGATTTTTTTTCAAAATAAACGAAAGTTGTTTATTATTTGATACTCAGAAGAAGGAAATATTGTTTCATGAGTTCACCATCGATCGCTATTGGCGCTGGTAGCAGTAAACAGTGATGTGATTTTGCACAGTCCAACGATAAATGACCGTAGTATGGAAACCACCGTTGTATCATGATGCTCGCGTGATACCACCGTGATTTAGGGTGACAGACAAGTGATTTCATGGAGTACAGTGATTCCGATATCACATGTCTGTCATAAGCAAATTCAACTAAAAAGTTAGTTGAATGTATATGAAGTGTGCCTTAGCTAAGAAATGACAGCACGTTTAATTGGTGAATTCAACTAAAAAAATAGCCATTTCAACAAATATTTTATTATTATTAAGGAAATTAGAATTAAAAAATCTAAATTAGCAAAAGTAAGATTTTTTTAGTTGTCGCAAAAAGTAACTAACTAAAATCAGAAAATCAACTAATTTTTTCGCCAAAATGCTGATTTCGGTCTTTCCGTGTGAAAGTTTCATTTGAATGTGTTCATGTGTTCTTTCTATTTGATAATATTAGTTTAAAGACACACTGCTAAGATGCCGAGGGAGATGTTTATGTGTTAAAGAATGGCATGATTTTGTTGGAAAGTTTTATAGATCAAATAGACATACTTGAGTTAAAAAAAAACATTTTTAACGAATTCTGACCCTTTCTGAAGCCTTTCTGTAATTTGTAATATCTAAAAAAAAATTTCTTGTTCGCGACGACAATTAGAAAAAAGTGTATTCAAAATACACATTCACCTGTTTGTACATCATTCCTGAGTCGAATTATCCCTTCCATCCCATTTTCTTCATTCAAATCAGAGCAAATCGATCCTGATTTATCCATCTTTTCTGTTGGTAATTCCAGGAATTGCTTCCGCAGTAAATAGATATCCGAAGGGGTGCGTTTGTTTATGAGGCTATTCAAAATAATGAGGTCTCCTAATTACTTATATGCGGATTACTCAGACTGTTATTGCCGAGCCTTGATAAAGTTGACTTAGGCCAATGTGATATAAACAGACGTGGTTTTTAGTTTTACTTGGCTTGCTGAAGCAAAGTTGATTTCACTAACACAAAAGAGTTGTGTTTGCCCCACCTGTTTCTATCACATTGGACTTAGGCAACACATATCCCATATTCCGAACTTTTGGCTAGTTGGGAGTAATTGACACTTGACGGATATTGTTATTGCCGTGTTTTCCGAAATAGTTTGCTGTTGCCTTATGCAGCTGATGATATTTTCGATTTATTTCGATTTTATTTTTCCAAACAGCTACAGTAAACTTATTTCTTAACCTGTCCATTTGAGGTATCATCTCGATTCGCTCTACTGCTAAGTGAATTGCTAAAACTCCAAAGCAGCCTAATCAATTTGGGTCGAATTTGCTGGCTGAAGTAATTTCCGACGTTTCAATTCCGCACGATACACTTCCAGTGCCTGCCGAACAATTTATCACCATCAATCCGGAACGAAACTCCAGCAGCAGCAGCAGTTTCGGATTTTCGAATAATTTCGAATGAATTGGCCTTGCTTCAAGGACCATTAATTAAACTTCCCAGCCTGGCATTATTTTTCGCTCGTCCGCGGCGGTTTGCTGCCACCCGTAACACATTTCCACCAACTTGGCGGCAGATGTTACTGTGCATGACTGGGGAGCATATAAATTCACTTACAGTTCATAAACATTTCAAACGGGGAGGTTTCTCGAAACGTGGCCTACGCTCGCCGTTTTTGCCTGGCGGAAGCAATCCCAAGAAATCAGTTTCTTCTTTGTACTCGCCTCGGTTCCGGGGCCCTGTCTGATTCAATTATTGCTTGCCCACAAGACAGACCGGTCGCTTCTTAGATTCATACACTGGAACTGGCTGGAAAATTTATTATCGTGTTAAAAGTGGAGGTTTGAACTTGACTGTACGATCATTTGTTCCGCCTTTCGCCATTCGTGCAGATGGCGTTCTCCGACGTTTGATTGCAACTTTTGCTCAGAGTGGATTTTCCGTTTTAACGGAATCGTTTGATGTTGGAATGTGAAAATCCCGGCGGAATTGTGAATTGCTACAGTTAACAAAGTTTTCAGGATATGGAAATTTGCATTAATAATCAAGGTAATTAGTAGCATCAAAAGTAAAAGGCATAGTTCAAAGCAAATTAACCCCAGGAGCGTCGAACTGGTATAGATTTCGAATTCTCTATTAAGTTCGCTTGTTTTGTACGGCTTGAAAGTTTTATCGGTGTGTTCGTTATCCATTATGTATTAATTCTGTGGGTCACTCTCCATCGCCTATCTGGCTACCAAATAAACATGGTTAAATTATCTATTCGTTAGTGTGGACTTCAGTGCACAGATCGTTTGACCCACATTGGAAGGCTTCGGTACCCAAATTATTTGGTTAACCCTTGAAATCGTTTCTATTTATGCCATTAATCCCCAGGAGGGGTTTGTCCAGATACATGCCCATTGAATTACGATGAAAACCCTTTTCGGATATTCATGCCTCCTTTATTCTATTCACGTCCAATTCACAACACATTACAATTATAAATCTCCTTTTGTTCTTCCAGTACCAGTACTCGACATTGAACTTCACTGTCTTTACGGTCTGAAAAGTTCACCCAAATCCTTACGATAATCATAATCGTTGTAGCGTTAGTCGGTGTTCCCGCCGTTGTCATCGTCGCCTTTGTCGTCACTGCCCGTCCCAGTCCAAGAGACCAATTTCACAACCGAGCTGTCTTTCTTTGTAGGAACTTGTTCCGGGTCATTACGTGTTATCTGGATTTGTGTCCTCCAAGTTCAACGACTGTTCGTTTCTTTGTTCCCACAGACATAAAGGCTGGTTGATTTGGAATGCCGGTGACATTGACGGGCATAATTGGAATCGGCTCCCAGTCGGATGGAAAGAATTTGGATTCGATAGCAAAATTACCTTCTGCAGTGCCATTTCGAGATCGATGCAGTGAGAGCGAAAGTCGACAGAAGCTAGTTTAGGAATCAGAAAATTTTCTGACTAGAATCAGATATCATCGGAACCCGGAAATTGGAAAGTTGGTTAGGATCGATCTGCGGACTAGGTCAGTCAGAGAAATGAACTTTATTACTGTCAGATATGTAGGAATGGAGCGTTGACTTTATTTCATCAAGTGATAAAGTTTATTATAAAATTTTTGAAGAATTGATTTTGATTTTGATAATGGCATTCTGCGGTCAATCAATTCGACCGTGACGTAGGACTCCGTCTTTCTCTACCAGTATCTTTGAGTATTTTCTCTAATTCTTTCACGAAACGAATGGAAAGAGATGTAAAACTGTTGTTAATACCACGTTTATCACGAAAACATTGTTTAAATAGTGAAAAAATAGGTCAAAAAAGATGGGTGGGTAATGTCAGAGACATAACTGGATGTCGTGAATACGAAAACAACTGACATGTTCCTTAACACTTCCGAACAGAGCTAATAAAAGTAATTTTCATTGACTGAAAAATAGATGAAAATGACAAGAAATTACTGTCACTCTCAGCTTCGCTTGCCAACTATGAGAACGAAATCCATGTCAGTCAATGACATAAGCGGGACAGTAGTTTCAAAATTGTGTTTTTTCTTTCATTTGCCCTTTCAGTCATTTGCAGTTTTCAGTGAAAATCCTATAGTATGCAGTGTCGATATTCAAGCAAAGCTGTGAGAATTGAAAATGACAGAAAAAGGTTTCACAAAGTTTTAACTGTTGGTGCTCGAATTTGTGGTAGTTTTGGTTTCCAAGGAAGTTCTGGGATGTAATTACTTCGATTTGCATTTTTTAGTCACTTTTTATAGCCAAGCGTCACAGAATACATCGATACATCGATGAAAGAATGAGAATTTAAATTCTACAGTTGCTACATGAAGACGTTAGTTTGGTTTCGTCTTGTCACAGGGGAAAGAGTGACGTTGGCATTTACGATCTCTCATTTTTTCGATGAGAAACGAAAATGTTTCCTCTCTTTGTTTCTTCTGGTGTCGGTCATTTACGAATGAGACAGTAAAACATTGAAAATGAGACTGTTGGAATAGTTTCTTTCATTGAGAATGCGTGGCAATTTTAAGCACTGCTTCCGAATATCAATTAGTTGATCAATTGTATGAATTATGCAAGCAATCCCCATTTTCACATTTTTCGCAAAAACAAAGAAGGCTTACTTGATCTCGATTACTGTGAATTTCACACAGCGAAAAGTGCACAAATCTAATCAAACAGTTCTAGATTTGCACTAAACTGAGGATATTTACCTTCGATTTGCGAGCAAGAAATCCAAATAGTTCTTTAGAAGACTTTTAAAGACATTAGAATGGCTGATGTGATGCTCCCCACCGTTGTCCTCTTTTCGTTGTTTTTTCACCAATGCAAACCACTGGCAGCTGTGACGTAATTACTCTTGTCGGAAGCGAAACTAGTCTTGCAAACGACACAAAATACATCTGTTCGCAGTGGCGATAGAATCCAAACTGATCCATTTTTTGTTAAGAGGTTTCTTTTTACGTGATTTCGTTTGTAGCTTTTTCACTAATGGGCGGCTATAAAAATAGTCGCATACAGAATTTTAATGTCGATTATTTCATTTTGGATTTGCATTTCATTGAAAGAAACTATCAGGATTCTGTACGGGATTCATTCCTGCCTTTCAGAAGGACCAAATTGTGGAACTCGCTACGATATTAAGCACTGTTCGGAACATTTTTCTCGAACGATTTGTTGTACAGCTGCAGATATTTTGTTCTCTTCCTCAGAACGCGTTCTGATTGGCTGGTGTTGACATGGATCAAATGAGACAGGTTTTTCAATAGTGTACTATTGAAATAATTCAATGCTGTTGCTATACACGTTTAAGTTGAAAAATTTCGATTCTATTGGTAGTTAGATTATATAAATCCTTTCACAGATCACTGAGCTATGAGCTTTCAAAATACGAGAAAGGCAAACGCGCCTTATAAATTATCCTCTTTGACACTCGTTTATACAAAACATTTCAGAAAAGTTTAATTTTGAATTATTTGAGATTATGTCACACAAGTGAAAATTTTATCATAAAATTGTGATCATATTTCCGATGGCATGTAGCAAAAAATATGTTGATTCGTTAGATACAACAAGAGATATTCACGATCAAAAACTTATCACTCTCTCAGACGGTAAATTTTGAAAAGGGGCCCCATGATAAAGTAAGTCGTATTCACGACAAAAAGAAACAATAAGATTATAAAGCACGTGTGCTTGTTTCAGTCTATGATAATCCATGCACGGAGACACATAGGATGCGCAGACTGCCATCTGCCAATGCAATGGAACTGCACCCAGCATTATTCAACTGGTGCTTCAGTCAATGACAAATACGAGGTTCCGTCCTTAGACCCTAAACGCAAAAAACCAACTAGTTCTTATGTGAGCATATCTGCTGTTGGACGTTCGCAATGTGAGTTTTGCTTCAAACGAGAGCAATTGGTAGTTAGCATTGGAGGAAAAGAAAACGGAAGTGGAAAACGATGCGGAACATTATACAAAATCAGCCGTTCTAATGGCTCTATTAAATGTTATCTGAAGAACTATTAAGATTACTTTCTTTGCATATCAATGGTAAAAATCATCAAATTAGTGCAAATCTAGAATAATTTGATAGGTTGCACTCTTTTCGCTGTGGGAATTTCGCACCAAACGAATGCAAATAAAGCCAGCATAAGGCATATCAATATCGTATAAAATACCACCTTCTAAAGGCCTGAAATGAATTCAGCTGCTGGTCGTTTGCGTGCGAGTAACAGAAAAAATACATTTAATCGGCACGAAAAATGAAAAATGATAATCCTAATGAAGTAGTCAACCTTAAAATTCTATGCGTTGATATTTTTGAAGCCGTTAGAACCGCTCTTTTGAACTTTTTATCTATTAAGTTCATTGTTTGCTTCGTTCGCAGTGCGGCTTTCGCTTCAAACAAGTGCGGAAAATGCAACAAAATATGAACACATCGAAGAGAATACATATACAAATCGACAGTTCTAAGGGCCATAAATGTTAATGTTATAATCCGCCATTACGGTCAAATCATGTAGTCCCAAATCATTTTCATTGTCTCTACATAGAATCAAGTAAAGAGGTAATTGGATTTCCTCACATACATAAATTTGATGTTATAAAATCGATTTTCAATCAGAATAAGTGTCGTCACTAAACCATACGACGTCTAACTTCATGGGTTGCACGACTCGGTGCGAAACGTTAGCGCGGTAGGGAAAGGCACATAAGCATATGGCAGATTTACTTTGTGCGCCGTTCGTCAAACGAGAGGCAACCGATTTGTACGGAATTTCGTACGAGGAAACAATTGTCAACTGTATTGAAAGTTGGAGAAATGGCAACCCCTCAGTTCTTTTCAGAATCCAAAGTATTTTACAAAGATCTAATGAGATTTTACTTGAAACTTATTAGTGGAACAATGTACCAAAATAAATGTGCGTTTTTGAAGTAATGTGCCCCTTGTTGACAGCAGTCCTACGTTAACCTCGCGGTTATGTCTCTAACATTACCTACTACAAGATATTTACTTTCTTTAGTCCCTTCTAATTTCTATAATTTGTATATGAGTGTGATAAATGTTGTCAGCTCGGAGACGGCTAAACCAATTTTTACAAGCTTAGATTCAAACGAAACACTTGCGATTTCATGCAAAGTTCCCAAATTTGAGACTTTCAGCACCGGAATATCCTGTAATTCAGTCGCTCTTCTCGAAGAGATCTCGGTTATTTTTACTATCCTAGATTCAACTTAGAAGTCTTCAGATGCCATAAAATGCGGCTCCGGAAATAGGGTGCTAAGAGTAAAAGTGTCAACTTCAAGAGTATTTTCTCATAAGTAATTATACGATGTGTAGTGAATTCTTACAATTTCCTAATAAATTTCTCTAGTTTGCATATCAAGATAGTCTAGGGCCGAATAAACTCATATCAGATTTTCATAAAAACAATCAGGTCTGATAGTAACATAAAAATATTCAAGTCCAACTTAGGGTTTCTTATATTACAAGGGTTAACAATTTCAAACCGTCTTAGAAAACCGTAAAAATACTCTAAGCTGGGCTCCAAACTGCATCAAAACAGGTTTATCGAAAATGCAGAAAATTTTGAACTATTTTAGATCGGGCTTGAAACTGTTTCAGTTCTTGGTTCATATTAAAGATAATTGAGTGATCCGAATTTCACTATTCATGGATTATGCTAGCTATACCACATGATATTAAGTGCTGAGGCCAGTAGGTCGCGTAAAACCACGTGGTTCGCTGTGCGTATTACATTTCCCTCTATACTCTCTCGTAAATGTGCAAAATAACTCTCGATGCGGCCGGGTGGCCAAGAGCACTAAGAAACAAGAGCAGCAAAAAATTGTGCGTCCATTGAAATCGACTTACCTTCACAAAAATAACATTCACTTCATTTTTATAGCGACAACATATATGTTTTTATGCACTAATCGCATCTAGATTAAATTATTTAGACATTGACAGGATAGACTTTTGATCCATGGTTTTGAAGGCGAGATATGCAATGAACAAGTTGAAAGACGGCATTTTCAGCTATGCAATTCTTCCTTCAGAATAAAAGACTTTCCCGACCGCTAATGCAAATGAATCATTCTGAAATTTTCACAGGATGATCTAAACTAATTTTCTAAGAGATTGTCAGTTGGTTTTTTTTTTCGTATTCGTCACCGTTTCTGAGAAAATCAGATTTGAAGCGTGAAAATAGCTCTCTAAAACGCCCTAAAACACACTGACCTCAACCCTTAATTGTCTTATTGGGCAAGTTTTTCAAATCCAAAAACTACCTGATGTTCAGACCTCAGATCTTTAAACTTGTTTTCACTGAAGTTCTTGAACGACTGAGCACATTCCTGGAATGTACAGTGCTTATCAAAGACAGTATCAAACCTTTAAATGGCTTTTAAACGTACTCCATAAAACAGTGGTACAAATTTATAGCTTCTATAAAACTATATTTTCTTAACGTTTCGTCTTTGACTCAACTTTTAATTTGACTGACTTTGACCAAACCTTAATCGGCCAGAAATACTACTGTGCACAAAAAGTAGTAAGACTTTTGAATTATATTAAGCGCGGTAACCTTATTCGTTGATTTTTTTTTCTATGTTAGTATGACTGTCAGTGACATCTGTGCCAACTGCCACGCCAAAATATTCATTAGTGTTTAGTATACGTCTGTCTTTCTGAAGTATTAAATGTGCAATCGACGATTTCTGCAATGAGCAAAAATTCAACATAAAAGTTCCCTTTAAATTTTGTGTACGGAATCAAATTTCTGGTGCCGAAACGTTCAGAATGTTGCAGAAGGCTGATAATTGTATGTCGCGATCAAGTGTTTTTGATTGGTCAAATTTGTTCAAAGAGGGTCGAGAACGCGTCACGTCAACAGGTGACGTCAGGCGCGTACTCAGAAAAAATGTTCGGCGTTGGTTTTCATAATATAAAAAAGAACGGGGATAAATCGGACACTTTTTAGAAATCGAAAAAAACATCCATTAAAATTGGGTTTTTATCCAAGTCATCTCTACCGCGTCATCTCTAAGCGCAGTTACAAAGTCAATCTATGAATATATTAATTGCAGGTTTATGATATTTAAGCTATCCGGTTTAACCACGTGTCCGGTCTAGCCCCTGATCATTTCTTGAATTTCGGGAACGTGGGGGGGGGGGGGGGGGGGGAAGTGGTCTAACCCCAAAAACCCTCCTGTATACGCGCCTGGTTGACGTAGACAGTTTTCTTTTATTATCGAGATAAGCTGCACTCCGAATTCCTTACGACAAGGAATACTATTTCAGTGTTATGCGTCATTTGCACGAAGCTATTCGTAAAAAGAGGCCGGATTTATGTGCCGACAAATTCTGGTTTTGTCAAGAATACGACTTACTTTACTATGGGGCGCCTTTTCAAAATTTACCCTGTACAAGAATGGGCAGAACTTTATCGCGAATATCCTTTGATGTACTTAACCCAACAACATAATTTTTTTCTACAAGCTATCGGAAAAAACCATAAACAATTGAAAAATAAAGTTTTCTAAAACTTTTGGAAATAATGAAGAAAATTCGTCACGGTAGTCAGGCAAATATTAGTTCCGATTATCTATTGGACGAATATAAAAAGTAATTTTGATTGAAAATCGTTCATTTCTTCTAGCGCTTCAGACGGAACTTGATGTCGAAATGAGGTTCTCCCACCAACATCAGTAAGAACAAACCAAGGATAAAGCGTGAAACGCTCAGGTCGTGCTTAGTTTTGAACTTCGATCGTCGGGAGGAGAATTTAGTTTCAAAATTATGTTTCAGGAACTTAGTTCCAGAATACAGGTTTAGAATTCAGAACCTGCATGTTGGAACTGAGTTCAATTTCGAAACTGTAGCTCAAAAACTAAATTGCAATTGAATTCGTAGCTTGTTCTAACTTCTCAATTTAGTTCTTGGACTCGGGTCCAGCCCCTAGTTCCTGAAGTATTCGAATCGATTTTTTTAGAACCATTAACATATTCTCAAAGAATTATGCGAAATTTTGCTTTACTGTACTATATACGGCCCTTTTGTCAACCAGTTGGAGTTCATAGTTGTTGTAGGAACTTTCTGCTGATTTGCTATATAAAACGCATAGCACCGACTCAGTTTAGGTGCATCGTTTCAAATTCTAGTTGTTAAGAAGAAAACGTTTCAGTTATATTTGTGTTTACTACATCCAGTTATGTCTGTGACATTACACACCCGTACTTTTTTTGCACCACGATAATGTACCGTAGCATGCTGCATTGATTCTTCGAGATTATTTCGCCAAAAATTCAACCAATATCGGTCCGCAATCACCGTATTCGCCTGATTCAGCTCCGTGTGACTTCTGACTATTTAACAAACTCTGAAGTCAATAGAAGACATCAAACGTGAATTGCTACGCGCATTGAAGACTATTTCGGAAATTGAATTTAACAATTGTTTCGAGAATTGGAAAGAAAACTTCGGCACAAGTGTGTTGGGACCGGGGGGAATTACTTTGAAGGAGACGAAATAGATTTGGAAGAATAAAAAAGAATTTTGAAACTATAAAAAAGGTTTACTATTTTTTGCCCTCAGTAGCAGTCGAAAACGCGTTTTCTTTCGGCACGTCAGTAAAGATATTGGACTTCGATGCAATGCAAAAAGTGTTAAATATATAGCAGAAACTATAGAGAAAGGTATTATTACATCACTTGGTGGATTAAGACTAGTTTTTTTTACGTTCTGGCGTGATATTTCTGATCATTTTCTTTTTGTGTAGTATCCCAAATTTTTCATTGGCAAGTATGTGTGTGTGTTGTCATCGGATGACATTTCAACTCATTGCAAATTGATGGTTTTCAAGAACATTTATATTTTACGAATAAAACTCGTCCAAATGCGATAAATTATGCCACCAGCTCTGTTGTTGATTTCTGGAATTGTTGTTTGAAGCGTAACTACAACCTCTCCGTTCAAGATGTCTCAAGCAATCTGGGAGTATTGTATATAACCGTGTATCGGACAATGAATATGCATCAGGTTGTCGAATTACAAGACGGTGGTGACTCCAAAAAGTAACAATTAGTAAAACAAATCGACCAGAGTACCATTACGTACATTACTGTACATGAAAATGCTGAAGAAATTTGATTGCGTAGCTCTGCATGATGAAACCTATGTCAACACAGATATTGAACTGCTTCCTGGACACGGAAACTGGAAGACGATAAGTAGATGTGATTTTCAAACACTTATCACCTGTAGCCATTCGCAAAGAAACATCTCGTATGGCAGGCCATCTGTTCTTGTGGTTTTAAGAGCGACAGCGATCACCAATCAGGATATTCATGGAAAGGAACGTACGTTGCCTTTTTTCGAGCAACATAACGCTTCATAGCTTCGTCAAATCGTAAACTGGCGGATCATTATCAAACGGAATTTCAAGATGACAGTTGTCAGAGAGATGCAGTTCAAGGCAAACTGGCGTTCAGCAGCGACGAAAGTGACCAAAGATGCTGTTCAAAACTTGATAGAAGTAGTCAAACGAACGGCCCGGTAATTCTCATTCCTTGAAAGGAAAGCTTGAATCAATATATGAATAAAACTCTGTTGGGCGACTCCGCGCGATCTACCAATTTTCGTATCACTTCGTTTGTCGCCTCCACTCTGTTATAAAAAAATAACCATAAGAGGAGCTTTGTTTCCCTCTACCAATATCATATATTGAATTGTAATGATATAATCAAAATATTTTTCATGTCTATTAAATTTGTCCCTTCGCTGCTAGCGATAGCATCAAAACATCCTACGGAGGGAACGCTTGGTGTTTCAAATTGCTTCGTCGTCAGTTCAATGAATTCCACTGTTCTTCTGACCCATCAGTGTCCGTATCGAACCAGTAGAATACGAAAGGTCGGTTCCATCCGTGACGGCTGTCAATCCAGTTGAAGTTATTGCCTTAATTTCTATGAAACCGTTGTCCGATCAAAATTGGTCTTCCTTTATTTTGTTTTTCCTTATTGTTGCCAATTTCGCATGCGACCAATGTTTACCTATTTGCAGGGGATAAATTTTCCTACGGCTGAGATAGTGCACACTTTGGAGGATGTTTTTTCTCCTTTGCAGTAAACATCCGATTAAACATGGACATGAAGCTTTGTGATGCTGGGATTTATAACGCAGGGTTTTTTTTTTGTCTTTTGTTCGTGTTTCGATTGGGATGCTCTTTGGACTTCCCTTGCGATTTGATATGAGTTTTAAAAATTGTTCTGATGGATGACGGGGTTGTGTGTTTTTGGTTTGGCAAAGTGGAAATCCTGTCGTTGTTGCATAAAAATCTATTTTCCTAATTATAAGTAAATTTCGGAGTTATTCGTTTTTGATAAAAAGAAGAGTATGTTTTTTTTTAATAATTGCTAAATTGGATTTGCATTGAAGAATACGTTCTAAAATTTAACAGCAGTGCGCTGAATTTCATAGCTGTCGGATGCAGATACGTGCCAGGCATTTTTTCGCCACCGGATGCAACTAGCGTGAAGTTGACGTAGAGCAATTTTAGATACAAGGCTGAAGGCATTAGAACGTGGCCACGGATGTTTGTGCTGGTATAGGAAGTGAGGTTGGGGTGGTCAAACAAAGAAAAAAAAAAGCGAGGAGCAAAATGACTAGAATCGTGATCATTTTAGTGTTGGCATGAAATCTAAGATGTTTTTTGAAAATGTGATGTAGTTCAACTCCAGATATATTGAAATCCCCATCATCTAAATATCGATTGTTGAAATGGTTTCCAATAAAAACATGAGCTAAAGTGATAATGTTACGAATGAAATTTATCGAAGTATTATACGAATAAATCCCGCCAATCTATCGACTAATCATAGAAGAAGGTTGATGGCTTCTAGATAATTGATTGCATTGATTACAATGCACAAACATTCAATCCAGTTTGTTCATTTCTTCATTCATTCTAAATATTAGAAACAAATGAGGCACAGTGATGCCTCTTTAAATAAAAGTTGGAAAGAACAGTAAATATTCGACTTATTTGAAAGGTTTCCATTAAAGGTTACCAAGGTAAGGTTTATCTTGGTTTAGCAAATAAATTTACATCATGATATTACATTAAGCAATGTTCAACCTGTTTTAATTAGAGTATGGTGTGTTGGTCAAGTCCCGGGTTGTCGGTTCAATGCATAGGACGCTGGTCTTACAAGCCAGCTGTCGTATGTTCGAGGCCCGACCTGGAAGGATTCTTAGTGTCAGTAGGATCCATAGTACTAGCCATGCAATGATTCTGTACGCTAAGAATCGGCTGCGATGTCTGTTGAAACAGAAAGGCCAAATTCCACGAAAGGAATGTAATGCCAAGACTTTGCTTTGCTTTGTGTTGGTCAATTTGTTACATCATATAATAATAATTTTGTATCAAATAATTAATACGGAATAATTGGAATTGACTGTATTTGACCACATATATTGAATGAATAAATTATTCTAGAACATAAACATCTAGTATTTCAGTACCACATACCAAGCTGAACTCATAAAAATTTATTTGGCTGGAAAAAGTTGTATTGCATGCATGAAATAATTTCTAATTATTTTTCAGATCAGAAATTGAAGCTGAAAACGATAAATGTGGTCATTTGGCGATTATCCTATGCTTAGGGCACATAACCGTATTTACTTTTTCTTTACGTTTCGTCTTGGGCTCGTCAGTGCATAACAGTTTATGTTGAACTGTTATGCCACCTAGCAGTCCGTCATAAACCGCTAAGCAGACGTAAAGTTAATGCTACTGGAAAAAAGCCTGTGCGAAGTGCGAACCGGCCAGTATAAGCCGGAAACAACGGTTTTTGTTCGGTACGTTAGTAAAGACGGTGCACTTCGGTGCAAAACAAAAAGTTTTTTGCAAACAATAACTTTACGTCTGCTTAGCGGTTTATGTTAAATTTCTAGGTGGCATAACATTTAAATATAAACTAACAGTTCAACATAACTGCGAATCTAAGACGAAAAGTAAAATAAAAGGATATCTGTAGATTGGTAATTCTAAAACTTGAATCTTTTTGTAATAGTGTCAAATTCATTGATGTATTTTCAGATAATTCTTGAGAAAGTGTAAAAACTTGTTCTCTACATGTAGTTGCCAAAACTTTGTCTAAGGATAAAAAATTGATCACTTTTTTTCAATGTATAAATATTTCTAAATTTATTACAATTTTCAACACTCTCGAGATTTCTAAGTACATACTATGTCTACGAGATTTTCATGTTCGATTTCGCATACAATTGCAAACAATTTGAAAATAACTTAGCACCATATACAAAACAATTATCACCATACCTCCAATTTAAAGAATTCTGGAAATTTTATTTCTCATTCAAAAATATTATAAAAAACGTGTTTAATCCACCTAGCAGTGAGATGACACCTTTTTTTATCAATCCGCATGAGTTTTTTGCATGAATATTCTTTGGTGTTTTAGTTCTCATGGCGTTATTTTAATGACCGTCGTTTTTGGCGGCAATTTGTGATTTTAATCACTCAATACCCTGTAATGTCGAAGCTGCAAATCGGATCAAATTTGAATCTAAACGTGTGACAATCGATTGAACATTCCATGAGATGTCAAAGAAAGTTTCAGTTTAGAGTTTAAAGTTATTTACGGTATTTCCACAGCCGATATTAAGGAACCAGCATAACCCAAAAGGATACGTATGGCAAAAAAAAATATGACGATATTGCAATAGTTTTCAGTCCAACTTTGAAGCTTTTTAGAATTGTCGTCTTCTATATCGGCTTGAATTTAAGAACTCATCACCTTGTAATTCCAGAATCGGAAATCAGAATCGAATAAAATTCATTAATTTTGCATGAGACCATAAATCCTGTAATTTGAATTTTTGTTTTTGAAATTCAATTTTTTGAAAAAACGATTGGATACTGGAACCAGAATTTAAAATCAGTGTAGCCGAAGTCAGTTAAATTCGCCTGAGGAGTTGTATAGTTTACATTTGATCCAAAATGTTCGAAAATCAGTGCAGACTGACTAAAAAGCAAGATGTTTTATAGAATATTAAGACCTTTCATTTGAATCTAAGATTGGTTCAGCCATCTATAACAAAAATGAGTTACACTATTGTAATTTCGTTTGACATATTATACTGTAGCTCAGGAACCAGAAGTCGGATCCAGACGTAATTCAGGAACTTTGTTTGGAAGCACTTCTCGTATGAATCTGAGTTTGTAAAAAATGGTTGAGTCATCTCCGAGAAAATTGAGTGAAATTATTTCCCACACAAGCATTTGCTGATCTCGACGAACTGATTCGAATGGTATATGGGTGTTATGTTCTTCCAGCATTCATTACTGTCAGTAGTTTAAATCAATATAATTATGCAATTGTTTTTAACTCGAAAATGCTGCCATCTTGGCCATCATCTGATTTACATATGTCGCATTCGAACGATTATGTTGGCAAAAACGAACCGTGCTAAAATCGATCTGAGGCAAACTGTCATGAAAAAGGATGTTGTACACAGTCTTAGTGGTACTTAGAAACAATAGTATGTAACAGTATAAAAAATCGTGTTTCACGTTGCTCCCAAGCATTGCATTATCATATAGAGCTCAAAATTTCTACTACTGGAATAAGGGGAAAAGTCACTTACACAAAAATATCGATATCTCCGTTAAAAATGGACGGATTTTAACAATCTATGGATTGTTGGATAGCTATTACCGTGCGGAATCTAAGTCTAAAAACATATTCTGTTTTCAAGGTCAATTGTGACAGATATTGGCAGAAAAATGGAAATTTTTACATAAAACTTCGTATAACTCAAAAAGTAAACATCCGATCTCAAAACCATTCAATAGCGTTCTGGGTGACGAATAGACCTTTCATTTGCGACTAGTTTTATCAAAATCGGTCCAGCCATCTCTGATATCTTGACACACACACGCACGCACGCACACACACGAACATTTGCTCGGTTCGTCGAGCTGAATCGATTAGTGTATGACACTCGGCCCTCCGGGCCTCGGAAATTTATTTCAAAGTTTGACCGAATTCTATACCTATTTTTTTATATTTTTAAAAAAGGTACAAAACATTCTAAATCATTCTAAATTGATTTTTTTTTCGAAATTTGCCACCTTGGTATCACTGTGCGATGAGGCGAAAGTCAGATCGGAATAGCATTTGATAGTAATTGACTTTTCGTTTGAGTAATTGCTTTTGGCCACTTAGTAGTTCAATGATGACTTTCTCAATTTACTTATATTTCAATTAATGTCACTAGATGAATCTTCCCAAAAAATTTGTTTGAGACTTGAATAAAAACAAGAAAGTTTATTTGGAAAAAAAAACTAACATTACCTTTTCAATTTATAAACAGTTATAATTTAAATTCAGAAACATTTTTTTTTCATTTGTTGCATCGTTGCTTGAACCTCTTTTCACTCTTTCGATCCGGAACAGTAAGTCGGATCCGGATCCGGATCCGGAACCGGAAATCAGATCCGGACAAAATTCAAAAGCAGCTTATAAGACCATAAAACTTTTCATTTGTTTCTCGGTTTAGCGGTCTGTGAGAAAATGAAGTAAGTTCCGTGTTTGATTTTATGACTACTATTTCCGATGGAATGGAATGGAGAGGAACCGATGTAGTCAAAATCCGTTCGTTTGGCCTGCCGCTTGGACGAATCTATCTTCGGTCAAATTTAGAAGAATTTTTCGGGTTTTTTACAACGTCGCTTCTAGTGACGGTTTGCAATTTTAAATACATTTTACCCTGTAGCTCCGGAACAGGAAGTCGGATCATACTGAATTTCAGTAGGTCCCAAGTTCTGTAGTTCTGTGGTTTCTGAGAAAGTCAAGTAGATTGGATGCGATATAGACGAAATTTGTTTGTGTGACCAGTAACTATTACAAACTATAAATTGAAACAGTTTTGAACCAAGTTTTGATGATTTTTCCTCTATATATATAACTGTCGCTCTAAGCAACGGATTCCAATTTTCTACATATTTCACGCTGTGACTCCAGAACCGGTAGTCGAATCCGGAAGAAATTTAATAGCAAGCTGAGAGACCATAAGACATTTGAGGTTAAGTTAGTAAAAATCGATAATGTCATCTTTGAGAAAAATGAGTGGCATTGTATTATACACACATACATACTTTCACTCACGCACAGATATATCTCAACTCAAGAAACGTAGTCGAATGGTATATGACACACTTCGAGCCAATTTTCACTAGTCACTTTTCCTAGTGATTACATAAACTTTTTATACGAGAAAGGCAAGAACAAAGGGTTGGAAAACTAATAATCACAAGTTACCATCTCAAGCCTCGCCATGTCTCTATGATGGCATTTAATCAGTAAAACGACACCGCCTACTGTGTTAGTACGTTTAAAGCGCTATTCACACTAGGCCGTGACGTATCCGGAACGGGACTGGACCGGATTCCGTCCGGGTTACGCTTCAAATTTGTTTAATGCAGCTCCATGTGAATATTTTCACTAGACCGTGTCGTACCCGTGTCTGTATCGACACACGTCCGAAGCACGGTCAAAGCATGCGTTGACTCAAAGTTACTATTGGCAGGGACTGGAAATGTCACATGTTTCCATTCAAGGCTCCAAGATACAGCGGGAAATTCCACAAAAATCGTTAGCAATCTTCTTCCACATATCTTCTGTTGGTTTTGGCATTGCATCGTCGACTGCCAGCCTCTCTCGGGGAGTCACTGCTAATCGGAATGTAGTGTCATGCTTTTTTAAAACACGGATGAATTTTACTCAACAGCGAGTTGAAACAGGCTTCTGACATTCGGAAATATTCCTTGATCTCGTCATTCACAAGCTGCTTATACAGGGTGATTTTTTAAGAGCTTGAGAACTTTTTTAAACAATAAAACGCATAAAATTTGCAAAATCTCATCGGTTCTTTATTTTAAACGTTAGATTGGTACATGACATTTACTTTTTGAAGATAATTTCATTTAAATGTTGACCGCGGCTGCGTCTTAGGTGGTCCATTCGGAAAATCCGCTTTTTTATCGACAAATTTTGTTCAGCGATGAGGCTCATTTCTGGTTGAATGGCTACGTAAATAAGCAAAATTGCCGCATTTGGAGTGAAGAGCAACCAGAAGCCGTTCAAGAACTGCCCATGCATCCCGAAAAATGCACTGTTTGGTGTGGTTTGTACGCTGGTGGAATCATTGGACCGTATTTTTTCAAAGATGCTGTTGGACGCAACGTTACAGTGAATGGCGATCGCTATCGTTCGATGCTAACAAACTTTTTGTTGCCAAAAATGGAAGAACTGAACTTGGTTGACATGTGGTTTCAACAAGATGGCGCTACATGCCACACAGCTCGCGATTCTATGGCCATTTTGAGGGAAAACTTCGGAGAACAATTCATCTCAAGAAATGGACCGGTAAGTTGGCCACCAAGATCATGCGATTTGACGCCTTTAGACTATTTTTTGTGGGGCTACGTCAAGTCTAAAGTCTACAGAAATAAGCCAGTAACTATTCCAGCTTTGGAAGACAACATTTCCGAAGAAATTCGGGCTATTCCGGCCGAAATGCTCTAAAAAGTTGCCCAAAATTGGACTTTCCGAATGGACCACCTAAGACGCAGCCGCGGTCAACATTTAAATGAAATTTTCTTCAAAAAGTAAATGTCATGTACCAATCTAACGTTTAAAATTTAAAGAACCGATGAGATTTTGCAAATTTTATGCGTTTTATTGTTTAAAAAAGTTCTCAAGCTCTTAAAAAATCACCCTATATAAGGTGATGAATTCACCCTTAACTGCTCTTTTTCGCCAAAGTTCGTGCATCCAAGTCTTCTTTTTTTATTTTGATTGTATATAAACTGCTGATTATCTTCGTCATTCAGAGCCAATTCTTCGTTGAAAAAATGTGCCATTTTCGTGAGGAACAGAAGCACATCAAATACAACGGTTGTGTATGTTACTAATAGCACCGTGTCGGTAGCGACACGGAAAGGGCACGGTATGATGAGAATATTTTACAAATAAATCCCGGCACGTTGCGGTCCCGTTGCGGTCCCGTTCCGGATACGTCACGGCCTAGTGTGGATCAGCAGAATTTTGCAAAATTAAAATTTTAAACGATTTTTATCGATGTTACGATTTTCCATACGGTAAATAAATGAACGTTTCGGCGCGACATCATACTTATACATTTTCGAACTTCGTATCCTGTAATTCCATTTTCTAGAAAGTATCATTTTGGCGAACATTCATTGCTCACGAAAACTCAATTATCGACTCTTACCCCCTCGCCTTTTTCTTATATAGAATGGAAGAATGCGATCACTGTTGAAATCGACTTTTTATCCGAGGCCCGAAGGGTTTAACCGCTGAACCCCGAAGGACCCTTTTCCAGATATCGGTCAATGAATTCGAAAATTTACCATTCGTAGTTCTTCTATATGAAAAACAAACATTGATCTCGTTTGATCCAAAGTGTTGTTTTTATAACCCGGAAGTTTATTTGCTAATTGCGTCGGTCACGGTTATAAGTTGAAAAAATCGGAGGATTTCAATCCCTTGGGACTGGCTCAATGTGCGGAAGTCCATGCATAATTGCATAATGTGAAACATATTACTCGAAAAGAACATTTCTAATGCTCAAATCATCATGATAATCGTAGCCAAAGTATCTAACACGCTTATTTTCATGTTATCTCGAATAACAACCTGTAGAAAAAGTGCACCCAGTCGTTTCACATAAATTAGTTAAAAACACTTTTAACTGTTGCGAACAAATCAATGTTTAATTGCGACTGACGTGAGCGCAGTCGAAACCAAATGGAACTTTCACTCGTTTCTATTTGACTTCATTCGGCCACCGGCAAATCTCATTAAAACAACTTTATCCTGCAAAGTTGAAATCCCCAGAACGGGGAAGCCAACCCAGATTGGGACCACCCACGGCAAAAGCTACACACGGCTAAAGGCTCGTTATGGTTTTTGCCCTTCTCATCCTGTCGTCGCTATTTCGCTCTGCCAGCTGATATCAGTGCCAAACAGCTAAAACTTTAAACAAAGCAAATCCCGTTGACGTTCATCTTTACTTTGGGATCAAATAAGAAGGAAACTTTTATTCAACCAAACCGCTGGGATGGCTTGGGCTGGGTCGTAACAATTTTCAAACTTCCCTCGAGGATAGTTTGTTCCGTTCATTATATTTTTGCCGTTTTGCAAACCCTACTGCTGCTGTTCGAAACACCTGCGAAAGTGAAGGCCGGTGTCATATTTTTTTTTACTAATGAGTGTTTAACTTCAACGACGGAAGACTCGCATATGCATGACTTTCGAACAATGGTCGTAAACCAGTTGACTTTCAACAGTTGGTGGAAGTGACATCGATCCTTACAAATTGCCGCAAGCTACGGTTAATTATTCTGAAATTTCAAGTCTAATTATTTTACTTTTGCATCGATTTGAGATTATCATGCGTTCTCAGGAATTTTACACACTGTATTTTAATTCTTTCAGAACAGGTTACTTTGAGGCTTGATAAATAGTTGACAGTTTTCAGCTTTTTGTGATTTTTTCTCCGATTCAACAAATAAGTGCGAGGATTTAAAACAAATAAGGATCAAATTCATGTTAATCAAAACTTCCAGCACCATGGAAACTACCTTTCGGTTATGCCACCGACAAATAGTAAGAGAGTAACCTTTTTCGGGATCGATTGGCACTCCGAGGAATGGATCGAGAAGTGGCTTAAAGTAAACAGATAATCTGCTAAGCGGATGAGGCAGATAAAGTTTTCCAGAAAATGGTTGCTGCCGGTCGGTATTGTTTTCTTTTCGGTCTTTGCCTGCCTGGCTAATAAACACGATTGAGATGGGAGACTTGATTAATGTGACACTGTGGCTTGGAATTGGTATGCTGATAGCAGGCCTGAAATTCAACTTTTACCTTTCTCACTTGAATGATAATATTAATTTTTGGACTTTTCCATGCTGTTATAGTATCATGTTGGTTGCAGACAACAGCTCTTCTGAGAAAAGTTCAGATGATGGATGGGTTGAAGCAGTTTCCCGAGTATACCTTTTAATTATCAATTTCAGGCAAGCATCGATCCGAGCTAAGAGCAAAAGTGCACGGAAAAGTGCTATTGAATTTCAAACGATTATTTCAAGGAATAATATAACAAGCATCCCTTTGCCGTGTCGTCTTGGTTGGCAGAGTACTGTGTGTGAACCCTTGAGAAACAAAATAACTCCTTTAACAGCCATTGTAATATTTCCTACCAGTTGTTCCGAAATGAAATTTCCATTCGTGATTCCTAAAATGTCAAGAATACACTTTACGAGCCATCAGATTTAGTGTACAAACTTTTCCTATTCATCTCCGAGAAAATAAGCTATTAAAACATTTGACAAAGTTCGGAGTCAGTTTTCCGAAGCGGACAAATATATGGTGGAATTGGTTACAAGTGTTGGGTCTCGTCACAACAGAAAGTAAATAACTTGTTGTCGGAACAAAAGAAAACGGAAACAGCTACAATCTGTGCTTGAGATCGACATTATCGGGAGAACAGTAACGCTAACCGAAAGTGCGAAAAGAGCTATTGGCGGTTATCACACTGTCTGATGTGTCCTGTTAACGATGGTGTTCGCATGATTCGCGCTAAGAACCGTGTAGATGATAAAAAAGTTTTGCTATTTATCTCTCTGTGTGATAGAGTCGTTGAGGAAAAGTAGGAGATGTTTTATGGTGCTACTAGTGGAAGGTTATCAGTTCATTTGTATCAGATCAGACATACGACGATAGACTTGTTCCGAGAAACAAGGAATCACTTGTAACGCTTGCAAAACAAAAACATTCTGTAAAGATTTGCACACAGCCAAAATGATCTATAAAAGGACAAAAATTGCAAAGTTCAGAGTTCAGAGTTCAGAGTCCAGAGTCCAGAGTCCAGAGTTCAGAGTTCAGAGTTCAGAGTTCAGAGTTCAGAGTTCACAGTTCAGAGTTCAGAGTTCAGAGTTCAGAGTTCAGAGTTCAGAGTTCAGAGTTCAGAGTTCACAGTTCAGAGTTCAGAGTTCAGAGTTCAGAGTTCAGAGTTCAGAGTTCAGAGTTCAGAGTTCAGAGTTCAGAGTTCAGAGTTCAGAGTTCAGAGTTAAGAGTTCAGACTTCAGAGTTCAGAGTTCAGAGTTCAGAGTTCAGAGTTCAGAGTTCAGAGTTAAGAGTTCAGACTTCAGAGTTCAGAGTTCAGAGTTCAGAGTTCAGAGTCTTTATACCTGAGTTCAGATAAATAGTCAAAGTTTCGGAACTTTGAAGTTAACATAAGATTCTAAGTATCACTTCTGATTTCAGAACTTAAAACTTAGAACTTATTATCCAAAGTATAGTGTCATGCAAGGATGGCTTTTATCGTATCAAAAACACTCACCAGCAACTCTTTACACGATTGAATCAGTGCCATCAAAGAGAGACGGATATCATCGCAACAACAAAAACCCGGCATGGCTCATTTAACATAGAATAGACACCAGTGCGAGAGCGAATTTCTCTCGATGACATTTCTGAGAATCAAAGGATAGCTCGCTGCTGTGGCGATCTTCTCTGAAGCAACAAACGGTTGCTTATTCTCGTTTCGCGATCCGATTCTATACAGGCAGTTGATAATTGCGATAGAATTATTTCACTTTTACCGCTTATACTAACTATGTGCATATAACCATTGTGTAAGTTGTGTCTATGAAAATGTCTGAGAATGCTCCACACAAAGGTTTTGAAATATTGCAACCTAGTATGAGAATCATCAAGTTGAATCATCGATTCAATTTTCTGCGATAATTGTCAACTTGCGATTCTCTCTTGGGAAATTCCACACAGCTACGATCATTATCAGTTAAAATCAAAATGATAATCTAGTAATCTCCATCAAGAGCAACGCAATTATTCCAGCACCGCTCTTACATTTCAATACCCCTTTTGTAGAACGATTTATCTTTTGCGCAAAATAGGCCTCAGTTTCAGCGATAATCTGTTCATTTGTGTGAAATTTTTTACCGGCGACAATTTTTTCAGGTTTGCAAACAGCCAGTAGCCGCTGGGAGCCAAATCTAGCGAAGTTCGAGGAGCAGTTCGAAGATCAATTCGTGTAGTTTTGTCATTGTTTTGATTGACTTGTGACATGGTGCGTTGTTTTGATTTCTTTGCCATATGCGGTCGTTTCTTTGCAATTTCTGCCTTCAAACACTCCAAAGCTATATAATATTCACTGGTAATGGAATTTCCTTTCTCGAGATAGCCGAAAAATATTACACCACGCATATCTCAAAATACCAAGGTCATTATTTTTTCCAGCCGATTGTTGTGCTATCGTGCACTTTGTACGAGGCTCACCATTTGTTATCAACTCAGATGATGCTCATTTTGATTCCGGAGTGGAGTGATCAATCCATGTTTCATCCATTGTCATATATCGACGCAAAAATTTCGGTTTGTTACGGTTAAACATGGCCAAGCACTGCTCAGAATCATAAACACGTTCTCGTTTTTGGTCAACAGTGAGCAAACGCGGCACCCACTTTGAACAGAGTTTTCTCATAGTCAAATGCTCATACAATATAACGGCAACACGTCAGCTAACTCACGCAACTTCACTTTTATGATGTTACCGCCACAAGTGTCCACTGAGTTCTGCATCATAGGTGCCTCTACGACCCCGTTTGAAGTCAGTAAACCAACGTTTCATTGTTGTTTCTGATGGAGCGGGGTCTCCGTAACACTTTTCAAGCTATTGCTTCTCATGAACGGTATTATTTCTCATCAAGAAGAAGTGTTAAATTAAAACACAAAACACAAAAAGTAGCGTTACTCTTAGCACTATAACTCACAAACTAATGAATGGAATATCATGAAATTTTAACAGTTGTGTTGTAAAGGTAGTAGTATTAACTGAAAAAAGTTGACCGCAAACTGCAAAAACTGGACAAAAAGACATCTACACTAAAGGGCAACGGCGCATCCTCCACACCAACCCCAAACAACCCTAGTACATCAGTGACAGCAATCAACAACGATGAAACACTCTCAATGAACCCAGTTGTACCCTGTTTAGAACAAGGTATATCAGCTACAGCTAACAACGCACCCGACGCCTGGCCAAATAAAATTAATAACGATGATTCCACCAACAACAGTGACACCGAACCAATGGACGGAATCGTGAATAGCGAACCACTACTCCTCCTTCATTCGCTGGATAGAAATGTAAACGCATATCCTTCAAGAAAGAAGAAGATGACAACCAGATCCAGTAAAAAAATGTTAAATTACAAAGAATCAGAATTCACATCCATCTTCCAAAGTTGGCAAAGCAAATTTTTTCCCAATTAACAACGACAGGTAAAAGTTTGGATTCTAAGCTGAGTAATGTGAGAATAGTCCCGGCTTTCCTTACTTCCAAATTAGCGTTACATTGAACATAGCGAAAGCACGGTACCAAAAATTACTTATTAATGAAGACAGCTTGAAAAATAATTACCTGCTTTTCTACTGCTAATTATTCAAACACACAGAAGACGAAAAATAAACTAATCACCTCTCGTTGCTAAAACAAATCGGTTAGGTTCATGCTCAGCCAAATCGAATGAATGTACCTTTTTCCGGTAAGCCACCTAATAAGAAGAACAGAAAGAGATTTCGGTTTATCCCAAATAGACTATGAAAAAACTCTACTCTACTGATTGATCATTTTCGGACTGGTTAAACATCGTTTGACTGGGGTTCGACATGTGCCAAAACTTCGTCTCTTTTTCCTTATCCGCTGGTCCTTTTTTACAACAGTACTCAGTCACTTCTGTGTCCGCAGTTTTTTCTTTATTTTCATTTGGGAGCTTAGGAATAGAGAAAAACGTCATAAAACCCAAAGCAACCGGTGACGGAAAGCGATAAACTCGTTGATGAATATTAGTTCCGCCCGGAAATACAGTGCGACGTAGTTTCCTGTCCTCTTGTGTCCGGTTTTTCAATCATACGTGTGTGGTGTAGCGATAGATTCAGTCCCATGAATCCGGTTCGATTCTCGCCCAGCACAGTCCGTCCTTCAGGAAAGAGGGCGGTAGTGCCACCAAAGTGGAACGTTTGTTTATCCGGAAGACAACGGAATTGAAGTAATTGAATAATTATTGGTTCCGGGTGAGGGTCACACGTGCAGAATAGATCCCAACTGTCAAAATAGATCACTAACCAGCATCGTCTCCACCAATTAATTCTGATTTCCCACAATTTGTGTCCTAATGGATAATCCATGGGATAGCAGCACTGCCAGGAAGATAGACCCTGACGATTGGGTTCCCATTTACGTTGGCGGAATATTTATAGCTCTGTTATTGTGGCAGGCGCCTGAAATGCTACAGGGATGAGATTTTCCGATCTATTTGATTTCGGTATGAAAATTTAGTATTCATTTGGAGAGATTGATTAAAATTGGTGTGAGCACAAACAACAACTCAAATCGTCGAGATGATCCAAGAAACGGTTTGGATGTTTTAATAAAAGAAAACAACTTGTCAGCATAAAAGTTCCAAATTGTTTTGATCTTCGCTCCGTAGAATACTGAGTACATACCAACCGGATAGATAAGTTGGATGTTGTTCGATTATTTATATAACCTTTCCGGCAAAAATGACTTTATCAAAATCGTTGCCACCAGCCACGGCATTAGCATATCGATAGCCACATATGGGAAAGCAACCGAAGGATACCGCTCAACCACCACCGAAAGGAGCAGTTTTCTGCTTGCTCATTTACATAAGAACAGATTCGTTAGTGATGCTACACTACCCAATCGATACTTTGGGTTCTGGGAACGTTGGCCCAGCCCAAAAATAACATCCGCCGCCATGTCGCATGTAAATTCGGCCTTGTTTGTAGCAACAGGCTCGCCTTCTGACCAGCATCAGCAGGCGAGAACCCCCCTCCCCCCCTCACTTCCAACACGGCCAAATTTACATATGACATGCTGTTGGATGTTATTCTAAGCGGCTCGTTACTGACGGAGAAGAAAAAAAAACAACAGAAAAAAAATCAATCGGTTTTCCCCGGAGCATGAACCGAAATAATGAAAACGTCGTTCCTGGTTTCAACTTTGGCACGAGATCATTCAATTACGTACCTCGAGTGTTTAAATTGAAATTTCCGCAAAATGATGTTTATATAAGGAGGTGGGAAGGCAGCAGGCAGGAGCTCGCACCTCGATACTAACGAAGGTCTGAAACAAAAGGAAACAGCTTCCTTATTTGTTTAAGATCGACAGGTGCAGACTTGAGTCAGTATTTCATCACCTGTTCGGCAGAAGCCTCGGTCGGATGAGCCACGGAGCGAGCTGAAGTCAAGATTATTTACGCTTTGGTAGGATTCGTAAAGTGCGTAATTGGAGCAGCGCTCGTCGAGTGTTTGTTTGGGGAAGGAGGTGTGCACTGAACTTTTCACTTTGCGGTGATGATGATAACAGTGTAAGCAAATGCTGCCGGAGTTTAAAGTCCTAATCTGAAGTCAAGACGTAATACTAAATCAATCGATTCTGACTTTTGTTGTTTTTTCATATCTTTTGGCACATTTAGCCTAGGAGTGGGGCATTACTCTTCGGAAATGCTAAAGGGTGATTTTTTAAGAGCTTGAGAACTTTTTTAAACAATAAAACGCATAAAATTTGCAAAATCTCATCGGTTCTTTATTTTAAACGTTAGATTGGTACATGACATTTACTTTTTGAAGATAATTTCATTTAAATGTTGACCGCGGCTGCGTCTTAGGTGGTCCATTCGGAAAATCCGCTTTTTTATCGACAAATTTTGTTCAGCGATGAGGCTCATTTCTGGTTGAATGGCTACGTAAATAAGCAAAATTGCCGCATTTGGAGTGAAGAGCAACCAGAAGCCGTTCAAGAACTGCCCATGCATCCCGAAAAATGCACTGTTTGGTGTGGTTTGTACGCTGGTGGAATCATTGGACCGTATTTTTTCAAAGATGCTGTTGGACGCAACGTTACAGTGAATGGCGATCGCTATCGTTCGATGCTAACAAACTTTTTGTTGCCAAAAATGGAAGAACTGAACTTGGTAGACATGTGGTTTCAACAAGATGGCGCTACATGCCACACAGCTTGCGATTCTATGGCCATTTTGAGGGAAAACTTCGGAGAACAATTCATCTCAAGAAATGGACCGGTAAGTTGGCCACCAAGATCATGCGATTTGACGCCTTTAGACTATTTTTTGTGGGGCTACGTCAAGTCTAAAGTCTACAGAAATAAGCCAGTAACTATTCCAGCTTTGGAAGACAACATTTCCGAAGAAATTCGGGCTATTCCGGCCGAAATGCTCGAAAAAGTTGCCCAAAATTGGACTTTCCGAATGGACCACCTAAGACGCAGCCGCGGTCAACATTTAAATGAAATTATCTTCAAAAAGTAAATGTCATGTACCAATCTAACGTTTAAAATAAAGAACCGATGAGATTTTGCAAATTTTATGCGTTTTATTGTTTAAAAAAGTTCTCAAGCTCTTAAAAAATCACCCTTTATTTTTATACGTGCGATGTGTAATCGATTGAACTGAAGTTAAGGGAAAATTGATGGCTTGGTACGAGCAAAGTAATAATTCTTACCAACTAGTCACTAGGAGCCGTAATCGGAGGACGATGGATGCATCCTAAGATACAAGCAATTATATCTTTCATCTTGTTGCTTTCGGGCCAAGTGGCAGTGGACGTAGATGTCTAGCGCTTCGTGTTTATCATGTTCTACCCTTAACCATTAAATCGTTAATCTTAAAATTTTGTAAACTTCGCCGTCCAAGTCAAGTGAGTTAAAATTATGTCCAGCATTATTCAACTGGCGCTTGACATTCAGAGGAAATGCAATCCATAGAGTTAAACATCGGAGAAATTCAACAAATCGGGCCACTTAGAGGACTATAAACTTTGTGCACCGCTCGCACTTTTTACTTATTGATATGATATATTAAAATCTAAACTATGTTCATATAATGAATATTTGTTGTTTTTTTCTCCCGTTAGGACCATCCATTTAAAGTGAGCATTGGATCAATCTGCACTGTATTCTCACAATGGCAAATTCTTTGAAACCAAAAAAATGCACTAAATTTTATTATTCATTGGAGAAATTCAGCAAATTGGACTGCCGATATTTAACATAGGGTCCATCTCATTCCTTCACCTCATAACTTTGAACATTAATCATATCTTTAAACGTACAGTTTTGAACAAAACTGTGGAATGTTTAAAACATTTATTCTAGGTTTTGCCACACTTTCCAATTGCAAAAAATGGTTAAAAAACCTTCAACGATCGCTTTTTTCATTTAAAATAAACTCACTTTTTGATTCAGGAACTACTTTCGTCTAAAGTTTTACAATTCATCATGTTTTTGAATATTTACTAATCAATTCGTTTCAAAACATGATCACTATTTTACATAATTACACCACTATTCAATGTTGGATGACTTTATAGGTAGTAATGTTCACTTTCCACTTGTTTATTCAACGATTAAAGACTTCTGAAATTACCTGATAAGCAATAAAAGCAATGAAAAATATGAGATGAAAATTTGCACTTAATTCACTTGATTGCGCTTTGTTTTCATCTCATTTCGTATCGCAAGGTTGCCAAGTTTTCTCATAATCTTAAATAAAAAAAAAATTTTTTTCTTCTTTAAATTATCATCAACAAGTATTTTTTGGTATCCGTGACGTTAGTTCAATTATATTATTGATATTTATATATAAATAAAACTGTTTCGAATTTTAATATTACCAAATAGAGCGTGTTAAATACTAATCAAATAACCATTGTGGCAAATCTAGTAGCCCTGGTTTCTTTCCGCTATACGTCACCATAACACTGTTGAATGTGTGTGTTTCATCGGCTGTGCACAAAGATGCCAGATATATTCATAGAAAATATGTATCTGCTCTATCTGTTTTCACTAATAAAATGGATCAAATTCAAATTCAAATCAAATTCAAATTCAAATCAAATTCAAATTGGTTTTAAATTTTAATATAAATGTTTATCAGCGTTCATCATCAAACATTTGCACAAAAAATTTCCATTTTGATTTATCCGTTGATTAATAAACTTTTAAAGAAGTACTGTAATTGAATACTAATAGATACTCAAAGAGAAAAATCTAACGTTTTACTTCTTACTTTTTATGAACAGTTACAAATCTGTATTAAATTTAGAAAATCTGTAATCTGATTTAACGAACGCGAACGCAAAAATCTATACAATACAGATAAATCTGTATGAATGGCATCTCTGGTTCTACATTTTGTTTTTAGAAGGGCTAATGCCTAAATAGTAACAATTCTTTTTTTGTTTTTTTTTATTCTCCAAATTAACTGCAGAGTAAAATTTTTAATTTGATTTAATTTTAGGTAGTCCAAAAGATTTTAAACGTCGAAATGATTCCGAACATTTTGAACGAAAATTCTGACATTTTGAACCTGAGAGTGTAATAGGGCAATATTTTGGTTTTGATTGCTGTCGCCATTGCTAATTTATGGGATGAATAAAGGACCAACGATAGGATGAATACAAAACCT
Source organism: Malaya genurostris (assembly GCF_030247185.1). Classification (NCBI taxonomy): domain Eukaryota; kingdom Metazoa; phylum Arthropoda; class Insecta; order Diptera; family Culicidae; genus Malaya; species Malaya genurostris. The sequence goes on from NC_080571.1 coordinate 326,146,428, forward strand.
TTGAGATGAAATTAGGAGCACTGTAGTGAACATATCAGAACAGTTTTAAGCTGATTTTTTAATTATTATTTTAATTTCCAAGGAATGTGAATCAATTCCCAATGTGAAGCAAGGCGAATTAAGCAGAAATATGAAATAATCGTAGTGATTTTGGTGGCTAAATCAGGTTTTTAATGTAACGTCTTTACAAATGAGATGCAATAGGAAGCCCTTACCCTATATTTGTAAAGATAAAATAGATGATTTTTTACAAGTTGAGGTTCAAACTTACAACTGGTTTCGAATGGCGTCCAACTTTTTGGAATTTACACGTCTGATATTCGGCAATAATTGTGCTGATAGTATAAAAATTGTACTTGTACGAAAATATCTCCGAACCTTGAAGTGTCAGCCATATGATCTTCGAACTCGGTCTACAACTCGAACGAGCATAAAGCTATGAAAATTTATTTATTTTTACCCAAAAAAATTGAGCGGCAAAGAGTTTGGTCGCTTACGTCACTTATACCATTATGTTTTCGGAAACAGGAGTGGCAGCCATTCGATCCTCAAACTTAACAACTTCAAAACGATAAGTTCTCGCTTGTTGAATTCGGTTTAGTCATCTCGGAGGAAATTGAGCGGTTGAAAAATCTTTGAAAAATGCACTATCATACATTCACACACACAGAAATTTTCCGATCTCGTCGAGCTGAGTCAAATGGTATAACAGTTCGGCTGAAAAGTTCGTATCGTTTAATAGAAATACACATTTTTTTGCCAAAATTCGTTTTTATTATTCAACATAATTGCCATCAGAGGAGATACAGCGATTATAGCGATCTTCCAACTTTTCGATGCCATTTTTGTAGTACGATTTGTCCTTTGCCTCAAAATAGGCCTCAGTTTCAGCGATTACCTCTTCATTGCTTCTAAATTTTTTACCAGCGAGCATTCTCTTGAGGTCTGAGAACAGGAAAAAGTCACTGGGGGCCAAATCTGGAGAATACGGTGGATGAGGGAGCAATTCGAAGCCCAATTCGTTCAATTTCAGCATGGTTTTCATCGACTTGTGACACGGTGCATTGTCTTAATGAAACAAAACTTTTTTCTTCTTCAAATGAGGCCGTCTTTTTTTTAATTTCGTCCTTCAAACGCTCTAATAACGCTATATAATAGTCACTGTTGATGGTTTTTCCCTTTTCAAGGTAGTCGATGAAAATTATACCATGCGAATCCAAAAATACAGACGCCATAACCTTACCGGCCGATTGTTGAGTCTTTCCACGCTTTGGGTTCGGTTCATCGCGTGCAGTACACTCAGCTGACTGTCGATTGGACTCCGGAGTGAAGTGATGGAGCCATGTTTCGTCCATTGTTATATATCGACGAAAAAAATCGGTTTTATTTCGATATAACAGCTCCAAACACTGCTCAGAATCATCAATTCGTTGTTGTTTTTGATCGATTGTGAGCTCACGCGGCACCCATTTTGCACAAAGTTTTCTCATATCCAAATATTCGTGAATAATATGTCCAACACGTTCCTTTGATATCTTTAGGGTGTCAGCTATCTCGATCAACTTCACTTTACGGTCATTGAAAATCATTTTGTGGATTTTTTTCACGTTTTCATCGCTAACAGCCTCTTTTGGACGTCCACTGCGTTCATCGTCTTCGGTGCTCATATGATCAGTACGAAAATTTTGCAAACCACTTACCAATTGTTGCTTCGCCCGGTGCAGAGTCTGGATAACACTCATCAAGCCATTTTTTGGTATGGGCGGCACTTTTTTTCATCGAAAAGTAGTGTTTCATCAACACACGAAATTCCTTTTCACCATTTTTTTCACAATAACAAAAGTAGCTTCACTCAAAATGCAATATCTCACAAACTAATAATCAGATAGCTGTCAAATTTATACACGTATCTTTTGAAGGTTGGTACTAACTGAAAATGGTATGGATTTAATTTTAGTGGCGCCCTCTCATAGAAACGATACGAGCTTTTCAGCCGATCTGTTATAACACTAAGGATTTCAGGATAAATATTAGAATTGGTTGTGCAACTGGTGACTGTTAAATTTCATAATACTATCGAAAAAATCATTGTAGAACAACTTTTAATACATCTAAAACTATTGGGCAGCAAATCACCAACTTGTCTATGTTGCACTAGCAGTTATAGAAGCTTCGCAAAAATCTTCACATGTTCATTATAAAAAGAAAGTAACTATAACAATTGTGCAACTTACCAAAAAATTTCCAAATGGCTGTCATAACTGTGTCGGACACAATATATGAAGAAATGGTTAAAAATCTCTTGAGGAAGGAAAATGAGCAAAATGATGCCCTCTACAAGATAAAAAAAAACTATTTTAATCCACCTAGTGATGTAATTATGTCTTTCTCATATCAATAATACTATCATATATAATACTGTGGTATTCTTCAAAATATTTTTCTTCGATTCTTCAAAGAATAACCGAAATCGGTTTGTACCGACAAAAACTATCAATTGAAGAAGATTCGAGGTCGATTTAGATAATTTCTTACGTCATTTAGAGGTTATCCTATTTTGTGCATAGGGCACATATCCGATTTCTATACTTTATGTTTCGTCTTCGACTCGTCAGTACATAACAGTTTATGTTGAACTGTTATGTAACCTAGCAGTTGAACAAAATCCGCAAGGCAGACATAAAGTTTCTGCTACTTACAGAACTCTTTTTTTTATTTGCACCGAAGTGCACAAAATTGGATAACCCCTAAATGAGCATCACCTGATTCGGCCAGTTTAAGTCGAAACTCGTTTACGTTCGGCACGACAGGAAAGACGTTGTACTTCGGTGCAACCTAGCAGTTTATGTTGAACTGCTAGGTTACATAACAGTTCAACAGAAACTGTTATGTACTGACGAGTTGAAGACGAAACATAAAGTATATTTTTTACGTTTTTTTGCCCTTTTCAATGATGGTATAAAATTTTTAACACACTTCACCCTATTTTTCCGGATCTGGCAGTCGGATCCGGATGAAATTTAGAAATTTAGCATGGAAACTAAAGAGCTTTCATTTGAATCTAAGTTTGTGAAAATCAGTGTAGTCATCTCCGAAAAAAATTGGTGCATTTAATTTCACAATTTTTGCGCATTTTACCCCATAATTCCGGAACTGGAAGTCGTATCCCGTTACTTGAAGACGAAGACTTGGACACCATTTGGTTCCAACAAGACGGCGCTCCGTGCCACACAGCCAACGCTACGATCTATATTCTGCGCACAGTCTTCGAAGATCGAATTATCAGTCGAAATTTGGATATCGTTTGGCCGCCTCGGAGCTGTGATTTGACGCCGTTAGACTATTTTCTTGGGGGGGGGGGGGGGCTGTCGAAGATAAGTGTTATGTGGACAAGCCAGAGACAATTCAAGCCTTGAAGGACAACATTCGTGCAGCCATAGCTGAAATAAAGCAAGCATACAATCGAAAATGTACTAAAAAACTGGACCGACCGTACGGCGTACTGCAAGGCCAGCCGAGGCAGCCATTTGAATGAAATTATATTCCACAATTAATTGGAAAGATTGTACTTTAATATGAAAAAAAAAATTTGAAATCGGATGAACCGTTTGTGTTTATTGCATGTTAAAAAAAAGTTACATGGCGGACCCTGTATAAAACGAGCTGCCTAGTTGTTATTCGTAATAAAGGAAAATCTTAGAAAAATGTCGCAAAATACAAAAAAACTGCGCTTTTTTAATAACACAGAATAGTAATGCAAACTAACTTGATAAGTTGCACTATCAGTATAAAAATACAGGCCAGCAACTTAATGGGCATTAGCTGAACTCACTTCGTTTTACCAGAAATTTCTCAACCGATCTAAGAACATCTGAGAAGGCATCATTACACCGCTGGGTTGACTAAAATTGTTTTTGCCTTTCTCATATAGGAAGGCTATGCAATCACTGTGAAAATCGGCTTTTTAACCGAGGCCCGGAGGGCCGAATGTCATATACCATTCGACTCAGCTCGACGAACTGAGCAAATGTCTGTGTGTATGTGTATGTGTCCGTGTGTGTGTGTGTATGTAACAAAAATATGCACTCACTTTTCTCAGAGATGGCTGAACCGATCTTCACAAACAAAGATTCAAATGAAAAGTCTCATAGTCCCATAGCCTGCTATTGAATTTCATTCCGATCCGACTTCCGGTTCCGTAGATATAGGATGATATGTACCAAAAAAGTGAAAAAAATATGCACTCACTTTTTTCAGATATGGCTGAACCGATTTTCACAAACTAAGATTTAAATAAAAGGTATTTTAGTCCCATAGCTTGCTATTGAACTTCATTTGAATGTGATATCTGGTTCCGAAGTTATATGGTAATATGTGAAAATTTGAGAAAAAGTTTACACTCAATTATCTCTGGAACAACTCAACCGATTTTTGCAAACTAAGATTCAAACGAAAGGTCTTATAATATCCTTAAAATTTGTGGAACATTTTATCAGGATCCGACTTCCGGTTTCGGAACTAAAGCGTGATATGTGGAAAATTACCAATTTTATTTGTATTTTTCCACGAACGATGGTTAAAATCAGGTACAAATCCCATAAAACTGTCCAATAAATTCTTCTATTTTGTAGAGCTTGTTAGTTTGTGGGCATGAAAACTTAATTCGGCACTACTGGTCCCCGCTTTTCCTGTACCGAGAGCACCGAAAGTGGAGTAGAAAAACTCTTAAAACTAAATTCACTTCGAATTCTCTGCGATGGTTGAACTGATTTCCACAAATCTTGATTTGAATTAAAGTTCATACTGTGTTTAAACCTACTGTGAAATTTCATCCGGATCCGACTTCCGGTTCCGCAGTTGCAGGGCGATGAGTGTCACAGTTTTCAAATCGCCATATAGAGTGACAATATGTACAACACCGAAAGAAGAAGAAAACACAAAACGAACAAGGCGTGCTTTGTTCTATTTCCTACACGTTGTGTAGTGATAATAATAATAATAATAATAATAATAATAATAATAATAATAATAATAATAATAATAATAATAATAATAATAATAATAATAATAATAATAATAATAATAATAATAATAATAATAATAATAATAATAATAATAATAATAATAATAATAATAATAATAATAATAATAATAATAATAATAATAATAATAATAATAATAATAACAATAGAAATAACAATCCTATTACATGTTTTATGCTGTTTAGCTTGACTTACATATGCAGAAGTAACAGAAACGCAGGTTCGTTTCGTTTGTTAGATTTCGTTTAATTGGTTTAATCGAAATAGAGCATGAGATAGTAAGTATAGGTTTAACTACGTTCAAAACTGTTCCAATTGGTAGGTCATATTTGTTGATAGTAAACGAACCAACTTCGGCTATTCCGTTTATCTGAATCCGGTTTCGGAAGAATTGGAAATAGTGATCATAAACTGCAAAAAGGATCTCACTTACTTTTCTTGGAGATGGCCATTTTGGGATGGGATTTTCACAAACTTATAGGTTCAAAAGAAAAGTCTTACAGTTTCATACGGAATTCCTTAATTTGTTGTGGATACTACTTTCGGTTCCGGAACTACAGGGTAAACAGGATTTATAGAGTTTTTGAGATTAGGTCCGAACAAATTTTCCTATTTCTATTCAATAAACAGTTGTTTTTGCGAATTTTACGCTTATATTTATGATGTAATGAGTAATATGAAAAAGGCATCATTACACTACTAGATGGATTAAAATAGGTTTTTATTGAGTTTTTGAATGCTGTCTAGGAATGATGACTCAACTTTTATGATGGAGTATAAACCAAAACTCACCAGGAAAGTCATTGCAATCCGTTTTTCATTGGATATTGAAACCGGAAGAGATGAAATAAATCTACTTTTGAAACCTTTCAAAAAATGTTGAATTATAAACTAACCTTCAACAAGCAACGGAAATCCAAATCGGATTCTTGTGTGCCTCGTTCTGCAACAGTAAGTTCGAAAGTCCAAATCTCGGCTTAGTGTGACACTTTTTTAATCCCTGCCGTGAATCAGAAAAGCCCTACAATAGAAATCGAGACTAGCTTTACAACTGGCACTGCCAAACAATGCATCAGAGTCAAATCCGGAACAGCACTCACACGTACACATACACACCCACACACGCACGCTGGCCATCGAATGCGACCAGTACATTTAAGCCGGTCGAAAACGGAACCCATTTCGCTCGTTGTCGAATATTTTCAATTCAATTCACCAACGTTTCGCAAACGCCTGGCTTGTTTGGGATTATGCAGTTCCGCATCAGCGGCTGTCCGGCCACACGGTAGCCTTAAATTTATGCAACTGTGCGGTTTCGGCGAGGCGAGGTCAAGCGCGCGTTGTCGACCTCCGGTTGCTGAAGTGGTGACATGGAAGCTTTGCCTTGGGGTTATTAGCGCAATTGCAAATTGATGGTGCTAATGGTCAGTGATGAACAGCGCGGAATAAGGCTGTATTAGGTGGAATCCCGAAAAAAATATCACTTCATAGTATGGATGGAACGTTTCCTATTTATTTCGAAAAATTGTTATCAGGTTATCAATAATGGTGATAAAATTGTTATTTTCTCGTGCTTGATGCCCAAAACTGCGGAAGTCTAGTTGGATTTCCTTTAAAGTAGGTTTTTAAAGTTTAATTTATTTCGACATCTGTCTATATAATCTTTTTTATTACCAAAATAGTTTAAAACCAACCTTTTGTTACCATCCCAGTCATGTTTTGCATGTTTACAATAGCAGAATAGTGCATCACAATAGAAAGTTTTTGAGGCAATAATAGTAAATAGTTTCCTTCCCTCATTTTCCTTGGTATGTTCAGAATCAGAATCAACATCAAACGAGAAGTATATTTCTACGGTTCCTTTTTGAACGGGTATCATCAACATTTAACGACAAAAGTATCTCCACTCCAACGTGACGCCGTTTGCCGGTTCAGTCTTTCAGACGCCGATTAGTGCTGTACATTAAAACGGAACCATTTTCTATCCTGCATGCCTGTTTCGTGAAAAATATGTACGCATCATTCGAGCTGCTGCCGAGAGCATTGCGATGAAGTTTTCCACGGTACACTGAAATTGCGGTTGATGGAAACGTTCTAACCTGGACAACAGTTCAACGGCAGTTGCTCCGGAAAATGTTTGTTTGATGAACCATTCCACTGAAGATAACTACAAACATGCGATAGTTGATGAGTGTTTTTTTTGCATCCATCAACAGATGCTATCCATGAAGTATTACCCGCACACATATATCCGAGTGCTTCTCCAGATTGATCCAACTCTGGACAATTTGAATTCAATTAAAATGAACGTTTTTTTGTTTTTCTGGCGGAAATAAAATATGCAATTTAAATTACTGATTTCCCCAACAATTTCACTCCCACCGATTTGCTGATAATGAAACGTAAAGTTTTTAATCTACAGCTGTGCATTGCTTGCGAAATCGTGTGTTTTCGGGTGAGTACAAACAAACACGAATAAAATTTTCCGAAGGCTTCACCCCTTACTATCTGAATTTTCTTGAAACCATTATTCAACACAGTCAAAAGTGGCATATTTTTAAATACAAATTATCACATGAATTTTTCAATTTATTATTTAATTTATGCATTTAGGTATAATCAACAGACACAATATGGTCCTAATGATAATTTCTAGTAATATAAGCTGGACAGTCAATCTTATCATTCAAAACATCTGCTATTAATAAAGTACGTGCAAAATCTGTTCGACATTGCAGTGTATCGAGACCGATTAGTAACCCGCGACTTTCGTAGCTTGTGTTGGTGAGGATTGTACCACGGTAAGCGCCGAAAAACGAAGTGAATGAATCTGTTTTATATCGATCCGATTCTATGAGCACCGTTTAGGAAATGAGGATTTCATACGACAGAACAGTACTCCAGGTTTCAACGAACAAGTGAGCAGTACAGAGATTTTAGGCAGTATACGTCTGTAAAATTTTTAGCCATCTTCATTACAAATCCTAAGTTGCGAAAAGCTTTCGAAACAATATGGCTGATGTGTTGCTTGAATGTTAGTAGCTCAGCGAGAAGAGCACCAAGATCTTTTAAACACGTCGTACTAACTATCGGGGATCCTTCCAGAAAGTATTCGAAATGAAATGGCTCTTTTTTCTTCGAGAGCGTAATGGTGGTGTATTTGTCTGGATTCAATTCTATACGGTTAACTTTACACCACTCGACGAAGTTCACCAACTGTCGTTGTAGAAAACCTGCATCTTCTGAGCTTTGAATGTACGAGGATCTTCTAGAGTAAAGTTGACGTCGTTAAAGTACAGTAAAAACATCAAAGGTCTGAGATGGCTACCCAGCGGAATTCCGCACGAAGCGATACACTCAATGAAAATATGATCGTCGATTTTCACTGCTAAATGCATCGAAGGATGTTAGAAACGAATCCAAGTCCTTCCTATTCAGCAATTGTTATATCGTGGTTAATTATATCAAAGGCAGAGGAAAGTGTAATTAGCGTCTTTTTGACCTTTTGATAGACCATGAGTCACGTAGGACATGAATGACAATAGGTTGGAGGTTGTGGAGCGCTTAGGCATAAAGCCATGTTGAGTATCGACAATATGTTGCTTGTAATATAGTACATTCCCGTATCTACGGAACCCGAAAATCAGTTTGAAGATAAGCTTTGAAGATTTCGTATCTATTTCCCACCATCACTTATATGACGGATTGGAATTTTTAACTCGATCAAAATTTATTAGCAACTGAGCTGACTATTTTTTGCCTTTCTCATATAGAAAGGTTATGCAATCACTGTGAAAACCGACTTTTGAACCGAGGCCCGGAGGGCCGAGTGTCATATACCATTCGACTCAGTTCGTCGAGATCACAAAGTGTCTGTGCGTGTGTGTGTGTGACAAATATTGTCACTCAATTTTCTTAGAGATGGCTGAACCGATTTTCACAAACTTAGATTCAAATAAAAGGTTCTATGACCTTATATAATTCTCCTGAGTTTCATTTGGATCCGACTTCCGGTTCCGGAATTACAGTGCGATTAGTGAAAAATTTCAATTTCATGAGTATTTTTTCACTAGCGATGGCGAAACGAGGTGCACATTTTTATAAAACTTACTGCTAAGTTGATCTAGTTGACGGATTTTGTTAGTTAGTAAATACGCGACGGTACGTGCGGCTTTGCTCCAGTCACAGCGTGCTTTGTTCAATTTCGTATAGCGTGCAGGGTTGCCACATTGAAACTTATATTTTTCAGGAGAAAAATATGTAAATTTCTATATAATTCGACACAGTTCATCGAGCTGAGCAATGTATGTGTCTCTGTGTGAGTATGTGTTAAATAATGTCACTCATAAAAAAATCTCGTAGTCCTGTAGGTTGCTATTGAATTTCACACCGTCATTTAGAGCGACGAAGGGTAAAATTCTTCTAGATTTGGCTTAAAACTGATTCAATTCGTAGGCTTTATTAGTTACTTACTAAACGAACCGACTTCGGCTATACTGGTTCCAAGTTCCTAGTTCCAAAAGTACCAGAAGTAGTGGTCAAAAAGTACTATCATACTACTGAAAATTTTACCATAAATTGCTGATCATATTTTCGATAGCATGGAGAAAATATTATGTTGTTGGGTTAAGTACAACAAGAGATATTTACGATTAATTTCTGTCCATTCTTGTACAGGGTAAATTTTGAAATGACGCCCCATAGTAAAGTAAGTCGTATGCAAAACAAAAAGTACTAGCTTATTAATTTTATAAACAGTGAATCGATTGAATCGAAGATTGTAGTACGAGGCTCACTCTATTTTCTTAGATCGATTAGAGATCTGATCGATTTCCACAAATAGACTCAAATTAAAGGTCCTACAGTCTCATAGGTTGCTGTTTAATTTCATCCGGGTCCGATTTCCGGTTCCAGAACCATAGAGTAAAGAGTGTTTGATCATTTAGTGCGACGATACCAAATAAAAAAAATTCCTATCAACTTGACATAACTGTTTAGAATTTGAAAAGGATATGTTAGTTTATACCCAAAGAAAGTTTCTTATTTTATTCAAGATTGAAAAAAAATTTCTTCACAAAATCTTCTGGTGATATTTTTGAAAACATAAGTAATATGAGAAAGGCATCATTACACCACTAGGTGGATTGTCTTAGCATTACATTCCTTTTGTGGAATTTGACCTTTCTGTTTCAACAGACTTCGCAGCCGATTCTTAGCGTACAGAATCATTGCATGGCTATTACTATGTATCCTACTGACACTAAGAATCCTTCCAACTGGCTTGTAAGACCACTTTTTTAATACCTGATTTTAAGAAATATCTGTGAGTTCCATTGCAGTGGTACTTATATTGCCGTGGTGAATTTGATTAGCAGTCAACTTATAAGATCTGCAAATTAAAAGTAATTACTCTTCAAGAAAGAAATTAAGAAAGTAAGTTCAAGTTTAAGGAATTTGCTTCATTAATACATTACCACTGATATGAACACAATCTTGAATCAAAACTGAAATCTCGACATCGCAGGCCGGTTTCAAGAAGGCGGGTGGGTAATGCTAGAGACATAACTGGATGTCGTGAATACGAAAACAACTGACATGTTCCTTAACACTTCCGAATATCAATTAGTTGATCATCAATGTATGTACAATTTGAAACGATGCACCTAAACTAAAGTACAGATTAGTTACATTTAACATTCTGAAACAAAAATATTATGAAATAACCAGTATAGTTCTTTGTAATAAAATAATGGTGGCTCTGAAAAGAACCTTTTATTAAAGCGTTTGTGATGGAGAGTGATAAGTTGAATTCGAATTCCGATGGATGCTGCTGACTGATATGGTTGGTGTAGGTGTAGCGTTTACAACCGATTATAATCTTCCAATAAAGAAAACATTAATTCGCTGGGTTGATCAATGATACAACAGGCCTAGTTTATTGAACGAAACTATCAATATACTATAGGGATTCGTTTCTAGCATTCAGAAGGGTCAAATTGCGTAATTCTCTACGACATTAAACTCTTGGACATTTTTCGCAAAAACAAAGAAGGCTTTACTTGATCTCGATTACTGTGAATTTCACACAGCGGAAAGTGCAAAAATCTAACCAAACTGTTCTAGATTTGCACCAAACTGAGGATATTTCCTTTCAATTTGTGAACAACAAATCCTAATAGTTCTTTAGAAATTTTTTAGAGCCATTAGAACGGCTGATTTTGTGTAATGCTCTCCACCGTTGTTTTTTTTTCATCCATGCAAATGACTGGCAGCTGTGACGTAATCGCTCTTGTCGGAAGCGAAACTAGCTTTGCAAACGGCACAAAATACATCTGCTCGCAGTGGCGATAGAATCCAAACTGATCCAATTTTTGTTAGGAATGGAGGTTTTTCAATAGTGTACTATTGAAATACTTTAATGCTTTTTCTATACACGTTTAAGTTGAAAAATGTCGATTCTATTGTTAGTTAGATTATATAAATCCTTTCACAGATCACTGAGCAATGAGCATTAAAAATACGAGAAAGGCAAACGCGCCTTATGAATTATTCCCTTTGATACTCGTTTATACCAAACATTTCAGAAAAGTTTAATTTTGAATTATTTGAGATTATGTCACACAGCTGATAATTTTATCATAAAATTGTGATCATATTTGCGCAAAAATTATGTTGATTCGTTAGATACGACAAGAGATATTCACAATCAAAAACTTACTCAGAGGGTAAATTTTGAAAAGGCACCCCATAGTAAAGTAAGTCGTATTCACGACAAAAACAAATACAATAGCACGTTATCTCTCTATATATTATTTTACTAAGATCTCATTCTGGTTTTGTACCAAAAATAAGGTCCTGTAAACTCCAATCTCCACATATGGGGTATGTACAGGTTCTGCATGACCTTGTGCGGGCCTTAGACGCACTCACTTACTCTCAAAATGCCTACCAATTAAAATAATCCGAGTTCAGTTGTAACTGAATCGACAATGACATCAGGAATCAGAACAAATTTGCTCAAATGGCACGTTCCCCTTGATATTTGGAGATTTGTGCCTTACCATCAATTTGTTTTTAGCATCATTTTCCCGATATATAAGAGGAAAGGATTGAAAGGAAATGGTAAGGGTTGGAGTAGGAGGATGGGAAAAATTGACGACACAAAAACACATAAAAGCAGAAGTAAATTCTGCACCCCTAAGGCATGCTGTTAATAAAACCTCCAACCCCCGAGAGGATTTAGAGATCTTACAAAAGCGACACCATTCAGCACTCCCGAAAGAATGCCGAACGATTCGCAGTATGTACGAGCAGAAGTAAATTCGGTACCCCCTAAAGGATGCCAAACAATCTGCTAAACCCTATTTAAGGTGAATACAGAAGGGATTCATTCACTCCAGGAAGAACGATGAACCCTTCTGACTATAGCTCCTTACCACATTGGGTGAGAAACGAGAGAATATCCTTCAATTTTAGCTCCGCATACACAGACTCAACCGTGTATGGAGAACCAAAAACTCGGATACGTAGCTGCGTCAATGCGGGACAGTTACATATCAGATGATATGAAGTACCATAATCGCATTCACACAAATCACACGAATAATACTCAGCACTTGAATAGTAGTCATGTGATAATTGAGTTTGCAATGTCCAGTCAGAGCTCTGACCAGAATACTGCAATGATGCTTGGAGAAATGCAGTAGACACTTTGACATTTTCAGATTTGAATCTGGTAGAAATGCTTTTGTCTGAGCGCAAGTTTGCAACAGCATTTGAAATGCTGAGATCTTCAATTTGAGTTCGACATGCGATCACTAGATTCGACCGTGAGTCATTCAAATTGAGTGCTTTTAAGGCTACCTGACTGTCGGAACAAAAATAAATACATTTACCACAGATCCTCTGCTGAAGTGCCGATTGTACTCCACACAGAATTGCGTAGATTTCTGCTTGGAACACAGTACAGTATCTACCAAGTGAAAGAGACTGCTCCAGCCTCATTTCACGACAGTAGACACCAGCACCAGCACGACCATTCAACAGAGAACCGTCCGTATAACAAACTATGTGTTCATCAAGTTGTCGTTCCAGACAACCAGACAACCATTCCTCACGAAGAGGATAGCTCACATTGAATGTTTTGAAAGGAAAACTACATGTGAGAGTTAGGTCACTAGGGCGAGTAAATACTCATCCCACGTAACCATTTCAGACCACAAGCGAGTGTGGCTGGTAGCATAATCTAATGGGTTACTGTTCCAAAGCCCTGTAACCTTAAGACGGTATGCACAAGATAATGCTTCTTGTTTTAGGAACACATGTAGTGGTTTAATGCACAGTAGCGCCTCTAGAGCAGCAGTAGAAGTTGTCGTGAATGCTCCTGTCATCGCCATTAGGACCATCCTTTGGAGATGATTTAGCTTTGACTGAACTGTCGCGACTTCTCCTTTCTGCCACCATACAAGACATCCATACGCTAAAATTGGTCTAACAATAGTTGTGTAGATCCAATGAATGTATCTGGGTTTGAGTCCCCATGATTTCCCAAAAGCTCGTCTGGATTGGCCGAAAGCCATGCAAGCTCTTTTAATCCTGAAGTCAATGTGAGCAGACCAATTCAGTTTTGAGTCAAGAATAACCCCGACGTATTTAACTTGATCGACCACAGTAACCTCTGAACCGAAGAACTGTAACGGACGAGCTCCTGTGATTATCCTACGATGAGTGAAAAGCACCATTGATGTTTTGCCCGGATTTACAGATAATCCAACCTGACAACACCATTGTTCAACAGAACGCAGGGCTTGCTGCATTCAAGGTTATTAAGTTTCCTTAACAAACCATCAGCGACTAGGTTCCATAAAAGTGGGGATAGTACACCACCTTGAGGACACCCACAGACACTCAGCTTTCTAATCTCTGCTTGCCGAAGCGATGAACAAAAAAGTCGATTGCTAAGCATTGCGTGTATCCAATTTGTGATACTTGAAGGTATGCCATGACCACGGGCTGCTTCCAGAATTGAATTGAAAGACACGTTATCAAAGGCACCTTCAATATCTAGGAAAACTCCCAAGCAAGATTGCTTTTGTGAGAAAGCTTTTTCAATGTTGTACACAACATCATGTAACAGGGTTGTAGTGGACTTTCCACGCTGGTAAGCATGTTGCATTCCATGTAGCGGATGCTCGCCCAAACTAGCATTCCTGATATAGTGATCGACTATGCGCTCCACTGTTTTAAGAAGAAATGAGCTAAGACTGATAGGCCTGAAACTCTTCGCTTCCTCATAAGTGTCGCGACCGAATTTGGGAATAAATTTGACAATTATTTCCTGCCAGGCTCTTGGAATATATCCAGTCGCAAGACTAAAAGTAAGTATTTTCTTCAAAACATGTTTGGAATGTTCATACCCTTTCTGCAGTAATACTGGGAAAACTCCATCCTTTCCAGGAGACTTGTAAGGAGCAAAACTCTCAACTGCCCATTTGACCGATTCAATCGTCACAACGCTTCGAGCAAGGGCCCAAGAATCGTAACTACCTGAAAAAGTCTCGGGAAGAGCTGTCGGTGATGGATCAATACATCCTGGAAAGTGAGTGTTAAAAAGATAGTGAAGTACATCATCTTCATCAGACAAATGTTCACCATCTGAAGTTCTTTAGAAACTGACATTAAAGTCCTTGGACTTCGAAAGTAACTTATTCAATCTGCTAGCCTCGTTGAGACTAGAGACATTTGTGCAGAGGCTTTTCCAACCACTTCGCTCAGACGATCGAAGAGCATTTTTTGTAAGCCCTTCGAGCCGACACGAATGCCTCCGACCCATCTTTGCGTCGGTGGTTCCAAGCTCTTCTGCATAGTTTCCTTAGTCTAGCAAGTTTAGCATTCCAACGAAGGAGTTCCTCTAGTAGCTCGCACAATCCGAAGTGGACAAGCCTCTTCATATGCTGCAACTATGAGTGAATTTGTCTCGTCGACAACATTTTCCAAATCAATTGGGGTTTCAATTGTTGGATGGTATCCGTGAAATCTAGTCGCCAAGCCCTCTTCATAGAGGTCCCAGTTTGTAGATTTGGGATTACGATATGTGATAATATCAAATTTAACGTTTGAATGATCAAAGAATATGTACTTATGATCAGTCAACGAAGGTTCGAGCTCATCGGAGACGAGCCAATTCACCAACTCATGCGCAATTCTATCAGAGCAGAGAGTTACGTCCAAAACCTCCTCTCTTCCAGATCTCTCAAAAGTTGGACGGTTTCCTGCATTGACTATGTGCAGGTTTGTACTGCTCACAAATTCCATCATATCAGAGCCTCTAGAATTTATATCTGTGCTGCCCCAAATGATATGGTGAGCATTTAAGTCACTGCCGATTACAAGCGGTAAATCACTCTTGCAGCAGTATGATACAACCTGTTTGAAGTCATCGCTTGGCGAAGGTTGGTTATGCGGTAAATATGCCGAACAATAGACATATTTCCTGTCTATGCCATCAATAGTCATACCAACTGTGACAGCACAAATATCCCGAGTTGTGAGCTCCGATATGAGAGAAACATCGAGAGCACTACTTGCAAGTATGCATGCTCGAGGCATTCCACGTGGATTAGACATACCGGTCTTGTTGAAGGCAACAAAGACTGGGTTTAACAATTTTCCAACGTAGAAGTTTCCCTTTTGGAAATATGGTTCTTGAACTAAAGCTATAGAAGCTTTACCTCCTTGCAGAAGTCTGGATAGATTCATAGTTGCTGTACGTTTATGCTGAAGATTGATTTGTGCCACTCTGATCATTATCAATTAGAGTAACGAACATTCCACCTCCAGCACCAACCGTACAACAACTACAAGAAACCAAATATATTGGCTTATAATCGCCTATAGCGAACCATGTAAGGATTTTTTTAAATGTTTTAATCATTTAAATCCCACGAGTTGTGAAGAAAGAAGTCGTTTACTGTGCCAGAGCTTCGCTTAACACAGTATGGGAAAACCCCAAGATATTCCGTTCACGACTGCATTGTTTAACCTCCTGCAGCCAATCAGCTATCGGCACGGAAATACACCTTGACTTAGGAGTTCAGACGCACTCATTTACTCTCAAAATGCCTACCAATTAAAATAATCCGAGCTAAAAATTGTAACTGAATCGACAATGACATAGACAATGGGATTAATGAAGACGTGTGTAAAATTTCGTCCAAATCGGAGCAAATTGAAAATGATTTTGTCACTTTCTCGGCTGTTGATTTTTAGGAATAGTGAATTTATACTGTTTCCTGAAATAATTTAGAATACTTAGAGTATTATGAGATTTCCGTTTTTATACTAGCCAAACGATCAGGATTAGCTAATTCATGTGCTCAGGGTAAAGCAGAGAAAGTAGAAATATTTCAGAAATTTTTCACGGCGAGTATTACCAATGAAAAATGTGCCAACATGTACGACGGAAACAACAGGAGAAACATCAATTCAGCATGTATAAAATCACCTCAACATACAGCATATGCACAGAGGAGCCATTACATGGCTTGTCTGCTTTGGTCGGGATTGTTATACGTTTTTTTTCCTTGATCTCGAAGCCTGGTACCTACCAACGCTCCGGTGATGTACCTATGAATGTATGTAGAGAATGGAGTAGCACCTGCCAGTCAGATTTGCAGTCAGCAGACTCGGCGTGTTGAACTTTTTCAATTTGTTGAGTTTACTACCGTTTTCCGAAGGCAGGACGATCGGAGTTTCCACGCCGGCAGAAATTTATGAGAAACTGAAACGAACAGAGCTCTTCCGACAGACAGGATATTCCCACAGGACTCCCCACAATCGACTTCAACCTAGGCTTTATCGAACGGCAGCTGAGGCCGACTCGCTAGCAATCTCACATCAGGAGTATGATGAATGATTCATGATATCAATCGACCATCCGTCTCCATTGTGGTCTGAGAATTGATACTGTAGGGGAGACTGGGTTGCGCAATTTCCAAAAGGTGTAAAATGATTGTTTGGCAAATTATTGAAACCTTCTTCGTTCTTTGCATCAGCTGACAGATACTGTCACTGACTTCCTTCTTATTCAATGTCCTTTACAACCAAGATTCAGTATGGGCAAAATAGTTGAACCATCGTTTTACACGCATCCCACGCATCTGTGAGGAAAGGATATGCTCCGTTAAAGCGTTCGTCGGAGCGGGTGTAATGTATCATCCTGTGATGACAAAGTGGCATAGGCCTACTGACATGCTACGAATACTGGCATGAAGATATCAAAATTTATCTCGCAGGATTTTTTTCTCATTTGTTCACGCGGTCCTCCGCCGAGCTGAAAAATTTCATTTATTTTTATATCGTCAAGTCGGAGCGTAGACATGATCCAATTAATTATGCAGACTACTTCTTAAAATTTTGCTTTCTGCTTGTCTCTCTGATTACGATGAATATTCATTCCCTCCGGTTTGTCGGTTCAGTTCTACCAAACCGATGGAACAGATCATTATAAATAAACACGATTCCTTTAAACGAAAATCATCGCGTTATAATTCACAGATCCTACTCGTTTTCAATTCAAGCATGAGACGTGATGTGGTTCCCCGGATGCCGGCGATGAATAATTTATTTTTTGACTGAATACGTTTTGCGAGTGAGAAAAACACTCGCTAGGAACGATATTCATTTCATAAACTTGCAAATGGGTGTAAATGCGTGCTTAGCAACATTCCATTTTTCGGTCAACTTGATATCTTTGCTCGATTTCGAAGATATATCTTTTCAGAGATGTTTTCCATTTAGCGTGTAGAAAGATTTCGGTATTTGTCAGACTTGAACATTCGATTAATCATTTTTATATTATTTTTATCGAGTAATGTTCAAACCCTATTTTTGAACCTTTTGTTAATTTGTATCGCATGTATTTGTATTGCCTCAATTTTGCTTGAATATCAAAAATGCAACGAACGCCAATGATTATCGTTCGCCTACCTTCGCCTTTGTGCGATAATCGATTGATTTTGCCTGTGTCATATATTTCAATCTCTTGCATTTGATCTATAGAATCGTATTCTGATGTTTTAATTATTATTTTTCATGACAAAAGTTTGGCATAAGCCTGTAAATTGTTTTACCTGCACCTTCTTTATTTGTTTTTAAATTCACATGCAGAAAAGTTTATTTAGCAAAGCGATTTCCCGGACAAGTAAAGCAAAGTGTTCGATTCTCGTCTCTGTGGTGAAGACTGTCCCAGAAAGTATGGACGCAACCAAAAAACCCCTGCCATTTCGCAATGGTTCAGAATGTGTCAATTTTTATGGCTGCATCCTATAAGAAGCAGAAACAACCAAAACGTAGTCCGAAACAGGAAGCATCGATCAGGCCGAGGGTTCAAAAGCTGTACAATGCGATTCTTGCTGGAAATTTGAACTGTATAATCATGGACGACGAAACCTACGTGAAACTCGATTACAAATCCTTGCCGATACCACAGTATCATACGGTGCGAGAAGGGCAAGTGTTAAACCAGTCCGAGACATCGATTGAAGTCGAAAAATTTGGTAAGAAAGCTATGATCTGGCAAGCAATTTGTAGCTGCAGTAAGATTTCGAAACCCTTCATCGCCACTGCTTCAATGATCAGCGAAATATACATCAAGGAATGTTTACAAAAACGACTTCTACCCATGATTCGAAGCCACAAGGATCCAGTTGTCTTCTGGCCAGATCTTGCTTCTTGCCACTACTCGAAATCAACGGTAGAATGATATACTACCAAAAATGTCACTTTCGTCCCAAAAGACATGAATCCAAAATTTCCCACAACTTCGACCGTGCATTCTGACATATTTTTAAGGGTGAAAATATGCAACATACGTTCCTATGAATTGTGTCATATGTAGATTTGGGTAATTTGTAGCTTTCATAATTTTTTGCTTTGTAGTTAAAGTTTTCAGCGTTCTTCCAAAATGAATGATTCCTTCCGATAAGAGCGTTCGGTATTGATTAGAACGAATCGCGTAATTTCTCGCTTGCATTCATTCAAATCGAATTTGATCGATCTGGTAACAAGTGGTCAGGCGTAGTCAAGATAAAAAATTACGGACTCAAACCATGTGTGGTTTCATAGTTTGGTCATACAATATTTCATTTTAGCGGCAATTTATCGGTTTGTTGAGCACGGAGAATAATTTTCAACATTTGAGATAATCCTAATAAATCCACTTTTATTATGCTGTGATAATACGATAAGAAACAACGTTTCTTTTCGTAACGGTTCGGCCTCACTTTGGATTAAAAACATCGCCATTCGATTTCTGCCGGTTTTAACTTGAACGGCACCCAATTTCAAATCATTTGGGTGACACTTAACGTTTCTTGGTGCAGAGACATAGTATTTTGTGCAACACTCAATAATATTGCTTATGTCTGGCATGTATTCTAATGCTGCAAGACCTCGAACTATACGTCTCCAGGAAAAACGGATTTGCGAAGCGCTCATGAGCAGTTAAATAATAAGCGTAAGGTGGAAAAAAGTCAGTGGGAAAGCCTCTACTTACGAAGAAATTAGGTAAAGTTACTTACCCAATAACGTAATTTTTTTTCACGAAGTAAATTCCAAATAACTTGAAACTTTTAACCAACACGCTTAATAAAAAATCTGTTTTAATCCACCTAGTGGTGTGATGATGTCTTTCTCAGGTAACTTTCTCAGCAATTCTTATTCTTGAAAAAACTGAACATTGAATAAAAGCAAGGAAATTAGTTGGGGTGTACTCTAGCATAGAGTAAAAATTGAAAGAATTTCGAGCCAGCATTAGAAGTTTTTTTCAGTATCTTGCTACATCTGTCAAAATAACGGTTTGAAATTTTGAACGCACTTCGTCCTGTAGTTCTGGATAACCTTTTACTTGGGACATTTAATTGTGAAAGTCGGTTGAGTCATCTAGGAGAAAAATGTGCAAGTTCCCTTTTAAAGATTTGTATTTCAATTTTCGATAATTCCGAAACCGCTTTCCGGAGACCGGCGTAGCCGACGTCGATTGATATTGCCAGCCACTTACATAATTATTTTTACGTTTCGTCTTTGACTCATCAGTGCAGAGCAGTTCAAATTGAACTGCTTAGTGCTAAACTCGGCAGTTCAATTTGAACCGCTAGCAGACGTAAAGTTTCTGCTACTTACAGAACACTTTTTGTTTTGCAACGGAGTGCAATGTCTTTTCTGACGAGCCGAACGAAAACGTGTTTTCGACTATTTCTGGCTTGTGCCCTAGCACAAAATTTGACTAACCCCTAAATGACCAAACCTGCATCGGCCATCTTCGGGCTTCGGTTATGTGGCTGCGCCACATCAGTTATACTGCAGACATAACATACATGAGACATGACGCTTTCGGCAAAATAACCCTTTCGGCAAAATGACTCTTTCGACGAAATGACCCTTTCGGCGAAATGACCCTTTCGGCGAAACGACTTTAGGCGAAATAACCTATTCCGGGGACCCGTACATCCGAAGTTAGTATGTGTGGTTATCAACTTGCTTGACTTGTGAAATAGAGGAATTTATTTACTATTTTTGAGAAATTAGGTCATTTCTACACATTCTTCTATAAAGGTAAACTATTGAATATCAAGTTTATTTTTACTCGCACCCTGCAATTTCGTAACCGTAAGTTGGATCGATATGAAACTAAAATAAATTCAATGGGACAAAAATGGCTTTTATTTAGGCCTAAATTTATTAAAATCGGTTCAGTCATCTCGAAAAAAGAGGGTGGATATTTTGTGCCATTTTCGCACATTTTTGTCTTTCTCATATAGAAAGGCTATGCAATCGCTGTGAAAACCGACTTTACAACCGAGTCATAGCGTCATATACCATTCGACTCAGTTCGTCGAGATCACCAAATCTCTCTCTCTCTCTGTGTGTGTGTGTGTGTGACAAATTATGTCACTCAAATTTCTCAGAGATGACTGGACCAATCTTCACAAACTTTGTTTCGAAGGAAAGGTCTTATACCCTCATACAATTTTCTTGAATATTATTTGGATCCAACTTCCGGTTCCGGAATTACAAGGAAATATATGAAAACTTTATAAAAAATGTGCACTCAATTTTCTCGGAAATTTCTTAACCGATTATAATTATTTGAAAAAACGCGATCCAGGCTCGACTTTCTGTTCCGATTTTACAATGTGATTAGCGAAAATTTTCAATTTTATGAGTATTTTTCACAAGCGATAGCGAAACGAGGTGCACAGTTTTATAAAACTCACCGCTAAATTCATCTATTTGGTAGATTTAGTTCGTTAGTGAATATATAAAACTACTTTGGGACTACTAGACCTCGGTTTCCGTTTCCGAAAGCACCAATAATATTGAAGAAAATCTCCAAAAACGGAACTCACTTCGATTTCTCAGTAACGGCAATTTTCATAAATCATGATTCAAATTAAAGCTCTAATTGTCTTTAAATTTTCTGTGCCATTTCATCCTGATCCGACCTTCGGTTATAGGGCGATAAGAGTCGAAACAGTCAAATCGCCATTCAAAATGACGATGCAAAACTGGTACGCGTCGGTACGTGCGACTTTGTTCCGTACGCATCGTGCAGGGTTGCCACGTTAAAATTTATATTTTTCAGGTGAAAAAAAAAGGAAATTCCTAATTCTTTTATTCAACACTACTTGTTAGTATTATTGAAAGATAATGATAACGTTGATGTTCTATGAAAGTACACTTACATTTCTCATATAGAAAGTTTATGCAATCGTTTGAAAAATTGACTAGTGAAAATTGGCCCAGATGGCTAAGTATTCTATATCATTCGACACAGTTCATCAAGCTGAGCAATGTATGTGTCAGTGCGTGTATGTGTGTTACTCATGAAATAAAAAATACAAGTTATCGGAAATATGATCAGGAATCTGTGATTAAATTTTCAAAAATGTGAGATTACCATGAAAAACTAAAAAACAAAGATTTCTAAAACTTTTGGAAACAATGAGGAAAACTCATTGATTGATTTGATTTAGTCAGACACATATCAGTCCTGATATTCTACTGTACGACTATAAAAGGTCAACCTTGGTCGAAGGTCGTCCACTTCTTCTAGTTCGTTAGGCGGAACAGGATGTCGTGGTGAGGTTATCCACCAGTGTCAGTAACGACAAACATGGTATAAAGCGTGAAACGCTCAGGTCGTGGTCTCATTCGAACGCAAATCGCATTCAGCTGCTGACTGGACTGAATCTTGGATTGATTTCTGTAATTAAATTCCAAAACTGAATTTGGAATCTATTCTGGTCCACCTAAATGCTGAACTTAATTACGAGGTTTCGAATTAATCTTAGAAATTTATTTTAAAATTTTGTTTCAGAATTTAGGTCCAGTATTCAGATTTTGCATGCTGGTACTAAATTCTGTAATTGGATTCTGGAACTAGAATTTTGAACTAAATTCAGTTCGGAGTTCAAATTAAGAATGCAATACTAAATAAATTGCAACTGAATATTTAGTTTATTTAGTTCTTGAACTCAGATCCGGTTCCTGAATTCTATAAATTAGTTCTTCTCAGAACAATAAAAATATTCTCATAGAACTATTCGAGGTTTTCCTACTATGTGAATCTACAAATTGCTTACGCGCGTTACCAACTGGTCAGGTGTAAAATAACAATTGACACGATTCATTTATTCAAGCCAGCGCAGTTGGCTTTTAATATCAGTAAATCAATTATTAAATAACTTTTTGATATTTTCTTCAATTGAAATTATTGTAATTCCTTACCGTGTGTACTTCTGCAGGCGAACATTTTTGTACCCTCTTACTAATTTGTGTGCTTAAATAGGTGCGACAATATATCAACTTACGAGAACGACTTTAGATATTCAGAAGTGTGGAGAGTGTTAGTTTTATTCATATTCACGCCATCCAGTTATGGCTTTGACATTACCCACAACTTTTTTCTAGTTGAAGTATTATATTTATATCATGAGTATTTTTTTCGGTGCATCGTTATAATCGTTCGAAAATTTCAATCGCTCGTGAGCTATCGCAATTAATATTGAAAGAAAAAAGAAAGCGGGGCCACAAATTTTTTATGAAAACTTACTTAACGTAACGAAAAATTAAAATGTAAATTGTTTCCAGTCGGTTTAAAAGTCACTTAAGACAGTGCAAATTTTTGTGCGCAATAAAGGAATTTAAGTAGTGAAAACAATCATTAAACCGAAATGGCTCATATGCTTAAGAATAGTCTTTTCTTTATATCGCAAGTTTAGTATTTAATAATTCGTCAATATGAAAAACAACTACATTAGTAGCTACTCCAATCTCCTCCAGCATTTTTTATGAACTGACATCGCACAGTTGTTTGAATCGACAAAAACGTGAACTTAATTCTCTAGCCGTTAAACCGTTGATCCGATACACATAGTTCCTTTGGAGAACTCATTCACAAAAATATACCTCGTAATTTGATCACAATAAAAAATGTGCAAAGCCTACTACGATAAAAGTTCATTTCAACAACTTTTTTCCCTTAAGAGATAGAAAAACGATGTCTTCTACAAAGTTTTAGAACTTCTAACGAGAAAAAACTTTGCCGAAGGAGCTATAGGTCTAACGCAAAAAGTTTCGGATATATGAAGCATTTTCGTTTGAAACCATTCAAAATCAATTTTTTGTACATAACTTCTTTCGCAATTATTTTCAGTGTCTACTATGTTCGAGACAATTACTAAAAACATAAAATTACACATTTTCGTTAAAGATTGTGTACGGTTTGGCCTTTTCCTTAAAAAGTTATTTAACATTTAAACTTTTATATGCACTAACTTTAACTACTAATAGGAAGCAGGGTCGCAGACCAAAAGGCACATACATATACTTTTTGGAAAGCTTAAATCAAGTAATATAAAGTTACGAAGTGTGTAGGGTGGCCTTTTTAAATTGTGTGAATGAGACCACAAAATATAGAGAGCTTTTTTGACCATTTTCTTAGGAAAACTTACATTAATAAAATTGTTTATCTTCATATCATGCGGTTTTTGGTGATATCAACCGATAAGTTACCTTTAGGCAACAACTTTTGCAAGAAATTGCAGTCGAGGTATAAAAATAGAGCATTAGTTTTAACACCAGACGAAAGAGAAGACTTTTCACTATAGCTGACTATTATGACTTACTCTCAGCGAGTACCGAGCCTTTCGGAATTCCTCTTCAAAGTGAATGTTGATTTATCACAAAAAAATCTCGATATTACCGACTTCAGTAGAAAACGTAATAGAATTGCAGTAAGACAACAGATTAGTTACAAATTCCCTAAAACCAAACAAACTTGTTTTTGTTGGTTATTATTCTTTATTCTTAGTCTGCGCATGTTTTTATACTCAAGTTCGGGCATTTCTCTTTTAAAAAAATGTCTAAACTCATAGTTTACATAATTTGATCTGATACTTTACCGTGGACGCCTGTATGTAACGTTGAACCACTCACGCATTTTATTGAAATATTATCATCGACCAAATGCTCCAGCATTTGTATTATCAACCAACTCTTTAGTGTTCTTAAAAATAATATGCCGCGCTGCTCTCACCAACACCAACAGTGCATATTTGAAGCAAGAAATTTAATATAAAGTTACTTCTTTGTGCTTCATTTGTCAATATACTGTAAAAGTAAAACTAAGCGTCAATTAAATAAACGGTCATATTCATTGAAATTAATGTATTCCAATTTAGCTTTACATCGAGAATGGTTTTGAATCGAATTTTTTATTCAACTGATGTCCATTTCATAGTACTACTTATTTAGAAATCGTGTGAACTTCATTATTTTTTTCAGTGTATGGCTTAATTCATTAGGACGTATTTCGTAGAACGACATGATTTTACAAAAAGGATTCAGCCTTTCAAGCAGGCTACACTTACACATTTCAATACATAGAAATTAATCGCAGAAGACTTGAATTTAATCGATGTTTTTGGGCGTACTGGTAATGGTGTAAGATATCACCCTTGAAATGAATTGGATTGGAATTAAGAGAACGGATAAGGAATATTCTATTAAAAGAATAAGTACAACTTTTCAAAATTTAATGAGAACGTTAACATGCTTCTTTAGTTTGATCAATTGCATACAAGAATGCATCATGAAATTATATTCAATCATAACACCATTGCACCAAAGCTACACTAACGACCGATTCCAATTTTTGAACATTTCCTACAAAGCACCTTTTAATAAACCAAAAATAATCGTTTTAGTAAATGTTTTTTCTAAGAAAATGGTCAAAAAAGCTCTGTATATTTTGTTGTCTCATTCACACAATTTAAAAAGGCCACCCTACACACTTCGTAACTTTATATTACTTGATTTAAGCTTTCCAAAAAGTATATGTATGTGCCTTTTGGTCTGCGACCCTGCTTCCTATTAGTAGTTAAAGTTAGTGCATATAAAAGTTTAAATGTTAAATAACTTTTTAAGGAAAAGGCTAAACCGTACACAATCTTCAACAAAAATGTGTAATTTTATGTTTTTAGTAATTGTCTCGAACATAGTAGACACTGAAAATAATTGCGAAAGAAGTTATGTACAAAAAATTGATTTTAAATGGTTTCAAACGAAAATGCTTCATATATCCGAAACTTTTTGCGTTAGACCTGTAGCTCCTTCGGCAAAGTTTTTTCTCGTTAGAAGTTCTAAAACTTTGTAGAAAACATCGTTTTTCTATCTCTTAAGGGAAAAAAGTTGTTGAAATGAACTTTTATCGTAGTAGGCTTTGCACATTTTTTATTGTGATCAAATCACGAGGTATATTTTTGTGAATGAGTTCTCTAAAGAAACTATGTGTATCGGATCAACGGTTTAACGGCTAGAGAATTAAGTTCACGTTTTTGTCGATTCAAACCACTGCACAGTGATGCGAAGGTGGCAGAAATCAAAAAAAAAATTTTTTTTTTCATGGACATTATTAATGTTATTAAATTCCTCAGTAAATTTAGAGCAATACCTCGAAATTCGAAAATTTTTGAATGACAATTAAACTCTCAAAAATTGTTCAAAGTTAGGGTACTCTGAGATGTATTTCTTTTTTCTTCCATAGAAAATGTATGGCACATAACCGATGTTTTGCGACTAGGGTTTCAAATAGGTAGGAAACGGCTGTAACCGTTCACTAGTATTTCATTTTATATCATTTTTCCTCTACTTTTAAAAAATCTTAGTGTCATCCTGCACATTTCTGCACCTTGCAAGTTATTTTCAATTTTTTGAGGGACCGAATACAAAAATCTGAATATGCGTTAAACTTAAACGTGTTGGTCGTGTTAGGTGTTTTCAAAAATTTTTTAGAAGTATATTTTTTTTTCAGGAATTTCATTATTTTGAGCAAATTTATGCTTAAGTTATTAATCTCTGGAACTCATATGTACTATTTCGTAACAATAATATTTTCTGGTATGCTAATGCTAATTATGAACTATTTAATCATTCGAGCAAGCTGTGGCTCTTTTTCTGTTTTCTTGTCTCTTGATTTATCAAATAACTATGCTTAAAAAACACCAAAAACACTTTGCTAAGCCGGTAATAATTTTTTCATGACTCTTGTATATTGATATAATATTATTACTCTGAAATCTATCTCTCGGTAAATGTTTGGAGAGCAATTGTTGAATATCATTGATGTAGATTGCAGAGGTTTTCTCATATATAGAAAGGTTTTGCAATCACTGTGAAAAGCATCTTTCGAATCGAAGACCACAGTTCCGAGTGTCATATACCATTCGACTCAGTTCGTTAGGATCGGTAAATGCATGTGTGTGATATGTGTGTATGTGACAAAAATATGTATTTGATTTTTTTTGCTGATTTTACTAACTTATATTCAAATTCAAATCCCATAGATAACTGTCGAATTTAAATTCAGATCTGACTTCCAGTTTTTGAATTATAGGGTGTCGTGAGTTTATAATTTCAAACCGTCACTAAAAACGACAATACAAAACACTTGGACAATATCATCTAATTTGTGTTCAAATTTATTTTAATTTATTGGTTGTGTATTTATTAGACCATACGAACAGACAGGTTGTAAAAGTAGCGGAAATTATCTTCAAAACTTTTAAATAGGACCCATTTCTTTTTTTTTAGAATACCTTACAGATTTTAACAAAATAAATTTCAAATGCGTGGGGTTATAGTGCTATCGGTGTCGATGAGTATTTAAAATTTCAAACTGTTATATAACTGAAGCCGTAAAAAGCGTGAACTTTACAATTGTTTTGATTTATATAGGTTCGATTCTAATTTTATGTTCTTATTAGAAGCACAACTTTCTATTATTAGATGTATAATGTTCAATGTTATTTTATATAAAAATGATTGTTCAATGTTATTCTATATAAAAAATTTCGCTGAACTAAACTAAAATTCCTATAATTTGAACACATTAAATTTTAGTATGAAAATTCAAAATCCAAACTCTACATACTTGAGTTTTACTAAAAGTATGATATCCACTGAGATAATAATACTTGCTACGCTCTTTCCCATAAAAATTTTCTTATGGCCATTTTTGAAGAGCAAAAAGTACCTGTGCCAAGTTTGATAGCAATCCGTTCTGTTGTTCCGGAGTTATGCCGTAATAAACATTACAGTCCCTTTTTAAAAGTACTTGCTACATCCACCCCCCATATAGACATATCTAAGGTATGCAAAATGTTTCTATGGTTTTCAAAACGTATCGAATCTCGTCAAATTAGATAAACTTTGTCATGACCCCCCCTGATAATGACACTTGATACGCTCCCTACCCTATAAGAATACTCCTTAAACCATCTCTGAAATTCAAGAAGTATCTGTGCAAAGTTTGGTGGTAATCCGTTGTGTAGTTCCGGAGTTATGCTGTTACCAACATACAAACTCACATCCTTAACTATATATATTGTTATATATAAATTAGAAAGACGACATCCCACTTTTAGGAGTATTAAACATTTTTTTCAAATATAACAAAATGAAAAATATATTCTGCGATATGGAATTAACGATAAAAGTGTAAGAAACAGGCACTTATCGTCATATTTCGGTTTTTTGCCAACTTTTATATGGGGTGGCATCACTGTGCACTGGTTAGCTTTCCAGGCTGTTTCCAGCTAAATATCTATCCAACACTGAAATACACAATAATTGACTCATTTTTTTTATAACAAGAAAAAATTTGAAACTTTTTGATCATTAATACCGGAGGATTTGCAACTTCATTGAAACTCCTAATTAAATTCGCTCGGCATATTATTCTCATCCAACAGCTTCGCTGAAATTAAATATTGTTCTAAAAGGAACAAACCAAAGTCAAAAAAGGTGCGCTGCGAACCGACACCATCCGATACGAATCAGTTACTTCGTCGTTGTAGGAACCGTAGGAACATTTTTCGCAAATATTGGATTTCAATTTAGCTCGTTTTCGCTGCTGGGAAAAACTTTAGTAAATCAGGTCGAATGTCAAACGATGCTTTTCAATGCCCGAAGGATGCCATCCTGCCGAAAGCTTCAGACTAGCTGTGGTATATGTGTATCGAATTTAGCGATTTTCGCGACACAAAAAAGGGTGGTTGAAGGTGTGGGCAGGGACGTTAAAGCTACCAATATTGCCATTTCCACGCCAGAAGCATCGATTTCAGATTTAAAGCTATGTCTGTTCATTGCTGATTTATTACACCATATGATTTGTGGATAATGGGTTGTAAAAGTAACGGTTCAGCACGATGCTGTGTTTCCTGTGAGAAAGTATTGTGTGGGTTGACAGCGATTTTCTTAACCAATAGTGTAATATGTTGAAACGAGCTGGAATGAACTGATTTATGTTCGCGAGTTAAATATGTTTGACCAGTGGCTATAAAACACACAGTTCGAAGAAATCCGGTGGTTTTACATCTTATAAGATGCACATAAATGGAGCGTCGTATTTCACACAAATTTATATACAGGAACATGTAAAATTGTGTGATTTGATAATTACATGGCTTGTAACGTAATGAAAAAAAAACAAAAGATCGATAAAAACAGCGCGCGATTTGAACCGAAAAACATTAGATCACAAAGTACGGGAATTGAACGACTGAGCCACAGCAGCACATATCTGCTTCATGAATAATTGATACATATAAACCCATACAGAGGCACTTGGAAGCCGAGTGCACATTACACTCGGAGCCTGTAAATTTTGTTCGTATGGAATATTGCATCATTTCACAAGTTAAGTAGTTATGAATTGTATCGTTTGTAGAATTATATCACCTGTAAAATTCATAATTTTTTTTCTGTGCGTGTCAGACTGCGGATCGCTGGGAGCAGTTATTTTCCGAGCCTTACAATTCTCTACTAAGAAAAGCCCAGGATGGCTGGTTTCGTAAAACTTGCGTGGAAATTGCTACATTCGTGTATCATATCTACATCCTAAGAAATTAAATTTCACTATCATGGGCGTGTATTCATAAGTGACGATGCAAATGCTCTCCGTAAATTGAGTCATCAAATAGTTCTTGTTAACAAAATTTGTTCTTTTGTCACATCTGAAGGCTCTTTTTAATGGAGAAAGTATATTTATTATTTTGATTTTATCGTTTATATTGCCCAAACTTTGACCTAATTACGGGTATTTAATGGGGAAGCATACATTTAACTCTCTTTTTACAGAGACGATACGTACCAGGCAAAATTCAAACCAAAAAAAAATCTTTTTTTAAATAAAATTTTGCAAAAAATATCTTGCTGTATTACTATGTACCAGAGCTAATAAAATTCATTTTCATTGACTTCAAATAGCCGAAAATGTTGAGAAATTAATGTCACTCTCAACTTCGCTTTTAAACTATGAGAACGAAATCCATGTTCAGTCAATGACATAAGCAAAACAGTAGTTTCAAAATTGTGTTCTTGTTTTCATTTGCCCTTTTGAGTCATATGCGGTTTCAGTGAAAATCCCATAGTAGTTGACGCGAATACGAATAAAACTGACACCTAACCTGTGAAATTTCTCTGATGTTCTTAAATGATCGCTTTTCCACTGATTATTAATGGAAATACTAAAGGTCTTTTTTACACGATCTTTTATGCGGATTTCCGAAATTACGCGTTTTGCCTTTCTCATATAGAAAGGTTATGCAATCACTGTGAAAACCGACTTTTGAACCGAGGCCCGGAGGGCCGAGTGTCATATACCATTCGACTCAGTTCGTCGAGTACGCAAAATGTCGGTGTGTGTGTATGTGCGTATGTGTGTATGTAACGTTTTTTTGCACTAACTTTTCTCGGAGATAGCTGAACCGATTTCCACAAACTTAGATTCCAATGAAAGGTCTTGTGGTCCTATAAACAATTCCTGAATATTATTTGGATCCGACTTCCGGTTCAGGAGTTAAGGGGTAAAATGTGCAAAAAAAAGAAAATATGTGTTCTAACTTTTCTTATAGATGGCGCGACCGATTTTCACAAACTTAGGTTTAAATGAAAGGTCCTGTGGTCCCATGCGTAATTCCTGAATTTCACGCGGATTCGACCTCCGGATCCGGAAATATAGGGTAAAGTGG
Organism: Malaya genurostris; assembly: GCF_030247185.1. Lineage (NCBI taxonomy): Eukaryota > Metazoa > Arthropoda > Insecta > Diptera > Culicidae > Malaya > Malaya genurostris. Next base: position 326,177,062 of record NC_080571.1, read on the forward strand.
GTTAAAAATTGTATACCATCACTGAAAATGGGGAAAAACCTTAAAAAAATTTCTAAATCGACCTCAAATATTTTCCAATTGATACTTTTTATCAGTGGACGGTCAAACAAACCGATTTCGGTTATTCTTTTAAGAAACGAAGAAAATTATTTTGAAGAATACCACAGTATTATATATGATAGTATGATTGATATGAGAAAGACATCATTACACCACTAGGTGGATTAAAACAGGTTTTTTGTATTTGTCTTAGAAATGCATGAAACGTCGAGATCTTGTTTTACCCCGAATTGTTTTTTTTTAAATCAACTTTTTGACATATACAATATTTTCGATTTATTTTCAAAAAAATGTATTTGATGATTACACTAGATCTCGACGTTTGATGCATTTCCCAGACACTTGGTATAAAAAAATTCTTTGGTTTTGCGGCTTTTTTACGCAGATTTCAAAGGTTACGCTGATTTTTGAAATTACGTGTTTTTTACGCGGAATGTATCCCCCATGTAAAAAAGGTCCTCAGTTAGAATACCAAGCATGATGTCTTAGTAGCCTTTCCGACGAAACGCACTTAGCATTTCCATGTACAAAAGCGTGACGGAATCCAGCAAAAATATTACAATCAATAATGGTGTGAATTAAATACATTCCACTATATTATACTATACATTTTAATTATTTTGCAAAATTAAATATTGAAAACAGTTCTTAAGAATAAATGTGTTGTTTTTGAAAAGTGCCAATTGAAAAAATAATTTAGTATATATTTTTGGCCAATATTTTCTACCACACAATTAAATAACGCGGAACAAATGAGAGTTAAAAAACAGCATAGCATCATACATAATCTTGATGTTGATTATTGCATTTTGGATTTACAAATTTCAATAAAAGAAACTATCAAAATGCTGTACGGAATCAATTTCAAATTGTGAAATTCTATACGATATTAAACACTGTTTGGAATATTTTTCCTTAACGCGAAGCAATCAAATGCTTGATTTATTCGCACTCGTTTGGTGCGGGTTTCGCACTGCGAAAAGTGCACAAAGCTAATCAAATTATTCTAGATTTGCCCTAAGCTGATGGTTTTTATCTCCTATTTTCAATGAAGCAATCTTTATTGTTCTTCAAATAACATTTGGAGTAATTAAAAACACTGATTTTGCATGATAATCGCTATCAACTTTCCGCCATATTTTGCTCTAATGCAAACGACCAGCAGCAGGATGACGCAATCGATCTTTAATGAAGGAAATATATCAAGTGTTAAGTGTTAACCTACACAGATCCGAGAAAAGCATCCTGGATTTTTTTCTTTAATGATTGTTGATCCCAAACATGTATGTATGTGTGAAGCCACCATCAGTTCAAGGCATTACCAATGTGTGCGGGTAGACTTACAGTAGATCCGAATTCGATTATCAGATAGCTTTTATATAACTGCTGTTAAGAAGGCCAAAAAGGGGTTATGAGGATCCGGCGCCTTCCAGCAAGAACATACGGCCATATAATAAATAATTTCGCTGTATTAGCTTAAACCCGCCTGATGGTTTGTTTGTTAGAAGGGCGCGTTTTACTCATTTCAGACCTTCAGGGAGAAACAGGAGTCATTCACTTGTAAGATACCCTGATGCACTCCCTGCCCCTCCCCGTTGTCGATATAATTGAGCATAATACAGTATATTATAATATAACATAATATAATATAGTATAATATAATATAAAAAATATATAATATAATACAATACAATATAATATATCACATTCTAATGCAATAAAACAATATAATAGAATATAATATAATACGATTCAATATAACATGATATAATATAATATAACTACAGAAAACAGACATCCAAGCTGGTATAAACTTTTTTAAAAAGCTGAGTAAATCATACAAGTGAATATCCGTTAAAAATCACCATTGCACACAAGTTTGCACGTATGAATGTTTGTTGGATATCTGTTCTCTGTGATAAAACATAATGTAAAATAATATAATATAATATAATATAATATAATATAATATAATATAATATAATATAATATAATATAATATAATATAATATAATATAATATAATATAATATAATATAATATAATAATATAATATAATATATGAACTTTGTTGTCGAACTGAAGCGTAGTGAAAATTCAGTATCGAAATATCATCGGAGACTCATCTCCCTTTCGATTATCCCCTCAGCGATATTTCTGTGCGAGTAAATTTGTCATCAAGTTTCACTGACACAAAATATCACTTGTGAACTTCGAGGTTCAACATTTTTGGATGCTTGTTTCATGAATGAAAATCTCAGATGTGATTTTCTCAGTCACTGAGTTTTTTTTAAATCTCTTGAATTGATATTCTCACGACTGCTAATGAAATGATTTTTTTCTGATCATGATTTTCCGAGCACTGGTCAGGATAACAGTGGTACCCACCAGTCCCCACTTAACAAATCTTTTCGGTAGCTAAAGACTGATCAATTTTAATTGTATGCTTCTGTAAAGAAGAACTTATGAAACATCAGTACATAAAGTAGTTCAAGTTGAACTGCCATCTCCGCCTAGCACTTCAATTTAAACCACTAAGCAGAAGCAAAGTTCATATTACGTATGTGACGCTTTCTGCTGATGTCTTGAATGAACCGACGCAACGCGGAGAAAAGCACATAAGAGCAAATTCAGCAGCTAGGAGTTCTATATGCAAGATCTATAATAGAACAGAAACTGGAACAAACGTATCCCCAGCAAGCCGTTCTAGTTTTATTTATTCGACCAGTTCTTCTGTCAAATTTAAAACTGGTCTACGATGCCGTTCTATTTTGTGTATATTTGAAACACGAGTAAAACACAGCTGGGGCCGCCAGTTTTTCTTGTTATAAAATCCAGATTTAAATTTTGTAACTGACATAAATTATGCATCTTGAACTAGAACACTACTGAATATGCCCTAAGCACTGACGAGCCGAAGGTGAAACGAGAAAAAAAAGAACTTATGAAAGTTTGATCAAAGTAGTCGATTGCGTTCAGAAGTAACTTCAATGGAACTTGAAAGAAGGAAAAATATTGTGCACAAAAATTAGCGTGGAAAATCCGAAATGGTTCGGCTCTATGCTCGCTAAAGTGCGGGAGATGTAGAAAACAATAGTGAAAAAATCTACAAGAGAACCCTGAGTGTGGAAAGGAATCAGTGATTATACAAAAAAATCAAACCATGTATCACCAGCTGCGCAGCCAGGTGTTGAGGCGCGTTAGATCCAACCCAGTCTCGAGATGTTACCAGGGAAAGATACAAATCGCACAAAACCAGTGAACATCCGAACCAGTACATGAAGCAGAATTCCATGACAGCGTGCGTGACTGCGTGCGGCCGTGTTTTGACAAAACGCAAGGGTATTTTCTAATCTCAATTAACGACTAACTTAAAACTAGAATAGTATCATTAGATTATGTCGTCTCGGATTTTCGAAAATCCAGCTTTCAGCTGGCGATCGGCAGTGATCGGTGAATTGAATGTTGCATGAGTCTTCCAGATGGCGTTGTTAAATATCTATGGCCGCTTCCTTCGGTTCGTGTGGCTCCGCGGGAAACACCCCCAGGCTACGAAGGCCCGGCGGGTGGCCCGCATGCTGGTCATCGACTGGAGCGGTCTTCCGTAACACTTTGATCGATTGCGAAACATACGTCAAATTCGATTCTCAGCAGCTTCCTGCTCAAAAGTATTATATAGCGATTTGACGTGGGAATGTGCCGGGAACATTCAAGTTCGTGTTTGTCGACAAGTTCGTGAAGAAGGCCATAATTTGGCAAGCGATTTGCAGTTATGACCTGAAAACGGAACCGTTTGTTACATCTTCGATGACATTCCAATTTAACATCGAAGAATGCCTGAAAAAGTATGAATTTCCGTTTATTTGTAAGCATAGAGTAAAAGTCACCTTTTGGCGCGATTTGATCAGCTGCCACTGCTCCAGGGAATGCTTCGGGATTATAAGAAATTTCGACCAATCGAAAAATACTGAGTAATTTCAAAGCTACGACTTCGACAAACCGGCACAGCGTATTGTTCTTGATAGCTTTTCGTGCAAATACTTTGTGTATTTTGATCTTGTTTCGCTTTCACATTCGTTTTGGGACACTACGAATGGAAATTTATTTAAAAACTGCATTGCAGCAGAATTCGATCATCCATAATAAAGCTAACGCGTTTGGTATTTTCAAAAGCTTTTTTTATTACCCAAGGCAAACTTTTGCTTCGTTATGAGAAATGAACTGAAGAGTGTAGCTACGATGCCACTTTCGTCAGTTCAGGTTGAACGAAATTTCCAGCAGCGTCATCCAATTTCGCGTAAGCCAGCATTTCCGCTGAAAGAAGGAATGATTGCAATTTATTAGGCACTAATTTGAAGTGAAATAGGTTTCTTGCTCAGAACACATTTGAAAGATTTATGAGCATTCCCTACGTCTAGATTGTACGACTACCGGGTCCGTCCGTGTGACTTCGAATGTGCTTCCGAGTTCTGTGCAAACGTGGGTACCAAATTACTTCTCAATACGTCATTTCCTACTTACGTCACCGGAACTGTTGGTGCGGATCTGAACCATCTGAATTTTGAGCAGCAGCAGGTTAGATAGAGGACAAAATTTCGAAAAGGAATCGGAACACTTATTTTACACTATTTTCCATAGAACTGAAGCTGATTGAATTGGTTTTTTTTTTCAAATTGATTCGGAAACAACAACTGCCAACAAGATTGATATATATTCAAAATTGAATAATTCACTATGGATTGTCCTTTCCTAGCTGAACTGCGAACATTTCAATTTCCATTTAAATATTCAAAGCAAACACGATTGTACAGTTTCGAAATGGCGATTAGAATATTGCGTAGGCAGAATTGAAAAACATAATTTCATTAAACTTTAAATTCATCACCCACAGCACAGGCTGGCTGATCATCGCCGGAATTCTCCTTCCAACCATAACGAAATAGATAATTCACTTTGTACCTGATGACGGTGCTTCGCGAAGCGGTTTTAAATTGAATTTCAATCGATGCTTCCGGATTTCGGCTCCAAAATATCGACTTTCGGAGTACCTTTCCCTCCCCGACCTAACCGGGGTTCGATTTCTTTCTATTTAATCAATCAGGGATCACACTTCGGCTAATGGAATTTCACCGGCCGGGTTTCGTAGTGCAAGGTTTCCATCGACAGGACAGGAAAAGTCTGCAGACTGTGAATAATGAAGCTTGAGTTTGAAGATTGTTTGGCACTTAAGTTGTGCTTCTTTAGGCTTGTCTCATTTGGCTGTAGAGAAAAGTTACAGCATAGTTATCGTCGCACACATGTCGCAACATTAGACAGGTTAATTTTTTTTTTTCAAAGTTTATTTGTTTATTTATTTGCCGTCAATCAAAAGTAGACCATAAAGATAATTACAATAATCGTCTTAAATTCGTAAACTATTCTAAATAGATCACTATACAATGTATAATTTAGTATGAGTTAAATAATAATAATTAGCTTACCGAATAGAACTGAAATATTGTTTTAGTTTGTTTTTTTTTGACATAGTGAAATCGACAGCTTCTGAATGCTTGTTGTATACAGCCATCAATTGATTTATTGGTCCATTTTTTGCATAGTTTGTTCGCTGGTGGTTTGTAATAAAAATATTTCGATTTCTTAAAGGTCGAAATGGTATGTAAAAATTTAGTTTATACAGGAGTTGACTGGAATCTATGCGATTCGAGACAATGTCATTTACAAATGAGACCATTGAATACTGATCAACATACAACGGGCTTTATGGGACGGAAGAGGAAGTCTTGTTCAACCTAATTTACGAAGTGCAAATAACAAAAATTGTTTTTGAACTGATTCAATTCGATCTTCTCGCGTGATTAAGTAAGGTGACCAAACTAAGCTACAGTATTCTAGTACTGACCAAACATAGGCAATGTATAATGTTTTAATTGTATACGGATCGTGAAAACAGTAACAAAATCGTTTTATGAATCCTAGCATGTTATTGGCTTTGTTTATGATTGTATTATAATGGTCAACAAAAGTCATTTTAGAATCTAGTATTATTCCTAAGTCCCATATTCTTTCGCATTTTTGAACTGTTTGACTTCCAAGAGTAAGCATCAATTCAGGTGTATTTCGTTTTTTACTGAATGTTATTCTACTGCATTTATTTTTTCACATTTAGTTGAAGAACACTTTTGTTACACCATGATAAACCTTGGCATCCTCACTTTTCGCTATTTCTAAAAATAGTTTTATATCGTCTGCGTATATTAGAATTTTTATTTTTTTAAATAAAGGAAATGTCGTTAACAAACAAGATAAATAAAAGAGGACCTAAATGAAATCCCTGGGGGACTCCGGAACTGACGTGAATGGGGCTCTACTTTTTACCCTTAAATTTTACAATTTGTTAACGATTTGTTAGATAAGATTCCAACCATTTAAGAAGACCTGGTAAGATTCCCAATTTCTTTAAATTGAACATAAGCATGGGTATGTCAACACGATCGAATGCTTTGCTGAAATATGTATAAAGAGCTTCAATGTAATTTCCCTAATCCATAACGGTCAAGGTATAGTGGACGAATTCAAGTAAAATAGTAGTAGTGGAACGTCCTTTGAAAAATCCATGTTGCATGTTAGTAATTCTATTTTTTATTTGACTAAACAGTTTGTCATTAACGATCGCTTCAAAGAGCTTCGGAATTCAAGAAAGAATAGCAATCCCCCGATAGTTGCATATGTCTGCTTTTTTCCCAATTTTGAAAATTGGTATATGGAAAGAGCGAATTATTAAAAAGCAAACACAAAGGGGTTGCAAAATCTAATGCTAATTTTTTTTCATAAATATGGGTGGAATCCCATCAGGTCCGGCACTTTTAGAGACATCCAATTTGTTTAGGGCATCTATTATGTCTAGCACTTCGATTTGATTTACATTAATATCTTCAATAAACTCTGGAAAGAAATTAAAATATATATTCACGATCGCGGTCATCTTCAGAAAACTTCGTGTAGATTTTGAGTGTTATTTAAAATATGAGGTTGCTCGAAGAGATTATATTATATTATATTATATTATATTATATTATATTATATTATATTATACTATATTATATTATATTATATTATATTTTATTATATTATATAATATTATATTATATTATATTATATTATATAGTGTTATCATCTAAAACAATCTGTTTCAGTCCACCTAGTGGTGTCTCATTAACATTTCATGAAAAATCGATGCAAGTCTCATATTGAACCATTTGAATAACTGTTTCCGGAACCGGAATCTGGAGACTGTTACGGTTGCAGTAAGCTTTTCGCACTGGTCCAGTCACGGTTAATTCATTTGGTTATAAGCTAATAACACTTGCATGCTAGAAGAATTTACTGGCTATTTTTAATAAATTATATATTCAATATTCAATATTCAATGAAAAAATCTCACATCTCGTAAGGTATGATTCGTCTCTACCTCAGCAACGCATTCAACAAAAATCACACACCGGTAACAAACACTCGTGCCTGCACCGTGATTTTGATTTTTTAAAAACTGTTGAAAACTCGGACTCATGTGTGCTCGGTGCCGATGGGATCGCTTGTGTTTTCAAAACCGAGCTTCGGTGTTGTTTTCGTTTTCTTTACCGCGTGTACGAAATCGCAAACATGAACGGATAGATGTTTTGCTAAAGTTTTGGCTTGTTTCGTCTCGATAGCAGCCTGTCTTTCCACAGTTTTATCCTTAAAATTGCTAAGAGCCTCCGGAGAAATCAAAACTGCACTTTGCATTGGCTGGCGGCCGCGATTCAATTTCATCTTTGGCACTACAGTGAAGAATGTTTTTACTTAGGTATATGACGAATGTATTGAAGCTGTCAAGTTGTCCACGTATTGCATATCACCAAAGATGCCAGATAATACTATTATTGCGGATGAAAAAAAGAGCATAACTAAGAAAACTGCTAATTTACAGACAAATTTTCAGACCTAGCAGGGCGCGTATAAAAAAGGAGGGGGGTGGTTTTGGGGTTCAAACCCCTACCGAAACTTATAATTATGTTATGAGTACTCTTCTCTATGAATATGACGAATTTCGTGCGTTTTTAAGATCGATTTTTTCAGTGTAAAATTAGAATAGTATTTGTTTTCAGTATTTTCATTCGAAAATTATACTTATTTAGAGAGCATCAACAACACAACCTTTTCTCATAGGATTTATCATTTTTCTACTTTAATTATTTACAAAAAATAGTAAATCTGTCTAGTCTTTATAGAAAGATAGACTAGATCAAGTTTAGAAAAATGAAGTGAACAAAGTGGCTTTTTGTGATAAAGTCTATATGCTGCCAGCTCCGAAAACGATTTTACGCGAAATTCGTCTCTTCGAATCCTACACTGCAAAAATTTAAAGTCAATTTACAAAGAACATCACATCTAACTCAAACATGTATGACAACGTCGTTTTAGGATTTCAATAGCATACCATTGCAAAATTGGTTCCTCGCATTTCATTCAGTAACCGTTCTGCTTCTACTGGGGCATTTACTGCATGTATGAAAAAGTATTGCTCCGTTCCACAATGGTAAATGGACAGGTGGCGAAATTTTTCTATGTGTGAGTACGGTTATCATGTTTTTGAAAAAACGAGAAGATATGGAGAAGAAAAGTGTAGATATCGAGCGTTTCAGGATCATCCGTCAAATCTCGTCCAATTGCTAAAGTGTTATTTCATATTTACTAAGACGGAAATACTTCATAACTTGAACAATTAAACTACATACCCGAAAATACTATAGCTTTTGCTCTGAAATAGAATTATTAGCCATGTTTTGCTTCGAAGTTTACTTGCGTTGATTCCGGCGCCATACTTCGTGAGAAAATTACAAAACAACCAAAAACCGCCCTATCTCGCCACCAGTGCAAATTCTACATCGTGGTTCCGTTCTGCATAGTACGAACTTTCGCACAAAACGAAATTTTAAAATATTCGTTCTGTCATAATTTCCAGTTCAATCGGTGACTGTCTGCGAACAAAACTGATAGCATATCTAGTGTGGGGTATGACAAAATGGAAAATTACATCCATGTAATTTGTAATCACACGAGACACAACGTTTTAATAAACGAAATTTCGAGTAGTCTCAATGAACAATTGTTCTTAACGAAACGCCGTTTGCCTTTCCTTGATGATTGGTCTCAATCTTCGGACTGGTTTTTGCCAACAACTTGATTTCCATTATTGTTATGTAAACAGTAGCCCGACCGTTTTGTACTTTCCATTATTCGTACCACATTTGTGGTTGACATTGACGAGCTATTAATTACGCTTGTTTACCGGTGAGATTATTAGATCTTTCAAATACGAAGACAAGTCAGTTCCATCGCATGAATTAAGTGAAATTACTTGTGGTTCGAGGCGTAAATAGATGTTTAATTCAATGGAGAGATTGGCGAAAATGTGAGAGATGTTTCATGGATGACGTTGTTCTGTTGATTCAGCGTAATACCGGTGTAACAACGCGTGAGGACAGGCATCGGACTGAAATAATTTATGAAGATTTAGGCAAATCATCAAAGCGAAGCGTTTTCGTTTGATCTACGAGTTTTTCTTGGAAATATGTCAAAGTTCATTTTTGCTATTAAATTTAACTTGAAATGATGTTATCATCATCAAACAAGCAAACTGTGACGTAAATTTCCTGCACAATCATAACAAAGTGGAAACGCGTAAAAGCTATTATTCACTGATTGGTTCCATCGAATAGCCCACGCAACGAGCCGTGTATTAATTCGTGTAAACCCGACATCACCATTGAAACGCTAAACTGATCGACAGAAGGAGTGTTTTGGTACCGATAAACCAACAAAGCCCAATTAGTTCGTTATGTGTCCCATAAACATTCTAACGGATAGTGATTCCATACACGTTGTTTCGTGGTCACATTTAAATTACTCACAGCATGGCTGTTCATCCTTTTTAATTAAAAACATGGAAGTGATGGATAATTCATTTTCATTTAGCATAATTTTTTTTTCAATCATCAGTTATCTATGACTTTCCACTGCTATTCTAATTTCATTATCTTGAAACGAATTGAAATCATTAGATTTTAATTATAGTTATTATTTTAGCGCTATCGACAGTCTGAACAAATCAACAACAACAAACCGGAGCATCCAATTATTTCAAATGGCTGTTACAACAACCCAATCAAATTTCCCTCATTGATCGTAACCGAAGTGCAAACAAAACGCACCCGCACGACCGCAGTTCCTGAATGCTTATCCATTTGCAGGATTTGTTTTTTGAAACCACCCTGTTTGGATTAGTTCTGCGCTTGGATCTGAGCAAAATCAATAATGATTCAACCACATTTCCCACTTCCCAGCACCGTATATCTAGCGAAGGATTGAATTAGAGCATTCAAATAGAGCGGGATATCACACGAGACTGGCTAGAAAATAAACCTTTCCCCGCTGTGTTCGCTTTCAATTCAATCCTTCAGCAGAACGTGATCTGCTAATGGACTCTCCTGAATGGGTGGTACAATGCCTAGATCCTTCAGCAGCAGATCGGATCTTGAATTACTCTCGTAAGTCGGTCAGATGGGGAGGCCACTCGAGGCCAGACGAGTGAAAGGGTTGCTTGGTCTATTCGCGGTCTCCAACAACTCATACCTGAACTAAATGCAACCCCGTAGACCGTTCACAGAGGACGGTTGCGGTTGGTCTCTTCTGTTTCGAACAACATCCGAATCGATTGGGTTCGGTTCGAGTATGGGTCAATGTGGGATTGCTCTCAACAAAGGAGACGCGTTTCTGCCCATGCTAGCGATTGTTGGCTCTCAGTAATCATTATTCGAGCAATAATCACGTACTTTTGTGGTAGTTGGATTGGCGGTAATCGTTAAAATAATTATTTTCGGCGTCCTGTTGGATGGAGATTAAAGCGTCGAAATGACCAGCTCACAACTTTATTCAATTCAACGGATCAAGCGAAACGCTTGTTTTTTAGTGGTTCTTTCTTTCGAATGGAATTGTTTCGAAAATGGCTTGCAAAGTTGACACAATTAGTTGGAGCTAATGATTATAGACAGGGCTTTTTTGTGGCCATAAAATATCAGCGTGACTCATTTGAACATTTTATAGCTGATCATACTTATCAATCCGTAAATGAGTTTGGTCATAAAATAACCAGACCACCAAAAACATTTTCGACCCTGTGAAGTATGTGGATTCATGGTTAATTGAAAATCATTATTCTGTTTGAGTACATGAAACAGTAAAGCTCGTAAACGCGAGAAGATCAATGAGGAAAAGTTGATCAAAATTTGGAAGCTGCTTTAAAATTTATTACGTATATAATCATAAACTGATTTTATAACAATAAAACCTAAATAAAAGTACAGTTAAAATATTATGTTTCACACAATGGGTCGTATGAATACAACGTAGCATGCTACGTGTGGATCACGTTCCTGTCAAAACATGTTACAAACTGTAGTATTTACTACAAGTTTTCGGTAGGTAGCTCTAGAGGTTTCTACTCGTGTATTTGCTGATAAAGTGAAGCACAGAAATTAAAAAAGTGGCATTTTTATAGATGTAAGTACGTTTCTTGCTTTGTACATGCTTATGCCAGCTTTTCCGGCTCTGTGTCGATACGGTATGCAGTAAATGCTTAAATTCGGAAGTATCATTAACTACATGATCGAACTTGTTTTTTATTCATACCAAACCGCGTTATACTCTGTGGACTTAGTTTTAGAGAAGATACTACAACAACAGACTTTACTACATTTTAACAGATCGGCTGAAAAGTTCGTATCGTTTCTATGAAAGGGCGCCACTAGAATTAAATCCATACCATTTTCAGTTAGTACCAACCTTCAAAAGATACGTGTATAAATTTGACAGCTGTCTGATTATTAGTTTGTGAGATATTGCATTTTGAGTGAAGCTACTTTTGTTATTGTGAGAAAAATGGAAAAAAAAGGAATTTCGTGTGTTGATGAAACACTACTTTTTGATGAAAAAAGTGCCGCCGATACCAAAAAATGGCTTGATGAGTGTTATCCAGACTCTGCACCGGGCGAAGCAACAATTGGTAAGTGGTTTGCAAAATTTCGTACTGATCATATGAGCACCGAAGGCGATGAACGCAGTGGACGTCCAAAAGAGGCTGTTACCGATGAAAACGTGAAAAAAATCCACAAAATGATTTTCAATGACCGTAAAGTGAAGTTGATCGAGATAGCTGACACCCTAAAGATATCAAAGGAACGTGTTGGACATATTATTCACGAATATTTGGATATGAGAAAGCTTTGTGCAAAATGGGTGCCGCGTAAGCTCACAATCGATCAAAAACAACAACGAATTGATGATTCTGAGCAGTGTTTGGAGCTGTTATATCGAAATAAAACCGATTTTTTCGTCGATATATAACAATGGACGAAACATGGCTCCATCACTTCACTCCGGAGTCCAATCGACAGTCAGCTGAGTGGACTGCACGCGATGAACCGAACCTAAAGCGTGGAAAGACTCAACAATCGGCCGGTAAGGTTATGGCGTCTGTATTTTGGGATTCGCATGGTATAATTTTCATCGACTACCTTGAAAAGGGAAAAACCATCAACAGTGACTATTATATAGCGTTATTAGAGCGTTTGAAGGACGAAATTTAAAAAAAAAACGGCCTCATTTGAAGAAGAAAAAAGTTTTGTTTCATCAAGACAATGCACCGTGTCACAAGTCGATGAAAACCATGCTGAAATTGAACGAATTGGGCTTCGAATTGCTCCCTCATCCACCGTATTCTCCAGATTTGACAAATCGTACTACAAAATGGTATCGAAAAGTTGGAAGATCGCTATAATCGCTATATCGCCTCTGATGGCAATTATGTTGAATAATAAAAACGAATTTTGGCAAAAAATGTGTGTTTCTATTAAACGATACGAACTTTTCAGTCGAACTGTTATTCATACGGCCCAATGAATAATGAAACTACTTAAGTGAAGAGGCTAAAAAAATAAAAAGTGACCCTTGAAAACAGTGACAAAATAAACCTGGTTGTAGGTTATTTCTATGACAATTTTAGTTTCTAGCCTGATTCATTAGATTGATAGAGCTGAAGTATTTTTTTAATTTATAAACATGTTATGTTCTTGAATGACTTTCGATTTCTAGAAAAGAGTATTACTATCAAACTGTGATTTATTTCCATTTGACTTTTCTGTCTTTGTCTATAGAAAGGCAATAAAATAACAGCGATGAACGATATTTCAATCGAGTTTCATATTCCAGTCGACTCAGTGCGTTGATACCAGTAAATGTTTCAATGACAAAAGAAACACTCAATTACTGGATATAGGTTTTCGCTTGAGAAAGCTGAAACTGACTCAGGGTAGTTTCATCAAACAAACACTTTTCACAACACTGTGTTTGGTACGCACTTGACAACGGCATCAAGCGAAAACTACATAAAAAAGACTTTATGATATCATAGCCTACTATTGAATTTTATTCGGATCCACTATTCGGTTGCAGAGGTGGTAGAAGGTGTTATGTTAAAAACGTGATTAATCCACCTAGCAGTGAGATGATACCTTTTTTTATCAATCCGCATTTGTTTTTTTGAATGGATATTCTTAGGTGTTTTAATTCTCATTACATTATTTTAATTATCGTCGTTTTAAACGGCAAATTGAGATTTTAATCTCTCATTACCCTGTAATGTCGAAACTGCAAATCGTATCGAATTTCAATCTTAACGTGTGACAATCGATTGAACATTCCATGAGATGTCGAAGTAAGTTCCACTTTAGAGTTTTTCGTTATTATTTATGGTACTTCCAAAGCCGGTATTAAGGAACTAGCATAACCCAAAATGATTCGAATGGCCTTAAATTAATACGCCAAACAATTTACATCTTCTAGATCGGTATGCATTTTAAAAACTCATCATCTGTAACTCCAGAATCGGAAAAAATTCACCAATTTCGGATGGGACCTTAAGTCCTTTAATTTGAATTTTTGTTTTTGAAGTTCGATTTGACCTTTTTGAAAAAATGATTAAGCTTTGAGAAACGATTCTATACTGGAACCGAACTTCTAAAATCGGTGTAGCCGAAATCAGTTAAATTCACCTGAGTAGTGTGTAGACATCTTTAAGAAATTGTAGTGCGAATTAAAATTTGGGGGTACATTCCGAATCGAAAACTGAATACCACTTAAACTGAAATAAATTTATTTCGTAATCGACTATCCAAATCAGCAAACCCGATCAACTTGATTAATTTATGTGAAATGGACATTTTTATACTAATTACGCTGTATCTCCTAAACCAGAAGTCGGATCTGACTAAAAAGTTAAATGTTTTATAGGATTTTAAGACCTCTCATTTGAATCATAGAGTAAGGGCTCCCTATTTCATCTGAGCTCCTATTTCCATCTCATCCCTTCACCTCATTACTTTGAACATGAATAATATTTTACAACCTACCTGAACCAAACTTTGAAATGTTTTAAAATGATTATAAAAGCTATTGTCACACTTTCCTATTGAAAGAAATGGTTTTAAGTTCTTCGTTTATCGTTTTTTCATTTAAAATAAACTCACTTTTAAATTTAGGACACATTTTCGTCTCAAGATTTACAGTTCGTCATATTTCTGATTATCTACTAATCGATTCGTCTCAAAACATGATCACTTTTTCGCACAATTACACTATCATTGAATGCTGGATGACTTCATAATTAGTAATGTTCACTTGCCACTTGTTTTATTAACGATTTAAAACTTCAAAAACTACCCGACAAACAATAAAAGTCTTTAAAAATATGAGATGAAAGTTTTTCACTTAGTTCACTTGATTGCGCTTTGTTTTCATCTCATTTGGTTTCGCAAAGTTGCCAAGTTTTCTCAAAGTGTTACAATAAATAAATTGTTTTTCTTCTTCAAATTATTATCAAAAAGTATGTTTTTGGTATCCGTGACATTAGTTTAATTATATTATTGATATTAATACTTCAATAAAACTGTTTTTGCTTCGAATATTACCAGAAAGAGCATGTTAAATACTAATGAAATAACCATTGTGGCAAATCTAGTAGCACTGGTTTCATTCCGCAATACGTCAACATAACGCTGTAAAGTGTGTGTGTTTCATCGGTTGTGCACAGAGATGCCAGATATTTTCATAAAAAATATGTATTCCGTTTCATAGAAAGTCGATATTTGCTCTATCTGTTTTCACTATATTCACGATAATATTCAACGAGTGAATATATACAATAACAATAACAATATATATATATATATATATATATATATATATATATATATATATATATATATATATATATATATATATATATATATATATATATATATATATATATATATATATATATATATATATATATATATATATATATATATATATATATATATATATATATATACATATATCAGTTCAAATTGGTTCAAAATTTTAATATAACTGTTTGTCAGTGTTCATAATCAATTATCTACATAAAAGATTTCCACTTTAACATGTGATTTGTCCGTTGATTAATAAGCTTTTAAAGAATCACTGCAATCAAATACTAATAGATACTCAGAGAGAAAAGTCTAATTTTTTACTTCTCACTTTCTATGAACCTGTACAAATCTATATTAAATTTAGGAAATCTGTATAAAATCTGCACTTTGATTTAAATCAGTATGCGAACGCAAAAATCTATACGATACAAATAAATCTGTATAAATGGCATCTCTGGCTCTACACTTTGTTTTAAGAATCGTGTCTCATAGTTTGCATTAGGCCGTTTTTAAGAAGAATTCTGACATTTTGAACCAGAGAGTGTAATAGTGGAATATTTTGTTTTGATTGCTGTCGCCATTGCTAATTTATAGGATGAATAAAGGATCAACGATAGGATGGATAAAAATCCATTGAGATGGAATTAGGAGCAGAGTAGTGAACACATCATAAGTGTTTTAGCTGTTTTATGAATATTAGTTAAATTTTCAAGAAATGTGAATCAATTCTCAACGTGGAGCAAGGCGAATGAAGCAGTAATATGAAATAGTTATAGTGATTTTAGTGGCTAAATCGGGATTTGAAGGCGATGTCCTTAAAAATGAGATGAAATAGGGAGCCCTTACCCTAGATGATTCTTAAATTTCATTTGAATCTTAGATCGGTTCAGCCGTCTACGAGAAAAATGAATTGCATTATTTTCATTTCGTTTCATATATCATCCTGTGGTTCAGTAAACAGAAGTCAGTTCCAAACGTAATTCAGGAACCTTGTTTGGGAGTATACTACTTTTCATATGAATCTGAGTTTGTAGAAAACGGTTTAGCCATCTCCGAGAAAATTGAGTGAAAATATTTGTCACACACGCATTTGCTGATCTCGACGAACTGAGTCGTATGGTATATGGAAGTTATGTTCTTCCAGTTTTTATTGCTGTAAGTAGTTTAAATCAATATAATTATGGAATTGCTTTCAACTCGAAAATGCTGATATCATCTGGTTTACATATGCCATATTCGAAAGATTGTGTTGCCAAAAATGAACCGTGCTAAAATTGGTCCGAGGCAAATTGTCATAAAAAAGGATGCTGTACACAGTCTTTTTGGTACTTAGAAACAATTATATGTAACAGTATAAAAAATCGTGTTTCATGTTGCTCCCAAGCATTGCTTTTTCATACAGCGCTCAAAATTCCTTCTACTGGAATAAGGCTTACACAAAAATATCGATATCTCCGTTAAAAATGGACGGATTTTAACAATCTATGGCTTGATAGATATTACCGAGCGAAATCTAAGTCTGGAAACATATTCTGTTTTCAAGGTCAAATGAGACAGATACTGTCAAAAAACTGAAAATTTTGACATAAAACTTCGTATAACTCAAAAAGTAAACATCCGATCTAAAATCCATTCAATAGCGTTCTGGGAGACGGGGAGATCTTTCATTTGCGACTAGTTTGATCAAAATCGGTCCAGCCATCTCTGAGATCTCGACTTCTTAGTTGACAACACACATACAGACACACACACATACACACACACACACACACACACACACACACACACACACACACACACACACACACACACACACAGACATTTGCTCAGTTCGTCGAGCTGAATCGATTGGTATATGACATTCGGCCCTCCGGGCCTCGGAAAATTTTTCGAAAGTTTGAGCGAATTCTATACCTATTTTTTATATATATAAAAAAAGGTAAAAAGGTAAAAATGACACAATTTTCACTGAGATGGCGAAACGGATTTTCACAAATTTAGCTTCAAACGAAAGATTTTATGAAAAGGATGTTATATTAATCTGAGATGAGTGAACAAAACATTATTGTGTTTTTGAACGTAACGATGCAAAAAGTAATTCCTCCTAATTGCGCAAGGGTGGGACTTATTTTGATTTCTCCCAAAAAGTAAAATCTGTTTTTACGTATTGAGATTCAAATGAAGGACTTAGGATCCTAATGTTATTGAATTTTACTTATATTCATTTCCTGTAACAAAGGAAATCAAAGTAACAGGTCAATGAGCGTATAAAATTTCAAACTTCGTTTAAATTGATGATACAAAAACCTGTTTTAATCCACATAGTGGTGTAATGTTTCCTTTCTCATATTATTCATACTATCATAAATATTACTGTAGAGTTCTAAAAACAACTGAAAAGAAACAGGAAAGTTTACGAATCCTGTTACCATATGAATCTATACTCTGGATTTTACGAATCCAAACATCATATGAATCTACATACACCAATTATGGAGCCAAAACAAATTCAGGGATTTCGTATGACATCGTAAGACTTTTCCTTTGAACCTATAAGTTTGTGAAAATTGATTCGGCCATCTTGAAAAAAAGGGAGTAAGACCTTTTAGGAGCTTTTGACCACTATTTCCAATACCGGATTCCGAGGAACGATTTATCCGAAGTTGGTACGTATGACCAGCAACAAATATGACCCACAAATTTGAACAGCTTTGAACCTTGTTAAAAAGATTTTTCCTAGTTAAGAAGATATTTTCTGTGCTTACAGAATCCGAAATCGGTAGCCAGGATAGCCGGAATTAATTTGATAGGCCGTCCACTAACAAATGATTCCTAAACTGGCCTCGAAACAAATAGTTTCGAGGCCAGTTTAGAAATCTTTTTTCGTTTTTCGCGCTTCCGGAACAGGAAATGGTAGTAGTATTGCCGAATTAATATACACTGAGGTCTTTTTTTATGCGATCTTTTTTATGCGGTTTTTTTACGCGACTTTTTTTATGCGAATTTTCAGAGTTATGCGGTTTTTATTTATGCGAAGTTTCAGAGTTATGCGGTTTCCCCTCTGCGGGTTTTTTATGCGAAGTTTCAGAGTTATGTGTTTTTTTATGCGAAGTTTCAGAGTTATGCGGTTTTTTGTATGCGAATTTTCAGAGTTATGCGATTTTTTTCTGCGGTACGTAAATTCGTATAAAAAAAGACTTCAGTGTAATAATGTTATATGCTCACAAGCTAACAAGTTCTGAAAATTAGAAGAATTTATTAATTAGTTTTATGGAATTCATACCTGTATTTGCCATCGTTTGTGAAAAAATACTAATCAAATTAAAGATTTTCCTTTTATCGCACTCTAGTTTCGAAACCGGAAGTCGGATCCAGATGAATGGTTCTAGAATTTTTTGAATAACTTCAATACCTGTCGTTTGTGTCTTAGTTTGTGAAAATCATTGAAGCCCTTCCCGGGAAAATTGAGTGCACAGTTTTTCCCTATAACTTCGAAACCGGCAGTAGGATCCAAATGAAATTCGATATAAGGCAATCGGACCATAAGGCTTTTCATTTGAACCAGAATGGAGCATGGGTGAGGCACTATTAATTACCCATAGAAACGGTTATGAGAAAGGCAGCACTACACTACATACCGATTCCAAAAATGCAGGTCATCAGACTTCACACATTTCGATTAAAAAGGAACGTTTTCAGAATGACAAATTATTTATTTTGCACAAATGGAGAAACCAAACCTACTCAAAAGTGACTATGAAAAAGAGCGAAGGATTTTTTGTAGGCACTTTTTCCAGTGATATCTCGGAAACTGTTAATTACAGATAAACGATTGATCATTTAAAAAAAACCTGTTTTAATCCACCTATGGTGTAATGATGCCTTTCTCTTGTATAATACAGTGATATTCTATTCTAAAATTTTCTCTTTGATTATTGAAAGAAACGATTGCTTGTGCATTAACTAGTATAACATACAGAATGAAACATTGCTTTGCTCGCGTAAGTCATCCTTAAGAAAACAAAGTGGGTTCACTAATATATGCACCGGCACCAACTAACATAACGTACAAACTCTACTAGTTTTTATTCAAATTTTGAAGATTTTATACAATTTTGCCATCGCACTCTAAATGACGATTTAAATGTTTGTTGTGTCCGAAAATATGCAGTAATTTTTGGTAGGACCTTTTATTTGACCCTAAGATTGGGAATAACGGTTTTGAGTACAGTTTCTAAATCTTTTTAAGGTTTTTATTTACCCTATAACTCCGGAACCGAAAGTCGAATCCGGATGAAATTCAGGAGTTCCGTATGGTACCGAAAGACCTTTCATTTTAATCTAAGTTTGTGGAAATCGTCCAAAACCATCGCTGAGGAAAGTGAATGAGATTCATTTTGGTATATATGACCACTATTTCCGGTGCTTCCGGAACCGGATACTGGGAACCAGGATAGCCGGAATCGGTTTGTTTAGTTGCCTACTGATAATGACTATCGATTTGTGTAGTTTTGAGATCAGTTTAGAATTTTTTTTTACGTTTTTTGTTTCGCCGGTTTAAGGGGCGGGTAAGGTCTAACACTTTTGAAAAATCATTTATTATTTTCTTTGTTCTTTCTCGTAGTAAAACATTTCAAGAATATTCTGTAGAATTCCGAAGCCTATCGGAACAAAACTCAGCAAGTTATGGGCATTTATTTTTGTTTATCTCACATTGCGAAGAATTAAATGCTCGGCACACAGGTCCAAGATTTCTGATTAGATCGACTTAAAAACTTGACAAAACATTCTTCAAATGTTTCATTATAACAATTTATATTGGACCCTACGGGCTCCCTTGAGTAATAAGTAATTGTTTCCATTAATTTTATAGACAAAAAACTGTGTTTTTATCGGAAGCAGGTTCAGAAAGTCCGTGTCCATCGTCATTCAAAAACTACTGAAATAATTTTTTCAAAATTTTGCACCCACTTCCTACTTATAAAAAAACAGACTGCAATGTCCCCCCCCCCCTTCGATCTCCTTAAGTGACGGTGTACAATAGTGAAACACTTTACCCTATATCTCCGGAATCGGAAGTCGGATCCGGATGAAATTTAGAAACTCTGTATGAGACCGTGATTCCTTTCATTTGAATCTAAGTTTGTCAAAATCGGTTCAGCTCCGAGAAAACTTAGTGAGATTACATACACACACATACACATACAGCTCGATTAACTGAGTCAAATGGTATATGACAGTTGGCCCTCCGGGATAATTTTTACTAGTCGGTTTTTCAAGTGATTGCATAACCTTTCTGTATGAGAGAGGCAAAAACACAAAAAAATATTGAGCTACTTTTCAAGAACTGACGTCACATCAATTTAAAAAAAATTGATTTTAAACTTAAACGTAAATTTTACATTTGATTTCAGTGTGAATTAAAAAGCAAAGAAGTTACAGATGAATTAATTTTGGGCATTTTCCGAGCTGTAAGTTTCAGTTAAAAAAAACAGACGAATGTTCCTTCCTTCTTATACTAGCCGGTTTCGAGATATTTATATCGTTTTCGCTTGATGCTTAACCTAACCCAGTTTCCACCCCAACTGTTGTCAAACCGTTTGTTTGAAGCCAGTTTCGAACCTAGTTTTAACGTAGTTGAACTGAAAATCGAGTCAGTTTCGAACCTGATTTTTTATATCAGGTTTGCTCAAACCCCCGTTTCTAAGAGCGAAATCAACAAAGTGTTTGTTTGATGAAACTACCCTAGAAAAGTTTCAGTTTTCACAAGCAAAAAACGGCATTAGACACACTGAGATTTTCCATTAATTACGTCGTTTCAACAAATAGTAAAGTGTGATTTTTTTCCAGTATCTTTTGGGCAACTTACAGGTTTTACAGATCACGCGTAAATCGTGTCTTGTGTCATTGTAAAACTTGCTAAGTTTGGTCTATAATTTAATCATAAATCGTCGTTTGGTCTATGATTTAAACTAACTAGAGATTTCGCATCATAGAAAAAAATCTATAGATTTATAGTATAGACTATTCCAGAAAGTATAGACGCACTTTGATTTCGCTGTAAATAATTCACAAGTGATAGATATTCAAATTTAATTCGATATACTGATAACATTAGACTACAACAAATAAATATTATTCTCAACATTTGCTACTTAGCCATTGTAGACTAGCTGGCGCACCTTCTTGAGAACGTTCCTCATTAAATTAACACTTTTTTCCAATCTTTTTCAAACTGTTGAATGGTTTCGGCTGCCGAGACATGTTCCCTAAGATTCGCCTTCGTTAATGCCCAAAATTCCTCAATTGGTCGAAGTTGTGGGCAATTTGGTGGATTCATGTCTTTTGGGACGAAATAGACATTTTTGGTAGCATACCATTATACCGTTGATTTAGAACAGAGGCAAGAAGCAAGATCTGGCCAAAAGACAACAGGATCCTTGTGGCTTCGAATCATGGGTAGAAATCGTTTTTGTAAACATTCCTTGATGTATTTTCACTGTTCATTGAAGCAGTGGTGATGAAGGGTTCCGAAATCTTACCGCAGCTACAAATTGCTTGCCAGACCATACCTTTCTTACCAATTTTTTCGACTTCAATCGATGTCTCGGACTGGTTTAACACTTGCCCTTCTCGCACCGAATAATATTGTGCTCTCGGCAAGGATTTGTAATCGAGTTTCACGTAGGTTTCGTCGTCCATGATTATGCAGCTCAAATTTCCAGCAAGAATCGTATTGTACAGCTTTCGAACCCTCGGCCTAATCGATGCTTCTTGTTTCGGACTACGTTTTGATTGTTTCTGTTTTTTATAGGCTCGAAGATTCAAACGTAGAACATTTGACTTCAAAGTGCCCACTTTTCTGGCCACATCCCGAACTGAAACCTCCTTCGTTTGCTCGAACGCCTTCAGTAAACGTTTATCCAACTGAGGGTTAGCAGGACCTTTTTTTCGACCCGTTTTCGGTTTATCCTCAAAGGTTTATCCTCACCGATCTTCCTGATTGCATTTCGCACGGCCTTTCCACTTACTCCTTCCATTTTGCTATCTTTCTCAGTGACAGTCCGCGTTCTGTGCACCATTTGTAAAAAAAATTTCGACGTTGTTCTGCTGAAAGTCCACGCATTTAGAAAAATAAACTAATGAAAACGAATAAACAACTGCACAAGTGGTTAGAGAAAAGTGTGAACAACAGGACGCAGGCATAAAATTTGACAGATTCTGAACCATTGCGAAATGGCAGCGGTTTTTGGTTGCGTCCATACTTTCTGGGACAGTCTTTACTCAAGGAAGAGCAAAGTTGAGATAGAGAGTGAAGATGTGAGATGGATAATGTAAGCATGCAAATGACCTCTCGTAACTGAACTTTTACTTTCTACCTGAGATGTTGAACTAAAGAATCTCATTAATGTTAATCGTTCGAGTTTCTGGAATACCGAAAAATAGTAGTAGAGATCGTTTACGATATCGGTCGAATTAGCTACCTGATGAAATGTTGTTACTTGCGTCGTGCCCCGTACTTTGTAGTCATCGATATTTTCGTTCACCTCAAATCCATGGATCCACTGCGCATTTAGTTTTGGAATTCTTGCCTTTATTTTTCGAAACGATATAGAATTGCTGAAAAACTACTGCCGTGAGTGCCGGAGTTCCAAGGTTGTATTTGGCTGGTTCAGAAGATTGAAGGTTTGGACGATTTCAATACGGTTAGAAATGAAAGATTGAATGCAAACTCGAGTATTGGTACGATAGGGAAATGTTAATTATTCATACAAAACTGATGGGCATAAACTAAACACGCGTCGATTGCTTGTCATTTGCAAGGGATCGAAAGTCTTTCTGTAATTCCATTTGATGCAAACATTTCATTTAGACGGGGTTGGTCGATGGAACGGTCACCTCGGAACACGATTTGCACTGTATACGAAATGGCCCATCGGACTTCGATTGAGTCAACACCCTCCTGCGTCCTGGACTAATGTTATTTGCATGTATAAACAGAACACATGGAAACAACTTTTTTCTGTAAACCACTGCCACACAGTGGAGCTTAGGATAGGTTAAACACACACGCATATATGGTATATACTTAAATTGGTACGTATAAATATTTCCGCGCAGTAGGTGTAGCGATATCGTAGATACTTGTTTGAGTTAAAAACCTGACCACCTGTTTATATGTTTTTTTTCGTATTCTAAACTCGCCATACAAAGAAAACATTGACGTAGTCCTGCGTAAAAATCATATACACAATCTACTGACACAGACTGATTTGTGAAACACTGTTTGAACTGCGCCGAAAACTACGCAATGACCCGTATAAGACGGAATTTAGTAAATTGATCGCTCGTTGAACGATTCATTTGATGTTCATTTAAAAAACGATTCTTTGTATTGAACTCTTCGAAGAACTCCCGTTGAATGCTTAATCTCTTGTACGATAGGTACGGTTATTCAACTAACAACAAAATCAGTGAATCTCACTTGAGTATGACAAACAAAATTCAACCGAATGAAGGCATGTACTGACAGTGAATGGCCAAAAAAATGGTTTCCATCAAATATTCTCATTCGGAAATGAAATTTTCTATTGAATTAAAGCAACAACGTACACATTAATGCAGTAGGTTCTTCAGAGTATATTAATGAAGGTTGAAACGGGAAAATAATGCATTTTCTCCTTTAAATGAAATAACAAACGGATTTTTTTGTGAAATTTTGGGTAACTTTACATACATGGTAAGCTAGAAAGGTCAAATAATCTCAAGACTGGAGTGAAGAAAGGTTGAAATAATAGTGATATGAATCATTTAACCAGTTTGATTACGTTTGCAGAAACACACACACATGAAACGTAGCTTATTTAGAAATTTCATTTTCGAAGCGCCTCACTACGAGCTCGTTGGTCACACGGAGCTTACGTGCCGGCAACATAAAGCACAATCTCGTTCCGTAGCAGCCTCCCTGTAACGAGGTTTGCTCGTCTTCACAACGCCTGGTGAAAATGAGAATTCGATCCGTAGAGGGTCTATTTATTGCTCTTGTTTAGGTATTCCAAAGGAGCTTACGGTCGCTGACTACGGTAGGTTGATAGCAGGAACTTCATACCAAACCAGCTAGCAATATTGCGACGAATCAATGTCACGAAACTAAATGTAAGATTCGTTCTGATGGATATCCAAAAGCTTACGACGAATTTCAACTGAAATTGTCGAACGACGAGAAAGCAACCAATTTCGGTTCACGTGGTTCAAAAGTGGCCTCTATACAATCGTCGTCATCCGCTTCGAGCAAGAAGAATTCTGATGTCAATTGTAATAACATTGTGTGAACACACAGCTTCAGAGAAATCTGCCGAAACAGAAAATCCAATTCAGAACCGGAGTGTAGTCCAATGTCATATATTGTCTTCACTTCGTGTAAGTTGAAAATTTTTCATTTACTTGACCCTTATGAACGATACTATAATACATCATATGTTGGGGACCGTGAACAAAAATAACCTTTTAACTGCACGTGGCATTGGGAGCGGAAAAGCAAAGGATCGGATGCGAATTTTGCCTTTCTTGCAATAACAGAGCTATGCTTTTCTTGGGCTTTGTTCTTCGTCCGCTATTGACACAGGTCTGCATATTTGATATTGCACTCTGGCTCGTAATTGGGTACTATATTCCATTAACATTATTGCTGCCTTCCTTTGTGCCGATTTCCAAACCCTCAATCCGCTCCGCATCCGGAAGCTAAAGCACCGGGAGTATATCGTTTGCTATTTTCCTTCCTTTCAGGCTTTCGGATGGTCCATAAAATAACGCTCCAATATTATAACTAGCCAAATTGATTTCCCAAATTTGTTCATTTATCTTCCATAAAAGATTACGCTCCTACTTCGTCGTAACTTTTACCGATGCCTTTGTAGTCACACTTCGCCACTGAACACCCGCGCATTTATCTCTTCCCCGTGCCAAATATCACTTGCTGCAATAAAGACATACATTCATTTGTAGATTTGCTGCGCTCGGAAAAAACGCTGCCACGTAGGATTGATACCTTCACTGGAAGTGGAAATTCTCGAACAGCAAAAAAGCCCGAACCAACATTCTTCGGTGTTCGGTAGACTGCTTCGCCTGCCGATTTCTATTTTCATTTGGTTTTATTGATTCGCTGTGGGATTTTCAGTAAGTGTTATTGGAATTTTGTGCCAAGTATTGAAATTTTAACATTTATTTGCAAAAAATTTCGTGATTTCCTTAAAACTTTACACTAAGGTCTCTTTTTTCGCAGCTAATACGAACCGCGTAAAAAACCAAACAAAAAATTTTTTTGATACCAAATGTCTTGGGAATGCATAAAACGTTCAGTTTCAGGTAATCTCCGACAAAAAATTTGAAAAAATCGTCTTTGCGACAAAATTTTGAGATATCCGAAATCGATTTCCTCATGCCAAATGTTTTAGAAACGCATGAAACATCGAGATCTGGTGTAATCTTGAAAAAAAAAATTTTCTCAGACTCGAATTAAGCATTAGTATTTTTCATAAACATAAACGACAATTTGCATCACCAGTTCACAATTTTGTCAGCACTTGAACTTTCAGAAGGGCCTAGGCAAAAATTTCTTGGAAATTTTCAAAAGCATTACTTATTTAGAAAACCGTTGGCCCAACTGATTTGGTGTCTTCGGTTATGTTTCAAGTAACTATTGGGGCTGTATAGAGAAAGCATGCAGCTCAAAAAACTGTTGTACAAATATTTTATTTTGAAAGTAAGACTTAAATATCTTATCTCATATAGGTATTCTCAGCTGATAAAAGAAGAAATTTATTGCATTCTAGGTCAAAATGAAGAACTAATAAATTCGTTCTTTTAAATATAGATGGATGTATAAAAACCTGTTTTAATGCACCTAGTGGTTCACTAAATTGATTAATTTCACTTCCGATTTGCACATTTCAACAGATAGGTAATTCTAATAGTTCTTTGGTAAACATTCATAGGTCTTAAAAGTGCTGATAAATAGAATTTTCACGGTCCCTGTTCACTTTTCGGTGTATTTTGCTCCAATGCAAACGACCACCAGCTGGATGACGCTATTGCTCTTGTTTGAAGCGAAACTCGCGCTGTAAACGTCTCGCAGCAGAACTGCTCCCTCCTATGCTGGTTCAAAACTGAAGTAAGTTTTTTGAATACCCCCGTTTTCGTTAGCAGCTTTTTCACAAACGGGCGATCGCAAAATAACAAAATACTTAATTTTGAAGTGGATTATTTCATTTCGAATTTGCATATTTCAACGAATGACAGTATCGTAACGCAGCACGGAATTCATTTGTGGCTTTCAGAATGGGTCGAATTGTGAAATTTTCTCCGACATTTAACACTGTTTGGTGCATTTTTTCGAACGTAAATCAGCTGAATGTTGATTTTATTTGCACTTGCAGAACGTTGCTCTGAAATGATGGAACAGAATTCTGAACCTAAAACTATACTCAGAAACTGAATTCTTAATACTGGAAATGGAACTACGCTCTGGACCTGAACCAACCGAAATAACGCACTTGCCTTACTTCCAACTCAGTCAACTGCACAGGTTAGAATACACGGAGTATGTCAAATGTTAACCTTTCATTCCTACCTAGTAGATAAGGTAGAAATGAAATGTCACTTACTATACCAAAAAGGTCTGTTCGGATACGAGAAAGGTCATGAGATTTACTCTTTGATACTCGCTGATACCATACATTTAAAAGAACTTTAATTCTGAAATATTTTCGGTTATATAATTCAACTGGAAATTTTATCATAGAAAGCTGACCATATTTTCGATTAGATGTAGCAAAAATTAAGGTCCCTGGGGTTTCGATCAAGAATCGGTTTATCCATGCAATTTTTCTATAGAGCAATTCCAGGAATGAGTAGACGAAAAAAAGACAAAATCAGAATCGATCTTCTCCGATTTGGATGAAACTTTTCACATGGCTTCAGTATGACAAACCATAAGTTTTGAACCGATTGAGAGATCTATCCGACTCACGACTGATTTTTAAAAAGGGCGTATGTATTTTTGCATTTAATTGCAATAATTACAAAATAATCCGAAAAAGTAAAATAAAAAAGCATGGTTTTATTTTTTTTTATAATTTTTATTTTAAAGCTGTTTTTAAAACCTACAGATTGATGGCTATCCCACCCGTGCCTTTTGAAAAATGAAGAAGTTACAGCTAAAACAATTTACAGATATTTTCGAAATTCCAATTTCTCGTTGAAAGATAATCCTTTAAACAGTAGAATATTATTCTACAGGTTAACGGCAATAAATTTGTTCATGATATCCATTCTTTCTTTTAAAAGCAGCTGTTCTTGAGATACTTGGATATTTAATTATAACACCATTTTTTATATCTCCATGAATTGTTTATTTGCTTGCTATATCTACAATTATTACATGTACATGAATAATTCTTAATTATATTTAAGGTTTTATTTATGTATGGTTTACCATACTGAAGCCATGTGCAAAGTTTCATCCAAATCGGAGAAGGTCGAGTCTGATGATCTGCTAAGCATTTCTGGAATTGCTCTAAAGAAAAAGGCAAAACCTAAGTATTATGCAATAATGAAATATCAGTAGCAAATGCAATTATTTATCATTGAATAGAAACTTGTAATAAAGTTAGTTTAACTTATTAACTTAGAAACGGTAGCAATGTTTTTTGTTATGTTATGCTAATTAGCTGTTAGCATCGTTTTACTTAAAGTTTCTCGTACTTTCTTAAAATTTGATAACAATAAAAAATTATTTTCAGAATTCACCTATTTTGAAAAAACGGTAACCGTTTTTGTCCATTATTTTTACATCTCGAACAGATCGCAAAACATAAATAAACTGAAACACTTTTATGAGATCCTCAGCGTTCCAATTCTTATAAATTTGATGATAACTTGTTTTTTTTTAAAAGATGGCTGTAAACAGAATACCACCTTCAAATTACTCAAATTAAAAGCTAAAAAATCAGGTATAGTTTGCGAACCAATTGATTAAAGTTAAATCGATTTTCAGAGCTACTCGTTTAATCGTTCGACATTCCGACATCCTCACTCACGTCAGTGGAATGAGAGCAAATGTAATCCCGATCAGATGCACATGACAAAATCATAACACAAGTATATCAACAGTTGATATGTATAACAATTTGTGTTATTTGGAGATATTTACCAAATGAAAGTTTGAAAACAGTTGAAAGTTAAAACTTATGATAACAATATAATAACAAAATCAGTTATGATGTTTTATATTCATTTGCAAGACTCATGATTAAGTTCATTAATTGAAAAAATGAGCTCTTCCGTTACTCTATATCGAAATATAATGATCATGTTTTCCAAAAAAAAAACCTGTTTTTATCCACCTAGTGGTGTAATGATGCCTTTCTCATATCAATCATACTATCATATATAATACTGTGGTATTCGTCAAAATAATTTTCTTCGATTCTTAAAAGAACAACCGAAATCGGTTTGTTTGACCGTCTACTGATAAAAACTATCACTTTGAAAAGATTTAAGGTCGATTTAGAATTTTTTTAAAGGTTTTTTCCCCATTTTCAGTCATGGTATACAATTTTTAACCCACTTTACCCTATATTTCCGGATCCGGAAGTCGGATCCGCATGAAATTCAGGAATTACGTATGGGACCACAGGACCTTTCATTTGAACCTAAGTTTGTGAAAATCGGTCGCGCCATCTATGAGAAAAGTTAGAACACATATTTTCTTATTTTTCTTTACCCCATAACTTCCGAACCGAAAGTTGGATCCAAATAATATTCAGGAATTTTCTATGGAACCTCAAGACCTTTCATTTGAATCTAAGTTTGTGAAGATCGGTTCAGCCATCTCTGAAAAAAGTTAGTGGAAGTTACAAAAAAAGTTAGTGCACTTATTTTCACAATTTTTTACACATATTACCCCATAATTCCGGATCAGGAAGTCGGATCTAAATCATATTTAGGAATTTTGTATGGGACCACAAGACCTTTCATTTGAATCTAAGTTTGTGAAAATCGATTCAGTCATCTCCGAGAAAAGTTAGTGCAAAAAAAACGTTACATACACACATACGCACATACACATACATACACACAAACACATATATATATATATATATATATATATATATATATATATATATATATATATATATATATATATATATATATATATATATATATATATATATATATATATATTATACAGACATTTTGCGTACTCGACGAACTGAGTCGAATGGTATATGACGGTTAGTGACGGATGGTAAATAAAGGTCGGTTTTCACAGTGATTGCTTAACCTTTTTATATGAGAAAGGCAAAAATAAAAGAAGAAATCAGATCACTAAATAAATTATTCATTTAATGAAAAAAATCATTCAACAATTTTGGATTGAAACGATGCTAAAAGTTAGCTGTATTGTTGATGTCATAGCTAGTCAAACTATGGAAATTCACCGGATATATTGACAAATGATTGATATATTGAAGTTTGTCTAGATTGGATTAGTCACAAGTCAAGAAAAAATAATGACATATTCGGCAGATCATGTCTGTGTAATTGTACCTGTTTATCTATGTAAATACATTTTATCACAATGCTGTGTGTATGCTAAAAAAAAAAAACATAAAAGTTAGCTGTGATATAGTTTTTCTGTGTTAAATTTGCTATCTATTTTTTTACAACTATTGTTATAAATTTCTGTTTTCAGACTTCTGTAATTATATCAAATTCAATAATAATTGTGATACAAGCGTTTAAAAATCTGCTACGATATTGTTCCCGCTAGAGTCTGTTATGATTTTTGTTAGTTATTATTATTTCAAATTTTTTTACAAAATATTTCTGAAATAAATTACTCCAGTTGTTATAATTCTGATCGGGATATATTTTACACAAGTATGAAATGCAGTAACTCTTTGGCAAATGACTGTAAGCAGGATTAATTTGACAGGCCGTAAACTTATTACTAATCATCAAAATATAAATAAGGGAATTCCAACCTGTATTTATATGCACTTTGTTTATTCCATTTTCGCCTCTTTTGGTTGAGTTGTTTATAGTTCTAAAACAGCATTCGGTTGAGAGTAACGTAAATGTAACGCGTTCTAATCGAATTCGTTAAATTATAAGTAACTTCCATCTAGTAAATCACAAGTTTTGTGTCATAACTTTATTCATAATTTTCAGCTTTTTTTCCAAAAAAATAATGTTTGTAGTTTTGATTCACTTGTTTCTCCGGTCCTGTTTACCCACTAAAACATTGCTTATTGTTTATAGATGATACCTTGATACCTAAATGGTGACTTCACGTCGATGAACTAATGAAATGAGAAACATTTTTACCAGAGTACTTCAAGGATGAACATTAATACCGTAAGATTTGCCGTAAACCGGTCTGGTACAGAACTGGAAGTCAAGTTTTACTCTTGTGTTTTGAAAAAAAAACCGTATGTTTCTTCGGCATTAAGTTTGAAACTAATCACATCGACTGATCTGTATAATAAAGCGAAATATTTCGTGAGCTCTTTATATCAAAATTATACTCCTTAGCAGGTTCCTTGATTTTAAAGCAACAAAGCTACAATATTTAGAAAACAAGTATTATCATTCCAAAAATACTTCATATCTGCGAATTCCTGTTAATCCACGAGACTCTATAAATTTAATTATCCTGTATGCAGCCCAACGAACGACCCGATTTAACGGAGCGCTTTACAATCTATCGAGCCCTTTGTTACCTTGTAGCACAAGTAGACATTCACAAGCATCGCTGTAATTTCTTTTCTATCACTCGTCCGACAAAGTCATTTGAGATCTGTTGTCTTTTCATCGCATCCGCATTCTCATATACTTGTTGAGTGGCAAAGTATTGCGTTAATATACATACTTTATAAAATCAAAGATTTTATTATTCATTAAAATGAAAACTCCTTCCTGATTCTAGGTAGGCTTATTTGAACTTCAACAAAGCCGCGCATAAATCCATACATTATTAAGTATACTGCTTCTCCCGTTTTATAAGACAGCAAAGCATGCACCATTACCTTTTGTGTCATATCTGGTGGTGTAAGTGCGATTACGGTTCCTAAACTTGAGCCGCATGGATAAAATTTGGTAATTTTCCGTTTCCCTAACTCACATAGCCGATGGCACAATTAGGTTCAGGAAATGATGTCACCATCAATTTATAATTAATTAATTTTAGAAAAACCGGGGCAGTGAAGAATGTCGAAAATTCCCAACGCGTGCTCGGGCGGGAACTACCTCAACACGGAACTTTATTCCGGTAATAGCCAAGGGCCATCTGGTCGTTCCGTTGAGTATATTGTGCAACTTCTACGGAAAAGTTGGTCCTTTCTGAATCCGTCTTCTCCTGGATCCCAACGTACAAGAGCTCGCTGTGACTCTCGAAAGTGAGTAGATTTGCTTTCGTGTTATGTAAAAAAAAGGATAAATATTAAAGCAAGAGCTTTCAATCAAAAATGTCAAATTAATACTTTTTTGTGCTTCACAGGATTCAATTTAGGCTTTCATAACAAATAACCCCTGGCGTAGGATTTTGTACAAGCATACAACTATGATTTCCACAGTAGAAACAGTTTCAGTAGAGGTCCTTTAAGAAAATAAAGTTTTTTCATCAATTTTGTTTCACCGTCACAGATTGAGACAAGCTTTTCGTTACCAGCGGAGTCGTTGACACTCTACGCCCATTATTGCAATGGTACTTTTGCTGATCCGTACACCAACATCCTCGTGCCACATAATCTTCTGCAAATTTCCGTTATCAACCGTCAAACGGGTCGGAAGAGAAGTTTTTTCCCCCAGTGGGAAAGCATATCAAAACCCAACATTTTTCACTTCTATTTCAGTGCGTTGACGTTTCGCTGTGTAGGATTGGCATCAGGTTGAAGCTCTTCCGGATGCTGGCATTTCCCAGTGCTTGAAAATTAAGTTAAGACGAATTTAGAAATAAAGTCGTAAGAATAAAAGAGGGAATCTTTTTATTTCGGCTCTCTTTCGGTTCGTTTTGTTTTAGTTCTAATTTTACTCACGATATTTCTTTATCCTTCCACGGTAACGAAAAAAAAGTGGAAAAGGATTCAACCGAAACTGAAGCCCAGGCAAGCGTAAAACATCTCTGAAATAATTCGAGATTTTTGCGTTGGTATATTTTTGCAGGCTTTTTTAGCTCAACCTGCAATCGGTAGCTTGAAAAGGGTTTTAGCTACCGGTGAAACGAGAGCACTTGTTTACACAATGATCTGCCTACAGCACAGTAATTTATAAAATAATACGCTGCTGCTGGTTCTGGTTATCTTGTTTGCCTTCATGTGGAATTGTTTCCAGGTTTGCGGTAACCCAGCGCATATTTGTTCTAGTCGGAACGGAAAATAGGTTGTATTACCTTCCATGATGGCTCCTCGAGGAAATAAATGTTCGGAAAGCGGACTGGATATACGACCTCTGCGCTACAGTTTTATTTTTGCTTGAACAGTAAAGTGAAATTATACTAAGTTAGACTAAAAACTATAAATGTAAAGCGAACGATCGATGGAATTTAGTTTCCTCGTCAAACTAATTCTACCTGTACAAGAAGCAATTT
Organism: Malaya genurostris; assembly: GCF_030247185.1. Classification (NCBI taxonomy): domain Eukaryota; kingdom Metazoa; phylum Arthropoda; class Insecta; order Diptera; family Culicidae; genus Malaya; species Malaya genurostris. Next base: position 326,210,097 of record NC_080571.1, read on the forward strand.
CCTTTACCATGAAAGTTTAAAACTCAGTCGATACTAGTAGAATAGCATTTAAAGCGTACAGGACTTTTACCAGTTGTTGCGTTTTCTTGCATCATTTGTAGAGTTTGGAAATTTTCTATGTATTTAAAATGTTGATGCGCATTTACATATGGATCTGTCAAACGATGATATTCATTTTTTCTCGGATACGACAGAGCCGATTTTAGTAACCTTATATTTAAAAGAAAGCAAAGCTCTCTATTTCACTGAATTTTTTTTGCTGTAAAATTTAGTGCTCAAACCAATGTTACAGTTTTAATGAAATGAAGCAATGACTTTGAAGCTATGCAGTGTATGTTTGTCACTTTAAAAATTGTGAACAAAATGTTTTCTAAAAAATTTGTTGTTACATTTTTATATGAAAAGAGGTGCTCGCATCACAATCCAAGGAGGGTTCAAAGATAGTTCGTAGCAAGGATGGCTGTTATCGTATCAAAGAACGCTCTCTAAAGACTGTCCCAGAAAGTATGCACGCAACCAAAAACCGCTGCCATTTCGCAATGGTTCAGAATCTGTCAATTTTTATGGCTGCGTCCTGTTGTGTACACTCTTCTCTAACCACTTGTGCAGTTGTTTATTCGTTTTCATTAGTTTGTTTCGAGATGCGTGGACTTTCAGCAGAACAACGTCGAAAAATTGTGTACAAATGGTGCACAGAACGCGGACTGTCACCGAGAAAGATAGCAGAAATGGAAGGAGTAAGTGAAAAATCCGTGCGAAATGCAATCAGGAAGTTCGGTGAGAATAACACCTTTGAGGATAAACTGAAAACGGGTCGAAAGAAAGGTCCTGCTAACTCTCAGTTGGATAAACGTATACTGAAGGCGTTGGAGCAAAAGAAGGAGGTTTCAGATCGGGATTTGGCAAAAAAGTGAGCACTTCGAAGTCAAATGTTCTTCGTGCTAAAGAACGTTTGAATCTTCGAACCTATAAGATGCAGAAACAACCAAAACGTAGTCCGAAACAAGAAGCATCGATCAGGCCGAGGGTTCGAAAGCTGTACAATAAGATTCTTGCTGCAAATTTGAACTGCATAATCATGGACGACGAAACCTACGTGAAACTCGATTACAAATCCTTGCCGGGACCACAATATTATACGATGCGAGAAGGTTCCGAGACATCGATTGAAGTCGAAAAATTTGGCAAGAAAGCTATGGTCTGGCAAGAAATTTGAAGCTGCGGTAAGATTTCGAAACCCTCCATCACCACTGCTTCAATGAACAGCGAAATATACATCAAAGAATGTTTACAAAAACGATTTCTACTTATGATTCGAAGCCACAAGGATCCGGTTGTCTTCTGGCCAGATCTTGCTTCTTGCCACTACTCGAAATCAACGGTAGAATGTCACTTTCGTCCCAAAAGACATGAATCCACCAAATTGCCCACAACTTTGACCAATTGAGGAATTTTGGGCATTAACGAAGGCACATCTTAGGAAACATGTCTCGGCAGCCGAAACCATTCAACAGTTCGAAAAAGATTGGAAAAAAGTGTCAAAACTTGTCGCCAAGAAGTCTGTACGGAAATTAATGAGGAACGTTCGCAAGTAGGTGCGCCAGCTAGTCTACAATGGCTGAGCAGCAAATGTTGAGAATAATATTCTGTTGTTGTAGTCTAATATTAACAGTATATCGAATAAAATTTGAATATCTAACACTTGTGAATTATTTACAGCGAAATCAAAGTGCGTCCATACTTTCTGGGACAGTCTTTAGAACTACGAAGTATCTCATTTGATAATCACTTTCACAGTACAGATTACAGTTGACGATGATTTTAGTCAGTCTGTTAAGGTCATTCGACGTGACAAATTGCAATTCTGCTCTCAAGTATCATGCATTTGGTTGAATATGCAATTCCAGCTGTCTTCATCAATCGAATGAAACACGCGGACGGTTAACTAATGTCGTTTTCACTTGAGAAAACTGAAACTGAGCCGGAGTATTTTCATCAAACAAACGCTTTTCACGAAACTGTGTTGATTTCGCACTTAGCAACGGGGGTTTGAGCAAACCAGGTTCGAAACTGACTCGATTTTCAGTTCAACAACGTTAAATTTAGGTTCGAAACTAGCTTCAAACAAACGGCAGTTAGGTTGGAAACTGGGTTAGGTTTGGCATCAAGCGCAAACGAGTTGAATTTCTTAAAAAAAAATTATGAGACTTCGTAGACTTTACACAAAACTCCCCCTCCCCCCTCGTAGACAAACGTAGACTTTAGTCAGACCCCCAGTGCGTCTACGTGGTTCATGAACGGTCCCTAAGACATCGAATAACCCATCAGACTATTCCCGTCCTCAAAACTACTATTGTGTCTATGTGTATATGTGTGTTTATTGAACGATAGTTTCTTTTATAGCACGATTAACGGATTTGAAAAATGTTTATGAAACATGTCTTGTGGGCTTGTGGCGTTCCGGTCGACAGTTGAGTTTTAGTTACTGAAACTCGGATAAAAAAATTCTATTCCAGAATCCAGATCCGCAGTTTAGTTCAAAACTCTTCAAAATCCACTTCGTGAATTCAGTTACACTTCTAGAATTGTGGAACTGAATTTTGGCACCAAATTTTAGACCTATATTCTAAATCTGGATCCTGGAATGCGTTTTAGATTGGAATTCTGGGCATACAATGAAACTTTGAATCTATCTTCTGGTCCTAGATTTAAGTCTTAAACTCCAGAACTTCATATTCAAAACTCAGTTTCAACATTCTGAATCAGTCTTCTGAAACTGAGTTCTAAATCTGAATACCGGACAGGAACTGTGAAGCTGAGTTCTGGTCTGGATCTTAATTTCAGATCCGGAATTAGGTTTCAGATCTAAGTTCGAAATTCATTTCCAGAATTTAGTTCCATAGTCCAAGTCAAGAATCAAATTCCTGATCTTCGGCTTCGCAACCCAAGCTCAGATTTAAGTTCTTAAATTAAGTTCCAGTTCGAGAATTCTAGTTCTCGATCGTGACCTTGGAATCTGAAGGAGAAACTGAATTTCCCATCTGGATTCTGGAAATGAAAAAAAGAAATCTGGTCTTGGGTTCTGAAACTGAATTTCAGAACAGAACTCTAGGATTGGATTTTGGACCTGAATTATATGGACTGGACTGAACGCAAGCTAGAATGAATGCAGTATTTTATTACTATATTTCACTTAGAAAACATCTTAGAACTAATTTCGAGTTACAATATCTCATATTACCGAAAATTCTATCACAAATTGCTGATCATATCTCCGTTGACGTGCCGATCTCCATTTGAAGCTGGAATCTGGAACTGAATCTTTCATTCTTTAACTTGAATCTGTATCTGGAACTAAATTGTACACCTGAAACTCACTCGTCATGAGTTTTCCCTTTTAATATATTTCAGAATACTTCAACTTGTTTGTGGCTATGTCATACAACTGAAAATTTTATCATAAATTGCTGACAGTCGTTGAACGCGTATAGCTCTTGGCTCCTGAAAATTTTTTCTGGTTACCTAGAGTTTCATTGATTCAAGGCTTCAGTCTTTTTCAAGGCTACCTGATTCACTAATAGTCTTTCTAAAGACTAACAATTAGTCAGCCTTTCTCAAGGCTATACAAAGAGTGATATTAGAGTGACTAAGAAATTATTCAGCCTTTTTTAAGGCTGGCTATTCAAAGAACTATTTTTCGAACTAATCAGTCTTTATTAAAACTATCACAAAATCAGTCTATCAAGACTTTTAGAACTAAGAGTCTAATCGAAGACTAATTTAGCCTAGTTTATTTAATTTAAAATTTCATTCATTTAAAAAATGCCTGCGTCCAACCGGAAAGGCAACAAGCCTAAGGCTAAAAATAATTCAATACGGAATAAATCACAATCCGTTATTCAACATTTTTCTAATAACATTCACGATCTTATAGAATCTGAATGTAACAATAAAAGATAACGGACGGATTTCCCTTCCGTTGATCCTATGTCGTCTAACAATATTTACGAGATTCTTCCTGAATCCGATTGTAGCGACATAGAATAAAATTCTTCAAAAATTCCCATAATGGACGCTTGTCGTACTGGGAAAAAACAACAATCTATGCCACCAGTGACGGTGATGATTTCCGACTTCAAAGCATTCATTTTCTCCCGGAAGTAAAAGTCTCATTTCAAATCGGACGAAGAGGAGAATGTCGAGTCTTGGTTGATGGATTTGAAGATTACGAACGTCTTATTCGATATTTGCCCGAGAAAGTTCATAAATTTTATTCATATGATATAAAATCAGACAGACCCTTCAAGGCTGTCTTGAAAGGCTTATCAAATGATCAAAGTACTGATGAAATTAAAAATGAACTAAAAGAAGCGCTTGGTTTTGCCCCTTCCCAAGTAATACTCATGAAAAAAGAGCGAATGGTACTTCTAAACCACGCTCTGGAATTTCCCATGAACTTTACCTAATACACTTCAATCGAAGTGATGTAAACAATTTGAAAACTTTAGAAAAAGTACGTTTCATTTCCCACATTGAAATTCATTGGGAACATTATAAACGGATCGTATTGCAAACTTAACGCAATGTCGTCGTTGCCAAGGCTTCGGCCATGGAACCAAAAATTGTCATATGAATATACGGTGTTTGAATTGTGGTAAATCGCATTCGAAAGACGTTTGTCCAATGAATGAAATCACTAATAAATTTTCATGTTCATATTGCGATGGAAATCATAAATCCAATTATTTGAAATGTCCTGTCAGGGAAAAAAATTTAAACGCTCGTTCGCTTAGATAACAAGTCAAATTAACGACCTTAAATTTACAGAACATACCTGAAAATCAAAAAACCGTTACAAATGCCACGCCTTATTCTTCTAAGGCACTTATTTCTTCGAATTTAAAACAAAAAACAGGTACGCCTTCCAATTCGTCTTCTAACGAAAACAATTTATTGACAGGTAGATCGACCTCGTCATCATCTTCTTCTAATGTCAGTTATGCTAGTATAACAGGCAGAAATCTACCACTTAATTCTTCTAATGTAAATAATCAAAATACAGGACCGCCTTGCAGAAAACAATTTATTAATAGGTAGATCGGCCAAATCATCTTCTTCTAATGGCAGTCTACCTACAAATATTCCTTCATTGCCATTCGCTTCTTTAAAGGAAGTTGATTTAGGCGATATAACGAAAAATAAAAATCTTTGAAATCGAGTGAAGATGAATTTTAGAATTTTTTCAAAGTTCACAAAATTCACATTGCCATTGTGACAGAAACTTTTCTTAAACCAAATGTCAAATTGAAAAGTAATCCACATTATGTGGTTCATCGATTTGACAGGTTTACTCCACCACCCAGGTGGAGTTGCCATTTTTGTCCAACGGCAAATTAAACATCGAATTTTACCTTCTTTCAATACTAAAGTTATTGAAAGCTTGGGAATCGAAGTTGAAACCATTCATGGAATTTATTCCATCGCTGGAGCATATTTGCCATTCCAAGGCACCGGCGAACAATTAAATTTCTTTAAAGGCGATTTGCAAAAACTCACAAGATATCGATCGAAATTTTTCGTAATAGGGGACTTAAATGTATCAAAAGCATGTCCAGTGGAATCGTAGGCAAAATAACAGTAATGGTAAAATATTTCATAATCAACTCTCAGCTGGTTACTTCACAGTTCTTCATCCCAGTAATCCGACTTGTATATCTTCCGTGAAAAACCCCTCTACAATTGATCTGGTTCTGACAGATCATAGTCACATTTGTAGTGAACCGATTACACATGCTGACTTTGACTCAGATCATCTTCCGGTAACATTCAGACTTTCCAACGAAGCTTTAATTAATCCAATTAGTTCTATATTCAACTATCATAGAGCTAATTGGTTGGATTACTGATTTCACATTGAAAATCATGTGGATCATGGAACTATTTTAGAAAATTCAGCGGACATCGACACAGCAATTGATAATATGAATCATTACATTATCGAAGCTAGAAATCTTTCAGTTCCCAAAGCTCAAACTAAATTAAATTCTCCTATCATCGATGACAATCTTTAACTGCTCATTCGGTTGAAGAATGTTCGTCGACGACAATATCAACGTTCTCGTGATTCTGCTATGAAAAACATAGTTAAGGATTTACAAAAAGAAATTAAACATAGATTTACTCTTTTGCGAAATGAAAATTTCGCTAAAGAAGTTGAAAAAATTAAACCGTATTCTAAACGTTTCTGAAAACTTTCTAAGGTTCTTAAGAAACCTCAGAAACCAATTCCTGCTCTCAAGGAAGGAAATCAAATACTTCTTACAAATGACGAAAAAGCTCAAAAACTTGCTCAGCAGTTCGAGAGTGTCCACAATTTTAATTTGAACGTTGTGAGTCCTATTGAAAATGAGGTCTCACTGAAATATGATCATATTTCAACCCAAGTGTTATCACAAGATGACATTATTGAGACGAATTTTGATGAAATTAAGTCAATTATTAGGAAACTTAAAAACATGAAGGCTCCTGGTAATGATGGAATCTTTTATATTCATATTAAAAATATTCCCGATGTTGCCTTGAGACTCTTGGTTAAAATTTTCAACAAGTGTTTTTAATTAGCTTACTTCCCAAAAAGATGGAAAAACGCTAAAGTAATTCCTATCCTCAAACCTGATAAAAACCCAGCAGAAATATCAAATTATCGACCTTTTAGCTTACTTGCTTCTATCAGTAAACTTTTTGAAAAAATTATCTTGTTGAGAATGATGTCTTATATAAATGAAAATTCAATTTTTTTACCAGAGCAGTTTGAATTTCGTCATGAACATTCAACTACTCATCAACTTGTCAGAGTAATGGATACGATAAAAGCAAATAAATCTTCTGGGTTGCTCTTCTAGACATAGAAAAAGCATTCGACAGTGTTTGGTACAAAGGTTTAATAGTAAAAATGTCTGATTTCCAGTTTCCTATTTATTTGATCAAAATGATTTAGAATTATTTAACTGATCGAACTCTTCAGGTTAGCTATCAAAATTGTAAATCTGAATTGCTACCCGTACGAGCAGGTGTTCCACAGGATTCGAGCGTGCCTTCAATCTTGTATAATATTTTCACTTCTGATCTTCCAAATCTACCCGTTGGTTGTCAGAAATCGCTATTCTGTGACGACACAAGTCTGTTAGCCACCGGTAGAAATCTAAGAGTGATCTGCAGTTGCCTACAAAGAAGTTTAAATATTTTCAGTGATTATCTGTCAAAATGGAAAATTAAACCAAATGCAGCAAAAACGGAATTAATTGTCTTTCCTCATAAGCCAAGAGCTTCTTTTTTTAAACCAAACAATAATTACATTCTCAAATTGAATGGTTTGGAATTGACATGGTCTGATCAAGCTAAATACTTAGGTTTAACGTATGACAAAAAACTCACTTTCAAGGATCACATTGAAGGAATCCAGGCAAAGTGTAATAAATATATTAAATGTTTATATCGTCTTATGCACAGAAAATCTAAGCTGTGTCTAAAAAACAAATTGTTAATTTATAAACAAATTTTCAGACCAGCCATGATTTATGCAGTACCAATTTGGTCAAGTTGTTGTTCCACCAGGAAGAAAACGCTTCAAAGGATTCAGAATAAAATTCTGAAAATGATTTTGAAGCGTCCTCCCTGGTTTAGTTCAAATGAGTTATACAGACTCACAAAACTTTTGTTCATACATTAGATACAACACGAGATATTCACGATCAAAAACTTATCACTCTTCTAGAGGGCAAATTTTGACAAGGCGCCCCATAGTAAAGTAAGACGTATTCACGTCCTAAAGTCGACTTCCCCGTTCACACGATATCGTCCGAAGTTGAACTCTGGTACAACCAAAAAATATATCAAATTGATCAGGAGACTTTTCTCAGGTGCGTGAAACTCAGACTCGATCGCCGTAAATATTCAAACTTTAAAAGTTAGAAATTATGTTCTCAGACAACATATCTATCGATTAAAACAGCGAATGAAAAATAGATTTTTCGTTGAGTGCTTTTCTTAAATATATAAACATATGAACGGTCTCAGATGCTATCTCTGAGGAACGATCCAACTACGATTCAAGCCAATTAAGAAATTTCGTTGTGAATCCTTATGCTGATATGTCACCTATTTTTTATACACTTGGATCTTTCACAATTTTTAAAATCATTCTAACACGAGAGTTATCAGTAACCTTTTGATAATTAGTTTTAAAAACTAATGTCAACACAAAAAATTACGTATTGAGAATCACATGAATGTAGACATATTGCTAGTGACATCTAACAATAGTACCGGCATACTTCAAATAACATCTCTGGCACACGAATTCGGGTCGTTAGTCTGACAAACAACTTGTCGTAAGTAGTAAATCAGGCAACATGAAACAGAATAGTCAAATTCTGCAAAAGGAAAGTAAAACCATGACTTTTCTTGTTTACATGAATAGCGTTTCGTTCGAAATTGTTGCTTTGAGATGTGCTTTTCAATATATTCAGAGAAGATCGATCAGCAGAACAGGTTCGCAATTAGAGAACGTATGCAGGTTTCAGTTCTGGCTTTGCGGAATATTTTCCAGAATGCTTTTTATTGGTTATATAATTTATTTACTGTGTTTAATTTGTTTCTTGATGAATATTCAAATGAAAATTGAAATAATTATTTATTTTGTTTCCTAAATTATTGGTTCATAATTTAAAACTACACTTTATTTTGCGTTATAGGCGAACAAATAGCAACGCAAAATAATGATTGACCGGTTCGATAGCCGTTGGTAGGTTTATTCAACACACAAATATCGCATGCAAATACACAAATGTTTACACAAACATGCACATTTCCCAATTTCTCGACTAACGAAATCAACTGGAACTGAAATTCAACCCTCCAGTCATGATTCCGAAATCATGGCATGAAAAAGACTAATGTCAGCACCTGCAAATGCTGTTCGCCAGGAAGTAGATATCATCGTTATTCAAACGTTTCGTAGACCAACCGTGCTCTGGTAATCGATAGCACCATCAGAAATATTCAAACCTAGGTTTGCGAAGGCACGATAGCGGAGGATCCATATCCAAAATATGATTATCGAATCACTAAAATAACTTGACGATTGAATTATTGATGGTGATTTTCCAACCTTCCACCCAAAATGACCTCCAGTACTACTTCCAGTGCCACTACCATCCTCACAAGTAGGGCCATTTACGGAACTCTGAAAGCATCGTTACGTGGTTTGATTCCAAAATACCTCAGCTAGGCAAGATGGAATCGTTACGCTCAGTCCCCAAGCGATAATAGACAAATTTCTTTGTTGCCACATAATTAACTTGGTTTTATGATTACGATCAGCGAACTCCACGCGTTTATTACCAACCGTCGTCGTCGACTGCTCGTCTTCTTTCGTTCCGTGAGGCTATGTTTGTTGACTGGAATTCAACCGTTATCTAATACTCTTTATACGAAAATAATTTCATATACCGTCGTTTCAACCGTCGCCTGTGGAATTATTCTCTGTTTCGTTTACCTTTTCCAACTCTGAGCTCACACAGAAGAATTGAATTACAAAAGAATCTGCGATTCGATTCCGGGCTTCTATTTCTCCCGAGTCCAGGATTATCTGCTCGCTTCGCTGGTCCTGTACTACCGGAATACCAGCAGAGCCAGTAGATTGCTTCAATGAAGCTGTGGATATCCTCGAATAATAATACTCTTCGGATTCTTTTGTTCCCCGTCACTCAACGGTAATCCATTTACGGGAGTTTTTAGAAATGTTTGCATCGTTTCACTTGCCATGGCTTAAGCGAAAACAGGTGTTGTTAATTTCCATACTTCATTCAAATGAAAGCGATTTCCATTCGGACAACATAAATCTCACCAACTGGCCATCTTCATTCATCACCAACACTAATGGTAGTTGTGATCCGAGGTTAACGCTCCTGTGTTTATTGACACTAGTTAGATACTTTTCTTTCACAACTTCCAATCAGATCAATCCACTTAATTTAATCGAACCGACCAGTTTCTTTTTCACTATCACAAGAGGAACAGTTTGTACCGAACTAGTCCGTAATCCACGACCGAATTCTGACGAGTAGCGAGTAAAACTGATCCTTCGCTTGCAATCCACACAGCATCCAGCCTGCTTGGATATGAGATTCGCACAAGAATGAACTCATGAATCTGGTGCTGATTCATTTAGCATTTCGCTAATTTTTTCCCCACGATATGCAGCAGCTGCGCAGTGAACGAAATCCTACACGTGTTTTTCACCGCCTTCACCAAGTTTGGCCCCAAGTTTCCCGGAAAAACTGTTGCTATCTTCCCATCGTTCGTTTGTTTATGTTTGTCTTCCTCCCCTTTTGTTACACGGTTGAAATCGGGGAGCTCCCAACGTTTCAATGTAAACAAAACCATCCACCGTGCCCATCGGAGTCCGAATCAATGCTGGCTGTCTGGCCGGAATCCAGCAGTAGGAAATCACACCGCACCGGAAAAGGCCCAAGATCAAACGTGCGCTTGGCGCTTCGCTTTCGGGATGTGGGAAACGAGAGAAAAAAATTATATGAAAGCAGAAAAAAGCTAGGAACCGTTGAACAGCGGATAGAAACAGAAAAGGCGTCAAGAACCACTGCACTGCCACTGCCACTAGTGAGCTATTTGCGATTCATTCCTCGCTTCGGGTGTTTATCATTGCATCAGACAGCGCAGATATGGCGGTTGCTTGGTTGCTACCGAAAGGATGTTCCTAATTTATTTTTACCTCGCGTGCTGCTGGCCGAGAATCACGGAAAAACGTTCAGCTTCGACACAACAAAAGACTACGTGAGCTCATCGCATCCTTGCTCTTCTCGGTCGGATCAATTTCAGTAATCTGAAGGTTTTTTTTGTTCCTTTTCAAGAGTCAGGTTGTATCCGATTTTAAAGATACCTGACCTGATTGATGCTGTGGTTAATGTTCCTAATTCATTTAGAGAATTCTGATGAGCAATCGTTACGAAACAGTCGAATATGTTTTCCTCGCAGAAAATAAAATCCATTTACCGCAATACGATATGAAAATACCGATTTATTACTGAAATGTAATCATTAAATAAAATTAGACGGTTGTATGCAAGACACAACCGATCACGGTTACATTAAAAATGAAATAATTCAGGTACCCATAATAAATACAAAAATAAAGATGATGATGGTGCACTAAAAGTCACAAATTACAAACTTGCTCTACTTTTAGTGTTTACATGTTTGGCGAATGATCAAAATGACAATTAGATTCTTTCTCTATTTTGATGCCTTCAACAAAGTTTTACATTTGAATTTTTTTGGAATATATCCTTTAAATGAAAGTCAATTATGATGATTTCAAAGTTACTTAAAAGATCAGCTTTGGATACGAACAACCTCAAGATATAAATCTGGACAAATGAAACGATTTTATATCATAATAATTTTCAAGACAGAGAACGTACACACTTAATCATTTTAAAAACAGCGATTAGAGAAGATTTCAAATATTTTGATCGAAAAATGTGGATGTGAATAATTTGAATAACCGTCAACCAATAAACACAGTAATAGCGTAATTTTAATACTGCATAACGATTTGCATCGCATTATTTTTGCTACACTTAGCCTGGATCTCTTCTATACGGTTCTTGAAAGCGAGATTAGACCAAAATATTATGCTTTATACGACTAAATCAATTTCTAACTATTCAATTAGGTTACACGATTATTGTTTGGTTCAATAATAGAGTCTGAGTCATTATGCTGAGAGATAGTTCTTTGTATTTAGCCACATTTAATGAAAAAGAATCATCTATGATTATCATCATAACACAACTTTATACTGAATCTATTTGCGCACCACCGTGTTGTTCGTATGTAAATGGAGATTTCAGTATGCAAAATACCCGTTGGCAAATTAAAACTTTTTCAAATCAAGTTAAATGATGCTAATTTATCAATAAATCACAGAGATACAAACGCTTCAAATTAGGTTCGAAAAATCTATCGCCGATAATTCTAAGTTGGCCTGCTAGTTACCGGAGAATCAAGATAAGCCATGGGTAAACTAAAGCAGAAATGTATTCGGGCATATATTTATAGATTCCCTTTTGTGCTATAGTTCATACTGCGCAAATCGGACGAGAGTTTGACATCATTCACTGAGACTGTCATTGGCTCGTGAAAACATAGGACAATTCAATCCAATCTTTCAACGGTATGCAATTGAAATACTTCAATGACGTTACCGCATAAGTTTAATTTAAATGTTTTCGAATCGATTGGTTAAATTATATAAATTCATCAACAAATGACTGAGTTCTAAGCGTTCAAAATTATGACAGAAAAAGGTTACGGGGCTATTTTTGCATTTTTTTTTAAATTGACACCCAGCCTCGTACAGTGAAGAGTTAGCAAAAGCGACAATCCAACGAGAGAACGCATATACAATCTATTCATCAGCTCATTGGACGAGCTACTTGTTTCATTCACAGTCAAGCTTCAACTGAATTCAAGAAATGATTTGCAGCATATATTTATAGATTTCTCTTAGAACTACGCAGAATGATGCGGTGCTTTTATGCATGACGCAAAGCCTCCTATGCCGAACAAGAAATGCCGTCAATTTGGTCAGCTGGGATTGGTGGATGAAAACATAGGTCAATTCTAATCACTTTTTTAAATAGTATGCTATTGAAATACTGAAACGACGTTGCAATACATATTTAAGTTGAAAGTTTTCGAATCGATTGGTTGTTAAATTATATCAATCCATCAACAAATGACTGAGTTATTAACGTTCAAAATTTATGACACAAAACGGTTACGCGACTATTTTTGAAACTTTTAATTGACCCTCGGCCCCGTATAGTGAATAGTAAGGTATTTTTAATGCCAAAAAAAAAGATATAACGATGTTCCAATTATTAGTATTAATTGATCTATATCCACATTTCATTCATGGATTGGGAAACATACTACTCGAGAGATGAAACAACAAATGATAGAAAATTTAGTATACTTTCGCAAAATTAATCTGATTTCATTTATCAGCTCTAATAAATTAATTATCGTAGTATAAGTGTTTGCAATGACTCAGCAAGTAAATGAAAAACTCACAGAAATGATTTTTTAGGCAGAAAACTGCTGAAGATGAAGCTTTATTTGCGCTCGTTTGGTGTGAATTTCGCACAATAAAAAGTGCACAGAGCATACGCGTTTATCATTTTTGCAACCTTGAGCTGTGGTAGACATAGTTCTATAACCGTACCAAGTTGGAACAGCGTACATTGAACATGTTTTAATCCTCCACTCCTTTGTTCTCCGAATGTTTGCCCTTTCACTTCGAATCGCTGCCCACTTCTTACTCTTTTTTTCCACTCAGTCATTGCTAATATTGAATTTTGTAATGGTGACGACTTAAAATTGATAAATCACACCGTGAAATGGTATTTTCAAAGAGAGGATATTGAATTGCAGACAAAACCGATTCTTTATCGGATTCTTTTTTATTATTTTATTGCTCTTAACCAAAATTGGTTCAGTTTCGAATCTATAAGCACTGTAAGCAGTTGTGTTGTTGACAACGATGGGAAACATCATACAAAATCAGTCGTTCTAATGGCTCTAAATGTTATCTAAAGAACTATGAGGATTTGCAAATTAAAGGTAAAAATCATTAGTTTAATGCAAATCTGGAATGATTTGATTTGCTTTGTACACTTTTCGTTGTACGGAATTCGCACCAAACGAGCGCAAATAAAGCTAGCATTTTGCAGCTTCGCATTCGAGAAAAATGTTACCAACGGTATTTAAAATCTTAGAGAATTCCACAATTTGGCCATTCAAAAATTCGGAAATGAATCCCGTACAGCACTCTAATGTCGAGATGAAAGAAATATTAAAATGTATGGACGATTGTACGATTATATTTATGTAAGGGATTATATTTATTTAAGGGAGAGTGTTTGGTTATCGGCACCCTTCTAACTTATTGCACATTATTCGGACATCTATACATCAATGGAAAGCTAAAGTCCCTTGCTAACAACTAATTAAGAAACTAATTAACAATTCAAAGAAAAAACAGAATTTATTCTTCATTGTCTGATTGTGACTTCACCTTGGCTCTCTTGATCGAATATTTGGATGGTAGCGCCTTTGGTATTAATTTCAACGTTTTTTCTTAGCTGGAGCATCTGCTGTATGAGCAGCTAGATGTTTGTCTCGACAGCAGCCTGCATATCACTGACAATTTTTCACGATTTGTCGAAAAAAATGGGGTGGCAGTAGCCGAAATTGGTAGACATTTTGAAAATAACAAAAAAAATCTTTGGTTGCGAAAATTTTGATAGCATCCGGTATTAAATTACGAAATAGATCTATTTCACCTCATAAATATTCAATCCACTCATCTTTCCGATTGATGCTCTTCAATTCATGATACTCTAAAAAAAAGTCAGAAAATACTTTTGTGTTGTTTTTCACGCAATTAAAATTTGTTTTGAACGCTGCAAAAAGCACAATCGTCTGTTTGCTTCGGTATTCGGCACAAAAAGAATGTGCTGCTATTACACACATGACGTTTGTCGAAATGACGCTATCTGCTTTCTGTTAAAAGTTACGGTGGGTGCCGGCAACCGAACACCTTCCCCTAATGATTTGTTCTAGGTCAAAGCTCAAACTTACAATAGACTTTGACAAGCGTCCTTCTTCCTGGAATAGAGACGTAATCATTCGTAACAAAATAGTCTTTTCCAAAACTCCAAAACCACTTATGGTCCTCACCACAGAAGTAACTTGAAGAAGCTATTTAGAAAACTGTCTTAAATTGATGCTCTAATTCTTAGAATATAAACGCAATCTTCAGAAACCGAATGGTCCTTTTCAAGATTACAAAATCTTAAACGGTCAAACGATATCAAATCAGTTACACATCTCGAATGCAGTCCTACCTCAATCTCGCGGCTATGTCTCTGACATTATCTACATCATTAGTTGTATTAATGTGTAAATTCTTTTTGTGGTGGCTTAACATGACTATATTTAAAAAAAAAACAACTACTTGTTATTTTCTGCTTAATTTGGAAATCTTCGACTGGATTATTTGAAACGTGTTTTTTTGGCGTCTTCAATTCAGTCAGTTAAGTGGATGGAAACGAATGTTTTTTTTCGGAAGAAATGGGACAGTTGTTCACTATTCACGCCCTCGTCCAGTGGTTTAATGTCATTTTATGTTCTGAAAACAGCGTTTTTGAGTTTTCGTTTTTCTTTTTGTTAATTCGATTGTAGAGATTTTGAAGTTAGGGTTCTTCAACTCAAACTTTCGTGAGTTGGGAATCGAACCCAGGACGACTGCGTTGAAAGCATCTACTTACCCATCACGCTAAACCCGTCCCCTGGAGATTTTTGAAAAGATTTTCTTCTTGCTCATCATTCGACGTCCCTTCATAATCCAAGCTAGACGATGGATTCATATGAACATGCGCTTTTTCTGATCAGTTATTCGTTTCCAATCCCCACCCAATTGACAGCGACTGAATGATTCGGATTTTCTTTCTTTTTGTTACTATGAATGGCTCCGTAATTTTGGTATGATGAGAATCGCTATTTGCAAGCCTATACATCTATCAAAAATTGTGCAAATTTGCGTCTTCGGAAACCAACATATTTGAGTTAAAAAAATGACATATTTTTAAGTGTTGAGACATGTAAGTCTGCTCGAAAGGCTGAGTATGTTTGACACATATTAAGGCCATTCTCTTGCAATACGCCAAAAAAACACAATAGTTCCTGAACACCAATTCGATCCCATTTGTACCCAAAAACCACAACACGACAAATCTGCCTCAGTGTCGCTCAATCGAAGATTTCTTCGGGGTTTTGAGCTCCTTGGTGTACAAAAATAACTGGAGAGCCACGAATTGCAAACAGTTGATTGGTAGAATCAAGAGATGCATTCGCAAAGTTGACATGAAAGCCGTACAACGCTCCTGTTTCGACATCAAACGGAAGCTTCGCCGAACATCCGATTACGGACCGTTTCGAAATGTTCACTAATTTTTTTTTCAACAGTGGACAATCTATCATTAATTTCAATAAATCATATCTTGTCTTTTTTTGACAGCTTGAGAAAGAAATTCCAAAATATTAGTTGCCACCCGTTAACTGCTGTTAAGAAGGCCAAAGCGGGTTTTGAGGACCCGGCGCCTTCCAGCAAGAACATCCGGCCATATAATAAAGAATTTCGCTGTACCAGCTTGAACCCGCCTGATGGTTTGTTCGTTAGAAGGATGCGTCTTACCAATTTCTGACCTTCAGGGAAAAACACAAAGCTTCCCCCGCGTGACCCAGGTTGGCAATCCACTCCATCATCCAGTCGATCACTTGTAAGATACCCTGATGCACTCCCTGCCTCTCCCAGTTGTCGATATAATTGAGCATAATACAATATAATATAAAATATAAAATACAATATAATATAATATAATATAATATAATATAATATAATATAACTAGCTGACCCGTCGAACTTCGTCTCGCCTAAAATTATATTTTGTAATTTATATTTTCGGACGGCAGAGTGGTCAAACGTCTAATGTCGTTGACGTTTCTCTCCATTATGTTGCTGACTACTTGGTCTACAATGAACGGTTGTACGAATTCAGAGACGACATATTATTTTTCACACAAATTGTCATCTTCGAATGCGATAAACATAGATAGCAGATCTCTTTCCAACAAATGGTGTCGACATATTAGAATAAGAGTGGTCCTGAGATGATTAAAATTTAATGGCAAATCCTTGGAGATTTTTTTGAGATTGTTTGTCCAAAAAATGCTCCTTCGCTAATCTGATTATTCTATATAATCTTTTTTTAATGAATGTTCATAGCATTGCCATTACAGGATCAATTTTTGAATCCAAAATTTAGCGATAAATTCTACATTCAATAATTAAAACGATAATTTTATCCATGTAGTGTCCTTTAACTTGTACATGAATACTGAAGCCGTCAAATAATCATAGTCATAACATTAGTTGAGTCAAGACATCGTTGTGCTGAGTACTCCGTCTAAAATTAGGGAATAAGTTAACATCTCATAATCAATATCATACAAAATTGAAGGAAAAATGTGCAATACTTCTGTTATATCGAAGCGAATATGTGAAATAAATATACCAGTTGTCCTTTTTTTAGCTAATATGTATTTGTTCAAGTAACCCAAAGTTCGGAAAGAGGGAATGATTTGTCTTAAGCTACTTCCAAAGTAAATGAATAGTATCCTAAGCCACCCGTTTTCAAGTCATAATCCACCGTTCAAAATTAACCAAACGCAACTGAACGAACTAACTCGGTTCAGCTGAAAAAAATAGCTCATAACTTGTTCTGTACCTTCAACTTGCCAGAAACTCCTCGTCTACTTTGAAGCAACAGAAAAGTGATTATTTTCATATATTGTAAAACTTTTGATTTGTGAAACTTTTGATTGCTTGCTATAATTTTAATTTGATCTTTATCTTACCAATTTGAAAATACTTCACAAAAATAAGCAACTTAAAATCAAATGTTTACGCTAATCATCATTAACCAATTGGCATTTAATTGCCATTTATTATGTGCGCCTATCTACATAACATAATTTGTAAGATAAATGCTAGGAACATCTCTTTGTTTGTCCTCATTGTTTCAACAGCGGAATCGTATCATTGATTTTCATCTAACTGATTACATGGCACACATTGCATCTAGTAAACGAAATCAGAACTTTTGCTCCTGCTTACGGTATGGCTTGAATAGTATATCGACATAGCTAGAACAGTAATATGCATTCCACCTAGTCATTTTGCAAACTATTATTTTGATACTCAATTAAACACGTGGCTCGAAATAACAAATCATATACATCAAGTATGCCTGTGAATTCTCCACACGAAACATCTCGTTGCGCGCCAAACAATTTTTTCAACGATCTAGTATTCCTATCTTCGACGGCCGAACATTCATGCAACTCGTTATGCGCCAAACACCTATCAATGATCTAGCAGTCATTGGCGACTTTTTCAGTGGAAAATTCCATTGTCCATACAAAATAACTTTATTGGTTTTTCCCACTTTTCCGGTAAGTTTTCCTAATTTTTTTGATGTACGAACCCGGTGGGGGTAAAAACTGATCAAACAAAAAAAAAATCTTCTCGATCCGTCCATCCGTTCTTACGTGATGCGATTACAAAGAATGATCTCTGCATTTTTATATATATATAGATATAATATAATATAATATAATATAATATAATATAATATAATATAATATAATATAATATAATATAATATAAAATAGTATAACAAATATAGTGTAATAGAATATAATATAATACATTACAATATAACATAACTACAGAGAACAGACATCCAAGCTAGTACAAACTTTTTTATAAAGCTGTCTAAAGCATACAAGTGAAGTCCCGTTTAAAATCACCGTTGCACACGACTTTGCATGTATGAATGTCTGTTGGATATCTGTTCTCTGTGATATAACATAATATAAAATAATATAATATAACAGAATATAACACATTATAATATAATATAATATAATATAAGAAGATAATATATGAAAAAACATACTATGATACAATATATAACCGTTGATGTCGCAGTGTAAGTTATGCTCTTCGTTCGTCGCAGTACTGCAGGAAATATAGTATTTCTTGTTTAATAATAATAATAATAATTATAATAATAATAATAATAATAATAATAATAATAATAATAATAATAATAATAATAATAATAATAATAATAATAAAAGAGGGACGGGTATAGCGTGATGGGTAAGTCGATGCCTTTCACGCAGCCCGCCTGGGTTCGATTCCCAACCCCGCACATAGGGTCAAAAAGTTTTTCTGGCCCGAAGAGGCGAATGACATTAATGTTAAAACCTCTATAATTGAAACAAAAAAAAAAATAATAATAATAATAATAATAATAATAATAATAATAATAATAATAATAATAATAATAATAATAATAATAATAATAATAATAATAATAATAATAATAATAATAATAATAATAATAATAATAATAATAATAATAATAATAATAATAATAATAATAATAATAATAATAATAATAATAATAATAATAATAACAATAATATATAATACAATATAATATAATTCAATTCTATATATAACAAATAAGGCAACAAACAACAGAACCACGTGCTGCAATATACTATGATAAATATTGCACTTTAGCATGGGCTTCAAACTACAAACCATTTCGCACTCTCTCATTCTGCTACTACAGCAGAAGGCGATAGCACCCAGTCGACGCCGTTCTGTTGACCAAATGTCATCATAGACGCTCGGAGAGGTATGAGATAGGAACTTGTGAGGACTTAGTTATCTCACCATTTGACGACCACATAGTAAAGTTAGTCGTATTCAAAATAAAAAAAAAACATAAATACGTATATTGAGATATTTTCATTTTAACAACAAAAATTTCAACCCTGCTATCCCGATCAGATGGACATAACAAAATCATAACACTAGTATATTAACAATTGATATGTATAACAATTTGTGTTATTTTGAGATATTTAAGAAATAAAAACAGTTGAAAGTTAAAGCTTATGATAACAATATAATAACGAAATCAGTTACGATGTTTTATTTTCATTTGCAAGATCACTAAATAAATTATTCATTTAATTAAAAAAATCATTCAACAATTTAGGATTGAAACTAAGCTAAATGCTGTGATATAGTTTTTCTGTGTTAAATTTGCTATCTAATTTTTTACAACTATTGTTATAAATTTCTGCTTTCGGACTTCTGTAGTTATATCAAATTCAATAATAATTGTGATACAAACGTTTCAAAATCTGTAACAATTTTGTTCCCGCTAGAGTTTTTTTTGTTATGATTTTTGTTATTTTAACAGCTTACCAGCCAAAAATATTTCAAAAGTTGTTGCAAAATATTTCTGGAATAAATTACTCCAGTTGTTATAATTCTGTTATTACCATCTGATCGGTATTGTTTTGCAAACATTGTAGAAGATACCAAATCGATCGGACCCACCGTTTCTGTAATATGAATTTTTGAAAATTTTCAAGCGACTTTTTCCTAGTCCTTTCTCAAAAGTAAGGCTAAAGTTAAAATGTTATTTTTTGCCATAAATAACGCTATTGAAAAATTTTAGCCGAATCGAAAAATACAAAAAAATATTTCCAAAAAAAACTGTCATTCGAGATGGAATTGCTCTAGAGCAACAATGTTTGAAAAGGGTAAAACTTAAGATTGAATCTGGAAACACCTTTCTTTTCTTCCGGGCTTGGATACTGGAATCTTATCCTCAACACCGATTCGTTATTCAAATATCAGTTAAAGACATACAACGAGCGAAGCTCCGAAGTTAACTGATTAAATCATCATTGTGTTATAGATGGAACTCAGATAGGATATCTCAAGCAGGTACAAAAATTTCTGAATTGCTGAAGTACCCTTGACACCGTCCAGGTAGGAAAAATATACAATGTCAAGAGACAACCTTTGCCAATTTGTTACTTCCTTCACATGATATTCCGAAAGTCAAGAAGTATCAAATATAAAACGACAGCCACAGCAAGGATCTCTCAATTGTCCCCACTTCACATCAATACCCACTCAGGATTTTCCAATCTCAGCCCGGTTAGCCTCATGCACTTGTATGTCATTCGAATTGAAAAATGACAATCGTATCGCACCTAAGCAAAAACGATCAGTAACCGATGCACGGAGACAATGCCATTCCGGATGGTTAGTTCAATGCTCACTCCTCACATGACACATGATAAATGATGGTCGATATATGCGAAGGCGGCAAAAGTCCGTAGCCCGCACGAGAACACATTCGAGAGCATGCCTACATGCAGATTTGAAAGCGTTCGGTATCCTTTTTTCACCAAGCTACACAGACATCGCAGAGCCAACGAACGCCGGTTCAAATGCTGCTACGAGACACGAAATGTCTCACAAGGGAAATAATGGAAAATCTGATATTAGATATAAATTATTTTTAGCATCCTGTAATGCAATAGATATTGTTGACGGGGTCTCACGATTGTTCCCCCTAGTATCTATTGGACTGTCAATTTCAACCGGTCGTGATTGAAGACCGTAGAAATGATCTTATTTACACCGATTTTGGTCACGGTTCTGGTGTGGCTGCTTCTCTGTGCACTGCAATCAATTCTCCTCTTGCTGCGGACAATTATACTTAAAGAGTTCCATCAAGATTTTGCTGCAATAAAAGATATTTTCATTGCTTTTGTGGTACGGTTGATTTTAGATTTTTCTTTGCTTCAGTATATTTTTCGTCCTTTCAATTAACTTGAGCTTTACTGCAGTAAAACAAATCATTTATTTAAGGTGAAGATTTCTGTCAAACACTATTGCTCTTATTTAGTTCGGACCTAATGGAGTGTTCGTCTCAATTAATGCATTGCATCGAAAACATAACAGTAATTACTCGTCTTACACAAATAATGCCAATAGCACTGCTGAATGTATCTCAGTCCTATGCAGAATCGTGCAACGTAAGTTAGACACGAAATGAGTGCATTGAGGCATAAAACAACAGATAAAATACATTATTAAAGTGCAGAAATCCTGCTAGCAAAGTTATTATTTATCAAAATAATAACCCTGATAAGTCTACCGTGCTGTGGCGTATGAATCTACAAGTTTTATTGAAGCAACTGAATCTAATTACCATATAAAATGGCCAACGAGCACTTGAAAATTATTTCGTTTCAAAACAACGTTATTTTATCTCTAGTGGAACACATTGCAATGTTATTTATTGTTCTCAGAGAGCTTCGATCATTTCTCACAGGACTACTGAATCATGACAGCAACTTTGGTATGCACTAGAAGAGAAAATCTCTTGAGTCTAGACTCTGAATTTCAAAACCTTGCAATCATGCAAATCATTGCATAAATTTGAAGTGCTTTTTAGTGCCATGGTTCTCTCTCTCTCTCTCTCTCTCTTTCTGCTGTGTTTGAACCTCGTTTATTCGACATTACAAACAGACTGCAGTAGAGGTGACACTTTTTCTGCTTTTGAATGCAAAATAGTTCAGTAATTGCCTGCACTTTGAGACTTGTGGCGGCGTGATGTCCCATCATTCCGCTGTGATAATTTTTGTTTTTCATTTGCTTTGTCGAGTAATTAGTATGTAAATTTTATTTTCTTTTACCATCTGGAACAAATTTCCTCATACTGGCTATTTGTTTTAAACTAGCACCAGCGTCAATTAATTAACAAACTTATGGTACATTTGTGCTAGTTTTAAGGAACATTTTGATTTAAGCTTTTTTTCTGACATCGACAACATTCACCTGATTTATTTGTTTCAAAGATACACTCTTAAGTTTAATACTACTTTGAAAATATTACTGGGGAAATAGTAAACCACAATGACGTTGTGTGGAGGATTCAGTTTGCAGTTGCTTTTAGAATTCGAATTCTTTACAATTATTTAAAAGCTGAATAGTATTACGTGATTAAACCATGTAATCAACTTATTCTTGTGTAATCATCGATTGTAACTTTACTTAAAGCAAATCATGAATTTCCTCGAAGTTTGAGTTTATAAATCAAATATGCGCAGTTTGAATTGAAGTACCGCTGTCCTCAGTTGTAGATGATTTTTAGCTCCGTTCTCAGCTAGGCTAGCCGCAGCAAAAAAAGCTTTTGACAGTATTGATATGTGGCCAGTTGATGACGCTAGGTCACAAGTGTTTTACATGGAATCCTTGTGCCCTGACCGAAGGTCATCTAAGTAGGTATGGGCTTTTTTGAACGATGTGTAAATAACGTACATCATTAAGCATACCGTAGAAAAAATCTTTTTTTTTTCGGTTTTTTAACGATATCAAACTAACTGAAGAAATGATATGAAAATGGTAAAGCCATAGTATTCAAGGAAGAGCAAGGATGTGAAGATAATGTGCGGAAAAGTGAGACTCGGCAAGAGTCATTTAGGTAAGCAGAAGGCTTCTCGAATCTAAACTTCTACCTTCTACCAAAGGAGTTGAACTTAGACATCAGCGATGCGAATCATCCGAGTCTTTGTTATTTCAAAATTTAAATTTATTTACCTCGTCGTTTACCATTTACTATCCGATCCGACTTCGACTCCTCTGGTAAAAGGTAAAAGTATAAATGCGAGAAGCCTTCTGCTTACTTAAATGACTCTTGTCACGTCTAACTATTCAGCACTTTATTTGCACATCCTTGTCCTTCCTTGAGTACTATGGTTCTACAATTTTCATATTCTTTCTCCTCTCACAATCTTTAGTTAAAAATATACTGAATGACCAGAAGTCATAAAAGAAAAAGTAAGAAGAAAAAAATCTTCCAGACTTTCTTTTTGATAGAAACAATATCTGCTTCATCTCTGGTTAGCGGCTGTGGACAGATTCTGCCGAAGCACGCAAATATCATTATCCATAAAGTACACTGTGTGTTGTATTTGATGTTGTCCTGCTTCACATAGAGCATATTTTTTTTAACATCTAGAGTTTTTTTTTGGTTTGTACAAAAAGTAAATATTTCGTTTCGATTTCTTCGTGTTTCGCGTTCGGCTCATCGGATATTGCTTCGTTTTTAGCAAAACCGATTGCTCTGCACTCTCAATAAAATTGAACTTTTACAGCACTACTCAATTGATTCAATTTGAGCAAACGCACAATTTCTTTATCAAGGGCCGAAAACGATTCCGTTTTAAGTCAACCATAACGGTATTTTCTCGTAATGGTGGTCGTACCTTTTGTTCGTTAGGTTTGTTCATTTCAAAATCGTATTATTACCAACGCACTTTATTGTTTTTTATCTATTGTCCCGGTCCTAAATGGTTTATTTTGTCAATTGTCCTGGACGAGATATGGAAGCAAACTGTTAAATTGTTTAATTTGTCGATATTATTATAACAAAATATAGTACTTTGTTAGAACATTCTAAAGGCTTAAATGTTATGAGTCTATTTCGTAATTTTTTTTTCGTTTTTATTAAATTTTTTATGCAAACGCTTTTCAAAAAATTCTAATAAAATCAGTGATGTTTTGGGTATTGGTGGGAAGGTTTACATTTTTTTCAAGTTTTGTGGAAATGTATTTCTAGCATCAAAAACATAAAAAAATTTAAGCATGTTTTTTATCATCGCCGATTTTGGTACCACTCTGGATTTGCTAATAAATATATAATTTTTGAACATGTTAAAATGCTTTGATTTCATAAATGTTGGCGATCACAGTATCTTATTTTTTCCAAAAAAAATTTCCACTAAAGCTCTATTAGAAGGAAACACATGATGCTTAGTTCTAGTAAAGGATGAATTTAAGAGATATAGGATTTGATTAAAAAAAACATTAAAAAATGGAGAAAACTAATGAAATCTTTATTGGAATCCATTATTGGCTCATGCGGAAGATCCAAATTTGGCACAGTTTCTCCAATATATCGACCGATATTTCACGAAAAAATACCACCGGCTCATATCCCAAACCAAACAATGACTTTTTTAGGATGCATTACAATGCTACTGGCTGATCTTCACTCCAGATGCGGTAATTTTGCTTGTTGACGTATCTATTCAACCAGGAATGAGCTTCGTCGCTGAGATGTCCATCTTCTCTGTGTGACGAAGAGCAAGCAAAATTTCTCCCCTCGCACTGACAACTTCAACGAGAGCTCTTCTCTTTCACATATATACACCACTGTTGTATAAAGTGTGCACGCATCATGAGAGCGTTTGTTTATTTCCTTTTACCTCTTCCACTGAATCGCACCAAAGTGCTAGAGCAGAGCTAATAAATTCTCTGAGGTGGATGCAGATACTTTCACAGAGGTGTACACGCTGGTGAGCACTCTGGTGTATCGTTTGCGTAGAAGAAGCGTGGGGCACGCAAAATCAGCAAAATAAAACAATTTATCGTTAAATTTTCAGTTTTTATTGCAAATTTGTCATAGCAAGGCCAGATCTACTCTCTATTAATTGAAGTTCACAGAAGTGTTCGCTCACCATCACGCGCCAGTGGTCACTTGGGTGTATTCAGACGAGAGAGTGTGAGAGCGATTCATGCGAAGAGTATGTGTTTCACTCGCGCCAGCTGCTTTAACCACAACCACACACTCAAATGCTGTTTATTCGACTCTGAGAAGAAGTGCGCTTTCCTCTTTGTGCGATGCTTCGTTTTTTGCATCCTCGGTGTGGACAAGAATCTGACGCCAGCGTGTATCACTCTGGTGAAATGCCATCTCTGCATATATTTGTTTTATTCAATAATATAATATAATTTAGGGCACACTGCCTAAATTCCAATATACCAAGAGTATTATCTGATCTTAATTAGAGACTAACTCAAAACTAGAATAGTGTCATTAAGTAATGCAGTATCAGATTCGCGGATTCTCGAAAATCCTGCTTTCAGCTGGTGAATTGAATTAATCATGAAAGTCTTCCAGAAGGCGTTGGTAGATATCTATGTTGGTCGTATCCTTTGGTCTGTGTGGGTTCGCGGGAAACCCCTCCAAGCTACGAGGCCCCGGCGGGTGGCCACCTATTATTTGTGAACCATGCGCATCCTTATAAAATAACTTTAATGGAGGTAAATGGTTGATTGTTAACTTTGTTCAGAAAAACTCGAATATTATGGTTGTCCACATTGCTAAAACATAAAACCATCAACACATCAAAGTGTCCAAACAATATTTTTGTATGATTAAAAAAATCCAGAGTAGTGTCACAATCAGCAATCTGAAATAATTGTTTTCCATATTTTGAAGCATTTTGAAACTTAAAAAATACATCTTCAAAACATTTGAAAAAAAGTTGTAAGTCTTCCTGAAATTGCCAAAAGCGTTCCTGACATTTTTCAATTTTTTTCCGTGAAGTGGTTCAATTAAAAATTTAAAAAAATCAATAGAACTACCCCAGCTCTGTCAATATTGCAGTTAACGAGTTCAAATTTTGGAAAAACTGTTTCCAGCTCAAGCTCTTTCAAATATGACATAACGATATGAAACACCTTTGGGAGCAGATATCACATAATTACCCAGCTATAGCCTTTTTACGATCAGTATTTAATAAGCCAACCAGTTCTTTCTCATTGCACGCCTTATGAATTAAAAGCAACATTACCCTTTATATTTAAAATGAACTGGTTGGTTTATTAAAAGCTGATCGTAAACTTATTTTATAACTTTCTTCGTGTTTCGTCTACGACTCATTAGTGCATTAGCAGTTCAAATTTATCTGCAATTTCCACTTAAGAATCGCAATACTTACTCTTCATAGCACAGAAAATTAAACTAATATGCACTGTGCGCGAAACTGTATATTGTTGTAGCCATCTACGAGAAAGTTGAGCGAAGCAATGTCGGATAAAAAGGTCGATTTTTCCAACAATTTTATATTTTTTCTATCTAGACATGCAAAACTTAAAAAGAAGCACTCGGAACAGATGAATCAGAGGTGTTATTTTGCATCATGACAACACTTATCTTTGGACAAAAATTACTTGAAACTGAGTTTGAAAACAAATACCGTATAAAGGTAGAGACAATCGAAAATAGGTCAACATTAAGTTGAGGCAGTTTTCTTGCCTTTCTCATTTATGCAAAAAATGCGGAAAAAAACTTTTCAATCGAGACCAGGAGAGCCTATTCGACTCAGTTCGACGAAATCGCAAAATATCTGTCTGTAACGTAAATTTGGGCTCCATTTCCTCTAAGATGGCTGAATAGATTTTCATAAACTTAGATTCAATTAAAAGTCTCTTGCTCCCATCGAATTTCTTGAATTTTTATCCAGATCCGATGTTCGGTTGCGGAATATCAGAGTGATATATGCAATAAATTGTAAATTTTTATTTGTTTCCTATTTCCGGTTCCGAAATCCAGTATGATTAGCGCAAAAAACTCATTTTGAAAAGTTATTTTCATTAGAGACCGTGCAATGTGAAGGGAATCCCTTGAAATTAATAAGGAAAGTTCTGCAGTACACCGAAACCTCCATTTACGAACTAAACGGGGGTTCGTAAAAAGAGGTAGTTCGTAAAAAAAGTTTACGTTATTTGGGATTTGGTTCGTAAAAAAAATTTACGTTATTTGGGATTTGGCTCGTAAAAAAAGTTTACGTTATTTGGAATTTACTTCGTAAAAAAAGTTTTGTGTGATTATTATGGAAACCGCGCATCATATGTTTATTTTCGGAACGGATGTGAAGAGTAAGTGCAAGAAAATGATGTTTGGGCTCGTTTCAAAATCCAAGATGGCGGCTTCCGGTTTATTGAGATTGCCTAAAACCCCTAACAATATGGGTATCTTCGGAACGGAATTGATGAGTAGATGTCGGAAAATGATGTTTGAAGTGGTTCTGAAATCCAAGATGGCGACTTCCGGTTTGTTGATATTCCTTGAAAACCCTTACAATATGGGTATTTTCGGAACGGGATTGATGAGTAGATGTCGGAAAACGTTGTTTGAGGTAGTTTTGAAATTCAAGATGACTATTTTTGGTTTGTTGATATTCCTTGAAAACCCTTACAATATGGATATTTTCGGAACGGGATTGATGCGTAGATATCAGAAAACGATGTTTGAGGTGGTTCCAATATGGTGACTTCCGGTTTCTTGATATTTCTTGAAAACCTTTACAATATGGGTGTCTTCGGAACGGAATTGATGAGTAGATGTCGGAAAACGATGTTTGAAGTGGTTCTGAAATCCATGATGGCGACTTCCGATTTGTTGATATTCCTTGAAACCCCTTACAATATGGGTACTTTCGGAAAGAGATTTAAAAGCAGACGTCGGAAAATTATATTTGAGGTGGTTTTGAAATGCGAAACACTGACTTCCGGTTTATTAGTATCTTTTGAAAATTTTTGCCATTTTTTTAAATTGGTATTCCTTTAAAACATCATACCGTTCCGAAAATATCCATATTGTAAGGGTTTTCAAGGATTATCAAGAAACCGGAAGTCGCAATCTTGGATTTCAAAACTACCTCAAACATCGTTTTCTGACATCTACTCATCAATTCCGTTCCGAAAATACCCATTTTGCAAGGGTTTTCAAGGAATATCAATCAACCGGAAGTCGACATCTTAGAATTAAGAACCACCTCAAATATCGTTTTCCGACATCTACTAATTAACCCCGTTCCGAAAATACCCATATTGTAAGGGTTTTCGAGGAATATCAATCAACCGGAAGTCGCCATCTTGGATTCAAGAACAACCTTAAATATCTACTCATTAACCACGTTCCGAAAATACCCATATTGTAAGAGTTTTCGAGGAATAATAACAAACCGGAAGTCGCCATCTTGAATTTCAAAACTACTTCAAACATCGTTTTCTGACATCTACTCATCAATTCCGATCCGAAAATACCTATACTGTATGGGTTCTCAAGAAATATCAACAAACCGGAAGTCGCCATCTTGGATTTCAGAACCACTTCAAACATCATTTTCCGACATCTACTCATTAACCCCGTTCCGAAAATACCCATATTGTATGGGTTTTCAAGGAATATCAACAAACCGGAAGTCGCCATCTTGGATTTCATGACCACTTCAAACATCATTTTCCGACCTCTACTCATCAATTCTGTTCCGAAAATATCCATTTTGCAAGGGTTTTCAAGGAATATCAATCAACCGGAAGTCGCCATCTTGGATTTCCAAAATACCTCAAACATTATTTTCCGGAATCTACTGTTTAAACCCGTTCCAAAAATACCCATATTGTAGTAGTTTCCATGGAAATCGCTTTCGATGAATGACAAAACCTCTTTTTACGAAGTAGGTTCGTAAAAAAAGTTTACGTTGTTTGGGATTTGGTTCGTAAAAAAAGATTACGTTATTTGGGATTTGGTTCGTAAAAAAAGATTACGTTATTTGGGATTTGGTTCGTAAAAAGAGGTACGTAAAAAGAGGTAACGTATAAAAAGTGCTCGTAAACGGAGGTTTGGGTGTATTTAGAACTTGTTAGTCGATGACAAAATAAACTCACTTAATCAAGAAATCAATTTCAATTATTCGTTCAAAATGACGATAAAAACAATGTCAGTCGAGAAAATGAAGTAAGAAAAATCTTACAATGCATAGGTCTTGGTGAAGTGTGTTAAAAATTGGAAACCGTCACATAAAGCGGCGATACAAAACACGTAAAAAGTTTCTTAACTTACCTCGTATCTATTCCAATCGGCAGTCATTGTCCGTAGACGGCCAAACATTAATTTGACTTTCCTTGTTCTTGGGTTTTTGATGAACAAATGAAGATTGTAGCCATGGACTCAAAAATGTATCCCAGTCATTTTT
The DNA here is from genome assembly GCF_030247185.1 of Malaya genurostris. Taxonomy (NCBI): domain Eukaryota; kingdom Metazoa; phylum Arthropoda; class Insecta; order Diptera; family Culicidae; genus Malaya; species Malaya genurostris. The sequence continues at coordinate 326,239,524 of NC_080571.1, forward strand.
CTCGAACTAACTTCGATTCCGGTTTCGGAAGTACCTCTTTTCGTTTCCTCAGAGATGGCCTAACCGACCTGAGTACTTTTTCACTCTATAGGTTATACTAGTTTATGGACAAACTTTTCTGTTTTTCAAGAATCAAAGAAATTTTTTTTGAAGAATACCACACATTTATATATGAGAATATGTGAGATATGAGAAAGGCATCCTTACACCACTAGGTGGATTAAAACAGGTTTTATTTATTGTGTAACTCCGCAGCTTTTCGGAAGATAAACAAAGGTTAACGAGCAAATCGGAAAAGACAACATTGATTGATTTCCATTCGGTATGTTGACAAGTTGCTCTGAAATTTGATACATAAATCCAACAAGGTATTCATTTGGGGGTTTTGGTACCTCATGGTTTGTCGTCAATTAGTTTCGTTTCTTTCAGCACGACAGAAAAGACATTGCACTTCACTGCACACACAAGTGCGCTGTAAATAGCAATTACTTTACGTCTGATTAACGTATTATGTTGATCCGCGAGGTCACATTAACAGTTTAACCTAATCTGATAATGCACTGATGAGACGAAGGCGAAACAAAAAAAAATCGTGTGAAAATGTTACGCCTTCTGAGCAGAGCTGCTAAATGTCACTATCAACTAGCAACTTTGCACGACGAAGAATGGAAAGCTGCCAACCAGGCTCTACCAATCATCATATATTGAGTGTCTGAGAGCCGATCTGTCATAATTTAAATTCTCTTGATATTACACTCACCAGGACGCTCATTGATTGCCGATGCGATTGATATTATCTTCATTTCTCCTGTCACTGCTTGATTACGATGTGACTAAATATTAATCAAGCAGCAAAAACATTGAATTAAATTCATTTACACCAATAAACTCCGAAGTCCGATGATTTTTTGCAAAGAACAATGAACTTTATCAATTTATGTTTATGTTAGCAATCTCATGGAATTTTTTTACTTCAACAGGGAATAGGAGAATGAGAGAGAAAACAAAAAAGTCGTCTGTCGTTGACTGAGTATACTTCTACTTGGTCATAGAACTATCGAGTATCTCATTTGACAGACACTTTGACCGTCTCGATTACAGTTGATGATGATTTTAGTCAGTCTATCAAGGTCATTTGAGATGACTGACAAATTGCAGCTCAGCTTCTGAGACCGACATATCCGAACGTCAAAAATGACTTATTTTTACAGTTCATCAAACACATGTTCAATGCACTCTGACATATTATAAAGTGTTAAAAATGTAAATTTACACACCTACTTGAAAGATGGGGTATTTTCGATACATTTGCAAAATTCAGTCATTTCACGAGCTACTTTCCTATAAATTGTGGCTTGAGGCTTGTTTCAATGTACACTTCTTGATCAAAAAGTTCCCGGAATTCATTCAGATAATTAAAAATACAAGATTATTCATCAAAATCGATATTGTGAAATTGAAACATTCGTTTAAGGCTTGAGGATTTGTTCTCTTTGCTCGGGTGCAACCAACCGTTGCCTTTACTATTAGTAAAAGGGTGTGCCCATCTGCCTCCCAAAGGGGGTTGAGCATGATCACAATCAGAATATACCCAAGTTAAAACAAACACAGAAATCCAATACCACTACGTAGTTAAAATAGAATGCTCCTCAATAATTACGATACGAATCAGGATTCGCAAATCTAATCAGAAACTAACTACCTAAACAAAGCCAGAGAGGTAAAGCAAAACATAGACTGTTGCTTTCATTAGTATCAGTTACATGCCAGTTGTCAAATTGCTAATTGCATTTTCAATTACCGGTACAACTTACGAACACGATGAGAGGATTTTAGATTTGAAAAGTGTCATGTTTCGGAAAATAGAAAAAAATACGATTCAAGGTTTAGTTACTTTAGGATTTCCCATTATACAAGAATCGTTGGGGTTCGATAAAACTGTATCAAAACTTGGAAATGTGAATGATTTCTTTACGATTTGCTGAGACCATCATCGTTACGACTACTCGATCACGTGTCTGCTAAGATAGCAATAAAACTGCTGCATAAACAAACTGCATTTTTCATGTCGATTTAAAATTTTCTAGCTAATGCAATTTCATTGGCAATCCCCTACTGGATGTATTTGAAATTCGTTAGACCCTGGAGGTGGCAATTCGACCATCGGAAAATTCATTGGATGATGGAATGTTTTAATTAGCTTGTCTCCATGGAAAACCATTAGCCAGTAGTCCGATTTGTGAAATGGACATCGCATTGGAGAGGGAAAGATAGATACATCCGTTTCCTGTTGGTAATTATTGTTATGCCGTACTTATTCTTGTCTGCCAGTCATGCCAGCGCTTCATCCCGGAATGGTTTTTCGTGTAATTAAATGCGCCATTCTACGGTTGCTACAGCAGAAGCAGAACGCGAAAATTCATCGTCGTCGCTAACAAGCGCTGATATTATGAATCGTAAAAGCGCCAAAAGGAAGTACTGTGAATATTTACGAGATTGATGAAAATTTCTGGGATACTATGATCCGTGAATGATGTTTCGCTTTAGGCGTGAATTCGTTATATCACTCATTTAAAAGCTGAAGCATTCGATTATTAATCAGCTGATTTTTGCCACTGGTTAGTGTTCGAATACCGCTCGCATCAGAACGTAGTTATCGTTATATCGATTATAGATAAATGAACAAGAGAGTAAAAGAATATGTAAATAAAGGAACAAATCAACCAGTCAACCAGTCAACCAGTCAACCAGTCAACCAGTCAACCAGTCAACCAGTCAACCAGTCAACCAGTCAACCAGTCAACCAGTCAACCAGTCAACCAGTCAACCAGTCAACCAGTCAACCAGTCAACCAGTCAACCAGTCAACCAGTCAACCAGTCAACCAGTCAACCAGTCAACCAGTCAACCAGTCAACCAGTCAACCAGTCAACCAGTCAACCAGTCAACCAGTCAACCAGTCAACCAGTCAACCAGTCAACCAGTCAACCAGTCAACCAGTCAACCAGTCAACCAGTCAACCAGTCAACCAGTCAACCAGTCAACCAGTCAACCAGTCAACCAGTCAACCAGTCAACCAGTCAACCAGTCAACCAGTCAACCAGTCAACCAGTCAACCAGTCAACCAGTCAACCAGTCAACCAGTCAACCAGTCAACCAGTCAACCAGTCAACCAGTCAACCAGTCAACCAGTCAACCAGTCAACCAGTCAACCAGTCAACCAGTCAACCAGTCAACCAGTCAACCAGTCAACCAGTCAACAAGTAAACAAGTAAACAAGTAAACAAGTAAACAAGTAAACAAGTAAACAAGTAAACAAGTAAACAAGTAAACAAGTAAACAAGTAAACAAGTAAACAAGTAAACAAGTAAACAAGTAAACAAGTAAACAAGTAAACAAGTAAACAAGTAAACAAGTAAACAAGTAAACAAGTAAACAAGTAAACAAGTAAACAAGTAAACAAGTAAACAAGTAAACAAGTAAACAAGTAAACAAGTAAACAAGTAAACAAGTAAACAAGTAAACAAGTAAACAAGTAAACAAGTAAACAAGTAAACAAGTAAACAAGTAAACAAGTAAACAAGTAAACAAGTAAACAAGTAAACAAGTAAACAAGTAAACAAGTAAACAAGTAAACAAGTAAACAAGTAAACAAGTAAACAAGTAAACAAGTAAACAAGTAAACAAGTAAACAAGTAAACAAGTAAACAAGTAAACAAGTAAACAAGTAAACAAGTAAACAAGTAAACAAGTAAACAAGTAAACAAGTAAACAAGTAAACAAGTAAACAAGTAAAGAAGTAAAGAAGTAAAGAAGTAAAGAAGTAAAGAAGTAAAGAAGTAAAGAAGTAAAGAAGTAAACAAGTAAACAAGTAAAGAAGTAAACAAGTAAACAAGTAAACAAGTAAACAAGTAAACAAGTAAACAAGTAAACAAGTAAACAAGTAAACAAGTAAACAAGTAAACAAGTAAACAAGTAAACAAGTAAACAAGTAAACAAGTAAACAAGTAAACAAGTAAACAAGTAAACAAGTAAACAAGTAAACAAGTAAACAAGTAAACAAGTAAACAAGTAAACAAGTAAACAAGTAAACAAGTAAACAAGTAAACAAGTAAACAAGTAAACAAGTAAACAAGTAAACAAGTAAACAAGTAAACAAGTAAACAAGTAAACAAGTAAACAAGTAAACAAGTAAACAAGTAAACAAGTAAACAAGTAAACAAGTAAACAAGTAAACAAGTAAACAAGTAAACAAGTAAACAAGTAAACAAGTAAACAAGTAAACAAGTAAACAAGTAAACAAGTAAACAAGTAAACAAGTAAACAAGTAAACAAGTAAACAAGTAAACAAGTAAACAAGTAAACAAGTAAACAAGTAAACAAGTAAACAAGTAAACAAGTAAACAAGTAAACAAGTAAACAAATAAACAAGTAAACAAGTTAACAAGTAAACAAGTAAACAAGTAAACAAGTAAACAAGTAAACAAGTAAACAAGTAAACAAGTAAACAAGTAAACAAGTAAACAAGTAAACAAGTAAACAAGTAAACAAGTAAACAAGTAAACAAGTAAACAAGTAAACAAGTAAACAAGTAAACAAGTAAACAAGTAAACAAGTAAACAAGTAAAGAAGTAAAGAAGTAAAGAAGTAAAGAAGTAAAGAAGTAAACAAGTAAACAAGTAAACAAGTAAACAAGTAAACAAGTAAACAAGTAAACAAGTAAACAAGTAAACAAGTAAACAAGTAAACAAGTAAACAAGTAAACAAGTAAACAAGTAAACAAGTAAACAAGTAAACAAGTAAACAAGTAAACAAGTAAACAAGTAAACAAGTAAACAAGTAAACAAGTAAACAAGTAAACAAGTAAACAAGTAAACAAGTAAACAAGTAAACAAGTAAACAAGTAAACAAGTAAACAAGTAAAGAAGTAAACAAGTAAACAAGTAAACAAGTAAACAAGTAAACAAGTAAACAAGTAAACAAGTAAACAAGTAAACAAGTAAACAAGTAAACAAGTAAACAAGTAAACAAGTAAACAAGTAAACAAGTAAACAAGTAAACAAGTAAACAAGTAAACAAGTAAACAAGTAAACAAGTAAACAAGTAAACAAGTAAACAAGTAAACAAGTAAACAAGTAAACAAGTAAACAAGTAAACAAGTAAACAAGTAAACAAGTAAACAAGTAAACAAGTAAACAAGTAAACAAGTAAACAAGTAAACAAGTAAACAAGTAAACTAGTAAACAAGTAAACAAGTAAACAAGTAAACAAGTAAACAAGTAAACAAGTAAACAAGTAAACAAGTAAACAAGTAAACAAGTAAACAAGTAAACAAGTAAACAAGTAAACAAGTAAACAAGTAAACAAGTAAACAAGTAAACAAGTAAACAAGTAAACAAGTAAACAAGTAAACAAGTTGAAACCTGTTTCTGCATCTTCATTCATTTTTTGAAGTGTCCCAAACTAAATCAATCTTAGTGGAGCAGGCAAAGCAAACATGGAATATTTTGAATGACTGGTCAATGGCACTCCCTTGGCATTTTAATTAGTGACAACCCACGCAGCTCGCAAACACATGCCCGAGTATTTGGCTTCGGAAAGGCCATCGTCGTATCCACGTCACTGCCGGTAGCAACGCCACAACCCACTTCCGATTTCCTGCTGAAACAAACAAGTCTCACCACACGCCCACTCACGCACACAACCACAAACACAAACACACACACAACAATGCTACGGTCGGTTGTCATGGCCCTGACACCAATGAAGCCATCCGGTGAGTGATGGGGAAGGCAAAGACATACCAAGTCGTTGCTCTAATTATATCAACATGATTGAGATCCGTGTTATGTTTGTAATCATTTTTCCTTCGCACTCGAGCAGACTTCTTGGAGAACGAGGCTTGCTAATTTTTTGTTCTGCATTCCTATCACGCAACACATATTTTCGGGTACGGTTAAGGATTCTGATCGGGGAATGCGCTTCCGGGTTGTAGCATAGCTTTGACTCTTTGGATTTGAAAATATTTTTGTATCAAACTCAGATTTTGTCAAGAAATTTTTTATAGACCGAATCTGACTGAGCGAAGAAATGGTTGATTATTATTCACAGTGTGCTTCAGCAAGGACATAAAAAAAAGCTTTGGATCGAAGCCATTGCCGTCGCTGTGGTGAAGCCATACGCGTGATATGTTGCCGATCCTGCAGCCATATCTGAACGATGCAAGAATCGACGGCCTCTTGGCATGTGTGGTTTATTCAGAGTGACAAAAAGCCTATGGTTCGAATGCAGAACGAAGGCATGAGGATTTATTTTTTGCCTCATTCAAGGAAAACAAGACATTCGCAAATGATTTGGAAGCACGTCCTCAATTTACGACAGAATTGTGGGTTTCTTTGAATGTAGTAATTGCGTCATCAGTCGAACCACTCCGTCGGTCCGTTCCAATGAATGGTGCAACTGAAGTTTAATTAACTACACCGTAGCTAACAGGATATTGACAAGATGAGAACGTATTCGGTTTGCAACTGCTTCGGGCACGTAGAAAATTTTTTGAGTTTGTTTGCAATTTCGAATGAAAGAAAATTAAAAAGGAACAATAGGATGATGGATTTCTCCTTCCGGACGAATTATGACTCATAGGTATGGTGATGGAGAAAAAGTTTTTTTTGTATCTTCTTTCTGAGATCAAACTAAAGTTCGTGCTTGCTTTATACTGTTATTGAACTCCATCTGCTTTTGACTTCCGCTTCCGGAATTCCGTTACTTGTGGCGACAATTGAAAAACCTCCTACTCTCGCCATTCGAATAAATTCATGCGTACCAGGGTAACATTTGCGGCACCGAAGATATTTATCCTGTTTCAATCCACCTAGTGGTGTAATGATGCCTTTTTCAAAAATATCACCAGAAGATTTTGTGATGAATTTTATTTTTCAATCTTGAATAAAATAAGAAACTTTCTTCGGGTATAAATTAACATAACCTTTCCAAATTCTAAACAGATATGTCAAGTTGATAACAATTTTTTTTTATTTGGCATCGTCGCACTAAATGATTAAACACTCTTTACCCTATGGTTCTAGAACCGGAAATCGGACCCGGATGAAATTAAACAGCAACCCATGAGACTGTAGGAACTTTTATTCGAGTCTGTTCGAGGAAATCGATCAAATCTCTAATCAATCTAAGAAAATAGAGTGAGCCTCGTACTCAACTTTTTGACCACTACTTCTGGTACTTTTGGAACCAGGAACTTGCAACCAGCATAGCCAAAGTCGTTATCAGTATCTTGTAATAACACTAAAAAATAGGTACAAATTGAATAAAAAGATTAGAAATTTACATATTTTTCATCTGAAAAATATAAATTTCAATGTGACAACCCTGCACGCTACACGAAATTGAACAAAGCACGTTGTGAATGGACCGAAGCCGCACGAACCATCGCGTACCAGTTTTGCATCGTCATTTTTTTTATATTATAGTGGTTTTAACATTGTTGTCATTCACCTCTTCGGGCTAGAAAAGTTTTCTGACCCTATGTGCGCGGGGTTGGGAATCGAACCCAGGTGGCAGCGTGAAAGGCATCGACTTACCCATAACGCTATACCCGTTTCCCTGCATCGTCATTTTTATTTAAAAGATATTTTTATTCAGGCCTATTTGCGTACAAGCTTTACGTGGCCGATTGAGCCGATTTTTTAAATAAAATTTTTTTGAGTTGGATCTCGTTGTCACCCTTTTTCTAGGGGGGCACTTCGTTCGTGGTTCGTCTCGTCATCCATTGCCGCATCGGTGGCATTGTTGTTTATTTCGTTGCTAGTTGCTGGAGATGCGCTTTGTTGCACATTGTTTGCAGTTTCTGGTTGGTTGGGTGATAAGTTGTTAACTACAGCTGGTGTACTTTGTTCTATAGGGGTTGCTTAGGATTGGTGTGAAGGAAGCACCGTTGTCCTTTGGTGTGGTTGTCTCCTTGTCCAGTTTATCACTTGGCTTACCGTAGTGAACAGCTTTTTGGCAATATTGACATGTGACCATCTGATTGTCATAGGTAACAAGTGATTTGCACGGAATTCTTGTATCTTGACCTAAAATCACATTCTTCAAGTGTATCCGTAATAAACGTACGCCATTTAGAATACCGGGGAAAAAGTTCTTCCACTTTACTTTTTCGATAGAGAGAATCTCTCCGTATTGGGACATAGTTGCGCGAATATAAGAATCGTTGACGCTTGACACACGTACGTTGACATGCACACGTACTTCTATAGCACTATCTTCCATATATACTGGAATGTTGTACTTGATATTTTCATGCTCCACATAGTGCACATTGTTATTGTCTTTTGTGAATTGAATTGCATCCAACTCTTTATAAAACTGGAAGTAAACAACATTATTCGTCTTATTGCATTGAAGTAAATGCACACGTTTAATGTCAAGATGCAGCAAACCTTTAAGGGGGGGTAGGGTCTAAATGATGAAAAAAATCATCATTTTTGAGAATTTTTTCAGAGTTATCGCGCAACAAAATAAATTCAAATTTTTTTGCATGATAAAAATCATCATTCGAACAACGTTTTGTAATTTTTTCGTGGAAAAATATTGAGAAATAAGTCGGTGAAGAGGTATTTTTGAAAACGCTTTTTAAAAATCATGATTTGCGGTGTCCACTGTATCTCAGCGCAGACTGATAAGAAGTGAACAAATCAAAGCAGCATAGATAGAGTAGATGTTTTTCTAGACCCCAACGTTTCTGTTTGATTTTTTTAATTTTTGGTGGTTGTTCAAAGTGAAAACTACGATTTTTCACGAAAAAATTCGCCATTTTGTAGCTGAAAAACCTTCCCAAAGTAACAAACAAGGAAAAGAAAAACGTTGGGGTCTGGTTTTTTATATGTATAAAGTGTGTGCAAAATTTGAAAAAATAAATGGTTCAGTAGTTTTTGAATGACGATGGACACGGACTTTCAAAACCTGCTTTCGAGAAAAACGCGTTCAAAGTTTTTTTGTCTATAAAATCAATGGAAACAATTTATTACTCAAGGGAGCCGGTAAGGTTTAACATTTTCACAAAATCTTATTTTTGTATTCTTTTATAATAAAACATTTCAAGAATGTTTTGTCAAGTTTTTAAATCGATCGAAGCAGAAATCTTGGACCTGTGTGCCGAGCTCTTATCTCTTCGCAGTATGAGATAAGCAAAGATAAAGACCCATAACTTGCCGAGTTTTTTCCCCGATAGGCTTGAAAATTTCACAGAAGATTCTTGAAATGTTTTACTATGAGAAAATACAATGAAAATAATAAATGATTTTTCAAAAGTGTTAGACCCTAGCCCCTAACCCCCCCCCCCCCACCCCCCCCTCCCCCTCTTAAGTTCTCGTATTGAAGGTCGAATTTTGCACTGCCTGAAGTCAACAACAATTGTATTCTTTCGTGTCGGCGGTAGCTTTTGTTCGTTTGGTTCACTCATTTCGAGGTCGTTCTATTGTTCACTACACAATACTGAACTTGGTTTCTTCTGTCCCGAACGTAAGCGGTTTTGTTTTATGGACTGACTTGGATGAGGTGTGAAAGCGAACTGAGCATCGTCATTTTGAATTTGAATGTTATAACACTCCTCGCCCTATAACTTCGGAACCGGAAGTCGGATCAGGATGAAATTGCACAGTATGTTTAAAAAATATGAGAGCCTTTATTTGAATAATGAATCGTGAAAAACGGCTTAACCGTTGCTGATAAATCGACAGGAATTCCGTTTTTGGAGGTTTTCTTCAATATTATCGGTGCTTTCGGAAGCGGAAACCGGGGACTAGTAGTTTCAAAGTAGTTTTATAAATTCACTAACTAATAAGATCCGTCAACTAGATCAATTTAGCAGTAAGTTTTATAAAAATGTACACCTCGTTTCGCTATCGCTAGTGAAAAAATACTCATGAAATTGAAAATCTTCACTAATCGCACTGTAATACCGGAACCGGCAGTCGGATCTGGATCAACTTTTCAGAGACTTTTTAAAGAATTTAAAGACCTTTTATTTGCTTCTTAGTTTATGAAAATTGGTCAAGAAATTTATGTGAAAATTGATTGCATATTTTTTCATAAATTTTCACATATTTCCTTGTAATTCTGGAACCGGAAGTCGGATCCAAATGAAACTCAGGAAAATTGTGTAAGGTCATAAATCCTTTAATTTGAATCCAAGTTTTTGAAAATCGGTTCAGCCATCTCTGAGAAAATTGAGTGACATTATTTGTCACACACACACAGACATTTTGTGATCACGACGAAATGAGTCGAATGGTATATGAAACTCGGCCCTCGGGGCCTCGATTCAAAAGTTGGTTTTTACAGTGATTGCCTAACCTTTCTATATGGGAAAGACAAAAATACACATAAACTTGATCATTGAATTTTTTATTGCATAACAATGCTCACCTGTTTTTGCGGAAGTCAAAGTTTGTCGAAATCGGTTCAAGTATCTCCGATAATTTCGCCCAAATCACTTATATAATTGTATATCAGGAACTGGCTTTATTTGTCATTTGTTTTTTGAACTCGTCTTCTAAACATAAGTGGATTGTGATCTCGTTGAGCGAAGTCTAATGGTATATCACACTAGAAGCCCCCGAGGCTCTGATCGATAATCAGGTTTTCCCAATAGTACTGTCTCCTTTCTGTTGAGAACAGCAAAACGGGCTGCCTAAACCAAACCTTTTCTTTTTATCCTAAATTTTGGTTCTACCTACAGATAATTCCCAATCACAACGACCTAATTCGATCTGGTTTCTCTGGCACCCGGTTTATAAAGCTATTTTCTCAGTGACTGAGTGGTTTTCCTATTCCTTTTTCTTTGTCCATCCGTCCAACCGAACGGACGTGTTCACGGGACTCGTGTCGCAGTATATCGCGCGCGTATATTTAAACTTTTTTATTTCGACGCAAACGTGCAAGTAGGCACTCTTTTTTAAATAGTAATCATTTTTTAACATACCGTCGCGTAAACATGGAGAAGTGCGGAATTAGTAATTGTACTGTCTACGACAATCGCTATCTCTGGAAGTGTCACGGAAAGTGCAATCGAAAATTTCATGCAGCCTGCGTGGGAACACAGAGAAACCACGAAGAATTATTAAGGACCTTCATGGTACCTCTCTGTATTGACTGTCAGCAGGAATTTGCCGAAGAACTGCAAATGAAAAAACTTATTCATCAACAGCAGGAATTGAACCAAACAGTCCGTGCCCAAATTGAAGCAAACCATGCTTTATTCGCACAAATAAAAAGCATGAAAGTATCACATGACGCTCTCGACAGCATGGAATCTCTTTTGCTGAAGCTAGAAACGGACATAAAAAATGTAAACATTAATACATGCAACGCGGCCAGTAAAGTCATAAATCGCATTTCATCACTTTTGAATGAACGCGACGAAACTGTTTTAGCTGACATAAAAACCGCCAACAAGCAACTGTCCACTAAGACAGAAGTAAACCTTGAAAAAGTGTTTACTTTTTTCGAAAACAAAATTGACGGCGTGCAAACAAATATTAATGAAATAAAAAGTATCGACCCACCATGCAGCTTATCATCGAAAGAATTTTTGGACGACATCAAAGCACTGTGCAATGAAGCAATAATGAAGAAAGAGCAAGTCCCTCAAGCTCATCCATGTATTGCTGAAGAAATGGGAATCAGTGCCCAGTATGCTAAACCTTCGGAAGAAAAAGCTGACTCGAAAGTCACGTCAGGCTGGCGCTTCATCGGCAGCAAAAAAATATGGAAATGCAACTGGAGCGAGTATGACAAAAAACAGCGCACTCGACGACTGCAAGAAAAACAAGCAGAAAAAGCAAACCTCAGACGAAAACATCGGAAGCGGAAACAGCAAAATAATACAAATTACAGTATACGCAGTAAAAACAACAACTACACCAACAACAGCAAACACGACAACAACAACAACAACAACAACAACAGCAGCAACAACAACAACAGCAGCAGCAGCAACAACAACAACAACAACAACAACAACAACAAAAACAACAACAACAACGACAATAATGTGCACTACAACAGCAACTTGAACACTAATAGTAACAATACCTGCCACAACAATAACAATAATGTGTCATTACAATATACCTTACCCTTGGACAAAGACTTACTAGCAGCTGCACGGGTTCAATTCTCCGGGAATCCAGGTGCAGATATTGCCTCAAAATTCATAAATTTTCAAAAAGGTGAAACAATCAACCCTTACAAAGGAACAAGAAGTATTCAAAACAACACTACTCCGGTCTTAGGAAGTAATGACATCGAAGCTGCACCATCCACTAACTATATGAACACATCTTCAATATCACAGAACATAAATACGTCTGCAATATCACAGGACATGAATACAGACAGCCAATTCGAAATTGATCCAATGCGTCCTCCAATTGTACGCCTTACCTCACAATCTGCAAATGGCGACGAACGCTTCTTAAAAGCAAGGCTTCGTGACCCGAAAATAATGCACGTCGTCCGTCTGTATTTGTCATACATGAAAAATCAACAACCTACAGTATGCATCGAGGGTATGACACCAACTAGTATAAAAATGCTATTAGCATCAGAAGGCCTTCCAACAACACCTGACCACCTCCTACGAATCTTCATCGAAGTGCATCAGGAATATGGAATGAAACCTAAGGAAGCGCTGGCCGACCTGGACTCTTATGGGAAATTTTTGACAAGTGAACGTACCCGCCGACTCCAACTAATCCGGGAAGCCGAACACAATTTTACAAGGCCGAATTTTCGGAAATAACGACGCCCTTTGACGAAGGAATAGAAACAGGAATTAGTAATGTAAGTATTCCAGAATTCTCAAAAACTTCTTCGCTTCACAGACAAAATGTGACTGAAATTTTGGTCTATTGCCAAAATTTCAACCGCATGAAAAGCCCGGCCAAAATGAAAGAAATTCACCAAAATTTAATAACCTCCTCTTTCGACGTAATCCTTGGAACTGAAAGCAGCTGGGATGAAAGTGTAAGAAGCGAAGAAGTATTTGGAAATAATTTTAACGTATTTCGGCACGACCGAAATTTATCTCTCTGTCAGAAAAAATCTGGAGGTGGAGTCCTTATAGCCATTAACTCTTGCTTTACTTCTGAAGAAATTATTACTCCTAAATATAAAGAATTTGAGCATGTATGGGCCAAAGTCTCAATATTGGGAGAAGAACATATTTACTGCTCTGTCTACTTCCCACCCGAAAATGCGAACAAATTCTCTTTTGAATTATTCTTTCAATCTTTAGACACAATTATTTCGAATATGGAACCTGAAGTAAAACTTCATATTTTTGGCGACTTCAATCAACGTAATGCGGACTTCATTTCTGACATTGAAAATGAATCAATCTTACTTCCAGTCGTAGGAGAAAACGAAACATTGCACTACTTTTTCGACAAAATTTCTAATTTTGGCCTACATCAAGTAAACTCCGTAAAAAATCAACAAAACGCATATTTAGACCTTCTTTTCACAAATTGCACAGAAGACTTTTGTGTGAATGCATCAAATCTGCCATTATGGAAAAATGAAGCATTTCACACCGCAATTGAATATTCATTATTTACACACAATGCATCCCTTCCCTACGACTTGGAATATGAGGAAGTGCCGGAATACAATAAAATTGACTTTGAAGTAGTCAAGTGTAGACTAAGTATAATAAATTGGCGGAACATACTGAGTACAGAAGGAAATGTCGACGTCGAAGTAAACAAATTTTATCACATTATAAACAAAATATTAGCCGAAACTTTGCCTATGAAAAGAAGAAGAAAAAATCATAACAGCAAATTACCTGTATGGTTCAATTCACAACTAAAACATTTGAAAAATAGGAAACAAAAAGCACACAAAACTTACAAACAAGAAAAAAGTGACGCTCATCTTCAAAATTACTTAAATCTATGCAATCAACTTAAAATAGCCATTAACACAGCACATGAAGAATATAACCGCAAAATTGAAAACGAAATAAAGACTTGCCCTAAGAACTTTTTTAACTACACAAAAACTAAACTAAAAAGCATCAATTTTCCATCTCAAATGCACCTCGACGAACATGTAGGGAAAAATACTACAGAAATCTGCAATCACTTTGCAAATTTTTTCCAAGAAGTATATACATCTTATTCAGAAACTGACCGTGACCGTGAATACTTCTCTTTCATACCTGCATTTTCCAACTCCATCTCTGTAAACTATCTATCAGAACATGACATTTCGACAGCACTGAAAAACTTAGACGCCTCAAAAGGGCCTGGACCTGACAATATACCACCAATATTTTTAAAAAATCTTGCTGAAGAACTTACACTACCACTACAACTACTTTTTAACCTATCACTTAATAAATGTACTTTTCCTAAAGCATGGAAATCTTCCTTTCTTGTACCAATATTTAAATCTGGTGCAAAATCTAACATTCGGAACTACCGTGGAATAGCCATTATCTCATGCATTCCAAAATTATTTGAAAAAATTGTAAATGAAAAACTTTTTCATCAACTTAAAAATGTAATAACAAACAAGCAACATGGCTTTTTTAAAGGCCGCTCAACTACAACAAATCTCTTAGAATTTATGACATTCACTCTGAATGCAATGGACGCCGGAAACTACGTAGAAACTCTTTACACTGACTTTAGCAAAGCCTTCGACCGTATTGACATACCATTACTTCTACACAAACTACAAAAATATGGCATAAAACATACTCTTCTGGAATGGCTCAAATCATACTTAACGAATCGTGTACAGGTAGTCCGCTTCCAAAACATTCTGTCTGAACCAATTAATGTAACTTCTGGCGTACCTCAGGGTTCTCACTTGGGGCCTCTCCTTTTCATTTTATATATAAACGACATTTCCTTCATACTCAAAAATCTGAAAGTGCTTATATATGCAGACGACATGAAACTCTTCATGGAAATTAAAAATATTAACGACGCTGTAATATTCCAGAACGAAATCAATCTATTCCACATTTGGTGCTGCAAAAGTCTACTCCAACTCAATGTAAAAAAATGTAACTCAATAACTTTCAGTAGGAAAAATGAAACTATACCTATAAACATACATCTAGGAAAATGTAAAATTGTAAGAGATTTAGGCGTAATCTTAGACTCCAAGCTCACTTTTGTGGAACACTACAATACCATAATCAATAAAGCTAATAGCATGCTGGGCTTTATTAAACGCTTCAGTCATAACTTTCAGGACCCATACACAATTAAATTATTATACACTACATATGTCAGACCTATTTTGGAATATTGCAGCCTAGTATGGAATCCATACAATATTATTCACGAAGAACGCATCGAATCTATTCAAAAACAATTTCTTTTATATGCACTTCGTAAATTAAACTGGACAGCATTTCCTCTACCATCATATGAAGCACGCTGCATGCTCATCAATATACATACACTTAAAGAACGCCGCGACTTTGCAATGCTTTATTTTATCAGCGACATTATTTCTCAACGCATTCAATCAGCTCCATTATTATCGCAATTAAATTTTTATATACCTAGCCGTCAATTACGTTCCAGGAAATTATTTTTAGAAAAACAAGCTAGAACAAATTATGCAAAATTCAGTCCAGTCAATCGAATAATGCGCCATTACAATCAATACTGCGAACATCTTGACCTTACTATGTTTAAAAATCAAATCAAATCTCAGCTTTGTCGTAGAAATAATGCGTAGTATGTAAGTGAACATTGTAAACAATTTATATGTAGTCTACATTTGCTTGACGAAATAAATAAATAAAATAAATAAATAAATAAATAAATATGGGAAGAAAACAAAACAAATAGTAAATGATGATATTTAACATTCTGTCAGGGTCACTAAGTCATGCCACTTTGGAGTAAAAATCAATATCATATTGCAGCTGAAACTCTTTTTGCATGAGTTCGCATATTTTTTCTATCCTTTCTATCAGGATAGCAGCATCCATGGTTGAAAAAAAAACTGACATAAACGATGCTTTCGACATTCCAGAATTTTCAAACAAATTCCAATCTAGTTGAAATATTGACACTACCAGTCTAGCGCAATATCCGTCGGTTCTGTCAAAGTGCTATGGCAGATTCCATTTCAGCCAATCAATTCAATTACTCTCAAACATGGTGAATGACAAGAAAGAAAACCTGAATTCTGGGCTAATAAAACAAATATCTAATCTTGTCAAGATTGTTCCGTCCAACCAGGCACCAACGCCATCGCCATCATCACTATCATTATTTCGAATATCCAGCTTCAACTTCCGAAGGGCTGCAACCGATGTTGGGTCAAGTGTGACCGCAACAGCCGCTAATTCCAGAGCTGTTATTTTTGGTCAAATGATACGTGTTCGTCAAATGGCTAGACAGTGAAGTTGATGCGTTATGTGGATCGAATGAATAGGTGAGGAATACATATATATATATATATATATATATATATATATATATATATATATATATATATATATATATATATATATATATATATGTATATATATATATATATATATATATATATATATATATATATATATATATATATATATATATATATATATATATATATATATATATATATATATATATATATATATATATATATATATATATATATATATTTTCGGGTAGTTGATGGTGCCGTGACGAGATCATTAGCGATACTGATATCAATTTGTTTGTATTGTTCTGTGCAAGAAGGCGACACGGAGTGCTGACATATGACAAGCAAAACGAAGTGGAAGCTGGCACTCGAGATGACAAAACTTGATGTGTGATGTATTAGCTGATTAAATTACGTCTTACTGATTTGTTCATGCGACATTTACGATAAAATAAAAGCTGAAAATTCACACATGGAACAAAAACTATAGCCAGAAATAATAATTGGCAGGGTTTGGTAAAAAAATAGAAGATTGAATGTAAACTGTCAAAAATGATATTTGTTTATATGCAACTTAAAGCTATGAACTGAATACGCGTCGATTGCGTGCAACAGACTGAATTTTTTTTCTAGTTTTAAACTTATTTGATTCAAACACTGCATTCTCCCGCCGTATGTGCGAATTTGAGCAAAGTCAGTATGGAGAAAAAATAAGGCGTAGAATTCCACTTGCCAATAAAAGAACTGGATCCTTCTCAATGTGGTTTCTATGACTCGCATTTTCATATCAACCAGCAATGCTGTGAATTCAATAACCACACAAATTGCGACCTTTCTTCACGAGGAAATTTTACATTTGCTTGAAATATAAGAATGAACTGGTTGGTCGAAGTAAGCATTCCTCGCCCGGCAATAATTTAGTTATAAAAAACCGCGATTGACAAGAGTTTCTTTTTTCTTCATTTCTTACTTACTCTTACTCTATCAGTCGTTGACCATGTGGGTCTCTGCTGTATACAGGAGGCGTCTCCATTCAACTCGGATCATTGTGATATTGTCCCACGAATTCGCTTGCAATCGGTGAGAGTCGACGGCATAAGATTTAGGAGAGTACCTTGTAGGCGGCGTTCAGCAGAGTTATTGCGCGGTAATTGTAGCAATCCAGCTTGTCGCCCTTTTTGTAGATGGGACACACGATTCCTTCCATCCATTCCTCCAGTAAAATCTCGTCCTCCCAGATCTTGGTAACGACCCAGTGCAGTGCTTTCACTAGTGCATTACCACCGTGTTTTAGTAGCTCGCTTGGTAGTTGGTCAACGCCAGCGGCCTCATTCTTTTTCAACCGGCTTGGAGGTCTGGGACCGGCAGTCTATCGTCCTCCGCACGCGTTCCCAAGTTCGGTGCCGCGCCGTCACTTTCGTATTCCGCCACATCGATATTGAGGTGCTCGTCGAAATACTGCCGCCACCTCTCGATCACCTCACAGTCGTTCGTGATAAGATCCCCGTTGGTGTCCTTGCACATATCGACCTGTGGCACATTGCCTCTGCGCGAGCGGTTCATCTTCTCTTAGAACTTCCTTGTGTCATTAGCACGGAACAGCTGTTCCATCGCTTCGCGATCTCGGTCTTCCTGTTGGCACTTTTTCTACGGGATACCGAGTTTAGTACATTCCGCGCCTGTCTGTATCGCTCCTCGTTTTCTCTCGTCCGGTGTTGCAGCTTGCTCGCCCAAGCTGCATTCTTCTCGGCCACTAACTGTTCACATTCGTCGTCGAACCAGTCGTTCCTTACGTTCGGAGCCGCCGTACCTAGCGTTGCTGATGCATTGCTACCTATGGCAGAACGGATGTCTCTCCAACCATCTTCAAGAGTAGCTGCACCAAGCTGCTCTTCCGTTGGTAGTGCCACTGCCAACTGCTGCGCGTAATCTTGCGCTACTCCAGCATCCCGGAGCCGCACGATGTTAATCCGCGACGTTCGGTTTCGACGTTGGGTAGCCACCGTCGAAAGTTCTGAGCGCATGCATACAGAAACCAAGTAGTGGTCCGAATCTGCGGTAGGTGCGAACATTGTTAATGTCCAAGAGAAATTTTCCGTCGATCAAAACGTGGTCGATTTGGTTTTCGGTCTGTTGGTCAGGTGATCTCCAGGTAGCTTTGTGGATATCCTTGCGGGGAAAGAAGGTGCTTCTGACTACCATTCCTCGGGAGGCCGCAAAGTTGACACACCGTTGGCCGTTGTTATTCGATGCGGCATGCAGGCTGTTCGGCCCGATTACCGGTCGGTACATTGCCTCCCTTCCTACCTGGACATTCATGTCACCGATGACAATTTTTACGTCTCTGCATGGGCAGCCGTCATAGGCTTGTTCCAGCTGCACGTAGAACGCTTCTTTCTCGTCATCGGGTTTCCCTTCATGTGGGCAGTGCACGTTGATGATGCTGTAATTGAAAAAACGGCCGTTAATTCTCAACTTACACATCCTAGCATTGATCGGCTGCCACCCAATCACTCGCTGACGCATCTTGCCCAGCACTATAAAGCCAGTTCCCAGCTCGTTGTTGTGCCACAGCTTTGGTAGAAGGTAGCCGCTCGATGTCCGTTTTTTCACACCTTCTGTCCCATCCAATAAAGCTCCTGCAGCGCTACGACGTCGAAGCTGCGAGGAATTAGTTCGTCGTATATTATCCTGTCGCAGCCTGCGAACCTAGCGACTTCCAGTTCCATGTTCCAAGTTTCCAATCGTAGTCCTTATTTCGTCGCGTGGGTCTATGCCGATTGTTCCGGGTCGTATTCTCTCCTGTATTATTTGTAATAGATGTTTTATGGGCGGCTTATTAGGCCTACGCCAACCCCCTGTCTCACCGGAGGATCATCGTGCTTACTCTGTTTAACGTCCCAACTAGCACTAGGACGATCCCGTTGGTGGGGTTGCCACCTTGGATTTAGCTGGACGGGATACAGCATTTCATACTCAGCCGCTGGATACCAGATCAGACGCTGTTTGAAGCCGCTCCTAACATGGAGTACAGACGCTCCGACATCGTCGTACTTGAGAATTTATTACACTGTGTTATTTTCACATTGTAAGGAGTACGTGCATTTAACTGGGCGGAAAATCTGCGATGCGTAGAAGACGCGTATGATTTTGTCTAAGTGGACTAATTCTGGTCTTAACAAAAAAAATTATTAACCATTTGAATAAAAACAGAAGTACTTCAGAGATTTGTTTTGTTTTTTTATACTTCTCGGTCTCACCGAAAAGTATAAAAAACGGGGGGGGGGGGGGGGGGATGCAGCAAATGCAAGGTATTGTAGATCGGATGTGACGAGGAACGTCAATACATGTACGTTACGAGCACATATACTTTTTGCAACTCAGAGGTTCCTAAGAAGGTTTTTATATTCTCCTTGCAAGACGACATAAAACTGACCGAATTTTACGAGAATATCGTGAAAGTTATGATTATTGTGAGATCTGAGATGGAACATTGACCGTGCGCAGATCAGCTCTGCGCCTAATTCGTATTACTGTTTTTAAATTAGTTGATTTTAACAACAAAATTTCCAAAATAACTATGAAATTAGTTAAAATTGAGAATTTACTTTGCTGAAAAAACTCTTATTTTTAGAGAATGTGTTTAGTTGGCGAATATCCTGGATACAAACCAGCAATATTTCAATCCAACACGAAATTCTCATTGACAACTAATTTTGTTATTAAAATCAGAAAATTTGTTTCTATTTATCTATCACTATCATTGCTGAAGGACAGTACAAAGAAAACAAAAATGAAATTGGTTTTATTAACAAGTTTATTAGCCAAAAACTCATGAGAAGTGTCAAAGCAAAACAATCCATTAAAAAGCTAAAAAGGACAGCCTTGTTGAAACTGCTTGCAAATTGTTTTGATGTTTTTCACATGTGTTACGATATATCCATATATAAATTTCTAATCCGATATGTGAAAATGACGTAAACTTTTAGTGGAAAATATATTTATTCAGAATTTGTGCGCATTTGAAGCGATTATGCGTGATAATGTTTTACGTGGAACAGTGAAGTGAGTTTCGAATGTTACACTCTAATTGTATATGTCAAATGATGTTTTTTGTTTTCCAAGTGCTCAAAGTTTTCAGTGAGAGAGTCGATTTCGCGAAGTCGAATGAAGAAAACAGTGTTTTAGAAAAAAAAAATTTTAAAAGAAGTTTATGTTTCATTTTTATCTTTTTCTCCAATACAACATCGTATTTATACCTGCCAATATAGAAAAGACAACTGCGACTGAAATTTTTTTCGGTAGTAGTGTGCCATCTAGTGGCTAGTAGAGATTACGGTATTAACGTTTTTTCGGTGACAGTGCGCCATATAGCTGCAAATTGCAGAAGCCAATTCAACCATTTATGTTGGTTGAAAACAACGTTCTATTTCTAAAATTCAACTGAAAAATCAGTTGAATGGAAATGAAGTGTGCCTTAGCTAAGAAATGACAGCACGTTTAATTGGTGAATTCAACTAAAAAAATAGCCATTTCAACAAATATTTTATTTTTACTAAGGGAATGAGAATTAAAAAATCTAAATCAGCAAAAGTAAGATTTTTGTAGTTGTCTCAACAAATAACTAACTAAAATCAGAAAATTAACTCATTTTTTCGCCAAAATGCTGATTTCGGTCTTTCCGTGCAATCTGAACATGTACGGTGTAGCAACCGGATTTGCTGTCTTAGTTGTGTTCCACTACGATCGAAGTATTTCAATTAACAGGACCATTTCTAGATTTTTTTTGCGGCCTTACCATCACAAAATATTTTCGCGACGCCGGGTAATTCAGCTAGTATTAAATATAAATATACATTAACCATCAGAAATGCAAACGTTCAATCGAATTGACTTCTGAAATGTGTTTAAACGTTTCTTTTCGATTACTTTACGTCACAGCGAAAAGAAACACTTGAATCTCCAGGCGTCGTTGGTTTTATTGCGGGCCGGTAGAAATTTTGTAAGCTCGGCAGCTTCCTCTAGGCTCGACACTGTCGGGTGAGGTCCAAGCAAATGGCAACCCTAAAGTAACAGTTCGGCTGAAAAGTTCGTATCGTTTAATAGAAACACACATTTTTTTGCCAAGATTCGTTTTTATTATTCAACATAATTGCCATCAGAGGCGATACAGCGATTATAGCGATCTTCCAACTTTTCGATACCATTTTTGTAGTACGATTTGTCCTTTGCCTCAAAATAGGCCTCAGTTTCAGCGATTACCTCTTCATTGCTTCTAAATTTTTTACCAGTGAGCATTCTCTCGAGGTCTGAGAACAGGAAAAAGTCACTGGGGGCCAAATCTGGAGAATACGGTGGATGAGGGAGCAATTCGAAGCCCAATTCGTTCAATTTCAGCATGGTTTTCATCGACTTGTGACACGGTGCATTGTCTTGATGAAACAAAACTTATTTCTTCTTCAAATGAGGCCGTTTCTTTTTAAATTTCGTCCTTCAAACGCTCTAATAACGCTATACAATAGTCACTATAATAGTCACTGTTGATTCCCTTTTCAAGGTAGTCGATGAAAATTATACCATGCGAATCCCAAAATACAAACGCCATAACCTTACCGGCCGATTGTCGAGTCTCTCCACGCTTTGGGTTCGGTTCATCGCGTGCAGTCCACTCAGCTGACTGTCGATTGGACTCCGGAGTGAAGTGATGGAGCCATGTTTCGTCCATTGTTATATATCGACGAAAAAAATCGGTTTTATTCCGATATAACAGCTCCAAACACTGCTCAGAATCATCAATTCGTTGTTGTTTTTGATCGATTGTGAGCTCACGCGGCACCCATTTTGCACAAAGCTTTTTCATATCCAAATATTCGTGAATAATATGTCCAACACGTTCCTTTGATATCTTTAGGGTGTCAGCTATCTCAATCAACTTCACTTAACGGTCGTTGAAAATCATTTTGTGGATTTTTTTCACGTTTTCATCGGTAACAGCCTCTTTTGGACGTCCACTGCGTTTATCGTCTTCGGTGCTCATATGACCAGTACGAAATTTTGCAAACCACTTACGAATTGTTGCTTCGCCCGGTGCAGAGTCTGGATAACACTCATCAAGCCATTTTTTGGTATCGGCGGCACTTTTTTTCATCAAAAAGTAGTGTTTCATCAACACACGAAATTCCTTTTTTGCCATTTTTTTTCACAATAACAAAAGTAGCTTCACTCAAAATGCAATATCTCACAAACTAATAATCAGACAGCTGTCAAATTTATACACGTATCTTTTGAAGATTGGTACTAACTGAAAATGGTATGGATTTAATTCTAGTGGCGCCCTCTCATAGAAACGATACGAACTTTTCAGCCGATCTGTTAAATACAAATTATAATACATTTTACACATTTTCTGTATAATTGTCATCACTGTGAGGTATAATTCAATTCACCATAGTTACTGTTTACTATTCCTCGACCCTGTGAAGTTAGCTAAAAAGCGTTTTTTAATAATTATTAAGCATTTTGCTTATTTATTCTACAATATAAAAATAATAAGTAGAATAAAAACAGTAAAGGTTTCCATATTGATTTGGATTTTATAACACACCTTGAAGGACTTTTCTACGATAATCTACCATTCAAGGTGTGTGTGCCGTGTTTAATAAACAAATCCCTGCATGTTTTCTTTTATAAAATACGTTTATAGCGGTCAAATAAGGAGTGTATCGAATAGTAGTTAGAAACATTGATTATTGAATAAAAAAGCGAGTTTTCGATATATTGTAGAAAAATTACATTTTTATTCGTTTCACTAATTATATTGAAGAAAATCATAGTTTCTGTGAAACGCTCGCACTTTGGACTTGACATTCTTCATTCAATTCTGCACAGTTACTTTTGTGACTTTCCTGGTGGCAGCTGTCCAGTTTTTTTCGAACTCCTGCATGTTTTGGGACACTGTACCTTCCTTCCGAAAGTGCCGCTTGACAATCGCCCAAGACCTTTCAATTGGCCGAAGATCCGGGCAGTTCGGTGGGTTGATGTCCTTTTCCACGAATTGTACATTATTTTTTGACAACCACTGTAGAACGGAGTTGGCGTAGTGGGCTGAAGCCAAATCCGGCCAGAAGAGAGGAGGAGCCTTATGTTTTCTGTACAGTGGCAGCATTCTCTTCTTCAAACATTCTTCCTCGTACACCTTGGCGTTAATTGTGCCCTTCGTGAAGAAAATCGACGACCGCAAACCACAGGTACAAATTGCTTGCCAGACCAACACCTTCTGCCCAAACTTTTCCATCGCCACCGTGGTGTCAGCGTCGTCCAGGTCCTGGTACACCGATTTCGTATAATATTGCGGTCCGGGCAGCGCTCGAGAGTCTTCCTTGGCGTAGGTTTCGTCGTCGATCAGGATGCATCCGTCTTTATTCTGTAGAATGCGGTTATACAGTTTTCCCGCTCTTGTTTTGGCCTGAACTTGCTGTACCAGGGACTTTTCCGGAAACTTCTGTTTCTTGTACGTTTTCAGGGAGTTCCGAACTTTGATCCGTTGAATCATCCCGATGCTGGTGTTGAACTGCTTGGCCAAATCCCGCGTCGACGCCGATGGGTTTTTCCTGATGTACTCAACCACTTTTAAGTCCCGGCCGGGCTGGATGGGACCCGTTTTCCTACCGGATCGGGGCAAATCCTTCATGGAATGGGTCTTACCGAACTTCTCGATAATAATATTGACACTGGTGTGGGGCACTTTCACCCGTTTTGCAATTTCGTTATACGTGACACCACTTTCTGAGCAACAAGTGTACAGAATTTTATCTCGCGTTCCCGGATCAATTCGACTCATCATTGAAACGATAAACCGTACCGAAACCAATCTATTGCGCAGCTGTTATTGACATGTAAACAAACATGTCACCCCAAAACACGCAGCAAAAAATTAAGCCATTTCAGAGTAATAACTGTTTGAATGTTGCTAACTACTTATCGATACACTCCTTATTCATTGAATTCGACGTATAGCTAGCTGAAAATGTAGCATCAATATTCAAAAAAAAAACTAGCTTTTATCTAGCTCATAGCTGAATCCGATCTGTTAAATAAATCGACTTCAATATCCTACATCACTCCACTAAATAAGCAAATAACTTCATGACCATACAGCTCAAACTCAACTAAATCAATATTCAAAATGTTTTCATGCAACAACATTGCTAAAAACGTAGCGAAAGCTCATGTTCGCAAAAAACTTCAAACGTCGCGAATGATAAAGCAATTCAAGCAAACACAGTGACACGAATTGAAAAGGAAATAAATCATGAAGGAAAATTCCGATGTACAGAATAGCGTCACCGCGAGGGCGATTTTCAGAGAGAGAGAGAGCGAGAAAAAAAACCGAAATCCCTTTACTACACACACCGCACTTGCACACATTTCAAAGCAAAAATTCCTTCATTTCTTTTTATAGCCTCACTGAAGCAGCAGGACGACGGGGTGAAAGGCCGGGCGAGTTCGCGAAGCCGGTCGTCTGTTGTTTGCAAATGCTTCAATTGCTGTAATCCGGGATGAAAAGTGTTTCCCATTCACGGTTTGCCAGCGAGGCGGAGGACGAAAAATAGGCCGCCTGCGTTGGAGCACCGGAAGGCGGAACGAACGTGGTTGACATCCAGACATTTATCCGTTGCCAGCGAACTGGAATGGCTACCAACTTTTCAAAATGAACAAAAACTGTCTGATTGCAGTGTAAGAAACTGTAATGGAGTATGTAGTTAGCATATCACGGTTTGTTCATGGGTGAATTTTTTTTTTTCCTGGGGCTAAAGTCTTTTATTTCCACTAAAACGAAACAATTCTACTCTAACTGAATGATGCTTCCCAAGCCCCATTAATTAAATCTTTCTGAGAAGATGCCGCTGTTCAGTATTCAGAACATTTCTGAAAAGAAATAAACTAAATAAACCTGTTCGCTACCTGAGATGAATTGAAGAAAACTGCATCCAGAGAACGCATTCCGGTTGGAAAGGTATCTCAATTTTAAAACTAGCATCTCTCATTGAGTGCACGAGTTCGCTTTCTACCGACGCGTTCTATCAAAAATGTACAAAGAACAGACAAGACAGAAAATGTGCTCCATTGACGATAAGAAGCTTTTGAAGCTTCTCGAAGACCTTCCAACTATCGTCAACAGGTTCTCGATTAGGGGCAACTCAAACACGTCCGACGCTCTTCCCTGCCGTGCTGAAGTCCAACGAAAGTCCGTGGTGGTACGGCTAACTATCCCGGTAATGCCATCCGGCCGGCGTCCCTTCATGCAATCGTTAATGGAGGACAAAGGGTAGAATAATTGCATCCTCGGTGAGATGACACCTTTCCTTCTTAGTGCCAGAGTCTGACGACGACGACGACGGATGTAACTATTCACACGTTTTCAGTCTGTGAAGAATGTGACATCGGAAAATGGGTGGAATATGATAAAGGTGTATTTGTTCGTGATTTTATTCATGTTGGAAAGAAATATACAGGCGAATAATTCCTAGCGTTTGAATATCCATTGACTTTAACGGAAAACCTGCTCAAAATGAACACACAATTAATCGAACCAATTCAAGAAATCTTGAACACGATTCGGCTTATATGAACATATACTGTTTTTATTATCCTACATTATTCCACCTCAAACTCAATTGAATCGATAATAAAAAACCTGTCTTAATCCACCTAGTGGTGTAATGATGCCTTTCTCATGTACATATAATATTGTGGTATTCTATTCAAAAATTTTCTCTTCGATTTTTGAAAGAAACCAAGTGATTGTTTATGCATAACATACAGAATAAAACAGTGCTTTGATTGCGTAAGCCATCCTTAAGAGAACGAAATGGGTTCACTATTATATGCACTTCCGGCACCGGAACCCGAGAACCGGTATAGTCAAAGTCGCTTCGTACGGCAACCAACTAACATGACACACAAACTCTTCTAGTACGCACTCTATAACTCCGGATTCGGAAGTCGGATCCGGATGAAATTCAGGAATTCCGTATGGGACCAGAAGACCTTTCATTTGCGTATTAGTTTGTGGAAATCGGTCAAACCATCGCTGAGAAAAGTGAGTGAGAACCATTTTGGTATATATGACCACTATTTCCGGAACTTCCGGAACCGGATACCGGGAACCAGGATAGCCGGAATCGGTTTGTTTAGTTGCCTAATGGTAATGACTATCGATTTGTGTAGTTTTGAGACCAGTTTAGAAAAAATTTCACG
The DNA here is from genome assembly GCF_030247185.1 of Malaya genurostris. Classification (NCBI taxonomy): domain Eukaryota; kingdom Metazoa; phylum Arthropoda; class Insecta; order Diptera; family Culicidae; genus Malaya; species Malaya genurostris. The sequence goes on from NC_080571.1 coordinate 326,266,250, forward strand.
TTTTTTGCTTCGCCGGTTTAAGTGACGGTGTACAATATTGAACACGCTTTACCCTATAATTCCGGAACCGGAAGTCGGATCCGGATGATATTCAGGAATTCCGTATGGGACCGCAAGACCTTTCATTTGACTCTAAGTTTGTGGAAATCGGTCAAACCATCGCTAAGAAAAGTGAGTGAGAACCATTTTGGTATATATGACCACTATTTCCGGAACTTCCGGAACCGGATACCGGGAACCAGGATAGCCGGAATCGGTTTGTTTAGTTGCCTAATGGTAATGACTATCAATTTGTGTAGTTTTGAGACCAGTTTAGAAAAATTTTCACGTTTTTTGCTTCGCCGGTTTAAGTGACGGTGTACAATATTGAACACGCTTTACCCTATAATTCCGGAACCGGAAGTCGGATCCGGATGAAATTCAGGAATTTCGTATGGGACCGGAAGACCTTTTATTTGAATCTAAGTTTGTGAAAATCGGTCAAACCATCGCTGAGAAAAGTGAGTGAGAACCATTTTGGTATATATGGCCACTATTTCCGGAACTTCCGGAACCGGATACCGGGAACCAGGATAGCCGGAATCGGTTTGTTTAGTTGCCTAATGGTAATGACTATCGATTTGTGTAGTTTTGAGACCAGTTTAGAAAAATTTTCACGTATTTTGCTTCGCCGGTTTAAGTGACGGTGTACAATATTGAACACGCTTTACCCTATAATTCCGGAACCGGAAGTCGGATCCGGTTGAAATTCAGGAATTTCGTATGGGACCGGAAGACCTTTCATTTGAATCTAAGTTTGTGAAAATCGGTCAAACCATCGCTGAGAAAAGTGAGTGAGAACCATTTTGGTATATATGGCCACTATTTCCGGAACTTCCGGAACCGGATACCGGGAACCAGGATAGCCGGAATCGGTTTGTTTAGTTGCCTAATGGTAATGACTATCGATTTGTGTAGTTTTGAGACCAGTTTAGAAAAATTTTCACGTTTTTTGCTTCGCCGGTTTAAGTGACGGTGTACAATATTGAACACGCTTTACCCTATAATTCCGGAACCGGAAGTCGGATCCGGATGATATTCAGGAATTCCGTATGGGACCGCAAGACCTTTCATTTGACTCTAAGTTTGTGGAAATCGGTCAAACCATCGCTAAGAAAAGTGAGTGAGAACCATTTTGGTATATATGACCACTATTTCCGGAACTTCCGGAACCGGATACCGGGAACCAGGATAGCCGGAATCGGTTTGTTTAGTTGCCTAATGGTAATGACTATCAATTTGTGTAGTTTTGAGACCAGTTTAGAAAAATTTTCACGTTTTTTGCTTCGCCGGTTTAAGTGACGGTGTACAATATTGAACACGCTTTACCCTATAATTCCGGAACCGGAAGTCGGATCCGGATGAAATTCAGGAATTCCGTATGGGACTACGAGACCTTTCATTTGAATCCTAGTTTGTCAAAATCGGTTCAGCCATTTCCGAGAAAACCTAGTGAGATTATTTGACACATACACACACACACACACATACATACACACACACACACACACACACACACACACACACACACACACACACACACACACACACACACACACACACACACACACACACACACACACACACACACACACACACACACACACACACACACACACACACACACACACAGACATTGCTCAGCTCGATGAACTGAGTCGAATGGTATATGACACTTGGCCCTCCGGGCCAATTTTCACTAGTCGGTTTTTCAAGTGATTGCATAACCTTTCTATATAAGAAAGGCAAAAAAAACTTTTCAAGCAGAAATATTATTGAAAACGTTGCGTAAGCTCATGTTCGCTTCTCAAAATACTTCCATCGTCAAAATTGACAAAGCAACTCAAGCAAAATCAGTACCGTAACGAATTGAAAAGGAAATGAATTATAGAGAAAAATATTTGATTTAGGCTGGCGCTAGCTCAATTAAATTCCGATGACCGTTTAGTATTCTGAGTAAACTGTGTTCCTAACAGATCGGCTGAAAAGTTCGTATCGTTTCTATGAGAGGGCGCCACTAGAATTAAATCCATACCATTTTCAGTTAGTACCAACCTTCAAAAGATACGTGTATATTTGACAGCTGTCTGATTATTAGTTTGTGAGATATTGCATTTTGAGTGAAGCTACTTTTGTTATTGTGAAAAAAATAAAAAAAAAAGGAATTTCGTGTGTTGATGAAACACAACTTTTTGATGAAAAAAAGTGCCGCCGATACCAAAAAATGGCTTGATGAGTGTTATCCAGACTCTGCATCGGGCGAAGCAACAATTCGTAAGTGGTTTGCAAAATTTCGTACTGGTCATATGAGCACCGAAGACGATGAACGCAGTGGACGACCAAAAGAGGCTCTTACCGATGAAAACGTGAAAAAAATCCACAAAATGATTTTCAATGACCGTAAAGTGAAGTTGATTGTGATGGCTGACACCCTAAAGATATCAAAGGAACGTGTTGGACATATTATTCACGAATATTTGGATATGAAAAAGCTTTGTGCAAAATGGGTGCCGCGTGAGCTCACAATCGATCAAAAACAACAACGAATTGATGATTCTGAGCAGTGTTTGGAGCTGTTATATCGAAATAAAACCGATTTTTTTTGTCGATATGTAACAATGGACGAAACATGGCTCCATCACTTCACTCCGGAGTCCAATCGACAGTCAGCTGAGTGGACTGCACGCGATGAACCGAACCCAAAGCGTGGAGAGACTCAACAATCGGCCGATAAGATTATGGCGTCTGTATTTTGGGATTCGCATGGTATAATTTTCATCGACTACCTTGAAAAGGTAAAAACCATCAACAGTGACTATTATATAGCGTTATTAGAGTGTTTGAAGGGCGAAATTTAAAAAAAACGGCCTCATTTGAAGAAGAAAAAAGTTGTGTTTCATCAAGACAATGTACCGTGTCACAAGTCGATGAAAACCATGCTGAAATTGAACGAATTGGGCTTCGAATTGCTCCCTCATCCACCGTATTCTCCAGATTTGGCCCCCAGTGATTTTTTCCTGTTCTCAGACCTCAAGAGAATGCTCGCTGGTAAAAAATTTAGAAGCAATGAAGAGCTAATCGCTGAAACTGAGGCCTATTTTGAGGCAGAGGACAAATCGTACTACAAAAATGGTATCGAAAAGTTGGAAGATCGCTATAATCGCTGTATCGCCTCTGATGGCAATTATGTTGAATAATGAAAACGAATTTTGGCAAAAAAATGTGTGTTTCTATTAAACGATACGAACTTTTCAGCCGAACTGTTAGGTCATCGTTCCATGTTGATGGAGTTGAACATCAAATGGATTCCAACACTGCAAAGGAACTCGTGATCTTGCGGATGGAAAACAATGTACGCGTTTTTTGAGATTACATTTTTTAGCTTCATGTAGACAAGTGTTATTGTTAGAATTTTTTTTTAATTTAAAAGATATTTTTTATTCAGGCCTATTTTCGTACAAGCTCTACGTGGCCGATTGAGCCGATTTTTTAAATCATTTTTTTTAAGTTTTATCTCGTTGTCACCCTTTTTCTAGGGGGAGAGGAGCTTCTATTTCTCTCCTGCGAGGATTGAGGGGCACTTCGTTCGTCTCGTCATCCATTGCCGCATCGATGGTATTGTTTTCGATTTCCGTCTTCTTTTCGTTGCTAGTTGCTGTAGATGCGCCTTGTTGTACATTGTTTGCAGTTGCTGGTTGGTTGGAGGGTAAGTTGTTAACTGCAGCCGGTGTACTTTGTTCTATAGAGGATACTGATGGTTTCGTAGAGGATACTGTTGGTTTCGTTGGTGAATATTCTGCGTAAATTAAAACCAAATACAAGTATCGTTAAATCGGTATCAATGGACGACTAGGGTGTAACACTTTTGGAAAATCATTTATATTATCTATGTCTTTACTTATAATAAAATATTTCAAAGATGTTTGGTCAAATTTTCAAGCCTATCGGAACAAAACTCTGGAAGTTATGGACCTTTATTTTTTCTTTTCTCACACTGCTGAAAGGCTACAGATCGTCGCACAGTGGTTCGAATCAATAAAAACGTGGACATAAATCAGTAGCTGCCAAACCGTTCTTTTAATGCATATAGTTGCTTTGAAGAAATTATTTACAAATATATACCGCGTATTTTTATCCTATCATTAATTGTTCATGGCCTACTTTGACAAAAAATGTAACCATAACTTTTTTTTTTGAAGAGATAGAAAATTTTTTTCTTCTACAAAGTTTTAGAACTGTTAAAAATAATATACTTTGTCAAATATACCAAAAGTCTAGGTCGCACTGTTTCGGATATACAAAGCGTTTTTATGGCAACCCCCTTAAAATCAGTTTTTTATTCATAAATTGTTTCGAGTTATTTTGTTATGCATACTTTGTTTGGAATAATTGTAGAATTTATAAAATCGCATATTTTTGTTGAAGGTAGTGCATAGGTTTGTTCTTTCCTGGCAAAGTTATGCAACATTTTACCTTTTTTGTACCTAGGATAAAACCTTGCACCGAAGCGAAATATGAAACTTTATGCAACTGATTTTTACAAAATTTGTAGGAAAAGATGTGCCCAATATCATAAAAAAAATCTAAGTGGAACTCGGTGGAACTTTTTTTTAGGTCTTTTCAAAGTTTGTTTTAATTACTGAATTATGGCAACCCCCTTAAAACTAGTTTTTTAGTCATAACTTGTTTCGAGTTACTTTTTTATGCATACTTCGTTTGGAATAATTGTAGAAAATATAAAATTTCATAATTTTGTAGAAGCTAATGCATAAGTTTATTCTTTTCTGGAAAATTTATGGATAATTTTACCTTTTTTACCTAGGAAACCTTGTCCCGAAGCGAAATATGCAACTTAATGCAGCAAACTTTTATAATACTTATAGGAGAACATGTACCTTATCCAATTTATTTTCCAATGAGAATATCTTGAGTACTCTTCGTGTGCCTCATTTTCACTATGGCCATGCTGAAACCATGAATGGTTAAGAAACAGAGGGCGCCACGCGTCTGCTATTTCTGTAACTCACTTTTGCAGTGAGCGTCGCCCGTCTCGTCTTAAAAATTGTGTTGCTTCGCGATAACAGAAATTTATTTACACGTTCAAACATGGAATCTCTTCGTAAAGGTTTGTACTTTAACAATACTTTATCATATTTTGTCTAGAAAACATTTTTCCATTTTTTAAATATGTGTTGAAGTTTTGATAATTTTTCGGATTTTCAATAATTAAAACTAAATTTGAAAAGACCTAAAATTGCATCTAGTTCCACTTAGATTTATTTTAATATTGTCAATTGTCAAAAAGTAACAAAATAAAAATCGCAACAATTTGCTTAAGTTGCGTGTGCAAGCATGAACTTGTTTATGCGTGTTGACGCGCGTCCAGACTGGTAGTCGGAAATAGGATAGAAATATTTTTTATATATTTGCATACGTGCATAGCATGTATAGTAATAATCCATGGGGTATTTCACACAAAGCCTTTTTTCAACAGCCTGTAAAATATAACAAAGATACAAAAATTCGTCCAAGGCATGAAATGTACGGTTTTTTCTTAGGTTTCAAATAAGCGATTCCATAAAACAACCTTTATAGTTTATTGAAAGAAAAAAGTTAAAAATTAATAAACAAATAAAAAAATCCAAACTTGGGCCTAATTTCTTTTGTTTTTGTTGAAAAAAGATACCTTAGGGGTTTAACTCAATCTTGGCCAAATTTTTTTCGGAGTAGTGAATTTTTCAACCACGACCCGCACGCGCGGAATGAATGTAAAAAAGGTAAAATTATGCATAAATTTTCCAGAAAAGAATAAACTTATACATTAGCTTCTACAAAATTATGAAATTTTATATTTTCTACAATTATTCCAAACGAAGTATGCATAAAAAAATAACTCGAAACAAGTTATGACTAAAAAACTAGTTTTAAGGGGGTTGCCATAATTCAGTAATTAAAACAAACTTTGAAAAGACCTAAAAAAAAAGTTCCACCGAGTTCCACTTAGATTTTTTTTTATGATATTGGGCACATCTTTTCCTACAAATTTTGTAAATATCAGTTGCATAAAGTTGCATATTTCGCTTCGGTGCAAGGTTTTATCCTAGGTACAAAAAAGGTAAAATGTTGCATAACTTTGCCAGGAAAGAACAAACCTATGCACTACCTTCAACAAAAATATGCGATTTTATAAATTCTACAATTATTCCAAACAAAGTATGCATAACAAAATAACTCGAAACAATTTATGAATAAAAAACTGATTTTAAGGGGGTTGCCATAAAAACGCTTTGTATATCCGAAACGGTGCGACCTAGACTTTTGGTATATTTGACAAAGTAAATTATTTTTAATAGTTCTAAAACTTTGTAGAAGAAAAAAAAAGGCGGGTGAGTAATGTCAGAGACATACCTGGATGTCGTGAATATGAAAAAAAGTACGGGTGTGTAATGTCAGAGACATAACTGGATGTCGTGAATACGAATATGACACGCTTTATTTATGCTTCCGAATTCGAATTGGTAGTTCATCGATTGTTTGAATTGTGCAACTTTCCCCTCTTTCATTACTAGAAATTTAAACGATGCGCCTAGACTAAATTACAGATTAGTTACATTAAACATTCTGAAACGCAATTAAATATTATGAAATAAGCAGTATAGTTCTTTATAATAAAAAATGGTGACGATTTGAGTTAGTTCAGCACGCAGACTCTGAATTCTAAACCCATATTCCAGAACTAAGCTCTAAAACATGAAGACGATTTTTCGCCATGACTACCAGAATGGGTTTTATAGAGTACAGTAAAGTAAATTTCCGCATAATTCTTTAGGAGTATTATTATGGTTCTAAAAAGAACCGAATATAAGAAGTCTGGAGTAAAGAACTGGATCCTGAGTTCAAGAACTAAATTTAGAACCAATAACAGACTCAGAATCCAGTTTCAATTCTAGAATTGCAATTTCGAAACTCAAATTAGTTCCGGAATACAGTTCCAGAATCCAGTTTCAGCACGCAGGCTCTGAATTCTAAACCTATAGTGCGGAACTAAAATCTGAAAATTGAACTTATCGTTACGACTACCGAAAACCAAATGATGGCAGGTGCTCTCTCTGTCGCTGCTGGTTTAACTCCCGCGATGGCAGTCTTCTCGCCTTGATGGCCAGCAAGCGAATGAGAGTTGCGACCTGAGCGTTTGAGGTTTTAACCACGCAGAGGGCGCTCTCTCTGTCGCTGCTGGTTGAAGGTTTAACTCCCACGACGTCTGCTTCCATCGAACGCACGAAAAGAAATGATCGATTTTCACCACGGTTCCCCTTTTATACGCATTCAGTTGAAGATATGTGCCTGACTACCTCAAAATCGTCGTCCTTGCGCGAAAAACCCAAGCGAAAGTAAAGAGTTTTCCGCATTATTTTGAAATTTTGAGAAAACTTAATTGTTGAGTTGTTTGTGGTTATCTCACACTGTTCAAAATATTATCCTAAATTCCTGATCATATTTTTGATGAAATAGTGAAAGAATTATGTTGCTACCATTAATACAAGTCGAGATATTCACGATTAAGTTCTGCCCATTCTTCCATATGGCTAATTTTGAAAAGGCACCCCATAGTAAAGTAAGTCGTATTCACGACAAAACTGACACGCTCCCATCACTTTTTCGAATATCAGTTAGTTGATTGATTATATTAATTGTGCAAGCTTTCCCCTTTTTCACTAATAAAGTTTGAAGCGATGCACCTACATTAAAGTACAGATTAGTTACATTAAACAGCTACTATTCTACAGCTATATATTCCAAACTTGAAACAATTCCTTTCTAATTTGCCAATATAGGAAGCTAGGTACGACAAATTTGTAGTTTATTTTTATTGAAGCTATGAAGTTTGAAGATATCTGATTCTTCTCGAAATTTCAGTACAAAACAATTGGAATGGCCTGGTCTGAAATGTATCGACGATCTTCGGTATGCAAGTTATTTTAATAATAATAATGATAGTAATAATAATGATTATAATAATAATAATACAGATTAATCTGTACATATATGTATGTGTAAATAAAATATAGATTAACCTGTATATATGGCAACCCTGTATCGCATGGCATATTTTCACACGACCCCATACTAGTATAAAGATGTGTTCAACATCATCACATTCGCTTTCGCATTGCCGTTCGTAATTGAATGTGTTAGTGACGGTTAGAGATGGGCAATTCGCTCCTGAGCTGTTCCAGTGAATCGAATCATTGAAGTGAGCTGACAGCTCACAGCTCTTTTCAAAAGAACCGCAGCTCACCAGCTCACTCATTTGCTACCCAGTTCACTGCATTATGACGAAGGGAATACGCTACGAGCTGATCGGATCTTCGGCTCTTTAAGAGATTCAATTTAGTCGACATCAATTAAAGATAAGTTAATTCGCATTGCATTCATTGCATCATTGCAAATCAATGATTCAATTTCGATCATGCATATGAAAGAAAACCGGTGCATAAGAAAAACGGCGAACAAAATGAACCTTAAGTATAAACTAAAAGAGCTGATGAGCTGATACATCGAATCGATTCACTTTGGTGAGCTGATCGGTTCGGAGCTGTTCACCAAAATGAGCTGTTTTGCACACCTCTAGTGACGGTACAAATCTGCCTTTCTTCGGTTTTTGCCATCTAGCTGACGCTGTCTCGTACGTTCAGAGCAGCTGCTTTAACTTAAATGACGCTATTTCTCACATCACATTTCCTTTTATACCTGCTACTGGTAAGGGTGTAGGGACCTCCCCTTCGCAGAACGGGAAACAGTGAGACGATATAAAAGAGAGAGTTAGTATAGCAGCAGCCAGTAATACTGAATTGGCTATCGAGCAGTAAACAGCATCTTGTGGAGTTTTCACGCAGAAACACGCTCACAGGAGGAAGAGTTAAGGGCAAGGCAAAGTCTCGTTCGAACCGTGCTGGTCTGCAGTTCCCAGTTGGCAAAATCCATCGTCTGCTCCGAAAGGGAAACTACGCAGAGCGTGTCGGTGCCGGTGCATCGGTCTATCTGGCGGCAGTGATGGAGTACTTGGCTGCCGAAGTGTTGGAATTGGTCGGTAATGCTGCCCGTGACAACAAGAAAACGAAAATCATCCCTCGCCATCTGCAGCTGGCCATTCGTAACGATGAGGAGTTGAAAACCCCGTCCTTTTCAGGATGACCACATCACTGATAAAGAAATATTTAGAATTGCTTTAAGTTTAGACAGTTCTGAAACGCCTGGAAAGTAGAATGCGCAAATCAAGTGGAAACATTTGTTCATCTCTTTCATTTGTTCAACTCTGTTTCACACGGCATATTTGTATACTAGTATAAAGATGTGTTCAAAATCATCACTTTCGCTTTCCCATTGCCGTTCGTATTTGAATGTGTTAGTGACGGTGCAAATTAATTTAGCTTCCATCTTGATGAATCTTTTGGTAGGTAAATATTTATTTCTGATATGGTTCTCGTGTGTGTCTTGTTTCAGCAATGGGCCTTGCTGGACTTTTTGGCTGCCTTTTTTTTACCGATTTTCGGTGTCTCGTGCATTCAGATCGGGAAACAGTGAGACGACAGGTCCTCGATGTTGCTCTCGCGTGTCTTGTTTCGGGAACAATTGCTCAGCAAATGGTAGGAAAAATGAACCACTCAACTTTTATATGAATGCTCTTGTATAGATTCAGACATCTCGCGTTCTGATTGGCTGGTGCTTTCATGGGTTAAATCAAACAGGTTTTTCAATAGTGTACTATTGAAAAACTTCAATGTTGTTGCAATACACGTTCAAGTTAAAAATTTTCGATTCTATTGGTAGTTAGATTATATAAATCCTTCTACAGATCACTGAGCTATGAGCTTTCAAAATACGAGAAAGGCAAACGCGCCTTATGAATTATCTTCTATGATACTCGTTTATACCAAACATTTCAGAAAAGTTTAATTTTGAACTATTTGAGAATATGTCACAGAACTGAAAATTTTATTATAAAATTATGATCATATTTCCGATGGCATGTAGCAAGAATTATGTTGATTCATTAGATATAACATGAGATATTCACGATCAAAAACTTATCACTCTCTCAGAGGGTAAATTTTGAAAAGGCGCCCCATAGTAAAGTAAGTCGTATTCACGACAAAATTTCTATCTCTTCAGAAAAAAAAGTTATGGTTACATTCTTTGTCAAAGTAGGCCATGAACAATTAATGATATGATCAAATTACGCGGTATATATTTGTAAATAATTTCTTCAAAGCAACTATATGCGTTAAAAGAACGGTTTGGCAGCTACTGATTTATGTCCACGTTTTTATTGATTCGAACCACTGTGCGTCGTACAGATTCAAGAGTTCTGCTTCGGTTGACTTGAAAATTTGACAAAACATATTCGAAATGTTTTTTATAACAAAATACAAAGAAAAAATATACAATTTTTTGAAAGTATGTCGAATTTCGACATTTTAATCTTGTTAACATTTTTTTATATATATAAAAAATAGGTATAGAATTCGCTCAAATTTTAGAAAAATTTTCCGAGCCCGGAGGGCCGAGTGTCATACACCAATCGATTCAGCTCGACGAACTGAGCAAATGTCCGTGTGTGTGTGTGCGTGTGTGTGTGTGTGTGTTGTCAACTAAGAGGTCGAGATCTCAGAGTTGGCTGGACCAATTTTGATCAAACTAGTCGCAAATGAAAGGTCTCCCCGTCACCCAGAACGCTATTGAATGGTATTGATGTTTACTTTTTGAGTTACACAAAGTTTTATGTCAAAATTTTCAGTTTTTTGACAATATCTGTCACAATAGACCTTGAAAATAAAAGATGTTTCCAGTCTTAGATTTCGCTCGGTAATACCTATCCAACAAGCCATAGATTGTTAAAATCTGTCCATTTTTAACGGAAATATCGATATTTTTGTGTAAGCGACTTTTCGCCTTATTCCATCAGTAGCAATTTTGAGCGCTGTATGAAAACGCAATGCTTGGGAGCAACGTAAAACACGATTTTTTATACTGTAACACACAATTGTTTCTAAGTACCAAAAAGACTGTGTACAGCATCTTTTTTCATGACTTTTGGCCTTATACCGATTTTAGCACGGTTTGTTTTTGGCAACATAACCGTTCGAATATGACATATGTAAACCAGATGATGGCAGCATTTTCGAGTTGAAAGCAATTCCATAATTATATTATTTTAAACTACTTACTGCAATAAATTCTTGAAGAACATAACACTCATATACCATTCGAATCAGTTCGTCGAGATCAGCAAATGCGTTTGATAAATAATTTCATTCAATTTTTTCGGAGATGGTTCAACCGGTTTTTACAAACTGTGATTCATATGAAAAGTCGTATACTCCCAAACAAGGTTCCTAAATTACATTTGGACCCGACTTCTGGTTCCGAAACTACAGGGTGATATGCGAAACGAAATTGTGACTCATTTTTCTCGCAAATGGCTGAAAAGATCTAAGAGTTAAATGAAAGGTCTTAAGATCCTATAAAACATCTTGCGATTTAGTCATATCCGACTTCCGGTTCAGGAGATAAAGGGTGATTAGTATAAAATTGTCTATTTCACATAAAAGAATCAGGTTTATCGGGTTTGCAGATTTGGATAGTCGATAACCAAATAAATTTATTTCAGTTTTAGCGGTATTCAGTTTTCGATTCGGAAGGTACCCAAAAATTTAATTCGCACTACGATTTCTCAAAGATGTCTACGCTGATGGGGCTGATCCTTGTAGTTTTTTTCATCCGTTAGACCCACGCTCCTTTTAACTCTACAAACATTTGTACTCTAGCGCTACCTCAAAACTTTATAACAAAAGATTGAATGTTTCGTAGCACCAAGCCTAAAAATGGCTCATTTAACATAGAATAGACACCAGTGCGAGAGCGAGATTCTCTCGATGACCGGTCTGAACATAACGGGTTAGTACGCTGCTGTGGGGAGTCTCTCTCAAGCAAAAAAGTTTGCTCATTCTCGTTTTGCGATCCAATTCTATACGGGCAGTGGATAATTGCGATAGAATCAGTTGTGTTTATGAAAATGTCTGTGAATGCTCCACAAACGGGTTTTGAAATATTGCAACCTAGTACGAGAATCATCAAATCGAATCATCGATTCGATTTTCTGCGATAATTGTCACAGCGCATTGAAAAACTGTATCTATTTGGTAAGGGCCGTGAAATACTTAGAGTATGAGGTGGAGCGAAGAAATGTGAAGAATTCACTCACGGTTCATGCATTGAGAGGCAGCGAGTTCTTGTAGCATCGTCTACCAGATTGAAAATGTTGTATACAATATTGAGAAACATCGAGCCGCTTTTTGTCAAATTATCGGAAATCACCAACACTGATTGAAGCGTCGATCACATGATCACAAATCAGTGGAATTTTTTGCTTTAAAGGAATCTAATTTTTGCTCTTCAAGAGGTTCGCGAGTTTGCCCTCACAAAAGTTGCTCTTTGGTAGGTCCAAGTTCATGAAAAATTAAAGACTGTCCCAGAAAGTATGGAAGCACTTTGATTTCGCTGTAAATAATTCACAGGTGTTAGATATTCAAATTTTATTCGATATACTGATAATATTAGACTACAACAACAGAATATTATTCTCAACATTTGCTACTTAGCCATTGTAGACTAGCTGGCACACCTTCTTGCGAACGTTCTTCATTAAATTCCGTACAGACTTCTTGGCGACAAGGTTTGACACTTTTTTCCAATCTTTTTCGAACTGTTGAATGGTTTCGGCTGCCGAGACATGTTTCCTAAGATGTGCCTTCGTTAATGCCCAAAATTCCTCAATTGGTCGAAGTTGTGGGCAATTTGGTGGAATAATGTCTTTTGGGACGAAACTGACATTTTTGGTAGTATACCATTCTACCGTTGATTTCGAGTAATGGCAAGAAGCAAGATCTAGCCAGAAGACATCAGGTTCCTTGTGGCTTCGAATCATGGGTAGAAGTCGTTTTTGTAAACATTCCTTGATGTATATTATGCTGTTTATTGAAGCAGTGGTGATGAAGGATTTCGAAATCTTACCGCAGCTACAAATTGCTTGCCAGACCATAGCTTTCTTACCAAATTTTTTGATTTGGATTTGGATTTGTAATCGAGTTTCACGTAGGTTTCGTCGTCCATGATTATGCAGTTCAAATATCCAGCAACAATCGTATTTTACAGCTACCGAGCCCTCGGCCTGATTGATGCTTCTTGTTTCGGAGTACGTTTTGGTTGTTTCTGCTTCTTATAGGTTCGAAGATTCGAACGTTCTTTAGCATGAAGATCATTGGACTTCGAAGTGCCCACTTTTTTGGCCACATCCCGAACTGAAACCTCCTTCTTTTGCTCGAACGCCTTCAGTATACGTTTATCCAACTGAGGATTTTTTTTCGAACCGTTTTCGGTTTATCCTCAAAGGTGTTATCCTCACCGAACTTTCTGATTGCATTTCGCACGGCTTTTTCACTTACTCCTTCCATTTTTGCTATCTTTCTCAGTGACAGTCCGCGTTCTGATCACCATTTGTACACAATTTTTCGACGTTGTTCTGCTGAAAGTCCACGCATTTCGAAACCAACTAATGAAAACGAATAAACAACTGCACAAGTGGTTAGAGAAGAGTGTAAACAACAGGACGCAGCCATAAAAATTGACAGATTCTGAACCATTGCAAAATGGCAGCGGTTTTTGGTTGCGTCCATACTTTCTGGGACAGTCTTTAATGTTAGTGTCATCGCTGAATGGCGGTTCTGTATTCTAAATGCACCTTCATATGAATAAACGGCAACGATTACGGCTGCATCTTATCGGATTTTTATAACAGTATAAATTTGAAGAACCTATTGTACAATAAATTTTTATCAATTCCATCATGTTATGACACCTCCTGGATATTGACGCTCAAGGCGGTCGGCTCACTCACCTCACCCTCACTGCGGCTCTGGAACCCATTTTGGATCTTGAGTTGATTTATTAAACATATTATGAATTATATAAGATCCGTCCGAAGATTATCCGATTAGAGGTCGAATTATAACGAAAAATACCTGAAGCAAGTTTCCGATGACTGTTCACCTCACTATCATAGTCGAACAATCTCCTCCTAATATACGCAGATAATTTTCTTCCCCCCAACCGTCCATCCGGCACTTCATCATGTTTCTGAGTTTATTTTCTCCCGACACGAGCAAAACCCAACCTAATCTAGATCGGATCAAACCTTGGTCAGCGATTCCTCCTACTTAACCGAAGTGTATCAGCGCATTAAACACGGCAAGATTACAACATGAACGCACAAACACAAACACAATCACGAACTTTCCCGATTGTTTGCCCCGGTATAACCGTCATACTAGGCACAAACAGCACGTGGAAATGCCGTAAGGCACGGGTGAACCGTTATTGTTTTCTTTTGGTGAACTCGACGCTTCGATGCACGTGTTTGCTCACATGTCTGTAGTTTGTTTATTTATTCTCCGGGGGAGGGGAATTTCAAAAGCCTTCCAAATATGAACAACAAAGAAAGTTTCTTCTCCGCGTCGAGCAAATCACTCAACCTGATTCCGGAGGCAGGGCGCGTTACCAATAATGCGGACACGTGTTGAATATTAACCAAGTTCCGGAGTGAGCGAAGGTGCGCCGCTACGACGACGTGAATCCTATTTTCCGCAACAGCTCATACGGTAAGTGGTGAGAAGTTTGCGAAATTCAATAACACAATAACGATTTTTTTTCCCTAATAAATACTATTTTCTTCAGGTTTGCTGTACTGGGGAAGGACTACCAAAACCAAAAGGAACGGATTGTTCCTTTCTTTCTTACATCGACCCGAAAATTTAACGAGAAAATAAATTTTTAATCATTTCTTTAATGGGTCATATCGTTTCTGATACCGTAAACCAGTCCACGGCGTAAATTTGAATAGGCTGGAAGGTCGTGGGTTGGGTCCTAGTTCAATTCTGTTCCAGTACTAGTTGTTCGGGGACGCGTAACATAACAGCAAATAATTTAAACGGCAGTTAACCTTTCAATCCCATTACTAACTATCGGGAAAAGCGTTATTTTCGGTTCGGCACACCTTTTCCATTATGGCCTTTATCGATTCACGTCGATCCAATTTGCAGGAAGGTGTCAACAGATTTCTTCGTTTGCACAATCTGTAATGGGAATGGATACATTACACATCAGGAGACACGCCGTCAATTGGAATCGGTGATTTGATTTCAGGATGTTATTCGTTACGGAGTTTCGCTTAATTTATCCCTTACATTGTATGCACAAATGAAGCGACACCATCCACGGTATATAATGAAAGATGGCTTTTTGATCTCCCGTTGCCTTCACAAACAACGTTACTGGTAAGTAACCGGCAAATAAATATATATAATGTGACAACTACGTGAGATCAAAAAGCTATATTTTATCATTAGTGCCGAAATAATCCTCTTCGTTCAACGGTGGAAGAGATTCAATCAGTTTAAAAAAAAGTTCATTTATAATGTTATTTTATTGTACAGCTTTTTTATTCCCGTAAATCTGAAATAAAAATTAATCTCGAGTAAATAAACCGAAGTCGATATTCGACCATTGACCAGTGTCCCGCAGTATTTCATACAATGATCATAAATAAAGATCCAAATTCATCCCAAGAAAACCCATCCTTGGCCCAATCTGACGAACATCGAAAATAGATTAGGGACTAATTTGCTTGCAATGTAATTTGCGCTCCCCCGTGGAAAACAGGCTCTCTCCGTATGTTCGCCAATCCCGGAAAAGCATTCCACCAGTATAATCTTATCGTCGCTCCGACTGGCTAATTTAGATATATTGCCGAATGCATGGCCGAGATCAGCACTGACGAAGATTCATTTCAGCACGTGCTAAATTATAATCCCAACTGATTGGATGTGACCCGGATGGATGGTACGAAATTTGAGCATTCTATACGGGTGGAACGAAGAAAGCCAATCAATAAATGCATCGTTACTCGTCGACTGCTAGACGTTTTTCACGGCAAACAGTTTTCAAAGAAATCATCAATCAGGTTCACTTGACTTGAATTCAAACCTGTATGGAATTGGATTATACATCTTCCTCAGAACTGGAGTTTTTACATTTATGATTGAAAGCTTGTATGCACCGATGTGGGGTTGTAACAGCTCAAAAGATTGCTATAAAAAAACTGAGCAATTCCTGAAATTAACAGCAGAAAAGGTGATTGAATTAGTATCGACTTGCTCCGATTCAAATGAAACTTCGTACATGTGTGGTGTATGACAAAACATTAAACAAAAGTTTGCACGGATAAATAAACGAAATGGACTACTTTTTAGAAAGGGTGGATGCATTTTTTTGTATGTACACGGAAAGAAATTATGAATTTTACAGGTGACATAATTCTACAAACGATACAATTCATAACTACTTAACTTCTCAAATGACGCAATATTCCATTCGTACAGAGATTTACTGGTTCCGCAAGAGTAATTTGCACTCCGCTAGCAAGTGAGACTGTATGAATTTATATGCACGATTTACCAGCCAAACAGATATGTGCTTCTGTGGCTCAGTCGACTGACTGGTGTGTTTTGTGATCTAATGTTTTTCGGTTCAAGTCGCGTTGTTGCTGTCGATATTTTGATTTTTTTTATTCCATTCGTTTTAAAGCCATGTAATTTTCAAATCACACAATTCTTCATGTTCTTCAGTATAAATTTGTGAAAAATATGACGCACCATTTATAAGCATCTGATAAGATTTAAAATCACAAGAATTTTTCGAACTGTGTACTTCCTTCAATTCGATTTTTTTTCTTCAAAAATACGTTTATTTCATAGGCAATATACATAAGTTTTTCTTCGCCGTGGGATCCACAATACATAGTACTTTAAACCTAATAAATTTCGAATATCATATTAGTATGTTGGTATTCATTAGTTAATCTAAACACTGTTTTTATCAATTCGTTGTAGCTGGCAAATCTATACTTGTAAAAAAATGATATCCCAGACGTCTAAGAAGTCGTAGGAAATCGCTTGGACATTTTTCAATCATATTTCAGTTCAATTCAAATTTATTTAAAACCGTATGTCGAATTTTTCGGTGACATTTTTATTTAAAACTTGTTATCAAATCAAACTTATTTTTTTTGTTTATAAGACATTTTTATTCAGGCCTATTTTCGTACAAGCTTTACGTGGCCGATTGAGCCGATTTTTCAAATCATTTTTTTTTTTGAGTTGGATCTCGTTGTCACCCTTTTTCTACGGGGAGAGGAGTTTCCATTTCCCTCCTACGAGGATTGAGAAGCACTTCGTTCGTGGTTCGTCTCGTCATCCATTGTCGTATCGATGGTATTGTTTTCGATTTCCGTCTTCTTTTCGTTGCTAGTTGCTGTAGATGCGCCTTGTTGTACATTGTTTGCAGTTGCTGGTTTGTTGGATGTAAGCTGTTAACTGCAGCTGGTGTACTTCGTTCTATAGGGGTTACGTTGAATGGTTTCGTTGAAGGGGATACTTCCCTGTTGTTAGTGACTGTCACAGGTGTACTGGGGTTGCTTGGGGTTGATGTAAAGGAAGCACCGTTGTCCTTTGGTATAGTTGTCTCCTTGGCCGGTTTATCACATGGCTTACCGTAGTGAACAGCTTTTTGGCAATATTGACATGTGGCCATCTGATTGTCATAGGTAACAAGTGATTTGCACGGTATTCTTGTATCCTGACCGAATGTCACATAAGAAGGTATGGGCCTCTTCAAGCGCATGCGTAACAAACGTACGCCATTCAGAATACCGGGGGAAAAATTCCTCCACTATTCCTTTTCGATAGAGAGAATCTCTCCGTATTGGGACATAGTTTTGCGAATATAAGAATCGGTGACGCTTGAGTGAAGATCATGCACACGCACTTCTATAGAACTATCTTCCATATATGGAATGTTGTACTTAATGTTCTCGTGCTCCTCATAGTGTACATTATTATTGTCTTTAGCGAATTGAATTGCACCAACTCTTTATAGAACTGGATATAAACAACATTATTGGTCTTATTGCATTGAAGTTAATGCACACGTTCAACGCAAGATTCATTTGCACCTTAAGCAAAACTTCAAGTTCTCGTATCGAAGGTCGAATTTTGCACTGTCTGAAGTCAACAATAATTGAATTCTTTCGTGTCGGCGGTAACTTTTGTCGTGAATACGACTTACTTTACTATGGGGTGCCTTTTCAAAATTTACCCTCTGAAAGAGTGATAAGTTTTTGATCGTGAATATCTCTTGTTGTATCTAACGAATCAACATAATTTTTGCTACATGCCATCGGAAATATGATCACAATTTTATGATAAAATATTCAGTTGTGTGACATAATCTCATATAATTCAAAATTAAACTTTTCTGAAATGTTTGGTATAAACGAGTATCAAAGAGGAAAATTCATCTGTGAAAGGATTTATATAATCTAACTACCAATAGATTCGAAATTTTTCAACTTAAGCGTGTATAAAAAAAGCATTGAAATATTTCAATAGTACACTATTGAAAAACCTGCCTCATTTGACCCAAGTCAACACCAGCCAATCAGAACGCGTTCTGAGGAAGAGAACAAAATATCTGCTGCTGTACAACAAATCGTTCGAGAAAATGTTCCGAACAGTGTTTAATATCGTAGTGAGTTCCACAATTTGGTCCTTCTGAAAGGCAGGAATGAATCCCGTGCAGCATCCGGATAGTTTCTTTCAATGAAATGCAAATCCGAAATGAAACATCGAAATTAAAATTCTATATGCTGCTATTTTTATAGCCGTTAGGACCGCCCATTAGTGAAAAAGCTACAAACGAAATCAGGTAGAAACAAGCCTCTCAACAAAAATTGGATCAGTTTGTATTCTATCCCCACTCAGCGATGTCAAATCTACGGAAATCTCCGTAGATCTACGAATTCGACCATTTTCTGCGGATCTACGGATCCGTAGACAAAATCTACGGAAATTGGATTTTTTCTACGGAAATCTACGGAAATTTGAATTTATCAACGAACAACTACGGAAACTAGTTTTGTCTGACGAGCCACGAGAGCTTCCGAGAAAAATGCCAATCTACAGAAATGACACTACTACTATCTGGCATCGCTGTTGCCACTGCGAGCAGAAGTATTTTGTGTCGTTTGCAAAGCTAGTTTCGCATTCGACAAGAGCGATTACGTCACAGCTGCCTGTCATTTGCATTGGCGTAAAAGCAACGGTGGAGAGCATCACACAAAATCAGCCGTTCTAATGGCTCTAAAAGTTTTCTAAAGAACTATTAGGATTTCTTGCTCGCAAATCGATGGGAAATATCCTCAGTTTAGTACAAATCTAGAACTGTTTGATTTGATTTTTGCACTTTTCTCTGTGTGAAATTCACAGTAATCTAGATCAAGTGAAGACTTCTTTGTTTTTGCGAAAACTGCGGAGAATTGCATAATTCATACAATTGATCAACTAATTGATATTCGGAAGTGTTAAGGAACATGTCAGTTGTTTTCGTATTCACGACATCCAGTTATGTGTCTGACATTACCCGACATTGACCTTTTGTTCGTTTGGTTCACTCATTTCGAAGTCGTTCTATTGTTCACTACACAATACTGTACTTGGATTCTTCCGTCTTGAACGTAAGCGGTTTTGTTATATCGACTGACTTGGATGAGATGTGAAAGCGAACTGATCTGATAAGATGTAAAATCACAACAACTTTTCGAACTGTGTACTTCCTTCAATTCGGTTTTTGTCGTGAATACGACTTACTTTACTATAGGGTGCCTTTTCAAAATTAGCCATATGGAAGAATGGGCAGAACTTAATCGTGAATATCTCGACTTGTATTAATGGTAGCAACATAATTCTTTCACCATTTCATCAAAAATATGATCAGGAATTTAGGAAAATATTTTGAACAGTGTGAGATAACCACTAATAACTCAAAAATTAGGTTTTCTCAAAATTTGAAAACAATGCGGAAAACTCTTTACTTTCGCTTGGGTTTTTTGCGCAAGGACGATGATTTTGAGGTAGTCAGGTACATATCTTCAACTGAATGCGTATAAAAGGGGAACCGTGGTGAAAATCGATCATCAATTCGTCATCTTACACTCGATGTGGATAGATGAATAACCTACTACGACTAATTTCGATTTTGTTTTCTCTTTTATTCGCAGCTTTCTACCTACCCACGCTATGGGTAAAACGCGTCATAGATCCGAGAAGGATCCAAAGGATGTTAAGCGTCTGAAGCCAAGTGATGTACAGGTAAACTACCGTTTGCTGAGTAAAAACCAATACGCTGATCTGCCAGTTGATGTCGAAGAGGAACTGCAGAAGAAGGAAAAAATGCCGCCTTTCTTCCTGAAGGGCTTCTCACCAACTCTACGCTCGAATTTCAATACGCTGATCAGCAAAGGACTACAGGCAACAATCCGTTTATGTACTGAAGGCTACAAAATAACTGTTCCGGCTTCGAACCACTACAAAGGAGTGGAATGTTATCTGAAGCAGACAAAAGCGGAATACTTACACACGATATTGCCGCCAACAAACCTATGAAAGTTGTACTTCGAGGACTACCCGATATGATGGAAGCCGAACTAAATCAGACACTGTCGAAGGCTGGACTAAAGCCTGTGATGGTGTTTAAAATGAAACGACATAATACGGACAAAAAGTTTAGAGGTCAACTGTAACTGGTTCATCTGAAGAAGGGCTCCATCACCATGAGTCAACTGAAAATCATAAAATCATTATTTCATATAATCATCGAATGGCAAAAGTAAAAAACCGGTACATCGGGATGTCACACAGTGCACGAACTGTTTGAACTACGGCCATAGAGCGAGTAATTGTCACATAAAAAGTCGGTGCGAGAAATGTGCCGAACCACACAATACCATCGATTGCCTACTAGATGACATCGCTGTAAAATGTGTGAACTGTGATGGCGACCATCCATCTACTAGCAAATCGTGTCCCAAACGTGCTGAGTTCACAAAAATTCGACAACAGGCGTCCCGTAAACAATCAACGCGCAAGAATGTTCCACAGAAGGATGAAATTAATTTCCCACGGCTCCCACCGAAGAAGAATATTCCGAATTTGCCGTCACTTCCTCGCAGCAATCCAAAGACTTCAGCCGCTGGATCACAAAAAGAATCTTCTTCGAAAATCCCTCCTGGATCAACCACAAGCAAAGGATGACTCTGGTGACTTATTCTCTGCTGAACAACTGATTGTCATTTTTGAAACAATGACAACAAAACTACGAAACTGCAGAACGCGGTTAGATCAAATCAACGCCTTAGGCAAATTCATCATCGAATATGCAATATTATGAGTTGGTTGTAGTAAATTGGAATGCTTGCTCATTCAGGAGCAAGACTGCTGAGTTATCCGACTTTCTTCAAGAGAAGAATGCCGATATTGCTATTTTAACTGAAACTCATCTTAAACCTGAAATTTCAATTTTTATTTCTAATTACAGGATTCACAGGCTCGACAGGACAACTACCGGAGGAGGTGGAGTTGCCATTGCCATTAAACGATCCATTCAGCATAGGCTTATGTCAGCCTTTAAATTGCAACTAATAGAAGCCATCGGAATTGAGATTACAACGACGATGGGACCTATCATCATCATTGCAGCGTACTGCCCCAAACAAACCAATCTTCGAGATGGTACGTGTGCATCATTGAAGCGAGATCTGGCTATGCTCACTCGACGACAGAACAAATTCATCATTGCTGGGGACCTAAACGCACGACATGAGTTGTGGGGAAACAAAAGACAGAATCGAAACGGATTCGTACTTGCCGAAGATTACGAAGCTGGACAGTACAACATCCTCGCTCCTGATCAACCAACGCGACTTTCCAGATCAGGAGTTTATTCCATTTTGGATATATTTATCAGCAACATCGCTATAGACAGCTCTCCGATTGTCTTCAACGAGCTCTCTTCTGACCACTTTCCAGTAATATTGACGTTGGGATCTTCACCAGAAACAGTGCCTATTCAACCTCGGAGGAACTATTATCGCACCGACTGGGTCCAATTTCAACAAATCACCGACCAACTTATTAATATCGATTTGCCACTTGACTCCCCGATGGAAATCGATGCGGCCCTATCTTCCTTCCAGCATTCAATCACAGTCGCTCGTGATAGGACGGTTCCAGTACAGCATATGCCGAGTTCCTCTCTTCAAATTGACAGTGTCACAAAGAAACTCATCCGACTTCGAAATATCTACCGGAGGCAGTATTAACGAACTGGCATCCTAGATAAGAAGACTTCTTATAACAACTTAACTAGGATATTCCAGGAAAGGATATCTGAGCTTCGCAACAGGAACTTCCAGCAAAAGCTTCGGGAAATTCTCCCACATTCAAAGCCCTTCTGGTCCTTAACGAAGGTGCTTAAAAAAACCGAATCCTATTCCTCCTCTGATGTCACCCCAGGACACAACTGAAGGAATACCTTTAATCACACCAGTAGAGAAGCCAAATGCGCTAGGCCAGCAGTTTGTGTGTTCTCACAATTTAGGACTCAACATTGTTAGTCCACATGAAAGAGCCGTTGCAGATAGCGTAGCTGAGGTTGACCAATCAGACAGCTTGATTCCTGAGGAAAGTAGACTCACTGCGAATGAGCTGATGGCTATTGTGAAAAAATCCAAAAATATGAAGGCCCCCGGTTTCGACACATTCAACACATTCAACATTGAGCTGAAACATTTGAGTTTTCGCTCATTTGTCATTTCGCTTTGAGTTTTCGCTCATTTTTCGCTCATTTGTCGCTCAATTTTAAAACAGGTGCTGGGAGCTTGGTTACTTCCCTTCAATGTGGAAGTTAACTAAAGTTATCCCAGTTTTGAAACCGGAGAAAGATCCTTCCTTTTCCAAGAGCTATCGGCTCATCAGCTTACTCTTTGCCCTATCCAAGCTGTTTGAAAAGTCAATACAAAGGCGAATTCTTGCTTTCGCAGATGAACAGGATATATTTCTGGAAGAACAGTTTGGGTTCCGGAAAGGAAGATCCACCATCCACCAACTCACAAGGGTTAACAACGTCATCCAGCAAAACAAATCAGTGTCCAAAACGACTGCCATGGCAATATTGGATATTGAAAAGGCATTCGATAATGTGTGGCACGATGGTCTGGTGTTCAAACTGCATCGATATAATTTTCCCATGTATCTTATTAAAATTATCAAAAATTATCTTGCAGATAGAGCATTCCAGGTTTCTCTGAATAATACACTTTCAGAAAGATTTACTATTCCTGCTGGTGTACCCCAAGGAAGTATCCTAGGTCCCATCCTATACAACATTTTTACATCAGACATCCCACCTCTTCCGGGTGGTGGTGTTCTGTCACAATTTGCTGATGATACTGCCATTCTTTACAAAGGTCGTGTCATTAATGCTCTGAAGAATAAACTACAGACAGGTCTGGACGCTCTAACTGAATATTTTACAAGCTGGAAAATTGTGATCAATGCAGCAAAAACTCAGGTCATCTTGTTTCCACATTCAAGATCTCCAAAACTTGTTCCATCAGACGAATGCCTAATACGATTCGGTGATGAGGTCATCCAATGGTCCGACGAAGTTATCTATCTAGGACTCACCTTTGACAGACATCTGATATTCAGGTCACATGTTGACAAAATCGTTCAAAAATGCAGCATACTCATTAGGTATCTGTATCCGCTGATTTGTAGAACATCTAAACTGTGGCTGAAGAATCAGATGGTTGTCTATAAACGAATCATCTACCCCGCAATTGAATACGCAGTCCCTGTTTGGCGGGGCTGTGCACGAATACACAAACTTAGGTTTCCGCGCATTAGAGAGTAAGATGTTAAAGATGATTCTAAATCTACCCTCTTGGACAAAGGACTAGTGAAGTACATGAGATGGCCTCCCTGGATATACTAGAACAAAAATTCGAACATTACTGCACGAAATTTTAAGAGAGGTGCTCAATCTCTGAAATACAAATAATTCAAAATTTGTACGTATTAGGTTAGGGATAGTTATAAGGAGGTAGATATTTCATTAATAATTAAAATAAATATTATGATTAAACATTAGTATGTAAAACAAGAGTAACTAAAACACCTATTATTAATAACGAATTGTATGAACAACAAAGATGAAAGGTTCATTCAGTAAAAACCATTCAAGCGAAGAGGTTGTGTTTCGATTGTACTGGCTCGTGAGTTAACGGCTGATACCGAGACAATTCTAAGCTTCAGGTAGTTAAACTGCCCATAGCAAACGTAATATTCGGGGCGTTTCCCGACTGGAAAGCTAGCAACGAAGGCCATCCCGTTCATACGCACAGAGGTGTAGAAACACAGAGGTGCGAGAGCATAGAAGTGACGAGTCACAGAGGTGCCATCGCATAAAGGTGCGAAGACGAAGGGGTGCAAAGGCACAAAGGTGCTAAAGCAACCCAGTGCTGATCTACCAGGTACCAGAATTTGTACGCTGCGTAGGATCAAAAGAGACGGCATATATCGCGAGGTGCTACACTGCAAGCATCGCATTTGATCGCCACCAAGAGCAAAAGCACTGTACCTGGGGTCAGGTACAGGCAGCACAGCAAGTGCAGTGGTGTTCACAACGACGGCAGAGCAACTGAGATAGCAGTAAACGACAGAAGACTGCCAATTGGAAACAGCAGAAGACTGCCAATTGGAAATCGTTGGAAGAGCTTCACGTCGTTCTTCACGATAAAGGAACAGAGACATCAGCTACAAGGTAGATTTAATTTAATTTATTTTTTATTTCTTATATCTGAAATTTTACTAAACATAAGTTTTTATTTTGGTATTATTAATTTACAAAAAAATTTAATGTAATGGATGATCTTATGGAAGATCATCCGAATCCGATTCCGGATACTAGTAAGAGTTTAAATACTCCGAGGGCTAAACATTATCCACAGGGTACCACTGGGCCATGGATAGTCTATCTTCGAAAAAAAGAAAAGATTTTAAATTTGATGCAAATTACCAAGGATTTGACATCACATTTCTCTGAAGTTAAAGAAATATGTAAAGTTAATAGAGATAAAATTCGAGTTGTTGTCAATGACTTGAAACAGGCGAACGAAATTGTAACCTGTAAATTATTTTCTGTTGAATATCGAGTTTACATTCCATCGAAGGAGGTGGAAATTGACGGTGTCGTGACTGAAGCAAGTCTGACGGCCGATGATTTACTTAAAAATGGAGTTGGTCGTTTTAAAAACTCCATGCTTGAGGGAGTTAAGATACTCGAGTGCAAGCAATTGTACTCAGCATCTATTGTCGATGGAAAAAAGTCGTATCGTCCCTCAGATTCGTTTCGTGTAACATTTGCCGGATCTGCGTTGCCTAGCCATGTCTATATCGATAAAATTCGTCTTCCTGTTCGGCTTTTCGTACCGCATGTTATGAATTGCACGAACTGTAAAAAATTCGGGCATACAGCTACTTACTGTAGTAATAAGTCCAAATGTATCAAATGTCAAGGGCCTCATAAGGATAATCTTTGCGATAAAAATGTTGAAAAATGTGTTTATTGTGGGGAGAGACCTCATGATGATCTTTCAGTATGCGCTGCATTTAAGTTGCGTAAAGACAAAATGAAGCTTTCTTTAAAAGCACGGTCTAAGCGCACATATGCAGAAATGCTTAAAACGGTCATACATGTCTCCCCCTTGGAAACCGAAAACGGTTTTTCAAATCTTATGGAGCCAGAGGAATCTGACTCCGACGGAAATAGTGAAGATACCTCGTTTGTCACTCCTCAAGGGTCTGTTAAGAGGAGATTAACAAACCACAAAATACCTAAAAAGACACCTAAAATTACATCTTCAAAAAAAGATCCCCGTGTTAAAGCTAAAAAGCCAAATTTAAAACCAAAAACTGTGCCTCCTGGTTTGTCAAATTCACAAACCAATCCAGAAACTAGCTCAAGGAAAGACAATAATCCAGTGGGCTCCGTTTCACATTCACCAACAGGATTACTTAAGTTTTCGGAAATTGTAGAATGGATTTTCGCAGCATTCAATATTTCTGAACCTCTAAAGACTATCATAACGGCATTCCTTCCAATAGCTAGAACTTTTTTGAAACAGTTATCAGCTCAATGGCCAGTTCTTTCAGGTTTTGTATCATTTGATGGATAATTTATCATCCGCCGCAAATGATTCAATCACTGTCCTGCAGTGGAATTGTCGAAGCATCATGCCAAAACTTGATTCATTTAAAGTTTTGTTGCATAGTCAAAAATGTGATGTATTTACTTTGTGCGAAACATGGCTTACATCAAACATAGGCTTAAGTTTTAATGACTTTAACATTATACGTCTCGATAGAGACTCTCCGTATGGTGGAGTGCTTTTAGGAATTAAGAAATGTTATTCCTTTTATAGATTAAATATTCCTTCGACTTCTAGTATAGAAGTTGTTGCTTGTCAAATAAACATTAAAGGAAAGGACATTTGCATTGCTTCAGTATATATTCCTCCAAGAGCTCAAGTTGGACAACGACAGCTTAATGAAATTGTCGAAGCCCTTCCTGCTCCACGTTTGATTTTAGGAGATTTCAATTCGCACGGAATGATGTGGGGTTCCGTTTACAATGATAGCAGATCATCCTTAATATATAATATTTGCGACAATTTTAGCATGACGGTACTAAATATGGGTAGCATGACACGGATCCCAAGACCTCCTGCACGTCCAAGTGCATTAGATTTATCTCTTTGCTCGACTTCAATTCGACTAGATTGCACCTGGAAAGTATTTCCTGATTTACACGGTAGCGATCATTTACCAATCATCATCTCAATTAGCAGTAACAAAGGCATTGCTAATTCAGTTAATATTCCATATGATTTGACAAAAAATATTGACTGGATTAAATACCAAAGTAATATTTCAAGTGCCTTAACTTCAATGGAAGAGCTCCCCCCACTTGAAGAATATGACTTCCTCGTTTGTTCGATTCTGGAGGCCGCAGAACAAGCCCAAACCAAACGATTTCTTGGTCCATCGTCTAACAGAAGGCCTCCAAACCCTTGGTGGGACAAAGAGTGCTCAGATGCTAAGCACGCGAAACAAAATGCCTTCAAGATGTTTTTAAAACGAGGAGGAGGAACTCCTCAGAATTTTGAAAAATTCTTGACTTTAGAAACCAAGTACAAGAGCATACTTCGGGCCAAGAAATGTAGCTATTGGAGACATTTTGTCGAAGGTTTGTCAAGAGAAACCTCAATGAGCACTCTTTGGAATACGGCCAGACGAATGAGGAATCGTAACGTAGGAAATGAGAGTGAGGAATACTCGAACCGATGGATATTTGATTTTGCGAGGAAAGTTTGTCCAGATTCTGTTCCTTCGCATAGCATTATTAGGGAATCTTTTTCAAATAATGGTTCCATTGATAGCCCCTTTTCTATGATGGAATTTTCCATAGCACTCATGTCTTGTAACAATAACGCTCCTGGGTTGGACAGAATTAAATTCAACTTGGTGAAGAATCTGCCCGACCTCGCAAAAAGACGTTTGTTGGAATTGTTCAACAAGCTTCTTGAGCAAAATATTGTTCCACCTGACTGGAGGCAAGTGAAAGTTATCGCCATTCAAAAGCCGGGGAAACCAGCTTCCAATCACAACTCATATAGACCCATCGCGATGTTGTCCTGCATCAGAAAATTGTTCGAAAAAATTATTCTACGACGTCTCGACACTTGGGTCGAGACGAACGGTTTGTTGTCAGATACTCAGTTTGGCTTCCGTAGAAATAAAGGGACGAATGATTGCCTTGCATTACTTTCGTCTGACATCCAAATTGCCTTCGCTCAAAAGCAACAAATGGCATCTGTATTTTTAGACATTAAAGGAGCATTTGATTCAGTTTCCATTGATGTTCTTTCAGACAAGCTTCACCAACATGGACTCCCAGCGGTTATAAATAATTATTTGCACAACCTTTTGTCAGAGAAACGCATGCATTTTTCACATGGCGATTTGGTAACATTCAGAACTAGCTACATGGGTCTACCGCAAGGCTCTTGCCTCAGTCCGCTCCTCTATAATTTTTACGTAAATGACATTGACAGCTGTCTAGTATCCCCATGTACACTAAGACAATTGGCAGATGATGGCGTAGTTTCAGTTACTGGACCCAAAGCTATTGATCTGCATAAACCATTGCAAGATACCTTAGATAACTTGTCCGATTGGGCTGTTCATCTTGGTATCGAATTCTCTGCGGAGAAAACAGAGTTAGTCGTCTTTTCAAGAAAGCATGATCCCGCGCAGCTTCAGCTCCATATGATGGGAAGAATGATCCAACAGGTTTTGACTTTCAAATACCTCGGGGTGTGGTTTGATTCCAAATGCACGTGGGGAGGACACATTAGGTTTCTGATAACAAAATGCCAACAAAGAGTAAATTTTCTTCGAACAATAACCGGATCTTGGTGGGGTGCTCATCCGGAAGATCTAATAAAATTGTATCAGACAACGATACTTTCAGTGATGGAATATGGATGCGTTTGCTTTCGTTCCGCTGCAAACTCTCATATTATCAAATTAGAGCGAATTCAATATCGTTGTTTGCGAATTGCTTTAGGCTGCATGCATTCGACACATACAATGAGTCTTGAAGTTCTGGCGGGAGTTCTTCCATTGAAGGATCGTTTTTGGGAGCTTTCGTCGCGACTGCTAATAAGATGCGAGGTACTGAATCCCCTAGTTATTAATAACTTCGAAAGGCTAGTTGAGCTTCAATCTCAAACAAGATTCATGACTGTATATTTTAACCATATGTCACAGGAAATCAACCCTTCAAGATATATTCCTATCCGTGTCAGCCTCCTAAATGTCCCTGACTCAACTTTATTTTTCGACACATCCATGCAGCGCGAAGTGCGTGGAATTCCGGAACACCTACGCTCGTTGGAAATCCCAAAAATATTTACAAGTAAGTTCAGGCATATCGACTCTGAGAAAATGTTTTACACGGACGGATCGCGAATTGAAGAAGCGACAGGGTTTGGTATGTTCAACAATAATGTTTCGGTCTCCTTTAGGCTTCAAGAACCTGCATCTGTTTATATAGCAGAGTTAGCAGCAGTTCATTATAGTTTGAGTATAATCGTCACATTATCTCCAAACCATTATTTTCTTTTCACAGATAGTCTGAGTGCAATTGAAGCCATTCGCTCAAAGGCTGCTGGCAAAAATGAACCTTTTTTTTTTGGGCAAAATAAAACAGTGCCTGAACGTCATATTGAATAATAATTATCAAATCACAATAGTTTGGGTTCCGGCTCATTGCTCCATTCCAGGCAATGAAAGAGCCGATATTTTAGCCAAACGTGGTGCTATTGAGGGTGAAATTTATGAGAGACCAATTGCTTTCAATGAATTCTATAGCGCGTCTCGCCAAAGAACACTTGCCAGCTGGCAAGCTTCTTGGGATAAAGATGATCTGGGTCGGTGGATGCACTCAATTATTCCTAAAATATCGACAAAGGCATGGTTCAGGGGACTGGATGTGAGTAGAGATTTCATTCGTGTGATGTCCAGACTCATGTCCAATCACTACACGTTAGATGCACATCTCCTTCGAATTGGACTTTCCGAGACTAATCATTGTGCTTGTGGCGAAGGTTACCGCGATATTGACCATGTTGTTTGGACATGCGTGGAGTATCGTGATGTCAGATCTCAACTAATAAATTCCTTGCGTACCCAAGGTAGACTATCCAATGTCCCAGTTCGCGACATTCTTGCTTGTCGTGACGTTCCTTACATGAAACTTCTTTATTATTTCATTAAGTCCATTGGAGTTCCAATTTAAATTTTATTTTATGTTAGATTGTTTTCTCTTCCATGAGCTCAACCAATAGCCAGCTATCTTATATTAAATAAAAGTGATGAACTGATACAAACAAACCTGAAATAGTTATAAGATCATGTACAAAATAAATGTATTTCATTTAATGTAATTTATAATAGCAACTCGCTTGATAAAAACAGTGTTTAGATTAACTAATGAATACCAACATACTAATAGGATATTCGAAATGTATTAGGTTTAAAGTACTATGTATTGTAGATGCCACGGCGAAGAAAAACTTATGTATATTGCCTATGAAATAAACGTATTTATGAAAAAAAAAAAGATGAAAGGCCAAAGGGTCATACACTTGTACTGTAAAATGTTGATGTAATACACAAAAATAAGATTAATAAACAGATATATATATATGCAAAAAAAGGAATGATTTGGTGGGTCATTCCCCCCGAACGAAAAATTACCTACCTGGGTTTAACATGGCCCTGTGTTATTGTTGCTTCAACCCAAAATCTTTTGATCTTTATTTTAATTTTTCAAACACACACACCGTGACATGCATTCATACATTGAGGTCTTTTTTACGTGATTTTTATGCGGTTGGAATTTGGAAGCTACGTGGTTTTGTTTTACGCAGATTTCCGAAGTTACGCGTTTTTTGTGCGGTACGTATGTGTTCCCAGCGTAAAAAAATACCTCAGTGTATATGATTTGAGATAAAACGGTTTATCGCTTCGAACAGCGTGCTCGACAATAATATTTCAAACACTGCACGCTTAAGCTCGGATCTGCTTTGCTATTTTAATCCTTGTAACAAAAAACGTCATTCGAAATAATATTTCAGATTAAGCGAAGTGAAACAAAACCGGATCATGCCGCTTCATTTATCCGCTTCGAAGTTTGCACGGATTTGGTCGAGTTTATCAATTCTTCAATTAACATGCAAGTGCTTGACATATTAAATCGGATTGGACGTAAAAGTGACGAAAGCCAGTTACCATTAGCATCGTGGCACAGTAGCCAAGCAATGGTTCTGTATTATAATAATCGATTGAGAAATATGTTGGAATAGAAGGTCAAACACCACTAAAGCATTACAATTTCAAGACTGCTTTTACCGATTAAACTCCTGATTTCACGTATGTTCCCCGTCTGTTAGTTCTGTTGCTGAGTATTATTAGCAAAATTTAAAAAAACTGCTTATCAATTAAGTTCAAAATTTGCTATTCTAGAAGCAAACCGTAAACCCGAAATATCACTGAGCCAATTTCAGGAAAAAGATTTATTTATGACAACAACTTCCATTACTCAATCCCAACATCAGACTGTCCCTGTCAAGCTTTTTCTCGTTGCATTTAGTTTGATCAAATGAGGCTCACTAATCAAATTATGTCATTGACTAGGTAACGTTACAGGGATTTATATAAATATGCGTCTCGAAAAAAAAGTGAAAGGAATGAAATTCTGGTTAGTAGTTCTAAATCAATGCTACTGTTTTGCGTTCATCATAGTTACATCATCGAAGAAACATGAAAAAGAATCGTCTCTCATAAAACAAAATTGGCTTCAATCCATGTTTTTTTTGCATTTCATTTTAAATATATGAAGTGGCACTTAGTCATATCTTAAAAGTTACATATTCATTCATCCAATTGTTCTGGTAAATGAGTTCTATAAGATTCGTTTTGCTTAACAGCCCGAAGGATTTAATTGGTCTGTCATCACGTCCGGCTTCAAAGAGACTTCCATCCAGACTGTAAATAAAACAAAGCGATTTAAAAAAAATCAACTTTTCATAACCATCTACAAACACTCGGGCAATTTTTTTGTCTCATCCTGGCACCTAGCACTGGATTTATTTTTCTCATGTACGGTAAGCCCACCGAAACTCAAACTACAGTAGAAGAACAGACATTGTACGTGACGTCAGCAACGTGTAAACAATGCATACTTACTGGGGGAAGGAAATTGAATTTTTATCGAGACTTCCTATCTTGTCGGTCTGGTAGCCTGGGCTGTGAAGTTGCTACCCCTGATGAGGTCATACTAATAGTTGAAAATGTTGTACAGAAAGTTAGATACAATTTTTCCATGTTAGTTTGAAGATACTGCAAGAGAAACAACAACATTTGGATTGAAATTGGATTTCAGAACATCGACATTTGACTCATTGGCACGCGTTCAGCAAGAATCGAAAACAGTTTCCTAATTAGTCTTCGACAGTCGATAAGCATTCGTTACGTTGTTTTCTCCTACTTTCCTACGTTGTCAGAAGTGTTTAAAAATGTATAGAGAAAAATGAAGAATTGTATTAGTTTATGAATAACTCTCGAAGTCGTAATTGGATTACTCAGAAAGTTGAGTCATCGAGAAACGTAATAAGTAAGTATTATTAAATTCAACAAACGCAAGTTAATTCCTACCTTGAAAGAAGAAAACTTAATTTCTTATGAAAAATATCGCGACTGGTCTCCATTCGGTTCCTTTCTTCTGATATTTAAAATTACCTGACGCAAAAAGCGGATTGCTTTTCACCACCCCCCACACAGCAGCGAGCAATGAATTTTCCCTCTGTGTGTATGCAATTTTTTATTTACCCTACTTCAGCAGCAGGTACCGGTCCCGCACAACCATAAACTTGTTGATGTATGATTTGTGTCCCGCGCACTCTGGTGCATGAGAATAATAAAAAAAGAGGAGAAAAAGTTTTATGCTAGGTCATAAAAGCGAAAGGAAACCATCTCGTGGCGTGTGAGTAACGCTTGGGGATTGAAACCCTCCCAGCGGGAATCGAAATGGGATATTACGAAGCAACCCTGACCATATGTTCGGTGCCTCACGACGACGGGTACTATCGATCGGGTTTCGGTGCTAACAAATCTGTATTTGGATAAATTTTGCTTGTTATAGCATCGTCATGCTTGACTTGCCCGAAGATCCCGAGCCTATCTGAAACCGGGTGGAATAAATAATACACTAGATTATCAGTTTGGGATAATCAATGAACTGATTCGTTGGAGAAAATATTATCTGGTACCACGCGTGCAAAGAATGATTAGGGTATGGGTTTCGCAACCAGCAGATAAATATAAGCAAAATGCAATGAAATCTTTCGATGGGTTGAATGAGTTAAGAAAATTGTTACATTCAACAGAACTTCAATAATTTGAGTAGAGCTTTGACGTTTCAAAGTAGTTCTAATTATGGTTGTGTATTCTAAATTCATACTTTTTATATGCCATCGGAGAAATGGTCAGCGATTTATGATTAAATTTTCTTTTCCTGTTACAAAGCCATAGAATGAAAAGTCCCGGGCCTCTCACATGAAAGACGTGAATAGCTTCGAACCGTGTATATTTTTGTTGAGAATAAGCCTTTAGATTGTTGAACCACGTTGCCACGATCAACTCTAGAAGAGCAACGATAACAACATGCCATGGAAACTAATTGTGTCGTAGCAATATGTTAGTTATTAGTAACAAATAAGTTGTCTGAATTTCGTTCAAACCAGACGTATTTTCTTTCTGATCCGATATTCCTGACTGAGTACTCGAACATAAATAGCCCAATACGGATTGGTTCACCATCCCCCGTATTCTCCAGACCTGGTCCCCAGCGACTATTCACCCTTATTCTGAATAACGACGTATTGATTTTTCAATCGTATTTTATTTGTATTCCCAATAATGCTAGCAAAATCTAAGGTAGCTAGGATTCAAACGAACCACATTCGATCGGAAAATCAATACGTCTTTATTCAGAATAAGGGTGATTATCTATTTCCAAACCTGAAAAAATTTCTCCAGGGAAAGAAATTTTCGTCGAATGCTGAGGTCATTGCAGAAACGGGAGTCTATTTTGAAGGCCTTGATATATCTTATTTCCTTAAAGGGCATCAAAATGTTGGAGAACCGATAGGTCAAGTGTATCAGTGGAGATTAAACTAAGCTTGAGCTTGAGCGGCCACCTCTGGTTGCAACTCCGTTACTGATCGGGATCAGCTGATATTGCACAGAGAAATTGTGGAAGATCAAACCTGGGAATGGCAAATCAACCTTCAATGTGCAACTTCTGATAACCCCAGAGTTCATTGATCAGTACCAGCGCCGGCCAGGTTCGGTTATAGGTCCGCTTAAGGATAGGAAGTCATGTTAGTCCAACACTTGTTGTTACTAGGGGCCGTATATACTACTGCGCACTCCACAAGTGTCACGATATTTGTTAGTAGAAAATTGTATTCATTAGAAAATAAATGATATCAAAACAGCCCAGATTGACATGATCATTTTAATTCGTTAATACGATAGTTAATAGTTGAGCAATTCCAGGAACGAGTAGACGAAAATGTGACAAAATCAGAATCGACCTTCTCCGATTTGGATGAAACTTTGCACATGGCTTCAGTATGGCAAACCATAAATTTTGAACTGATGGAGAGGTCAATCCGACTCACGACTGATTTTTAAATAGAGCGTATGTATTTTTGCATTTCACAAAAATTGCCTTTTTCAAATCGTTGTAACTCGGAAACCGTTAATTGTATAAAAATGGCGTTCAGGAAGAAGTTGTAGGGAATCAATTGGGCACTCAAAAAAAAATATTCACAGAAAAAAATCTTTTTGATGAGTCACATAATAGCTTTTTTAAATAATAATTCTTATCATCATACTTGAAATATTTTTCAACAGCACGAATCATTAATGAAACATTCTCATGGATTGTGCAAACACATATATTATGTGAACCAGAACTTCCAAGTAACTTGCAGTGTTTTGGACTTAATGCTGCAAATGTACTAAATCCAAAATTTTTGTTCTGGAAATTCCTCCTTATAACCCAAATAAATTTCATTCAATGATGAATAAAGCAATCGTTTTTGTTTGCGTTCACACTTACCATTCATTTTGACTGTGACGCAATCTCTGTTGAAATATTGAAGCACCTCGTTTTATATCGTTTCGTTCCTGCTGCGTCCCGTTTGTTTCTTGGCTGTTTTTTCGTCCGTTGATTCTCTTGTCTCCGACACAATGTATTTGTTCGTCTTGAATTGGGTGGCTATTTTCTCCTTTGACCACGAGGTTGGCAAGACTGACAACAAACGCACTTTTTCATTCAATCAGGCTTAGCAAACTGCTCTATCATTTTAGTAATCGCTTCATCCAACTCTGCTGCTTTCGTTTTGAGTAATTCTGGATCTTCTTCATCCGCCGGGAACCCGAATATTTGCTTTTTTATACCTCTTGAAATATCCAAATATTTTTCTCGAGGATAATTATATTGCTTTAGCTGTAACTTCTTCATTTTCCAAAAGGCACGGATGGGATATGCATCAATCTGCAGGTTTTAATAAGAGCTTTAAAATAAAACTTATAAAAAAAATTAAAACCCTGATTTTTGCCTTTCTCATATAGAAAGGTTATGCAATCACTGTGAAAACCGACTTTGTCATTGTCATATACCATTCGACTCAGGTCGTCGAGTACGCAAAATGTATGTGTGTGTATGAATGTGTGTGTATGTGTGTATGTAACGTTTTTTGCACTAACTTTTCTCGGAGATGGCTGAACCGATTTTCACAAACTTAGACTCAAATGAAAGGTCTTGTGGTCCCATACAAAATTCCTGAATATTATTTGGATCCGACTTCCGGTTCCGGAATTATGGGTTAAATGTGCAAAAAATTTTGAAAATAAGTGCACTAACTTTTCTCAGAGATGGCTGAACCGATTTTCACAAACTTAGATTCAAATGAAAGGTCTTGTGGTCCCATACAAAATTCCTGAATATTATTTGGATCCGACTTCCGGTTCCGGAATTATGGGTTAAATGTGCAAAAAATTTTGAAAATAAGTGCACTAACTTTTCTCAGAGATGGCTGAACCGATTTTCACAAACTTAGATTCAAATGAAAAGTCTTGAGGTCCCATAAAAAATTCCTGAATATTATTTGGATCCGACTTCCGGTTCGGGAGTTATGGGGTAAAATGTGCAAAATAAAGAAAATATGTGTTCTAACTTTTCTCATAGATGGCGCGACCGATTTTCACAAACTTAGGTTCAAATGAAAGGTCCTGTGGTCCCATACATAATTCCTGAATTTCATGCGAATCCAACTTCCGGTTCCTGAAATATAGGGTAAAGTGTGTTAAAAATTGAATACCGTCACTTAAAATGGGGAAAAACCTTAAAAAATGTCTAAATCGACCTCAAATCTTTTCCAATTGATAGTTTTTATCAGTAGATGGCCAAACAAATCGATTTTGGTTATTCTTTTAAGAATCGAAGAAAATTATTTTGAAGAATACCACAGTATTATATGTGATAGTATGATTGATATGAGAAAGGCATCATTACACCACTAGGTGGATTAAAACAGGTTTTTTATTCAACCTTTCGGATTATTTTGTAATTATTGAGAAAAAAAATCAAAAATTTTTTTCAGTGTATTTTTTTTAAGAGTGCTCAATCGATTCCCTACAACTTCCTGAACGCCATTTTTGTACAATTAACGTTTTCCGAGTTACAACGATTTGAAAAAGGCAATTTTTGTGGAATGCAAAAATACATACGCTCTTTTTAAAAATCAGTCGTGAGTCGGATTGACCTCTTCATCGGTTCAAAACTTATGGTTTATCATACTGAATCCATGTGCAAAGTTTCAAGAATCTGTAAATCACGTATTTCAAGTATCAACCTCTAAAATTTTTGGAATTCTTCTTAATTATTTTTCCACCATTTTGTTAGCTATCAAGTATCTAACGTAGTTGCTAATAAAATTCGTATTCAGGATCGATTTGTATCTTTCAAGTTTAAGGTGTTACTTCGAATGTAGTGAATTCCATACTAAATTCAATTCAACCGGCTTCAGGGAATATTTCAGCCCGAATGAATAGCGTATCCGTGTTCGATTTTCGGAATGAATCTGACTGTCGGTGATCATGCGTACTTCTTCCCTCGAGAAATGAACCTTTTGCTTTCAATTCCGACACGTGTCTTCAACCTACATTTCCCACAAGCGTCGGTCTCTCCCGAGACCGGAAGAAAGCTGTTGAATGTTTGTGCTAATTTCAATGATTAGGTTTCTCGTTGGTTTTACTTTTCACATCATCCTTCTCTACTTTTTGATTCTTATTCAAGAAAAAAAAAACGGAAAGGTTAATACGGGTGCCAGCATCAACCAGAACGGAATGACTTTAAACAATGCAGTCTGATTGATCCGTCGGAAATTTTAACGGACTGGATAGGGCTTTTGTTTGCTATAATGGATACTTTCGTTGGCTACGAAGTCTGCGTCACGATTAGTCATCAGTGCATACAGCATTTTGAAAGCTCTTACAGCATTGCTCTGAGAACTTTTATTTTGAACAAAAAGCCAATAGCATTCCTGAGTACTCGCCTTGGTCGGCATTCGGGGGTGAAACTGTTCTTTGTCCCAAAGCAAGATCGATTCCAGAATGGTATTGCAGCGGTGCTTCTAACTCTCTTATCCGACCCGAGCAATTACATAGTCACGCATGAAAGTTGAGGAATGCTCTGAATTTTTAATATGCTCCGAAACACGCTCCTTTGGAGAACGGATGAAAGCAACTCGCTTCGGATGTTGTTTTTGGCACACTGTTGGGTTCGATCTAGGGTTGAGATAGTCGTGTATAAGAAATGGATCGTAAGAGAAAGATCGTTTTAATATATCCCTTCAGTGGGAAGCGGAAAAAATGACGAACAGCTATTAAATTGAAATAATTTATCCCATCTGTAATATTTAGGGATGCACCATATTTTCTTTCTGATATGGAATACTTTTTTGCCTTTTCATTAGGTAACAATCTGGAATTGCCATTGTCATTGCGCATTTTGATTTGATTCATGCAAATTTTCTGTGGTCGTGAAATTCATGTAAACGAAGAATGTCGAATAGAAGCAACAGTATTGATTTTCTTCTTAAATTCCAGCCAATTGCTTTCTCTTACTATCTTGAAATAATTTGAATGGTGAGCACAACAACGTCTTCGCTGGAACTTGTAAGACATAAAACTTTTAACTATTGACAAATATAATACTCAATGTGGCACAAAAAAAAAAGTAATGGTTCGTATTTCATTTGAATCCAATATGCCATAACTTATTTTCGAGACAGATAGAATGTTTTCGAAGATTTTTTTTCTCGATCACAGGGAAAGTTGTTTTTTTCGTCGTCATTTGGAATTGAGCGGCGTCTATGCCAACAAATCGGGGGAGACGCCGTACAAAAACTACGGGAAAAATGCCGCCATTTATGAAACGCATGACGTAGGATGCGTGTAATATTCAAAACTTGAATGTTTTGTTTTTTTTTTATTTATAGCATGCAGAATTCCTACACAAAATTAAATGAAGCAAGTGCTAAATCTGCGTTCACCCGAAAATTTGGAAGCAGTCACGAAATGTATCGAAGAAGGGCAGTAGATGTTTTCAATTTTCCTTCTTCTCAATTTTCGATACTACACTCTGTGAACATGGTTATCGAATAACAAAAATTCATTTAGAGTCGTTTTTTTTTCTAATCAAGACTGAGACTTACCATTTTCTCTACCTACCACAAATAGATTCACAAGTATAGAAGAGCTATACAATCACTGCGAAAACCGACTTATAAACCAAGGCCCGGCGGACCGAATGTCATATACAATTCGATTCAACCCGACGAACTGATTAAATGTATGTGTGTGTGCGGATGTGTATGTGTGACAATTCAGATTCAAATGAAAGGTCTTATAGTCCCATACAACGTTCCTGAATTTCATTTCGATCTGACTTCCGGTTCCGGAATTACAGGGTGATATGCACGATATGATAATTCTACGTTTCAGATGTAGGGTGCTTAGTGTAACAATGTCAATTTAAAAAAAAAAACCCTTCTTAATCCGCTTAGTGGTGGATAATGCCTTTCTCTTTCTTCAAAACAGTATCATAAAAACATTTTTTATCTTTTTATTAAATTTTTTGTGACACAAATTTGGGCTCATTTTTGCCACCAATTGATTCAGATTGAATCGAGCAGTTCACAAAAGCATTCTTCAGTGTTTATATCACATAGTAGGCATCATTTTTCCAACCATGTGCTTGACATTTACGTTGCCTATTTGTATGAGAAGAGTGATGCTAATCTAAAAAACCCTTCTTAGTCCACTTAGTATTTAAAATAATAAAATTAAAGTCCCAGAAAGCCGATTTAAAAAAAAATTATTGAGATAACACTAAATTTCGACGTTTCATGCAATTTTAAAATTTTCGGCGCCAAAAAATTTTTCGATTTAGGAAATTTTATGTACTTTCCCCTATGGTGCTTTTTGAAGATCGAAAATTTTCAAATTTTAACCGCTGGGCAGCACCCCTTACCCATGTCCGATTTAGCTCAAATTTTTCTCATGAGGACTTTTTTCGAGGTGCTTAACCGTTGTGCACTCGAAAAAAAAACACCTTTAACCACCCGAATGGGTACCCGGGTACCCATTTTTTTAAATCGCTGTAAGTTGAGCATTTTTCAACCGATTGAAGTAATTTTAGCACTGTTGGATTCAGGAACTTAAGCTCTTTGGGATTGGTACCCATAAAGATGGACATGGTGCTCCTGGTTCCCAGGAACCCGGATATCCTAAATGAGTTCCGACATCGAGGCATTTATACACGGATTTCACGTATTTTTGTAATCTTATCTAAGAATTGCTATATGAAATCAAGTGCTATGCTGAGTTGTTATGTTTATATATTTCAGGGGGCATCCGTTATGTACGTAACATAAAATTTTGAATTTTTCTACCACTCCTTTCCCCCTTTGTCGAGCATTTCTCAATCTTTTCACCATGTATTGTCACGTATTTTTGAAACCTCTCCCCCCTAAACGCGTGACGTACTTTATGTATGTTCCCTTATATACTTCACTTTCTTATCTTCAGTTTGAAAATTATTATGTACTTCAGGCCTATTGCGAGGAGCACGCAATACCAAATTTTGTGTTATGTATGCAATGTAATTAAATGCAATCAAAATTAGTGAAAGCAGTAGTAAATTTCAGGTAATAAAAATATAAGGAGTGTAATGAAAATGTAACAAAAACAATAAATTTTGAAATTGAACATGTAATCAATTCGGTCTGCGTGCCCCTCGGCCTCAGGCGATGTAAATATGTATAAGTGAGATGTCCTGCAACAGTTGGCAGCGTTGTGTATTCTACATATGTTTCATTTTGGTACGGCCTTTCTCAAATAGCTGGTTTGGAAAAGTTTCAAATTAGTAAATGACATTTATGGTGGAAAACACAAGTGTCGGAACATTCTACGGAAATCCGGATTAACGGGAACCAGAAGAACCTACTACAGCAATATACACGGCCATCGAAAAGTGGATAAATTTCTGAATTTACCCGTACTGAAAAAATTCAAATCGGATGGAATTTGCCTTAGTTACAAGCATTTTTATTTGTGGGTACCCGGGTACCCATTCGGGTGTTTACGTAATAAAAAAAATTTGAGCCCCCCCATTCGACCCCCCTTACTGTAAAATGAAAAGTCAAAGCATGAGAAGTTATGGTCCAACTAGTTCTTGGAATTGACCGAATTGCAGAATCTTAGTTTAAACCTAACTCAGAAATTTCTTATTTTGAAATTCGAAAAGGTACCCGGGTACCCATTCGAGTGCATAAGGGTTAAACTTTTGAACAATAGCGCTTTACGAAATTAGAGGTGATCCCAAAAGATTGGTACCGACGACACGACCTGCCACTCGTCTATCAAAACTGTATCGCAAATTTAACTACCCCTCAGTAACTGGTAATGTCAAAATGAAATTGGTGGGAACAATTTTGAAACTGGCAACACAAGTTGATAGAATATTGATTTTAAATAACAATTACCATAACCTTGGTGACTGCTTAGTGAAGACTAATGTAAACAAAACAAATGGCAAAACGAGTATTTCATATCCAAAAACTGAAATGTATCTAGTGGAAGATCTCTTTTGTGCAGTAAGTTGCAAGTACTAACGATTAATGAAGATATATTGATGAAGTCTATTTATAAGAAAAGGACAAACAAAAAACAACTGATAAATCGTTCTCCCCCAGATAGTTTTATGTATGTATTTGTATGAAATAAACGTTTTCTTTCAATTCCCTTTTATTCATTGTTTCGATATACATTGTACAATGTTACAAGTTAACGTTCGTGAACCGAACCGTATACGAACGTTAACTGATGACTTCTCCGGATACTTCAGCGAATAGCTACCGATTGAGGTTGTGTTGCAGCAAGATATATTTTGCAGCAGTCATATTTTGAAAAAAAAACCAGCTGCATGATTTAAGATAAGTAACACTTTCAAACTCATGGAATGACCATCAGAATCGCTAAGCCACTTAGAACTTTTATGGGAGGAACTTGACCGAAATATGTTAAGCCTAGGTGAGTAATTTTACGCACTGATGACTACCTACTATTTACTATTTCAATACGACATAACAGTTTTTAAACGATTTCATTTATTATTCCTGGATAGAAAAAAATAATCTTATCATAATTTATATTTCTAATATTACTATTGTTTCCGCTCTAAATTTCAGGTGGGTAATTACCATCCTTCGAAATTTTCGGATTAGTAGTAGTACTATTCACCGTACCCACCTCTTTCATTCCCATGTTCATGTGGAACATTTATTGGTTTGTTCCAATAGATGTTTTTCTGGTTGGGGATCGGTTCTGGAAAAAGTTTTACTTGTGAATAAATTATGGCAAATGATCTCCTAGTATACAGCCCTTGTTGGCTATTCATGTCCAAATATAGGAGATTTTCTGGAGACGGCGAACTAGGAAGAATAGAAACTATTATCTCTAAAATAAGATTTAGGCACTCACCTTTATTAGTGCATGATGCCCGTTTGAACGTTCCACTTTCCTTATCTGCTGTTAGGAAATGGAACTGAGGGCACGAAACCTAGAACTGTTCCACAACTGCCTCGAATAGTTTGTTTATTTATTCTGGCTCCTTGGTTACTATAGTTCGTAGCAACTTAACCAGTGTTGCTTGAGAAGGTTATTTTTATAGTTTTCAAGGGGCTGCTATATTTTTGGTAATTGGCGGTAAATCACTCACAGACACTTTTTATTTCAATTTTGCTTCGGAGTGTCTGGTCGTGTCGTCGTTGGTACCCTTATATGCATTAGAGCGATAAAAACAACGTGTTTTGTCGGTTACGGTACTTATACCATTATATCTCCGGAACCAAAAGTCACAGTCATTTGATCATCAAACTTGATCAATGTCCAAACAATAGCTTTCAAACATGCCTAGGCTTGTTGAAATCGGTTCAGCCATCTCCGAGAAACTTGCGCGGTAAAAAAACAACACGTTTTGTCGGTTACGTCATTTATACCATCATATCTACGGAACCAAAAGTAACAGCCATTTGATCTTCGAACTTGATCAATGGCCCGACAGTAGCTTTCAAACGAGCCTAAGTTTGTTAAAATCGGTTCAGCCAACTCTGATAAAATTGAGCGGTAGGAATATCTTCGAAAAGTGCACACACACACACACACACACACACACACACACACACACACACACACACACACACACACACACACACACACACACACACACACACACACACACACACACACACACACACACACACACACACACACACACACACACACACACACACACACACACACACACACACACACACACACACACACACACACACACACACACACACACACACACACAAGTCGAATGCTATATGACATTCGGCCCTCCGTTGCTCGGTTCAAAAGTCGGACAAAAAGTTATAAAAAACTATTGTGTCGATTTTCACGCAATTTAAATTTGTTTTAAATGCAGCGAAAAGTACAAGCGTCTATTTGCTTTGGTATTCGGCACAAAAAGAACGTGCTGCTATTACACACACACATGACATTTGTCGGAATGATGCTATCTGCTTTCTGTCAAAAGTTATGGTGGTGTGCCGGCCACTGAACACTGCCGGCAACCGAACATCTTCCCCTACTATTCTTGCCCATTGAATAGTCGTCGCTATTGTTGTTGGAAACATCGCAATAGGTTTTTTTTCTGTTTTCCACGTTTTGTTTTCGATTCATCAGTGTATAACAGTTCATAGAACTGTCATGCCACTCAACAGATCAACGTGAACCGCTGAGTAGACGTAATGTTACCTTTACATGAAACATTTTGAATTGTACCGAAGCGCAATGTGTGTTCTGATCCCGAATGATCCCCCCCGGGTCGTTTTCAGCTAGTAGTCATCTAGAATTTTGATTACAAGTAACCAGTCAGTATTGTGCGCTTAGCACGAACCAGTTACTTGTATCCAAATCCCTAAATGACACTGAAATTGTGGTTTCCTGTATTGTTTCCGTCTTTGTTGTTTTTTTTATTCAGGTGTTGAATTTATGGTTCAATGAAACAGGCGTACCTTGATAATGGGTTCATTGATGATAATGTTGTTGTTAAGCTTTATTTCGTAAGTACTAGAGTTGCTTGGCGCCGATGCAGAGGAAGTACCGATGCTCTCGGGTGTAGATGTTTCTTGATATATTTCTCGCAAGGCTTATCGTACTGAACAGGCTTTTGATAATATTGACATGTAGCCAGCTGATGGTCGCACGTGACAAGTGATTTACACGGAATTAGTGTTTCGAACCAAAAGTCACATAAGACTTCTTTGAATGCATGTAAAGGCTATCTATTAAATAAAAGAAATGCCACATTATGAAATGGCCAAACAAATTTTTATTCAGTAGATAATTTCTTGGCATTTAACATTTAATTATGATTTTGGGCATACGGCCGCCACGACTATTTCGACTAGGTCATTCGGGAGGTCCAATTTTCGATCACTTTTTCAAGCACTTGAGGACGTATTTCAGCAATGACACGTTGAATATTAATTTACAAAGCATCAATCGTTGCCGGTCAAATCACACGAACGCGGAGGCCCATTCACCGGTCCATTTCTCGAAATAATTTTGTTGAAATATTCTTTCAAGGGAACGATTGTTTCGGCCGCAGTATAACAAGTGGCACCATCCTGTTGAAAACACATTTCTTTCACATCCATATATTTAAGATTTGGCATCAAAATTAATTGATCATGGTTCTGTGTCGATTTCCATTCACGGTAACGCGTCGTCCTTCCTCATTTTTAATGAACTAAGGTCCAAAGATTTTACCAGCCCATAGACCGCACCAAACAGCGCATTTATCGGGATGCATCGGTAATTCTTGAACGGCGTGTACACACTTCAAAAAATTTTGAATTTTACAGGTGACTTAATCCCTCATACGATGTAATTCATAAAGACCTAATTTGTCAAATGACTGAAAAATTTATTTGTAATGACTTAATGTTAGATGAGCTTGAATTT
Source organism: Malaya genurostris (assembly GCF_030247185.1). NCBI lineage: Eukaryota > Metazoa > Arthropoda > Insecta > Diptera > Culicidae > Malaya > Malaya genurostris. Next base: position 326,310,640 of record NC_080571.1, read on the forward strand.
TACTGGTTTCAACTGTAACTTGCGTTCTGCTAGCAGGTTCGACTGTATAAATTTAAATGCACCTTTTACCAGCCAAGCAGATGCATGCTTCTGTGGCTCAGTCGATTAACAGACGTATCTGCGATCAAATGATTCTCGGTTCAAGTCGCGGCGGTTGCTATTATTAGTATTTCTTTTTTTATTTCAATGAATTTCATGTCATGGAGTCCTAGAAACAATATTAAATGTTCTTCGACGTACATTTGCGTGAACTGCGACGCTCCATTTATGTGCATCTAATAAGATGTAAAATCACAGTTTTTTTTTATGTGTGTATCTTTGCTCCAAATACGGCAGTTTTTCTTATTGGCGCATTCATTCAACCAAGAAATTTTTTTCCCCAAAAAACAGTTTTAATTGAACACTGATTTGAAAATAAATTTTCGCGATTTGGAAGCGTTGTTTTAGAGCTAATCTATTCATGATAATTTGCCAAACAATACGGAGTAGAGACGTCACTTTACACTGTCAAAACAACTTTCAGACAATAGAGTAATCCCTATTGAGAAAATAAACCATCTAAAAACACCCGTTACAACAAACTTACGACATTGAGGATACCGATTTTTATACTCCATATTGTGCATATTGTTGTTGATTTTAGCGAATTCATTATCTCCGCACTCAACAAAATTCCCGGTATTTCACTTTGGAGGCGGCACCTTTTGTTCGTTTGGTACACTCATTTCGAAATCGTTATTGTTCACACATTGTTTGTTTTTGTCGTCCCGTTCATGAGCGAATTATTCTGCAGACCATCTTGAACGAGGTATGAAAACATACTGTAAATAAGGATGCCGAATAGTTGGTCGGTAATCGAGAAAATCCTTTCAGCTACTTTGCTTTGTGAAATTCACGATCAAATCCATTCACATTTTCGCTTAAGAAAATTTAAATCCGCACCCCTCGCGAAATGGAAACGTATTCACATCTAAAGTAACGGAATGATTGAAGGACTATGGCAACGGATTTGAGCAAAATGGCACATTCACGGTTCAAATATACTGGTAGCTGTTCATGCACTTGACAAGCACGTATAAAAACTAAGGGTGAAAAATGCAGAATATCGTATCTTTGCGTTAATTTAAAAAAAAATGTAGAATTTTTAGTCAATATCAAAATTAAGCTTGCATTAAAAATTAGCGCAAAATGTTGCGCTGCTTGCAGCTTGCTATTGGTAATAAAGCATTACGATTGTCATATCCGAATCATTAAGCAGTTCTGCCGAGTTCGAAGAACTTTTTGAAGTAAATCTTCACTGATACTTAAAGAGATTATGTTTCGATTTTGACTCTTCATTACTTAGAAGCTAATGAAAGTCACAGAGAATAATCGAGTTATTCCTACGATGCAATATGCTATCTAATGCTAAATAGAGCGTGCCAACTGAGTTACGCTAGACTACAAACTACAAAACTAAAAGTCATGTTTCACCAAGTTTTAACACTTTAAACTCGAACTAAGATCGAACACGTTTGCGGTTGAAAAACTATACTCAAGCATGGGCTCGTGGACGCCAGCTGAATAACAACACCCTAATGGGGATGTAAGGTGGAAACTGCACCAACTTTTGGTCCTAATCCGAAATGTTTCAGTTGCTTGTAGTGGAACGACTTTTATCACCTATACTCATTGCCATCATCCCACGGCTATCTTATCGTCAGGTGAGCATCGTCAACGTAGAGCAAGGATGCCGATGGATCCAACATCGGGTAAACTATTTTAGCTTCATCCAATCTTCCTTACCGTGCGAGCTGATGTGCACACTTGGAATAGTTTTCTCCGGTGAACGAAAACATCATTCGCATTTTTCAGCTTCGTGTTGAGTTAGCAACACGATCCATTAGCTGTGGAGCATGACCCTAATACTAACCTAGTGTTGGACCGGAACATTATTCTTGGAAAGTTTACCCAACTGGAACAATAGTGAATGGAAGTTAGAACAAAAATCGAGCGCTCTATTTATGTTGCATTCAAGACTGACTTTAAATGAAGCAAATAGCACGAAAAAATATTCGTGTGTAGGAAATATTTTCACATAAAATCTTAATAACTTTTTCCCGCCACCACCACCAGACCATCTGGTATGAAATGTTGATTCGGGTCTCTGACGGAATACGAAAACAGGCTCTCACCTGTCATTTGCGGTATCGCTTTTATCGAACGGGGGAACATGATGTTATTTCTTAGTATTCGAATGTTGATCGACTTATGCAGCTGCTACCCGACACATGTAGTTAAACTTCGGTACTTCCGCTACTGATCCGGTTCCAAAAGTTATGAGTACGGCAGTACGTATGTGTATTATGTACATAATTTATTATATGCTCCATTGGTTAATTCAGTCTGCCAAAAACAGAATTTGTTTCAAATTGGGGTTTCGTTCAAACTCACAACAGCTGTTATTTGGGTTTTATTTCAAACTTCTGAATCCTTGAATTTGTCATGTCCTCTGTTCAGTGCAGTTCTGCGGCTTAAACATATTGTATAAAACTGTCAGAAATCTTTTCATGAGACACACTATGTGTAAGGTACTTTACCAAAGTTTCATTAAGACTGTCCCAGAATCTGTCAATTTTTATGGCTACGTCCTGTTGTTTACACTCTTCTCTAACCACTTGTGCAGTTGTTTATTCGTTTTCATTAGTTTGTTTCGAAATGCGTGGACTTTCAGCAGAACAACGTCGAAAAATTGTGTACAAATGGTGCACAGAACGCGGACTGTCACTGAAAAAGATAGCAAAAATGGAAGAAGTGAGTGAAAAAGCCGTGCGAAATGCAATTAGGAAATTCGATGAGGATAACACCTTTGCGGATGAACCGAAAACTGGTCGAAAAAAAGGTCCTGCTAACCATCTGTTTAATAAACATATACTGAAGGCGTTCGAGCAAAAGAAGGAGGTTTCAGTTCGGGTTGTGGCCAAAAAAGTGGGCACTTCGAAGTCAAATGTTCTTCGTGCTAAATAACGTTTGAATCTTCGAACCTATAAGAAGCAGAAACAACCAAAACGTAGTCCGAAACAAGAAGCATCGATCAGGCCGAGGGTTCGAAAGCTGTACAATACGATTCTTGCTGGAAATTTGAACTGCATAATCATGGACGACGAAACCTACGTGAAACTCGATTACAAATCCTTGCCGGGACCACAACATTATACGGTGCGAGAAGGGCAAGTGTTAAACCAGTCCAAGACATCGATTGAAGTCGAAAAATTTGGCAAGAAAGCTGTGGTCTGGCAAGCAATTTGTAGTTGCGGTAAGATTTCGAAACCCTTCATCACTGCTTCAATGAACAGCGAAATATACATCAAGGAATGTTTACAAGAGCGACTTCTACCCATGATTCGAAGCCACAATGATCCTGTTGTCTTCTGGCCAGATCTGGCTTCTTGCCACTACTCGAAATCAATGGTCACTTTCGTCCCAAAAGACATGAATCCAGCAAATTGCCCACAACTTCGACCAATTGAGGAACTTTGGGCATTAACGAAGGCACATCTTAGGAAACATATCTCGGCAGCCGAAACTATTCAACAGTTCGAAAAAGATTGGAAAAAAGTGTCAAAACTTGTCGCCAAGAAGTCTGTACGGAATTTAATGAGGAACGTTCGCAAGTAGGTGCGGCAGCTAGTCTACAAAGGCTAAGTATGAGAATAATATTCTGTTGTTGTAGTCTAATATTATCAGTATATCGAATAGAATTTGAATATCTAACACATCTGAATTATTTACTGCGAGCTCAAAGTGCGTCCATACTTTCTGGGACAGTCTTTAGGTCGTCGAATTGGTTTCCAAAACCCAATAGGTTTTGTAAATAGTACCGCCGAATTTAATTTTGACCTTTTGAAAATTAATTGATATTTCAGCTACCTGCTTAATCTTTCATCTATTATCTTGAACCAATTGGAATGTTTACATAAACCTCATTTCAAGGCCGCTCTCACACTATTAAAAGAGATATTTTGTTACTTCAAGACATCAACTGAGTGTGGTTAAACTGAGCTTTTATTTGAAGAGAATCGATTGAAGCACTGAATACTGCCAATTCGGTACGTCAGCGAACGTTGAGTGTGTCAGAGTGTGAAGTTTACTGCAGTAGAGGGATCATTAGTGTGTTTCACATTACTGGTAAAGATACTGGAAATACTTGAATGTTTTCTTGTATTCAATAACAATAAAGATTGAATTAGGATACAACTTAATTGTGAAATTTTCACAAATCCGTTACAAATCAATAAGAGTCTCTATTTTACAAGCCAACAAAAGGTGTGGTAACCCCACTGTGCTCAATCACTGAAAATATTCCTGTTTGCTTTGTGTCGGTTTTGCATGTTTTGCTTTGTGCGATAATTCGTGCAACTCAAGCGGTTAAAATTATACGCTTAATTTTTGAGGCTACATTTCACATTAAGTTGTGTCGTATGGATGAAGTAATTCTGAATTGGTTGATAAACAACTGTACAGGTTATACTTAGTAAATCGCGATTGAGTGTGATTGATCAACCATTCATATTTACCGGCAATCCGATCGCTAGTATTTCTACATTTTGTGTCAACTTGCCAGAATACACAGATAAAAATATTTTGTGGATATACATTTATTTTCATGCACATATTTGGAGTAGGCAATTGAATGGAAGGTTACATTACAAAACTAAGCAGTTTGTAAATATACAGTCCTGTTTAATGGAAAACTAAATGAATCTTAATGTAATTTTACATCAATCATGGTTTTAAATCAGATTTTCGTTTCAACTGATGCCTATTTCATAGTAGTATCGGTTTACATGTCGTGTAAGTATCTTCTTTACTTTCTGTGCAGCAAGCACGAGTTTCAAAATAGTTTCACCTGACGATTAGAATTTATCATTTATAATGCTTCGATTTGAGATTGTATTATTCTGTAAATTAGGTAATAAATGCTTTGATGTATTCGGAATGCATCAAACCAGAAAGATTGTCTGATGAGTTTCTCTATTTATTTATTTATTTTGGGGAGCAGAAAAAAGCCCGATGGAGGTGAAATATAGCAATCTCTCTCTCCAGCAGGCATAAAACCTCCTCATCTTTCGTATCAACAGATTACAATGATCCAACAGATACATTTACGTTTAAAACTAACAATTAACACTAACAGTTGAAGCTAAACCACTAACCCTATAACTAGTTGATGATACAATATTACAGCATTACAGAGCAGCTTCCTCGAAAGACGAGATAAAAGAGAAAAGTATATATAAAGATGGAAGAAGAAGGTTAGTTAAGGATGCAGTGAGTGAGCGTAGAGAACGACGGGGTTAGAACCGGCATGTAGATCTAATTAGTGATCAAAGAGATAGTGGAAGACGGAGAAAATGAGATAGAGATAACTAACGGAATAACATTCAAAGTATAGTCGCAACTTAGACAGTGCGATTTTTCTTTTTCTTCTGGTTGGCCTCACTTCAATTGAGATGACACTTATTGAAGGCACAGCTACTTGGGCTATACTGCCAGTTAATTTGCGTTAATAGTCTAATATACTTTCTTTTCACTGGGCTACCAGCGAAAACCTTACTGTGTTGCAACATCGAATGGCAATCACCGCGTAATTTCTTCAAAGTTTCATCGGAAGCGGACAATGTGATTTTAGCAGCGGTAAAACCAATGCTTGGAAGCCTGCAGTTCTGTACTTCAAGCATATGGCATCGGGTTATCATCCTCGACACACTTTGAAGGTCGATAGAGGAACAATTCGCAACGAAAAGCCGCAAAAATAATTCATTCAGTATCATCCAATCTGGTTCTTATCAGCAAACTGAGGTAAGATAACTGTACCCAGAGAAAATGCATTTGCAAACGCTGAATCCAATGTTAGTTGATCTGCTCAGTTCGGTAGCTAACTGTCGACAGGAACTGTAGGAAAATGTTCATTTTGTTTGTCCTATTAACCGTTGCGCTTGCTATTTACTGGGTGAGAAGAAAATATGCCTACTGGAAGCATCGAGGCGTTCCCTATGTGGCGCCGAGCTTTCCGGTTGGAAACCTTAACCAGACACGCTCCCTCGCACTCCAGATGCAAGATGTGTACGTGAAGTTGAAAGATTGTGGAAGGAAATTCGGAGGAGTATTCTTTTTCGTGGAACCTTTGGCGATTATACTGGATTTAGATTTTGCGAAAGATGTTTTCGTGAAAGACTTTCAATATTTTCATGATCGAGGAGTTTATAGTAATGAAAAGGCAGATCCAATAACAGCGCATCTCGTAACGATGGAAGGAACTAAGTGGAGGAATCTGAGGGCAAAGCTGACGCCAACTTTCACTGCCGGTAAAATGAAAATGATGTTTCCGACAATCATTGGAGTAGCTGAGGAATTCCGGAAGTGTATGCAAGTAGAAGCGAAAAACGGAGGAGTAGTGGACATGAAAGAGTTCGTTGCCCGATTCACAACCGATGTCATAGGAACCTGTGCCTTTGGGCTGGACTGCAACAGTTTAAAAGATCCAAATGCGAAGTTTCGTCGAATGGGAAGAAAAATCTTTACTATAACTCCTAGGATTTTCCTGCGAAGGATGTTCTGTCTCACGTTCCGAGATCTGGCCAGATTTTTAAATTTTCGTCTGTCGGATCCAGAAGTATCCGACTTTTTTATGAACGTAGTACGAGAAACAATTGAGTTTCGTGAAAGGAATAAAATTGATCGGGATGATTTCATGGATCTATTGATCAAGTTGAAAAATGCGGATCCGATTGACAATGGAACTCCAGCGAAACTGAACAGGTTAACATTCAATGAAATTGCCGCTCAAGCTTTTGTATTCTTTATAGCCGGATTTGAGACGTCATCTGCGGCAATGTCCTTCTGTTTATACGAATTGGCCCAGAATCAGGAGATTCAGGACAAAGCAAGAAAGAACGTGCAGGAAGTTTTAGCTCGGCATGAGGGAAAAATGACGTACGAAGCAGTTCATGAAATGAGATATATAGAAAATTGCATTAACGGTATGTATTTTTTTTAATATTCATCATATCTTTCTCTGAATAATATGTTCTAGAGTCACTTCGCAAGTATCCACCAGTTACGAATATTCTCCGCAACACAAGCAAGGACTATCATGTTCCGGACATGAACGTCACCCTGGAGAAAGGTTACCGAGTGTTGCTGCCGGTTTACGCAATCCATCACGATGCACGGTACTATCCGGACCCTGAAAAGTATGATCCGGATCGTTTTAGTCCAGAGGAAACCGCCAAGCGTCACCAAATGGCATTCGTTCCCTTTGGCGATGGTCCTCGCATTTGTATCGGTATGCGCTTCGGTATGATGCAAGCCCGTGTTGGATTGGCCTATCTGTTGCAGAATTTCCGTTTCAAACTGTCACCGAAAACTTCACGTCAGCTGGAGTTTCTGGCCTCAAATGCGATTCTCGCTTCCAAGGGAGGTTTGTGGTTGCACATCGAAAATCTATGAAAGCTACGTTTTCAGTCAGATATTCAAAATCTAATTGTGTACAACATTCTCAAACCACAGTGAGTGTTGTTTAATTGGAGCCTGGAATTGAAGAATCATTTTATTGCACTCCAAACAGTGTACACTGATATTACCGATTACGCAAAATAAATCCCAACTCAATTAACGGACTATTTAAACTAATCTTTCGTCACAGTCATCATACATTGATATAAATCAAAAGATGGCTTGGTTTCTCGTCAAAACAGTCGTCATTTTTCCCTGAAGATGAGTAGTCGTTTGGCCCTGAAAATGAAGGTATAAGCTTCGAAACGTTGGCCGTGTATAGAAGCGTACAGTTTAATAACGCTGGTTGGTTTACACGCGTTAAATACGACAACGGTTGAACTGCAGGTAGAGACCTGTTGGCAGCAGCCGTTAAAACGTATAGTCGTGCTGCATAAGAGAGCCCTAGTGCTGGGCCAAGCTGGTGAAGGAAACAACAAAGGGCGTTTCCCAAGCTCTACCCAGGCCACAATATACAGCCACAAGTGCTGAGCAGGAGAGTGCAAAGGCACATCGAAGAAGAAGAGTGCAAAGGCACACAGAAGCAGGAGAGTGCAAAGGCACACCGGTGCGAAGGCACTTCGGTGCAGAAGCATATTGGTGCAGAAGCATATCGGTGCGGAGCACAAGGAAGAAGGGGACAAGACAACTCGGTCTTTCCACTGCCATACAACACGCAGGTATACACCGGTGACCTGCGCTGGTTACAGCTGGCGAAGACGAAAGCAAATCGGAATTCGAGTGGTGCTGGATGTCAGGTAGCAGTAGCATCACATCCAACAATCAGCATCCAACAAGAACATCTAGAGCAACGAGGATCTACACGGCAGTGCAACGGAGATAGACAACAATTTCAAGGTAGAAGTTTTTTCTTTTCCTTTTGATTGAGTACTGTGTAGTGTTGGTTTCATTTTATATTTTAAAGTTTGATTAAAAATTTTAATGTGATGGATGAATCCATGGACGTAAATCCTAGCATGAATCCGATACCCCCACGAACGAAAAAATATCAGGAGAGCTCTTCTGGGCCTTGGATAGTCTTTTTTAGACGTATATCAAAGCCATTAAACATTTTACAAATTTTTAAAGGTTTGACATCACGATACTCTTCAATCAAAGAGATCATAAAAGTAAATAACGATAAAATTCGTGTTGTGGTAAATAATTTGAAACACGCGAATGATATTGTCTCTTCGGAACATTTCATTAAAGAGTATAAAGTTTACATACCCTTCAAAGATGTCGAAATTGACGGTGTTGTTACCGAAGCGAGTCTTTCGGTAGATGATTTACTCAAGCATGGTGTTGGTCGTTTCAAGAACTCTATGCTTGAGGGTGTGAAAAAACTGGAGTGCAAACAACTGTACTCAGTAGTTCATGAAGAGGGAAAAAAAGTTTATCGCCCATCAGACTTGTTTCGAGTGACATTTGCCGGGTCTGCGTTGCCGTCCCATGTCTATGTCGATAAAATTCGCCTCCCTGTTCGGCATTTTGTTCCAAATGTAATGAATTGTACGAACTGCAAAAAATTCGGCCACACAGCTAATTACTGTAGTATTAAGTGTGAAGGGCCTCATAAAGATAATGATTGCAACAAGGGAATTGAAAAATGTATTTATTGTGAAGAAAGTCCTCATGAGGATATTTCAGTATGCACTGCATTTAAAGTACACAAAGACAAAATTAAGCTTTCTTTAAAAGCACGGTCTAAGCGCACATATGCAGAAATGCTTAAAATGGTCATTGATGTCCCCCCTTTGGAAACCGAAAACGGGTTTTCAAATCTAGAGGAACCAGAGGACTCTGACTCTGACGAAAATAGTGAAGGTAATTCGTTTATCACTACCCAAGGGTCAGTTAAGAGAAAGAAGTCTTCCTCCAAATTACCAAAAAAGACACCTAAAATTTCATCTTCAAAAAAAGATCCCCGTGTTAAACAAAAAAAGTCAAAACCAAAGCCTGTGCCTCCTGGTTTGTCAAATTCACAAACCAATCCAGGATCTAGTACAGAAAAAGATAATAATCCAGTGGGCTCCATTTCACAGCCACCAACAGGATTACTGAAGTTTTCGGAAATTGTTGAATGGATTTTCTCAGCATTCAATATATCTGAACCCTTAAAGACCCTCATAATGGCATTCCTTCCAATAGCTAGAACCTTTTTGAAGCAGTTATCAGCTCAATGGCCAATTGTCTCAGGTTTTGTATCTTTTGATGGATAATTTATCACCCGTCGCAAATGATACAATCACTGTCCTGCAGTGGAATTGTCGAAGCATCATGCCAAAACTTGATTCATTTAAAATTTTATTGCATAGTGAAAAATGTGATGTATTTGCTTTATGCGAAACATGGCTTACTTCAAACATAGCTTTAAATTTTAATGATTTTAACATTATACGTCTCGATAGAGACTCTCCGTATGGTGGACTGCTTTTGGGAATTAAGAAATGCTATTCCTTTTATAGATTAAACATCCCTTCAAAAGCACAAGTTGGACAGCGACAGCTTAATGAAATGGTCGAAGCCCTCCCTGCTCCACGATTGATTCTGGGAGATTTCAATTCGCACGGAATGATGTGGGGTTCCGTTTACAATGATAGCAGATCATCTTTAATATATAATATTTGCGACAATTTCAACATGACAGTATTGAATATGGGTAGCATGACTCGGATTCCAAGACCTCCGGCACGTCCAAGTGCATTAGATATATCTCTTTGCTCGACTTCAATTCGACTAGATTGCATATGGAAAGTATTCCCTGATTTACACGGTAGCGATCATTTACTAATCATCATCTCAATTAGCAGTAGCAAAGGCATTTCTAATTCAGTTAATATTCCATATGGTTTGACAAAAATGTAGACTGGATTAAATACCAAAGTAGTATCTCAAGTACCTTGAACACAATGGAAGAGCTTCCCCCACTTGAAGAATATGACTTCCTCGTTTGTTCGATTCTGGAGGCAGAACAAGCACAAACCAAACGATTTCTTGGTTCATCGTCTAACAGAAGCCCTCCAAACTCTTGGTGCGACAAAGAGTGCTCAGATGCTAAACACGCGAAACAAAATGCTTTCGAGACGTTTCTAAAACGAGGAGGAGGAACTCCTCAGAATTTTAAAAAACTCTTGATTTTAGAAACCAAGTACAAGAGCATACTTCAGACTAAGAAATGTAGCTATTGGAGACATTTTGTCGAAGGTTTGTCAAAAGAAACCTCAATGAGCACTCTTTGGAATACGGCCAGACGAATGAGGAATCGTAACGTAGGAAATGGGAGTGAGGAATACTCGAACCGATGGATATTTGACTTTGCGAGGAAAGTTTGTCCATATTCTGTTCCTACGCATAGCATTATTATGGAGTCTTCTCCAAATGATGGTTCCATTAATAGCCCCTACTCAATGATGGAATTTTCCATAGCACTAATGTCTTGTAACAATAACGCTCTCAGTGTCTTGAAAGATACTGTGCAATTTCATCCAGATCCGACTTCCGGTTCCGAAATTATAGGGCAATAAGTATAAAAACTTTCAAACTGTCATACAAAATGATGCAAAATCGCTACGCATCTGTACGTGCTGGTAAGGAAGAAGAAAACGCCACCTACTAGCACACAGCGTGCTTAGTTCAATTTTGTATAACGTGCAGGGTTGCCACATTTAAATCTATATTAACTTGAAATAATTGTTTACAAATTGAAAAGGGTATGATAGTTTATACCAGAGAAAGTTTTTGATTTTTCTCGAGTTTGAAAAAAAAAATCTTGACAGAATCTTCTAGTGATGTTTTCGAAAATATAAGTAATGTGAGGCATCATTACAACTAGGTAGATCAAAAAAGTTTTTATATATTTTTCAACAAAATTTTATGAAAGAACACTATATTTTCAACAAAAAAGACCTTATTCAAAAAAATCGGAAATTTCTTTTTGTAACGATTTTTGAATGGTTAGTCGAGCTTAGGTTTGAGCTTTTTTACAAGATAGAATTTTTCTAACTTTTGAATAAAATGGGAAACAAACTCTTGTTTTTATAAACGTCTATTATATTCCATCTGTTTTATGAATGTTTCTATATTGCATCCTATTGTTAAAAAAATGGTTGAATTGACATTTTCGTGAATGGTGCATACATACACGTTGTGAGTCCCTGAGCCTGTTAATAGTTTGCAGTTCTTATGCCGGACTTGGGCAAAGGATGAAAATTGTATTTGTATTTCAGTATTCAATTCATAAAATCGGTTATAGGCTTCTCGCAATGTAATGAACATTAGCCTATTTTGAACAGCTTGGAGTTTTCCGTCTTTCCTAATTGCCACACAAACACGTTGACCAGGCATTGGTCTCTAGTTTCATCATCCTAATAATGTATTACAGTGATTGTTTCATCTTCTGCAGTACAAAATCGAAAATTGCCGCGTGACAAAAATGAAATTATTTATGTTTTCCAAATTCAAACAGTAAGAATTTTCTGAGTGCGGTACCAACATATGATTTGGGTATATCGTACGGTTACACCTTAAAAATGTTACACAATATAATGCTGATCTACGATCTCGTGGATGGAAATCTAATGCATGGAATTTTATACAATACACTTGAATTTAATGCTTAAACCCTACACACTAAGATTTAATTTCTTTGTTCGGTAATATTTTTGACGATAAATTTCGGTAATCTGTAGAAATGACCGATATTTCGGTAAATTAGTTTTCTTTTACAATAATTATGCAAATTTTTACCGGACGATCAGTCTTACTTGAATTTTTATTACAGAATTTTGTAAATAGATATACAATTCATACGGTAAATCTGAAAAGTCGCCGAGTACGGTAAAAACCGGTAAAAAACTGTCCGTATGGTAAAATTATCTTCCAATAACCGAACTTCCGTGAAAACTGATGGTCATGAAACTAACTGTCAAACAGTTTTTAGTATGTGTCTTTTTATTAATCAAACGAAAAAAATCCTGAAGAATTCATCGATTGGATTGAGGTACAGGTGCAAAAGTTTTTAAAACAATAGAACCACTAAAAGCTGTTTGTTTACTTATAGGCAGAAAATAATTTTGTATCACTTGTCCACTTGCCGCCTACACAAATCGTTCGAGGGTAATTTCTGGATTTTTTTGTGGGATAAAACCATAGCCACATCAGGTTCGAATTTCCTTCATTCTTTTTTGTGAATTTGTGTTGTGTTTTGAAATCCAAAAATCCAGAATTTTAACCAAAGGAAAACAAACAAACAAAAAATTACCGACCAATCAGTTAGATCCAATTGGTTTACAGTTTACGGTAGTTGTTTGACAGTTCAACAATTACCGAACGATCGGTAATCAATTTAATTACCGAACTGACTACCGAAGGTTCAGTTATTGAAAATTCGGTAAAAAATTACTGAATTCTGCGAAATTTTCTAAGTGTGTTGTAAAAAAATATTGTATTTTGTAACTCTGGAAAGGGCCTATCACAATATATGCCGTTTCCGCGTGCTGGTATAGAATAGAAAGAGTGCACTGGGATCAAACTATGGGCACATACGCGGTATAAACTTAAACATTGTATAACTTTTGTTTTTACGTGTATTCGTAAATATTTCTCACTATATATTCGAGAAGTTAAAGCTTTTTTTTATAAGAATCGTTAATTGGGTCCTCTTCGTGAGTTATCAATTTACGATTTTCTGTTGGTATAACACCACACAGCACCGAGTGTTTATTATATGAAATGTATACTGCTTCTATTCTGTTGAAAACGACAACGCACTTAGACTATAAGGGTGATTGAAGAAATTGATTACTTAAGTAGATAATTTCCTGTACGCCATTTACCGGCGTTTTCAACAGACATCTTAAACTTTTACGCTGGAACTATCATTATTAGGTATTTAAAAAAAATGTGTGGCTATGATCGAGGTTATACCTTCCAGGCACTCGTGCCGCGACGACTTCAGTATATTGTCGGGTAATCATTTATTTCTCTGGCGTATAATAATGCGATTTATTAATTTTAGTTTGACGTAAAGCCGCCATGACTAAGTTCAGTTTTTGCAATGACTGAGCGGAAATATATATTGGAGAAGCCAAGTGAAAGAAAAACTAACAGAAAAGATGAATTTTTTGGAAAAAGATACGCTCAGAGACAGGACTCGAACCTGCGTTCTTATGCATTCCGTGCATACGCGCTACCATTTCGCCACTCTGATCTTGCTTTAGCCACACTAAAACTCACAGACACAGAGCGACTGGCACCATTAAAGAAGGTGACAAGCAATTATAAATACACTCTCCTACTCAATGCTTGATCGGAGAAATAGGTATAAAGCGAGAGGACTAGTGTTTGATGGACAGAGAAGATTTTTGGATATAAGGTATCGGTCGGGTGACGGCCAGGATGTAGACCTTGTTCGATGTACGTTGCTACTATGTCTGTGAGTTTTAGTGTGGCTAAAGCAAGATCAGAGTGGCGAAATGGTAGCGCGTATGCACGGAATGCATAAGAACGCAGGTTCGAGTCCTGTCTCTGAGCGAATCTTTTTCCAAAAAATTCATCTTTTCTGTTAGTTTTACTTTCACTTGGCTTCTCCAATGTATATTTCCGCTCAGTTATTGTATAATAATGGATCCAGTCAAACATGTACTCGAAGTGCACTTGCGTTCGTCTTTTTAGTCCGAAATAAGTATGTGCGAGATTCAGGTAAGCTCACGCACTTTCTTTTTCCAGTCATCCAGAACAAATAAGTGTCTTATTATTATTGTCGTTTATTTTGCCCGTACTTAATTTCCATTTTATTTAGTTTTGACACTGTTCGCTTCGTATCAAACATTTTTTTTGTTTCTGTTTCTGATTTCAGGAGGGGCCAGGGCCCCTCAAACCCTTCCTCTGGGTACGTTTCAGAGCTACAGTCGATACGGTTTCAGAACAGCACACAATTTAAAGCTACGTTTGTCCAACACATTCTAATCCTATCCACCTCATAACTATCTCTGGATAATTATTGGCAAAAATAGTAAAAAATAGTAAAAATAAATCTGTTTGGAATAAAGAAAAATTTTATTTTAGTTATACAAACTTATTCTATAAACTTTATATCGCTAGGTTATATTTCAATAAATCTAAATTTCACAGCTTTTCTATGTTCAACCACAAACCGCCCTCAGAAGCGAGAACTGAACTAGAAGCTATAAACTTCAGTTCACGTGAAGTTTTCGGTGACAGTTTGAAACGGAAATTCTGCAACAGATACGCCAATCCAACACGGGCTTGCATCATACCGAAGCGCATACCGATACAAATGCGAGGACCATCGCCAAAGGGAACGAATGCCATTTGGTGACGCTTGGCGGTTTCCTCTGGACTAAAACGATCCGGATCATACTTTTCAGGGTCCGGATAGTACCGTGCATCGTGATGGATTGCGTAAACCGGCAGCATCACACGGTAGCCTTTCTCCAGGGTGACGTTCATGTCCGGAACATGATAGTCCTTGGTTGTGTTGCGGAGAATATTTGGAATCGGTGGATACTTGCGAAGTGACTCTAGGAAATATGAATATGAATATGAATGAACGAATATGGAAAAAAAAAACTCAACAAAATACATACCGTTTATGCAATTTTCAATATATCTCATTTCGTGAACTGCTTCGTACGTCATTTTTCCCTCATGCCGAGCTAAAACTTCCTGCACGTTCTTCCTTGCTTTGTCCTGAATCTCCTGATTCTTGGCCAACTCGTACAAGCAGAACGACATTGCCGTTGAAGAAGTTTCGAATCCGGCCAGGAAAAATACAAAAGCTTGAGCGGCAATTTCATTGAATGTTAATCTGTCTAGCGGCTGTCGAGTTCCATCGTCAATCGGATCCTCATTTTTCAATTTGATCAACAGATCCATGAAATCATTCCTTTGGATTTTATTGTTTTCTCGATACTCAATTGTTTCGCGTACTGCGTTCATGAAAAAATCAGCTACTTCAGGATCCGAGAGTCGAATGTTCAAAGCTTTTGCCAAATCTCGGAAAGTGACACTGAAAATTCTTCGCAAAAACACCATTGGAGTCGCAGTTAAAGCTTTTCTACCCATTTGGCGGAACTTTGCTTCAGGATCTTTCAAACTGTTACACTCTAAGCCGAACGCACAAGTTCCAATTACATCCGTAGTGAAACGCGAAAGAAACTCTTTCATTTCCACTTCGCCTCCTCTATTGGCCTCTACTTGCATACATTTCCGGAATTGCTCAGCTACTCCAATGATCGTCGGAAACATCATTTTCATTTTACCAGAAGTAAAAGTTGGCGTCAGTTTTGCCCTCAAATTCTTCCACTTGGTTCCTTCCATCGTGACTAGATGAGCAGTAATTGGATCAGCCTTTTCATTACTATAAACTCCTCGATCATGGAAATACTGGAAATCTTTCACGTACACATCTTTCGCAAAATCCAAATCCAATATAATCGCCAATGGTTCGATGAAAAAGAACACTCCACCGAATTTTTTTCCGCTATCATTCAATTTCTTATATGCATCTTGCATCTGCAGACTTATGTGTCGAGTTCTCATTAGCTGCAGATTGCCGAAGGGAAAGCTCGGTTCCACGTAGGGAACTCCCCGCTGCTTCCAGTAGGCATATTTTCTTCCCACCCAGTAGAAGGCAAGAGAAACCGCGAGTAGTGCAAAATAAAACAACATAACCGAAAAAATGAAATCACTACAGCACCGGGAGAACCGAACGAAGCGACTGACATCGGATTGCTTACCCAGCCGGTGCCGAATGGTCACTATTTGAATGCTGCTCTTATCTCACCAACATTTCGCTAATAAAAAAAACCCTGTTGAGAGATATGACAGTCACTTAATCGTAACTCGTCGTAGAAGAATGAATACTTATTCTATTGCTTGCCGGCAACTGAGATAACCAGTATAATCGCGTATATTTCGCAATAATGGTGATATAAATTGAGATTGATTTTAAATCAGTAAATTTTCGGTTTGTCATTGATCATCACATCCGCAGTTTGTGTAGGACAGGTTTACTAAGTAATGATGATGCATGCATTTTTTTTTTGGTTAGAGTAAATATGAGGAGAGGAAGAGTTAGTCAAACGTAAATAATTCTCCATTAGTGTTATCATTGATCATCACCCGAGTGTTGTTACTTCGTTGTTGATTTGGACTAATTGAGGTTGGAAAATGTTTTGTTCAGCAAAACACATTGATACTAAGGACGACCAAGGACAGTTTTATCGTTGTATGCGTTAATGCCCATGTGATTGTTGTTATTTATGGATTTAGCTTTGGCCACACTAAGTGTTGACCGGTGGATTTAAGGATTCCATTATAAAGTTTGACATTTTTAACCATAACCATCTTCAGAACATTCTGTCAATTGAGCGCTATTTGTTTTATTTACAGTGAGTTGAAAACTTTACCTCAGTAAAAAAACTACAAGGATCAGCCCCATCGGGTTGTTCTAGCCAATGATGTGGAACAAGGCAACCAAAATTACTATTGGTCGACATTTTCAATTAATCGTCACACGTTTGAATCCGCAAATGCACGAGAATCTGCTTAGATTGATCTTTATTAGGAACCAAAACCGAATACGCGAACCCAGAATATAGACTCTATTTGTCATGATTTGTATTTGTTTTGTAGCCGACGAAATTATATCAATAGCCCAAATGTATGCAATTATATGTTTGTACATGCCTGCGATACGGATATCGATATTTAGGCTTCTCTTACCCCAGCTTGTGTTCAAGTTTTGTATGCAAGCAGTTATTTTTATAGCGTTTCTCTACCATTACTACCATTCTGCGATTTCAGTTGAAGCGATAAACTATTTCTCATTATCAATCGAGTTCATCTTATATAAATTAGAAATTAAAGCATCAAATTGCTTTATAGCGCTTTCTGTCTTACTGTCTAGCAACAACCTACCTTTGGCATGCTACACGTAGGACTGAAACGTTAGCTACAATTTTGCTTATATTTATAGATTCGCGTGCTTCCAAAAGCTTCGCTTTAGCAACGATTGACCAATGAAAGCGATGCTTTCTCTTTGATATATCGCTTACTCCTTAAAACCCGTCGACTATGGCAGGGAAACCCGGTATGCCGGAAATTTTTTGCAGACAAAATAGGGCACTTCTAGCTATTAATCAACATTTCAATGATATACAATTAAAAATACATGGCAACGAACATTCAAATAAATACGTAGAAATATTTCCAATCAAATGGTGGCATAATATTAATAATTGATACAAAATTGACTGAGCTGTAGTTGTTCAAAACCTGACCACATTTCTACGTGTCTTTTTCTTGAGTTTCTAATTTGCACCCCTATATAGAAAACAAAAATGTATTCCACATTAAAAATGGAATTGGATTATCAAGACAAGAGTACTTCAATCAACTTAGTTCGACTTTTGGCAGTGCAGCATCATCCTATGCGACTGTAAAAACTGCTGTAACGAATTCAAGCGTGGTCGTTGTTCGCTTGCCGATGAATTCAAATGAGGTCGTGCAAAATCAGTTGTTTTGCCAGAAAACATCGTTTCTGCGAAAAACATGATAATGGAAGACCGCCACGTGACGTACCGTGAAATTGAGGCAGCCTTGGGCATGAACATTCAGTCGT
This sequence comes from Malaya genurostris, assembly GCF_030247185.1. Taxonomy (NCBI): domain Eukaryota; kingdom Metazoa; phylum Arthropoda; class Insecta; order Diptera; family Culicidae; genus Malaya; species Malaya genurostris. The sequence continues at coordinate 326,328,824 of NC_080571.1, forward strand.
GAAAAAAAATTGTTCGCGTTGGATCCCAAAAAAAGACTTCAAAATAGACACTTCAAAGAAAATGGTGGCTTGTTTTTTTTTCGGTATTAACGGACATATCGCTACCGTTGCTTTAGAGCATTGTAAGACCGTCAATTATGATTGGTATACCACCATTTGTTTGCCAGAAGTTAATCATATTACGATAATGCAAGCTCTCACACATCGGCTCAAACAATCGAATATTTGAGCACTCAAAATGTCGAATTGACCGTGACCCACCGTATAGTCCTGAATTGGCACTTAACGACTTCTATTTGTTCCCTTCCGTGAAGAATAAACTGCGATTGAATACTCCTGAAGAAGCTGTTGAAGCGTTTAAAACCCATGTTTGGGGAAGATTGAAAAAAATGTTCTGAAATTTGTTTCAAGCGTATGCAAAACTGTATTGATCATCTAGGGGAATATTTTGAAAAACAATAAAACAATTTCCGATCAAATATGATACTGTTCTCCTTTTTAGGCAAAATACATAAGTAACAACCCTCGTTGGAAACTTAGTGTTCGAAACGATTGATTTCTGAACGTTAGTAAACTCAGGGCATTCGGCTGGCGGGAGTTCTGTGACATCATTTTATATTTAACTTTTAGTGTTCAATTTTTGCGATAATTAAACAAATATTCGATATTGTCCAAATTCAAGATTCATCGAACAATCACATCATGCAAAACAACTGCATAACTCACGTACTAACAAATATAACTGTAAATAAAACAACCTACAATTTTCGTTAGACAAACATCTTCCCGAAAATATGCAAAACACATACGGGGGTACTGGGGTCCCTGTTATGTTATAATGAGAGTCACGCGAAGAGGAAGCCAAAAAGAGCTAAACAAACTGTCAAGCATTTAAGCTCTCCATCGAAAAATATTTGACCCGAAGTTTTTTGTTTCGCCATTGGGGTGACCATTTTCATGTTAGAGTGGATAAAAATCTTTTTTTTTTATGTGGAACACATCTTTATTTTCAAATCAGAAACTTAAGGAAAACTACACGTAGAAATGTGATCAGGTTTTAAACATTTACAGCTCAGTGTATTTTTGATCAATTATTAATATTATTTCATCATTTTATTAGAAATATTTCTAAGTTTCGATTTGAATGTATCAAGCACCTTTTTTTTCAATAATAAATGATTGAAATTTTGATTAGTAGCGAGCAGTGTCCTATTTTGTCTGCTAAAAATCTCTGGCATACCGGATTTCCCTGCCATAGACGACGGCTTTGAAGGAGTAAGCGATGTATCAAAGGGAAAGCATCGCTCTGATTGGTCAATCGATGCAAAAGCGAAGCTGTTGGAAGCACGCGAATCTATAAATAGAAGCGAAATGATAGCTAACGTATCAGTCCTACGTGTAGCATGTCAGAGATAGGTTGTTGTTAGACAGAAAGCACTATAAAACGATTTGAAGCTTTAATTGGTATGCTCTGATCTTGTGTCATGGAAGCTGGGATGAAATTTTATGTTATGTGGTTTCGCCTGAGAAATTGACAAATTGAAATTGGATAAAATTTGAGTGCTTAAGATTAATTTATATAAGATGAACTCGATTGATAATGAGAAAAAGTTTATAGCTTCAACCGAAATCGCAGAATGGTAGAGAAACTTAACGCTATAAAAATCACTGCTTGCAAACAAAACTTGAACACAAGCTTGACGAAGAGAAGCTTTAATATCAAGATGCGTATCGCATACACGCTCATTCAATGTTACTCTCAGTGAGTAATTTGTACTCATTTTTGCTTATTTAATTCAAATGTCAAAAAGTGAGTAATATTGATTTAGAAGACTGAATAACTTGTACTCAGTTTTTGAATTGACTACAAGTTTTACTCACAGTGCTTTGAAAACGTTGTGTGAAAATTTACGTTCACTGAACTTTTCCCTTTGTCGGAGGCGGAACCATGTTATAAGAACACATTATCGAAATGCTTACTATACACCTCAAAGCAATGTGCGCAGGTTGAAGACGGTAAGAAAGTGTTCAGTCATATAGCAAGTATTTTATTTATTTTTTCTATATAAGAATACATCGAACATTTCTACGAATGCTGTACAAAATGCCAGTACGTGGGCAACGTAGGAAGGCAGACTGATCCTTTCCAATGACCGATGAACAGGTAGTGGCTTCCTTCATTCGTTGGATAAAAGTAAGGCAGTATTTGTTTGAATCAAAGAATTCCTTATTCGAATCCCTTATTCAATTCGAATGATATTGAGTAATATTTTCTCACTCGTGCTAATTTTCCCATTTGAAGCACTGAGTAAATGTTACTCAGAATTTGACAAATACCATATTTACTCAAAAGTGAGTAAACAAGCTTTACTCTCTATAGAGTAGTTCCACTTTTAACGAAAAAGTGTTAAATTGTACTCACTTTAGAGTAACATTGAACGAGCGTGTAAGCAGACTCTCGTGCAATTGCGGATTCAAACGTGTGACGATTTTTATTCGACATTTGAAGAGAGACCAAAGTGAAGTGTGACGATTGATTGAACTGTTTGATTGTAGATCATTAGAAATTTTGGTTGCCTTGTTCCACAGCAATGGCTCGAACAACCCCATGGGGCTGATCCTTGTAGTTTTTGAAAATTGTTTTTTGTTTAAAATTCGTAACTTGGTACCAATTATTTTTTTTTAATTTTTGGATATGTTTTCCAGAAGTTTCTAGGAAAAATGCGTGGATATGATAAAATTGTAGTTTTTCTGGCTGAGAATGCTAATTGTGCAAGTTTTTAACGGTTTTCGTGGTTTAGAGATAAAGTGATATTTTTTAATTTTTTTTTCGACAAAATTTGTCTTTTTTCCATAACACATCAACTAATTAGAGCAAATTCAGCGGCTAGAAGTTCTATATGGAAGATCTATAAGAGAACAGAAACTGTAACAAACGTATCCCCAGCAAGCCATTCTAGTTTTATTTTTTCGACCAGTTCTTCTGTCAAATTTAAAACTAGTCTACGATGCCGTTCTATTTTTTCTGTCAAATTTAAAACTAGTCTACGATGCCGTTCTATTTTTTGTATGTTTGAAACACGAGTAAAACATTGCTGGGGCTGCTTGTTTTTCTAGTTATAAAATCCAGATTTAAATTTTGTAGCTGACTTAAATAATGCATCTAGAACTAGAACTAGAACTAGAACACTCCTGAACATGCCCTTAGCGGAGTAAAAATTTTCGTTTTTGTTTCGTTTAATTTTCTGGAAATTTCATGTGTTGCATTTACCGATTAAATGGAATTTTCAAAAAATAATTACTCAGAAACGGAAAAAATATATAGCGCCCTCTATCCACCAAACATGAAAACCGAAAAACTTGTTGGTGTTGGTGTTTTCAAACACAAAAATCCAACTTTTTATAGTTTGATTTTTTTTTTGAAAATATAAATATTTTTTCATAATAAGAAAAAAGACTTTAAAAATGACTTAAATGACAGCAGTTCCGTATCGCTACTTGTTATCGCTACAGTTAATTATTTCAAAGCAGAAGATTTCTGCCATAACATAAACTTCACTGGTAGCAAACAATAAATCCCAATCTACATTGCTTGAATAAACGGACAAAGTAGAAAAATCCATCAACCGATCATAAACAACATGTACAAATATATCTCCATAATATTAGTCAATTAAGGCCAGGTTTCAAAATTATACTTTTTACAGATAAAGGCGCTTATTACCGGTGTCACTACACGGTGAAATCCAAGTGAAGTGACTGTGACCCTTACTATGGGTATCACTTCACGATGGAAAGCAAATGAAGTGAATGTAGGTCCTTATTACGGAAGTCGCTTCAGAGATGAAAGTAATTACTTGGATGAACTTGATGTCATTATGAACATCGCGCCACCAACATTTTGTTGAAAAAAAATTAGTTTTTTCCACTACAGTGATCATTTCACTATGCGTGATAATGGTAATAGGTAAAATCAAGGGAAGTGACATGTAAGTGAAGTGAATGTGAAAGTGGAAGTAAGAACGGTAATAAGGGCCAGAAGATTTGTAGGTGGGTGTCATCATTTCTTGAAAACCAATCATCGGAAAGCAAAACACAAACACATTTCTGGAATCAAAATTACGTTTCCTCCTCCGGAAGCAATCTATGGATCACGTTAATAATTGAAGTGGAACTAAAATATGCATGTAAATTTGAAACTTACGTTTCACAGCGTAGAATTTTCCCTATATTCGCAACAAAGAAGTTCACAAAATTGCACTCAATTATATCTTAAGTGTATGCTTCAAAGAAATCGGAATAAACGAACAGTGGAAAACGCTATATGTATCGAAATGATTGTCCCTTGGTCTATAATCTAATCACGAAAAGGCGCTGCAAATTTGGAGGAAGATCCACTTTTTTATCGAAGCAAAATTGTCAACAGTCAAACCAAAAATGCTGCATCTGATGTGAAGACCAGTCAGAAGCATTGCAAGAGCTACCAATGCATCCCAAAAAAGTCACTGTCTGGTGAGGATTATGAACCGGTGGCATTACTCGTGAAATACCAGCCGATATGTGGGAGAGAGTGTGCCAAAATTGGACCGGCGGCCAACATTTGCATGAAATCACCTTCAAACATTAAATTATATTGAACGTTTTATCGATTCCATCAATTGTTTCAAAACAAGTTTTTCTTTAAATCAAATCCTATACCTCCTGAAAAATTACCCTTTATTATAACAGGGACTGTAGAGGGCACTAGTAACTCCACCAACGTGTCTTTAATATTTTATTTGAAGTAAACTACCTTCATCTACACAAAATACGATTTCTTGCAACAAGATGTTATGTTCAGATCTACTCTGACTGTTTGAAGTGAATTTTCTCGGCGCATTAACTCGCTAACAGACCAGCCGCTAGTTGATTATATTGACACTAAGCAAAGAATAAATACTAATTGTTTAGTACAAAGCTATGTGAGCTCGATTGACATGACCCCGTGAAAATGTGTTTTCTAACAATGGCACAATAAACAATACGTGATTTGATTATTGATTAAAAAGTTTGATTAATTTGCATTGCTATTAGTACACTAATACTTTATTTGGCTGAATCAAACAAAGTCAATCTGTTTATCACACCGAAATCGCGCCAAATACTCGCTGAGCTTCAACCTAGCTTATCGACCTCATAAGCGTGTGTAAGAATTATCTGATATGTACATGAGTGACTCACTCTTAGTGAATGGGCATCTTTTTAATTGTTGCGTATCTCTGAGTTTCTGTATAGCGATTTCAGGAATGCTATGTCATTGCCGGTATGTCTGATATGTATCAATGTAAAATAACGGTCTTGTGTTCTTAATCATAATGGGCTTGGTTGTGTCACTTACTCGATTATATCTCCGGAACAGGAAGTGCCATGTGCTTTGTAGGTTACGATTTTATTTCCGGTTGGTAAGCAATAGTCATGAGGCATTTTGGTAATTTAAAAGACCCCAATTGTGGCTTCAAACGATGTCTATTCTTTCTGTATAGAAAGACAAAAATTAATTAAATCTCATAGTAATTAGTAATTCTCTGTGGTAATTCGGATGACTAATCGATTAACCTTTTTGTTTAATTTTTCTTATAACATCATATTCACATGTATGCCGCAAGTGCCGCGTTTGATTGCAAACGAAAAACCGAAAGTCTTGACCTTGCCGGCACATGTTATGCCGCTACACGAAGTTGACCGATCGGCTTACGAGCACGCACACGACCGTGAGCCGATAAAAAAACTGTCTGTATTGGTAGGGTGTCTTGAGTATCGATTGCTGGATTTAGAAGCAGATGGGGCAGAACGCTTCTCCGGGGATAATTGCTATTCTAGCTTTTTTCAGAAGTTATCAAATTTTTTAGCAGTAGTATCAATGAAAATTTTGATTACTAAGGATTAATCATATCTGGAAAAATAACAAAAAAAAAAAACAATTGTATCGTTATTAAATGTAATTTCTGATAATCGTTCAGTAGTATTGTTTTTTAGTTACAAACACAATTTTTATTGTGTAACCACAGATAAGCCGTTGTTCTTTTCAAATTCAGATGATGTATTTGCAAATATATTGGATCAATCTTCAAAACTATCGTCTCATATCAATGGGAGCAAAATGATCAAAATTATGCGTGACAAATAACCTAGTTATTCTCCTACACGTGCTATAAAATTAACTCGTAGTTAACAATCTTCCGTCTGGAAAGTATTACTTTCCCGAAGACTAAATTTTTTTGACAAAAATAAATTTGCCCCGTTATTTTAACGAATTTTGATCCGTTGTTGAGGATCATACCTCTATGTTCAGGTTGCTGTGACTTCACGCGGTTAAAAATGTTTGTTTGTTATGTTTTTGAATATTTATATATTTAAGGCATTTTTCAAAGCTCATAGCAAGCATATGTTTGTGATTATGAGAAAGAATCTTGCTTTCAGATAGGCATGCATGCAATTTTCACGTTTTATGTTCTTTAGTTAAGATATAGTAACATTTTCTTTCATTTACCCTCTCTTCTCCATACACTGAAATGAAAATCTTATTCATATTCATTAGATTTGTGATATGAATCATACGCAGAATATAATTCATAGAAATTATATGGAAACTTATAATCTTTATTTAATGTGTACGTCAAATCTAAATGGACGTTATCATAATGAAAGTTATAAAAATATCCCATATAATTTATATGGAAATCCGATGAAAGTCGTGAATAGTTGTGTCCTCGATATTCATCAACTGCTCCAGACCATTTTTTTCAGGAAGTTTCGCATCTCAATGTAATTTTAAGTCGCTGACAAGACAGCTCATCCAACTTCGTTTAAGGATAAGCGTTAACGAACCATGAAATATATATCCGGTACATTTCATTACTCTATCTGTTTAGTAAGATTCATTTTTTTAATTTCAGTCTCGGGATCTCACTTCTCTTTCGCAAATATCATGAGGTGCTCCCTTACCGAATGGAATACTAGTACAGCTTGAATCCTCAAAGAAAAGTAGTAGTTGGCAATTATCTGCAATTCGCATGACCTCCATTGAAAGTTATATATATATATATATATATATATATATATATATATATATATATATATATATATATATATATATATATATATATATATATATATATATATATATATATATATCTACTAGCTGACCCGTCGAACTTCGTCTCGCCAGAAGAATTGTCAAAAGACTAAGTGGTCAACGTTTCTTTCCATTATTTTTCTGATTACTTAACTTACAATCAACGGAATTCGACACACACTCGCTTTAGCTTAAAAAGAAGAAATATCACCAAAGATTAATGTGAAAATATGTAACATCTCTAATAAGCAAAAATTGAACAAATGCACAAATATCTATTCTGGACAGTCCGTTTTAAGGAATTACTCATACGTGAATGTTCACCCGACAGAACAAATTTCAAAGCAGTTTCTTATACACAAAAAAATTCTATTTTTGTGTTCGGTAATAATTTTTCCGGCAACGATCTGTAAAATATTATTTTTACTGAAAGATACGTAAAATTTATCCAACTTACGGTCATCTGTCAAAGAACTACTGAATATCGGAAAATTCTATGTAAAAGTTACGATTATTTATTATTTACTGACACGGTCTGTGAACTCTGAAATGTCATTTCTCTTGACGAACTCAGTAAAAGTTTTACCAATATCCGGAAAATTAATAAAAAATAATGAAGAATTTCAGTAATCATCACTAAACATTCAGCAGAAATAAAGATCTGTCAAAAAACATAATTTTTGGTCGTAAAGGTGTGAAAATTTCTAGATTTGTATAGAAAAAAATAGTCGTGCGAATTGATTGCTTGCAAAAAATAGATAATACTGATTCCTAGCGGTAATTTTTCATTTAATATATAAAATATTTGATCATTTTATTTGAAAAAAATATTTCTGAAGAGCAAATGTAATTCAATTCATTCATCACACGCAAATAAATAAATTAATCGGATGATAATATGTTTTGAAAACAAAAATGCTCCTTCCTTCTACCAAAAAATTGTAATACTTTACGGGTCAAGACGTTTACATATTTTTAGGATTGTTTTATGATTTTTGCCGAACGTCGGTATTGAATGATGAAGAAGTCATTAGAATTATGACAGATCGAAGTTCATTGGAACTATACGGATCATTCAGCAAATAAAACTTTTACCGAACGAATTACCGAATGTCCAGCTGTTTGAAAGTCAGTAAAACTGTACCGACATCCGAAAAAATAATTCGGTGTGTTCAGCTTTTAAGCAGCGAGATATTTTTCTCAAAATCTGTTCTGTACGTTCAAGTTATCAAAAAGTACCATGCGTACTTTAGAGCTCTAATGAAGTGGATATTTTCAGGTACTGTGGAACTTTTGATTGCTTGGAGACGACGCTGAAATTGTAATTTGATATTGATCTTACCAGTTTGAACATTCTTCACAGAATATGCAACATGTAATGATAGTCTCAATTCATTATGGTAATTATCTTGAACATTGATATCTGATAGCCACTTACTGTGTGCGCATAGTCTAATCTAAATTATTAGAAAGAGAAATGCAAGGAAAATCTCTTAGATTGACTACACAAAGCATCTCGTTGCGCTCCAAACAATTTTTTCAACGATCTAGTATTCTTTCCTCCGACTCTTTTTCCTTATTTTTCTGATTACTTAACCTACAATCAATAGAATTCGATACACATTCGCTTTAGCCCAAAAAAGAAATATCACCAAAAATTAATGTGAAAATGTGAAACACTTCTGTTAAGCAAAAATTTATCAAATGCATAGATTGTAATCTCATCCTTTGAGTCAATTCTCTAAACAGAGAGCAGTTCCTTGCACAGCTTTAAGGCAGCGGGAAAGTTTTCTCAGAACTTGTTCTGTATGTTTAAGTTGCCAAAAAGTGCCACGCAAACTTTAGAGCTCTAATAAAGTGGATATTTTTCATGTACTGTGGACCTTTGGTTGCTTAGAGAGGCTTAGTATACTCTAAATCATTAGAAAACAAACTGCACGGAAAATCTCTTAGCTTGACCTAAACGCTTCTACAGCACAAACTTTGCATTGATTTATTCAAAAATTTACTGATTTGTTAGGCCGGGATGGCCAATATTTATCATTAATCACAATTCATCAACAGGTAAATGATATCAGAACTTTTTCTGCTACCTACAGCGGTTTTCTAGAAAACAGTCATATGCATTCCGTCATTGAGTCATTTGTCAAGTTTTAATACCCAATTAAGCACGTGGCTCTAAATGATGCACGGGAAATCTCCACTACTAATCTTTGCGCGCCAAACGATTTTTTCAACGATCTAGTATTCTTTTCTTCGACGGTCAAACACTTATGCAACTCGTTGCGCGCCAAACATCAACCGTAGATCTAGCAAGCATTGACGACTTTTTCAGTGGAAAATTCCATTGTCCATACAAAAAAACTTTATTGATTTTTCCCACTTTTCCGGTAAGTTTTCCTAATTTTTTTGATCTGCGAACCCGGTGGGGGTAAAAACTGATCAAACAAAAAAAAAGCATCTCAATCCGTCCATCCGTTCTTACGTGATGCGATTACAAAGAATGATCTCTGCATTTTTATATATATACTAGCTGACCCGTCGAACTTCGTCTCGCCTGAAATTATTTTTTTTAAATTTGTGTTTTCGGACAGTAGAGTTGTCAAACGTTAATGTATCTTTTCATTATTTTACTGATTACTTGGCTTACAATAAACAAATTACGACAAATTCATATCCAACACATTAACTTCGTCCCGAAGAAGAAATACCATCAGGAATTATTGTGGATATGTTCAATGCTTTTGTGACGCAAAAACTAAACAAATGCACCGATTGCCATCTCATCCTTCGAGTCAGTGTATTGAACAGAAATTGTAGATCTCTCTCAAACTAAAGGTTTGACATGTGGGATTATGGATTGGATTGAATCATATCTGACTGGTCGTAGTATGACCGTGAAAATTGGCGACTGCGTTACTCCATCATTCATCGTGAGCTCTGGCGTTCCTCAGGGAAGCCATCTAGGACCATGTATGATTACACTATTTTGCAAGCTGTACTAAAACGGGAAACATCAATTAAGGATCTAGGAGTGTTTTTGGATTCAAAACTTAGTTTCAAAGATCACATAGAATATGCCCTCTTTAAAGCATTAAAGATGCTAGGTTTCATCTTTCGCATCTCAAAAAATTTCAATAACATATACTGCCTGAAATCGTTATATTGCGCTCTAGTTCGCGAATATGCTGTTGTTGTTTGGGCACCATATTATCAAACAGATAAGCTACGCATTGAAACTGTTCAGTGCAAGTTCATTCGTTTTGCTTTGCGTCGCCTGCCCTGGAGAGATCCATTGAATCTTCCAAGCTACGAAAATCGTTGTAGACTCATACACGTCGATTTGCTATCTGTCCGCCGTGATACACAAAAGGATGTTTTCGTCGCCGACCTCATCCAATCTCGAATTGATAGTGCAGATCTCCTACAACAGCTAAGTTTTGACATTCTTCGGCGTAATTTGCGGTTTAATCCCTTTCTCAGAATTTCTCGTGCTAGAACTAACTAAGGGTTCATTGAACCGTTTTCGAGTATATGTCGCGTATTCAATACTTGCTCTGATGGATTTAATTTCAATTTATCTCGTAACGCCATTAAAACCCGTTTTCTCCAAATCTTTTCCCGCTAGTTTTATTAGGATAATTAGTCAATATGAATAGTTGTTAGTTAGCTTTGTAGTTTAAATAAGGGTAATTAAAGATTTCGTTATGTATCATATGGTCAAATGTTATTTGTTGATACAAAAGATGAGAATGTTTTATGCCTGCTGGAGAAGGAGAACCGAAATCTCAGCTCCAGCAGGCTTTTCCCTTGCTCCTAAATAAACAAATAAATAAATTAACACATGGATGAAAAAGAGATGACCAAGATAAATACTTTAAATTGACCCCACAAATTTCCAAAAGCAGCCCTCGGGGATTGTTGTTTATCATTGAATATTAAGACTTATTTGTACTGAAGACGTTTAAAATTTAAAAGCAAATCCTTAGGGATTATCGAAAGTAATAAACTAATTTTGAACGGTTGTCCATAACCTACTTCACCGCTAGTGATATTACTTACTCGTGTTTGATGAATGTTCGTAGCAGGATAATGACAGGATCAATTTTCGATTAACGAATTAGCGATAAAATGAAAAATACTTGGACATTAGAAAGTTCAAATTACCCTTTTATTAAATATTGTGTCCATTAACTTTGACATGAACGCTATATTCGTTCAAGAATTGTATCAAAAGGCCTCTCATTCGTCGAGCCACCACATCGGTTTGCTTAGTATTCAGTCCTGAGAATCAATATTCTGTTCTAGCGGAGTGATTATTCTTATCGTTAAAGCCAATGTATAAAACAGCAGATCTCGCAACTAATGGTTCTTACATGCCACGATTTCTCCTTCAGATATGATATTCACGATTCGCATATGGTAATTCGTCAAATAATCCAAAGTTCGGAAAATGAAATGATTTGGCTTAAGCAGCTTACAAATGTCATGAGTACCATAAATATTTTCATCTGAACTCATTATTTCAACAGCAGAATCCTATCATTGATACGTAAAAAAATCGTTACATAATTTGATTTGTTCAACTCACGGCCACGATGGCCAACATAATTCATCTAACTACATCTACTGGTAAATAACATTAGAACTTGTGCTTCTGTGTTTACGCTATAGCTAAAACAGTCATTTGGCAAGTAATGATTTTGATACCCTATTAAGCACGTGTTTCCAAATGACGAATCAATCATGCATGTGAAATCTCCACCCAAATCTACTCGTTGCGTGCCAAACGATTTTCCAAAGATCTAGTATTCTTTTCTTCAACGGCGAAATACTGAGCATCTCCTTGCGCGCCAAACATCAATTGTAGATCTAGCAATCATTGGCGACTTTTGCAGTGGAAAATTCCATTGTCCATACAAAATAACTTTATTGGTTTTTCCCACTTTTCCGGTAAGTTTTCCTAAATTTTTTGATGTACAAACCCGGTGGGGGTAAAAACTGATCAAACAAAAAAAAAAGCATCTCAATCCGTCCAACCGTTCTTACGTGATGCGATTACAAAGAATGATCTCTGCATTTTTATATACAGATATATATATATATATATATATATATATATATATATATATATATATATATATATATATATATATATATATATATATATATATATATATATATATATATATAAATAAATTCGAAGTGAATATAATATGCACTTCATAGATTGTTCCAATGTATGTTGTGCGGATATCTAGTAATGGTTATAAGACGCGCCAATAAATTTGACTCAGACTGGAAATTTCATTCGTTATATGGAAATCTTGTGAAAATAACGTTAAGAAGAGTTTTATGTTTCATAAGATTATCTCATATATTTGACATGATGTTGAACACATCTTGTAACTATTATTGGAAATGCTAATAGTGCAAAATCATTAGAATATCATATAATGTGAAAAAGAAAATTTAGCTCAGTGTACGTGTTCCATATTCATTCACAGCTATCATCAATTTTTCAGCTCAGTAGATCTCCATTCAGTTCCTATTGATCGCTCGAATTAGTCACCCGTGTGGAATTGTGTATCCAGTTTTGATGATTTTTTTAAATCTTCATTCTGTTCAGCGCATATAATTAGTACTGACGTATTAACGCTACCTGAAATTGTGCCAGGGCACCAATTGAGTACACTCAAAATAATAATCATGTTATAGTTAAAAATCATGAGTATAGTTAGTTATGTTAATCATGAGTATAGTTAGTTATGTGAATATTTTCCACACTACTTTTCACGTAGGTTTAAAAAAAAACCTGTTTAATGCATAATTCAGTAAAAGTTACGTGTTTCATAGGTAAAATGTAATGTATTGTTCATATCACATTTACCTATCAGTTCATATAAAATTTAGATACCAGAGAATTACTATTTTATATATTGGTTGAAGCCAATGGGAGATTTCAGAATTTTATATAAATCTTTGAAACGAAAAATACCATGAAAAATAAAACATTTATTTCAGAAAATTAGCATATAATTTCAATTGCCTAAAAAGCTACTAATAACGTCTTGGTATCTCAAATCGACAAACCTCCAGAAATCGTTTTTGTTGTCACTGCCATCCAACCGGAGCCGCAGTCGAGATTCGAGAACTCCCACAACACTACCGATACAGGTTGAAGTCGCATTACATGATTCCAGTGTCTCTAGCTTCATACCGATTTTGAACTCGTTTTTCGGTGGACCAACGGCCTGTTCCGGCAGGAGCGGGCAATCTTCCGGACTCACGCAGGCACTCGGTCCAGTTGAACACATGGAAACTTTCATACTGGAATGGTCCGAACGATGTAGTCAAAAATTGTAACTAATTAACATTTCTCGCAAATATTTACACTACTTACACTTTGAGGGCCACTGTTCGCCATTATCAAAATCGAGTTTCTCACACTGGAAATTCACGTAGATTGTTTTACGTTTGGTCAGTTCACGTAAACCTTATGTGATGACTCTATTCATTTTAGGGGATGTTCGTATAACATTCATTTCCGTCACGTAAAATATTCAATTTGACATTTGAAACTATTTTACGTGATTTTTCAAGTAAATCGAACGTGAATTTTTATTTGAGTGTAGAACAGACAAGTGAAGTGTCACCGTGGCTGCTAGGTGCTTGTAACGAAAAAAAATTTTCAGCATAAAAAAATTGTTCTTAATCCACCTAACGGTGTTATAATACCTTTCTCTTGTCATTCAAGCTGTCGCATTATACCTTATTTTTTCGTAAGGATAATTTCTGACACGAATTTTGGCTGATTTTTGACATAAATTCATTCAGATTGTTTCGGTTAGGTCACAAAAGTGTGATTCAACGCTGGCATTGTATATTCGACAAAAAATCGACAATCGAAATAAAGTCCTTCCAAGGAGATGTTCCTGCTGATCATCATTTCTAGCAGTAGTTGTTGGGTGAGAATTGAAAATTTTACGAGCTTTTTTCTTTGGTTGCGTTTGTTTTTAAATGTTTTCATGTTAATGCTGCTTCAGTCATGAAGATGTTTAACTGATCGACTTGATTGAATTTAGCGTACAAATATGCTATGTGCGCTATGTCGCATCTTGCATTCGATAAAATGCCATGATAGAGTCAAAGAGTTTATTGAAACGACTGAAATAATAACTTTTTGAAAGCCAATGAACTTCCATGTGTAGTGACAATTGAAACTGTTTACTAAAGACTGTCCCAGAAAGTATGGACGCAATTAAAAACCGCTGCCATTTGGCAATGATTCGGGTTCTGTCAATTTTTATGACTGCGTCCCGTTGTTTACACTCTTCTCTAACCACTTGTGCAGTTTTTTATTCGTTTTCATTAGTTTATTTCGAAATGCGTGGACCTTCAGCAGAGCAACGTCGAAAAATTGTGTGCGGTGCACAGAACGCGGACTGTCACTGAGAAAGATAGCAAAAATGGAAGGAGTAAGTGAAAAAGCCGTGCGAAATGCAATCAGGAAGTTCGGTGAGGATAACACCTTTGAGGATAAACCGAAACGCATACTGAAGGCGTTCGAGCAAAAGAAGGAAGTTTCAGTTCGGGATGTGGCCAAAAAAGTGGGCACTTCAAAGTCAAATATTCTTCATGCTAAAGAACGTTTAAATCTCCGAAGAAGCAGAAACAACCAAAACGTAGTCCGAAACAAGAAGCATCGATCGGACCGAGGGTTCGAAAGCTGTACAATACGATTCTTGCTGGAAATTTGAACTGCATAATCATGGACGACGAAACCTACGTGAAACTCGATTACAAATCCTTGCCGGGACCACAATATTATACGGTGCGAGAAGGGCAAGTGTTAAACCAGTCCGAGACATCGATTGAAGTCGAAAAATTTGGTAAGAAAGCTATGGTCTGGCAAGCAATTTGTAGCTGCAGTAAGATTTCAAAACTCTTCATCACCACTGCTTCAATGAACAGCGAAATATACACCAAGGAATGTTTACAAAAACGGCTTCTACCCATGATTCGAAGCCACAAGGATCCTGTTGTCTTCTGGCCAGATCTTGCTTCTTGCCACTACTCGAAATCAACGGTAGAACGGTATTCTACCAAAAATGTCACTTTCGTCCCAAAAGACATAAATCCACCAAATTGCCCACAACTTCGACCAATTGAGGAATTTTGGGCATTAACGAAGGCACATCTTAGGAAACATGTCTCGGCAGCCGAAACCATTCAACAGTTCGAAAAAGATTGGAAAAAAGTGTCAAAACTTGTCGCCAAGAAGTCTGTACGGAATTTAATGAGGAACGTTCGCAAGAAGGTGCGCCAGCTAGTTTACAATGGCTAAGTAGCAAATGTTGAGAATAATATTCTGTTGCTGTAGTCTAATATTATCAGTATATCGAATAAAATTTGAATATCTAACACTTGTGAATTATTTACAGCGAAATCAAAGTACGTCCATACTTTCTGGGATAGTCTTTACTCCGAAAAAAATGTATATATGAACGCTGGAGAAAGGCTGGTAGGAGCGCCAATTTGAGGAATATTAAACTTGTTACACTGACAATTCGATCCGGTCTAAAAGTCTTGGCATTACATCCCTTTTGTGGAATTTGGCCTTTCTGTTTCAATAGACTTCGCAGCCGATTCTTAGCGTACATGGCTAGTACTATGGATCCTACTGACACTAAGAATCCTTCCAGGTCGGGGCTCGAACATACGACAACTGGTTTGTAAAATCAGCGTCCTATGCATTGAACCGTCAACCCGGGTCAACCCCAATTCGATCCGGTGCCGGTGTCTATTGCTGTGGAATGAAATTCGAGTAGTCTCCTTCACTGGGTGGTTTCAGCACCGTAGTTCAATTCAAAAAATCTGTTCGATTTTCTGAGGAGTACAGGGTGGTTTCCAACAAGGTATCGGTGGTGATTGAATTAATTGTTGTTTGGAAAACTCTTATATCCATATCTGCCGTTTCTGCTTTCCCTGTTCTTTTCTTACTAGAAATAAAAAGAACACACGGCATAATGCATATCTCTGAATTACGCAAGAAATGTGTTATATTTACGTTATTAGGTGTTTCTACAGGGCTTAGATATCCAAAAAATTTGAATCCTGCTGTTGCAAAATCCTCGAACATTCGTTGAATTCGTCTTCAGATTTGACTTTCTTGACCCAACGGTCGTTTGTGATTCCCATTAAACTTGAGTCTGAGAACGCCGACAAAAATATGCCGATGGCACTTCGATTGGATGAAATAGCTTCTCTCATACTGGTGAGAAGTTCCGAACAGATCAGTTCGCCAAAGCACAGAAAACAAATATATAGGCTCATATCTCGGTTGATTTTTTATTAGGGCGTATAAGCAAGTGACAGTTTATACGCCCTTTTGGAAAATTAACCGAGATATATGAACTGTGTGCAAAATTTGTTCATTCAACATTGCGAACACTTGCAGATGTCACCGCGATCGACAATGTTTGGTGCTACATTCACTTATCGCTAAATTTTTGTTTAGTTGTTGGTTAAAATAACAGGTTTATTTTTGTTTTATTCCGATCGAATTCCCGTTTGATTTATACACGTTTCGAAAGATCGCGGCGAATAGTCGAGTAGATGGCAGTAGTGTTTCCAACGTATTGCAAATTTGAAATTCACGCAGGACTTCGATAAATTTTGTTCGAGCCTGTTATCTGTGATTATGGGGGAAAGTATTATAAAGCTCAAGACTTTTCTGAACAAAAATTTTAGCACTAACACATTCTTTTCGTAGGATCTTTCTTCTATGAAAGTTTGGAAGTTGTCTTTTGCTGGTAAATTTGAAAAAAAAACTGAAAATATCATCAGGTTGAATAACTGAATTATTTTTTAACAAAATCTTTTTATATGGAATTTCAATTGACTTGAAAAGATGTTTACTACAACTTATCTAGTTCGTGAAGTCCACATCATATCAATATATAAGTAAATAACATTTTACCATTTCTCATGACTTTTGAGGGAATTATAGATACTTTTTGTCCACGCTTGGCGAGTGGATATCTAAAATTTATATTTTAGAATTGTTAAATTCGGTTTGAGCATATTCATTCAAATTACTAAATTGTATAATGAATTTTCGAGACGAGTTTGACAAGTAAGTTATTGAACTTAATGTCATATCAATTCCCAACTAAAATTTAGAAATCCTCGAAATCCGATTTGTTGTGGATTTTTCAATTTATTAATGTATTTGAACATTGCATTTTTTTATTTAGTCGGCCTTGTCCCCTACACAACCCCGTAATATTTTTGCCTCATAATCATACCATCACATTTATGGAAGTGACGTATTGAAAGTTTGTAAAATTCACATAATCAATCAACTAGCACGTGCGATTAGCGATATTCGGATGTGTGGAAAAAGCATGTAAGTTTTATTCGTATTTAGGTCGTCCAGCTATGTCTCCGAAATCATCCTCCCGCCTTTTAGAATTATCCTACTGAGGAGTGTATCGATAAGTAGTTAGCAACATTCAAACAGTTATTACTCTGAAATGGCTTAATTTTTTGTAGCGTGTTTTGTGGTGACATGTTTGTTTACATGTCAATAACAGCTGCGCAATCGATTGGTTTCGGTACGGTTTATCGTTTCAATGATGAGTCGAATTGATCCGGAAACGCGAAAGAAAATTCGGCACACTTGGTGCTCAGAAAGTGGTGTCACGTACAACGAAATTGCAAAACGGGTGAAAGTGCACCACACCAGTGTCAAAAATATTATCGAGAAGTTCGATAAGACCCTTTGCTTGAAGGATTTGTCCCGATCCGGTAGGAGAACGGGTCCCAGCCAGCCTGGCCGGGACTTAAAAGTGGTTGAGTACATCAGGAAAAACCCATCGGCGTCGACGCGGGATTTCGCCAAGCAGTTCAACACCAGCATCGGGATGATTCAACGGATCAAAGTTCGGAACTCTCTGAAAACGTACAAAAAACAAGGTGCCGGATTCTACAGAATAAAGACGGATGCATCCTGAACGACGACGAAACCTACGCCAAGGAAAACTCTTGAGCGCTGCCCGGACCGCAATATTATACGAAATCTGTGTACCAGGACCTGGACGACGCTGACACCACGGTGGCAATGGAAAAGTTTGGGCAGAAGGTGTTGGTCTGGCAAGCAATTTCTACCTGTGATTTGCGGTCGTCGATTTTCTTCACGAAGAGCACAATTAACGCCGAGGTGTACGAGGAAGAATGTTTGAAGAAGAGTGAATTTCCCATGAACTTTACCTAATACACTTCAATCGAAGTGATGTAAACAATTTGAAAACTTTAGAAAAAGTACGTTTCATTTCCCACATTAAAATTCATTGGGAACATTATAAACGGCATAATCGTATTGCAAACTTAACGCAATGTCGTCGTTGCCAAGGCTTCGGCCATGGAACCAAAAATTGTCATATGGATATACGGTGTTTGAATTGTGGTAAATCGCATTCGAAAGACGTTTGTCCAATGAATGAAACCACTGATTAATTTTCATGTTCAAATTGCAATGGAAATCATAAATCCAATTATTTGAAATGTCCTGTCAGAGAAAAAATTTTAAACGCTCGTTCGCTTAGACAACAAGTCAAATCAACGACCTTAAATTTACAGAACATACCTGAAAATCAAAAAACCGTTACAAATGCCACGCCTAATTCTTCTAAGGCACTTATTTCTTCGAATTCAAAACAAAAAACAGGCACGTCTGCCAATTCCTCTTCTAACGAAAACAATTTATTGACAGGTAGATCGACCTCGTCATCATCTTCTTCTAATGTCAGTTATGCTGGTATATTAGGTAGAAATCTACCACCTATTTCTTCTAATGTAAATAATCAAAACACAGGACCGCCTTGCAGTTCATCTTCTAATGAAAACAATTTATTAATAGGTAGATCGGCCAAGTCATCTACTTCTAATGCTAGTTACACTAGTCTTACACTAGTGTAACAGGTGTAATTTAACAGTGATGTTAAATAATTATTTGAATATTTTAAATTGGAATGCTCGATCTTTGAAATCGAGTGAAGATGAATTTTATAATTTTCTGGAAGTTCACAAAATTCATATTGCCATTGTGACAGAAACTTTTCTTAACCCAAATGTCAAATTGAAAAGTAATCCACATTATGTGGTTCATCGATTTGACAGGTTTACTCCGCCACCCAGGTGGAGTTGCCATTTTTGTCCAACGGCAAATTAAACATCGAATTCTACCTTCTTTCAATACTAAAGTTATTGAAAGCTTGGGAATCGAAGTTGAAACCATTGATGGAATTTATTTCATCGCTGGAGCATATTTGCCATTCCAAGGCACCGGCGAACAATTAAATTTCTTTAAAGACGATTTGCAAAAACTCACAAGATATCGATCGAAATTTTTCGTAATAAGGGACTTAAATGTTAAGCATGTCCAGTGGAATTGTAGGTAAAATAACAGTAATGGTAAAATACTTCATAATCAACTCTTAGCTGGTTACTTCACAGTTCTTCATCCCAGTAATCCGACTTGTTTCTCTTCAGTGAAAAACCCGTCTACAATTGATCTGGTTCTAACAGATCATAGTCACATTTGTAGTGAACCGATTACACATGCTGACTTTGACTCAGATCATCTTCCTGTAACATTCAGACTTTCCAACGAAGCTATAATTAATCCTATTAGTTCTATATTCAACTATCATAGAGCTAATTGGTTGGATTACAGATCTCACATTGAAAATCATGTGGATCATGAAACTATTTTAGAAAATTCTGCGGACATCGACACAGCAATTGATAATTTGAATCATTATATTATCGAAGCTAGAAATCTTTCAGTTCCCAAAGCTCAAACTAAATTAAATTCTCCTATTATCGATGACAATCTTCAACTGCTCATTCGGTTGAAGAATGTTCGTCGACGACAATATCAACGTTCTCGTGATCCTGCTATGAAAAACATAGTTAAGGATTTACAAAAAGAAATTAAACATAGATTTACTCTTTTGCGAAATGAAAATTTCGCTAAAGAAGTTGAACAAATTAAACCATATTCTAAACCTTTCTGGAAACTTTCTAAGGTTCTTAAGAAACCTCAGAAACCAATTCCTGCTCTCAAGGAAGGAAATCAAATACTTCTTACAAATGGTGAAAAAGCTCAAAAACTTGCTCAGCAGTTCGAAAGTGTCCACAATTTTAATTTAAACGTTGTGAGTCCTATTGAAAATGAAGTCTCACTGAAATATGATCATATTGCAACCCAAGTGTTATCACACGATGACATTATTGAGACGAATTTTGATGAAATTAAATCAATTATTAGGAAACTCAAAAACATGAAGGCTCCTGGTAATGATGAAATTTTTAATATTCTTATTAAATATCTTCCCGATGTTGCCTTGAGACTCCTGGTTAAAATTTTCAACAAGTGTTTTTCATCAGCTTACTTCCCAAAAAGATGGAAAAACGCTAAAGTAATTCCTATCCTCAAACCTGATAAAAACCCAGCAGAAACATTAAGTTATCGACCAATTAGCTTACTTTCTTCTATCAGTAAACTTTTTGAAAAAAATATCTTGTTGAGGATGATGTCTCATATAAAAGAGAATTCAATTTTTTTACCAGAGCAGTTTGGATTTCGTCATGAACATTCAACTACTCATCAACTTGTCAGAGTAACGAACATGATAAAAGCAAATAAATCTTCTGGGTTATCCACTGGAGATGCTCTTCTAGACATAGAAAAAGCATTCGACAGTGTTTGGCACAAAGGTTTAATAGCAAAAATGTCTGATTTCCAGTTTCCTATTTATTTGATCAAAATGATTTAGAATTATTTAACTGATCGAACTCTTCAGGTTAGCTATCAAAATTGTAAATCTGAATTGCTACCCGTACGAGCAGCTGTTCCACAGGATTCGAGCGTGCCTTCAATCTTGTATAATATTTTCACTTCTGATCTTCCAAATCTACCCGTTGGTTGTCAGAAATCGCTATTCTGTGACGACACAAGTCTGTTAGCCACCGGTAGAAATCTAAGAGTGATCTGCAGTTGCCTACAAAGAAGTTTAAATATTTTCAGTGATTATCTGTCAAAATGGAAAATTAAACCAAATGCAGCAAAAACGCAATTAATTATCTTTCATCATAAGCCAAGAGCTTATGACCAAACAATAATCACATTCTCAAATTGAATGGCTTGGAATTGACATGGTCTGATCAAGCTAAATACTTAGGTTTAACGTATGACAAAAAACTCACTTTCAAGAATCACATTGAAGGAATCCAGGCAAAGTGTAATAAATATATTAAATGTTTATATCCTCTTATAAACAGAAATTCTAAGCTCTGTCTAAAAAACAAATTGTTAATTTATAAACAAATTTTCAGACCAGCCATGCTTTATGCAGTACCAATTTGGTCAAGTTGTTGTTCCACCAGGAAGAAAACGCTTCAAAGGATTCAGAATAAAATTCTGAAAATGATCTTGAAGCGTCCTCCCTGGTTTAGTACAAATGAGTTACACAGACTCACAAATATAGAACCATTAGATGTAATGTCACATAATATTATAAGCAAATTCCGACAAAAATCGATGCAATCTTCAATTGAATCGATTCGCTCTCTGTATTAGTTAGTAAGTTAGTATATAAGTTCCTTTTCCCCATTACACAATACAAGTAGGTTTAGAATTTTCCCTACACAAAAATCTCAGAATTGCGGAAGCAAATAATGTCCTCATGGTAATAACCAAATCATATATATATATATATATATATATATATATATATATATATATATATATATATATATATATATATATATATATATATATATATATATATATATATATATATATATATATATATATATATATATATATATATATATATATATATATATATATATATATATATATATATATATATATAATAGGGCTGAAAAGTCACCACTGGTGGCTGAACACCCAATTTAAACCTTAATAATTTAATTTTAACTCATATTTCAATAAATAGTTACTTAAAAAAAATGTTTGAAGAAGAGAATGCTGCCACTGCACCGAAAGCATAAGGCTCCTTCTCTCTTCTGGCCAGATTTGGCTTCAGCCCACTACGCCAACTCCGTTCTACAGTGGTTGTCGAAAAATAATGTACAATTCGTGGAAAAGGACACAACCCACCGAACTGCCCGGATCTTCGGCCAATTGAAAGGTATTGGTAATTGTCAAGCGGCACTTTCGGAAGAAAGGTACAGTGTCCCAAAGCATGCAGGAGTTAAAAAAAACTGGACAGCTGCCACCAGGAAAGTCACAAAAGTAACTGTGCAGAATTTAATGAAGAATGTAAAGTCCAAAGTGCGAGCGTTTCACAGAAACTAGTTTTTTCTTCAATATAATCAGTGAAAAGCATTAAAATGTCATTTTTCTACAATATATCGAAAACTGACGACAAAATATGTTTTTTTTCGCCTTTTTTATTCAATAATCAATGTTGGTAACTACTTTCCGATACACTCCTTAGTAAAAATTTCCGGAGGAAATGAGCGAGCTATTGTAGAAGAGCTATGAGTTGTCAGTTCATATTTATGATTCGATTCACTGGAACAGCTGCATCTCTACTTTAGAGTGGTACAGGAACAACAGCAGACACTAGAAAAATTTTCATTTTTGCGGTACAGAATTATGCGAGAATTGACTTTTATTTGAGCAGCACTTTCCACTAAGCAGCAAAGTATCGATCACACCACTTCAACGATTAAGCGAAGCTCAAAACAACGGGTTGAGTTTATGGAAAATAATCTGTCTAAAAACACAAAACGCAGTAACCCGTTTCCTGACCCGAATGCTCTCGAAGTTAAACCTTCACACCATTCCTGTTAAACCTTGATTCCAATCTTCATGATGACTCATGATTTGCACGCTTACTTGCGGTTACTCAGTTGCACAAAATGGTGTTTCACCCTAGATTGAGTTGAATCCTGTCAAGTTGATGGAAACGATGCTTCAAAAAAGTGTCACTGACCTTAAGTGACATTCGTCGCACATCGGCCAGCTAATTCTTTATACAACTACTCCATTTATGAGTTAAGAAGGGTTTTGAAAAATTTGGTAGCATCGGTTAAATTCTTGCAAAAGCTACTCTTACTCAAAATTTGAGTAATCTAATGACATCAGACATCGTATCAATACAAGTAAACGTGTGTAATCATCAATTTGACACACAGATCATGGCCCTTATTACCGTTCTCACTTCCACTTTCACATTCACTTCACTTACATGTCACTTCACTTGTTTCCACCTATTACCAGTATCACGTAGATGTCATTCCGAATCGCAATCCAATACAGGTTCTAGGGCCCGCCCCGAACGGAACAAAGCACAAAGGATTCCGTTGGGCCACCAGGTCTGCGCTGAAGCGGTCTGGATCGTAGGTTTCTGGGTCCGAATAGTACTCAGGGTCATGATGGATAGCATAAACTGGTACGATCATGGTTGTCCCACGCTGTAAGATCACGCCACCACTGTCGGGCACTGGGTAGTCTCTAGTGACCGTGCGTAGTAAGGATGCTACTGGAGGATATTTCCGGAGTGATTCTGCAAATATAGAAAAAAAATTGCCTAAGTATTTCACTACTACTGTGATCATGACGTGCCGTTTATGCATTGCTCAAGAAAGTGCATTTCGTGAATGGCTTCGTAGCTCATGAAACCATGTTTTTCGATCGATTGCAGCACGTTTGCTCGAGCTCTTTCCTGAAGTTCAGCATTTGCGGCAAGCTCGTACAAACAAAAAGACATTGTGGTGGATGGTGTTTCGGAACCAGCCAGGAAAAACACAAATAGTTGTGCAGCAATTTCTTCAATCGACCAATATTCCTGCTGATTTGTGTTCTCACCGCTCTCCGAATCTGGGTTCTTCAACCGACTCAGTAAACTCGTAAAGTCAATTTGTTGCACATTGTTTTGCTCCCGGTACTCAAATATATCTTTCACTACATTCAGGAAAAAGTTACTAACGTCCGAGTCGAAGAAGGTTACGTGCAAAGCACGAGCGATGTCACGGAATTGTTCTGCTAGCATCACTTTAAGAAATGTAAAGTTGAAAGCCTTCTTTCCCATTTGGCGATATACTGCTTTCGGATAATTCAAGCTATTACAGTCTACTCCGAATGTACAGGTGCCAACTACGTCCGTAGTATACCGAGACAAAAAATCCTTCATTGCGATAGATTTTCCTTGCGCGGTTTCCCTAGTCAGTACCTTGCTAAACTCGTCTGCCACACGGATCATAGTTGGAAACATCATCTTCATCTTCCCAGACGAAAATACTGATGTCACTTTGGATCGAGAATTTCTCCACCTTGTTCCTTCTAAAGCCACCAAATGGGCTTCTATAGGATTATCCTTTTCATTATAGTAAAATAATCGGTCTTCAAAGTATTGAAAATCTTTTACAAGCACAACCGGATTTGTAAACATAAAGATTCCTCCGAATGGTCCTTTCCCTTTTAACTGTTTGTAGCACCGTTGCATAATAGTGGAAATATGAAACTTTCGACCAAAGCCGCGCAAATTTCCCGTTGGAAACGCCGGCGTCACGTACGGCACTCCGCGATCTTCCCAATACCGGAAACGTTTCCGAATCCATTGCACGGCCAGGGCCAGCACCAGAAGTGACAGGTAGAGTAACAACATAAGGATCGACAAAAGATGCAACAACTCCGGAATTCTGCGACTTCTGCAGCCCGCCGCGTGCGAATTGCAAATCACTAACGGTTATTGAAATAGCTAAGCTTATATTGAATATATATTTGAAACATCTAATGGATATAATCAAGATTCTGTTGACTTGATTGAGTTTTGTTTCACGCGATCGCAAGTAGTCAGTTAACCCTGAAAATTGTATCATGCTTCCCCCATGAGTGGTGTGCATGTTTGATAACACGAGTAAAGAACTTTTTAACGTGTGTTAAAAATGCTATGGATTTGCCCGCTCCAAATCCGTTCATAGCTGCTTTACCTGGCGAGCTGTGTTGAAGATTTTTTTTATTTGCAACTGTCTACCAACTGCCTTATGCTTCGAACTGCATTGTAATGAAGGCATGAGATATGTAGGAAACACTACTGGGAATCGCCCGAGATCGCAATGCAGCTTAAGTTGACTCTAAATAGTCTGTTTTCATTTGCGAGTTCAACATGTTTTTGTGCATAGGGAAAATAACTGTTTTCGTGTCGATCGTATTAAATTGAATTAAAAAGATCTTTCTGCTCAATTTCATAAAATTGGCACAAAGGTTATATGCCCATAGTTAGAATAAGCGACAATAGTAAAATGATTATATCGCAATTATGAGCTGTCCATATAGAATCAGATTACGAAACGAGAATAAGCGACCGTTTGTTACTTCAGAGAGAATCCCCAATGCAGCATGCTAACCTTTGATTGTCAGACAGGGCATCGAGAGAAATTCGCTCTCGCACTGGTGTCTATTCTATGTTAAATGAACCATGCCGGTTTTTTGTTGCTGCGGTGATATCCGTCTCTCCTTGATGGCACTGATTGAATCGTGCGAATAGTTGCTAGTGAGCGTTCTCTGATACGATAAAAGTCATCCTTGATAGCTACATTATTTTCAGACAATTATAACTGCAAATTTATAGCTTCTACAAAAAAAAAATATGTGTCAGAAGTTGTAGATAGTCAATTGAACTTTCTAAAAAAAATTTACACTGAATAAAAAATCTTCTAAAATCAAAAAAAAAATTTTTTTCGAAATTCTCAGTTAGTTTACCATTAGATTTTTCTAAATTTTATATCACGAAAAACGTCAAGTTACAAGGAAACTAATGAGTGTTTTAGAAAGTTGGAGAGCATAAGCAGCTTCACTCGTCTCAGCATCCTCCCAACACAATGGTCTAGCGGATGATTTTAGGTATTTCAGGATCATAGCTTTGCTTTATCAAAGTTCAAAGTGGCTGGCACGATTGAGTTTCAAACAATCTTTTTTAACAATAATTTATTCTCAAATTAATGTTAAGCCTGACATTTTGGATGTATTAGATTGCGCTACACAAAATAAACAAAACTAAATATTTGCTGTTACAAAAGCAGTTTTCCGAAAAAATAAATAGTTTTACGACAACATTCCATATCCAACGCAGTTCGCGTATTAAATTAAAGATTCCTATTTTTCGGGATTACTAATAGAATGAACATAAATCTTCATATCGCAATAATTTCTGCAAGAGGAAATTTATATAGGAATGTGTTTCTTGCTAATCAAATGTGTTAGTAGAAGTAGAATGAACTGATTGGTTTATTGCTCAACCATATGGAAGATTTATTGATTAAAATCAGGAAAAGATGCGCCGGAATTTGTTTTTACGCACACATTGTTGACATTACTCATACCACAGATAACAGATATACAGGCTCACATATCAACTGTGTGTAAAATTTGCTCAATCAGCGTGGTGAACACTTGCAGATGTCACCACGATCGACACGAGGTGACACCACTATTTGGGTACAGCTTTCACATGAACTACAATTTTGGGGGTGCAACTATGTAGAACTATGACATGACAACGAGATTACGTTCCTTTCAGAACTAATAGTAGGCGTACATCAGTTCAGAAACGGTTCAGGTTGTCATAATGCACGTGTTTGTAAAAAGCCTTGGTATTACATTCCTGTAGAGGAATTTGACCTTTTGACTTCGCAGCCGATTCATAGTGTACAGAACCATTGCATGGCTGGTGCTACGATCCTACTGACAATACGAATCCTTCCAGGTCGTGTTTGTACAATTCATGAAAATGTTGACTTAATGCTTCACAGACTCAAACAATGTTCCTTTCAAATTGATTGTAAAGCGTCTGGAAAAATTACCGGTAAGAACAAAGAATTGTTATCTCCGGGAATGCAAGAAATACACGAACTCTTCAATTCTTAAGGAAAGCTTGTTAGAGGAGCTTGAGCAGAAAATTGTAAAAGAGATCTCTTTTGAACAATGGAAATCTACTGATAGATGCAATCTAGAAAAAAACAGTAGATGATTTTGTAGCGTATTCAACAGCAAAACTAGAAAAACTTATAACTCATGACTATATAAGAAAAAACAATCTCAATATTTTTAAGACACGAAACCTTTATTAACTGTAGGAGAAGTAGTTGTGATTTGTGATTTTCCCGTTCGTTCTTCAAGATGCTGCTCAAAGTCATCATTGGAACAATGATCAAGTAACAATTCATCCATTTGTATTTGACAAAATTTTGCTAGCTTTCGCAACCTCGCACGATCAGAGGCCATATGAAGCAATCGGTGGAACATTGAAACGAATGGCAACATGAACATCCAATAACAAATGCTAAAGCTTTACACGATTAGGCTTCTAAAAGAAATCAAGACTATTTCACAGCAATCTCGTTTTGTCATATGTCACAAGAGGAATATGACGATGGTGCTGTAGAATGGAAAGATGTTTATCAACAAACAAAAATGATTCAAGGTACACAAAAATATCATTGCTTCATTCCAGAAACAGAAAATAAGATTGCTGCGAAATATTTTATATAGATCTGCAAAAAATAAAGCTTAATATTTAGTTAAAGGTAAAGTTTATTATTATTAAGTTGTTCAAAATATGAAAACTTTAATGAGTATTGGTGCCGATGGGAAATAATAAAGTTGGCTGCAAAACGACAATTGTTTTTTTTTATATCATTTATTTTACCCCGGCTTTAACCATTTTGGTCGTTCACCGGGTAACGACAATTGTCTTCTATATCTTCAACATTGTACTTTGCAACTTGAATACAGTCCGCCTTGGTATTTCTTATGGAAAAACGCACCTAATTTATAAAAAATGTGTATTTTTATAAACCAGGAATTTTTCTTCGATTTCGTTTTCTAAATATCTCGAAAATTCGTTTCCCGCATCGTTTTGATGCCAAAGAATAATTTATTTAAAATTTTATGAGGATTTCAAAAATAATAAATTTAGCGATAGAGAACCCAGACTAATTTAGAAAAAAAAAGGCAAACTCTTATGAAATATCCATTCTAGTTTCTCATAATCTGAAAAATGATTGCATTTAGGCTGTAACTTCAGATAAGCTTTTTCATTGAACGTAGCTTGGAGAATAACATTTCATTGCTCAGATACACAGATATCGTAAGTATCAGGGGACCTATAGCTACATCTGCGGTCGAAATTGAAGCATACGTAAGATGGAACTGGCGTACTTAACACCGGGAAAAAATACTTTTGTTAAGTTAATAAGTGATAAGGAAACACAATCATTAATTTATGATACCATTTTCATTTGTATGACATAATCACAAATAATTCAAAATTAAAGTTTTCTGAAATATTTGGCATCAACGTGTATCAAAGGAGAAAACTCATGACGCCTTTTTTCGTACCTGAGTAGGAAAAAAAGGTTTACAATTGACGATTTTTTTCGTATCTGTGTAGGAATAAAAGGTTAACAATTGATATATTTACAGAACCAGCTTGCAGTTGACTGAGCTGGAAGTAAAGCAAATGCATCATTCCGGTTGGTTAAGGACCAGAATTTTGTTTAGTATTGAATCAAAATTGACTGCAGCACTACACTCTTAATCCTAACTGTCGTGATTGTAAATATTTAATTTGAAAATTTATAAGCATAAATTTATTTTCAGTGTACAAATGTACACTTTCCTAAATCTTGACGAAGGTCAAGATTACTTCGCTTTCACTAATACAGATAAGAGAAGTGTCAGACGAATGAAAATACACTAAAGTACGAGAAGGGTTTATTCTTACTTGTACCTCTGAACTTTAAACAAGTGCTTCTGCTTACTGGAAAGAAATCCCTTTTGCTGAACATCAGATTGTTTCTAGGTGAGTTGGGAAATATATATACACTGTTGGAAATCTTCTTCAGTTTCCCGGACTATAAGGAAGGTTGGAAATACTACGGTAAAGTAAATATATCACAACTGGCGACGAGGAAAACTAACTTTTCTCACTAATTGTGGGGTAATTTATTTCTAAAATAACCACGTGGAATCATTCGGAAGTGCTTGGAGATGGCGTCGTGGACGCCATTGTGAATTTTAATTATTCAATAGGGGATAAAGCCATCCGATTTTCTCAACAATACCATTTTGTTTGGTGGCATTGATTGTTTGAAACAAAAGATACCTTTGTTTGATACATGTAATAAGTGTTTTTTTTTCTTTTAACATAGGTGTAAATTTTAGTGGGACAACGATCGCCAAAGGGTGATAGCTGCGTGAGTTTATTGACTTAATACGAATATTAGATTGATCTCATAAGGAACATGCAAACCATTCTGGTATTGTTAGGATGAAACAGCCGGCTAAACGTTTATTGTATTGGTTCGGGATAAATTCAGATATTGAAAAATATGTGGCAGGTTGCGATATTTGTAACAGTATGGCCATAGTACATAAGCCTCAAATAACATCAGGTTGGACATCAACAACGAAACCGTTTAGCAGAATACATATAGACTTCTTTCATTTTGCACATCACACCTTTTTGCTAATAGTTGATAGTTACTCTAAGTGGGTAGAAGTGGAGATGATGAGAAATGGCACTGATTGTGCTAAAGTGTTAAAGAAACTTGTAGCATTCTTTGCTCGTTTCGGTCTTCCAGATATTTTAGTATCGGACGGGGGCCCTCCGTTTAATTCCTTTTCATTTGTTGATTTTCTACAAGGGCAAGGCATAAAAGTTCTTAAAAGCCCACCTTATCACCTTCCTAGTAATGGGCAGGCAGAAAGGTTGGTGAGAACAGTAAAAAAGGTGTTAAAAAAGTTCTTAATGGAACCTGACTTTGCAAATATGAACTTGGAAGACCTTATAAGTTTATTTCTAATAAATTATAGGAACAACTGTTTAGCGAAAGATGGCAAGTTTCCATCGGAAAAGATTTTTTTCATTTTCGCCAAAGACTTTAATGGATCTTATGCATCCGGACTATAAGGAAGGTTAGAAATACTACGGTAAAGTAAATATATCACACTAACAAAAATGTACTTTAATTTCAATATTTTGTTCCAGAATACAGGTTCAGAAATCAAAACTATAACTTTCCTGTTAATCTACAAAAGTATTATATTTTTTTTTACTTATTTGTTTCGCATAGTAGAATAAGTTAGTCGCCAATAAGTCAAAGTTTAATACTACTATTCCGTTACAATTTTGGAAGCAAAGTGGTGAATGTGACGAAATTCACACAAACAACTAACAGGAACGAATATCGATTTTCGCTAATGTGAATGTATCATGAAAATTTTATTCGTATCCACGCCATCCAGTCTATAAAATTTCAACATATTTTTTATATGTTAGTACTTACTTATTTCATTCGAAATTGTATTAAGAAGCTTATGTGTTTCAAGATTAGTAACAAGATTAGTGGTATGGTGCTGCCATCTGATGTAATCAAGCAATAACTAGTATAAATTCGATGTCGCTCCGTGAAATGTTTCAAAAGTGGCTTCGCGAAATGTTTCAGAAGAGCTCAAGATCAGAGATGCCAGATATATTCATAGAAAATCTGTATTACGTTGAATGAAAAATCTGTACATATCTGTATTCGCCAAAAAACCGAATTTGGTATAATGAAAATAAGGTGAGGTAATGTTATTCCAACATTTCTTGGTTTAATAATGAGAAATTCAATAATATACGACAAAATTAAATTTTCATCAACAATCAGAATCAACTAAAACAATTTCGATTTCATATACTTTCATGATTTTGGCTTGGTTAGTTGATGTTGGATCTAAGCGCTCAACTTCAAATACCAACACAATTTCAAGATTTTCAGATCAGTTTGTGATTTGCCCATTGATTACGAAACTTTTTTCTCGTCTCGAGCTTCCAAACAGAGCTCAGATGAAAAAAAAATATTTTCTTTGCAATTTTATTGTGAAATCTGTATAAATCTGTATTAAGTTGAGAAATCTGTGTAAAATCTGTATGCGCATGTTAGAATCTGTATTATACAGATAAATCTGTATATATGGCATCTCTGCTCAAGACAGACGAGAAACAGTAGAGATTTGGTTTTCCATTAGAAAAGTTGTTATGAATAGAATAAAAGTTTTCGAATTGCTAACATCTGCATTATCGGTAGAGGTATAGCACAGTTGAGGAATAATTCAAAACTATGATTTGGAATACTTCAATGCCGTTGTATTTTATTAAGCCATCCTGTTAAGAAAACAAAACTTAAATATGTCAAGCTCGCAGCTCACCAACACATTCTAATGCTTGAATATTTCCAACCTTGCTCTGGGATAAACATCAATCCAACCCGGTGGCAAGGATAGGGCGCTCCAGCAAGTGCTAGCGTGGCCAACATCTGGGGCATTTGGTGGGCAATCAGAGCGCTCAAAGTACGGCAAACAAACATTCGAGCATTTCAATTCGAGTAAAATCTTAATTTCCTTATCGTAGTGATGATATTCTGATCGATAATTTGCGGGGAAGTGCTTTAAAGGGTACTGAATAAACAAGTAGTTTGTAATATCCAGATTTTTGTTAGCCATTCTTCTTCATTGTTTTGGTTTTTGCAGAATGATGCTGGCCACAGTTTCATGACGTCATAGCAGAGGGCTGCATCAATCAGTTCAACGAAATTGCGCGTTGTCAACATCGAGTAGAAATTTTCGCCATAACTTATCAAGCACTTTATCATGATAATACGGTTGTTAAACCATCAGTGATTGAATTGTGGTTCACACAATGAGTGCCTTTTTGCTTTTGTTAGCTGTGATATTACTTACTCTGCAATGGATCTACAACCATTTTCAGACTCGGTACAAATTTTGGAAGGAGCGGAATGTGCCGTACCTCGAACCCCGATTTCCGGTCGGTAATGTGAGTGAAACGCTTCAATCGAAAGTGCACTTTGCTTACATCATGAAGAAACTGTACGACCAATTGAAACACCACGGGGACTACGTCGGTATTTTCTTTTTCCGAGATCCGGTTTTGATGGTATTATCACCAGAGTTTGCCAAAACGGTGCTGGTAAAAGATTTCAACTATTTTATCGATCGGGGTGTGTACAGCAACGAAAAGGATGATCCGTTGTCGGCCAATTTGTTTTTCATGGAAGGCCACCGGTGGAGGAAACTGCGAGCAAAGCTGACCCCGACGTTCACCTCCGGCAGGTTGAAAGCAATGTTCCACACCATTCTGTCCGTCGGTCAGCAGTTTGATCGGTATCTTGGGGAGTACACGAAGGGAAGAGATGAAGTGGAAATTAAGGATCTGTTGGCCAGGTTCACCACAGATATTATTGGAACGTGTGCCTTTGGGATCGATTGTAACAGCTTGGAGAATCCACAGTCAAAGTTTCGTGAGATGGGCAGACGTATGATTAATTTTCCAAAATTAAAAGCCTTGAAACTGTTTTTCGCCATGATGTTTCGGAACGCAGCAAGAAAGTTGGGCGTTCGATTCAACGATGAAGATGTTTCGGAGTTTTTCTTGGCCGTAGTGAGGGAAACGATTGAGTTTCGAGAGAAGAACAACGTCCAGCGAAAAGATTTTATGCAATTGTTGATCGATTTGAACAATAAAGGATTCATTGATGCAGACAGCGACGGACATCGGGAAGAATCGGGCACCGATCGATTGGAAAAACTAACATTTGAGGAGATTGCCGCACAGGCATTTGTTTTCTTTTTCGCTGGATTCGAAACATCGGCAACTACGATGACTTGTGCATTGTATCTGCTAGCAACTCATCCGGAAATACAGGATAAAGGGAGACGTTGTGTCATTGAAGTTTTGAGTAAGCATCAGGGAAACTTTACGTATGAAGCGCTTGCAGAAATGAATTACATTGATTGTATAATACACGGTAGGTTAGCGTCAGTTCACACAGAATTTGAGTTAAAAATAAGCTTTGATATACATTTTAGAGACTCTAAGGATGTATCCTCCGGTAGCAACCCTGCATAGAATTACATCTAAGCCGTACAAATTACCAAACGGTTCAATACTACCCAAAGGCACTGGTGTGCTAATACCGAATTTAGCTTTCCAACATGATCCGGAAAATTTTCCTGAGCCTCTTCAGTTTCGTCCCGAACGTTTCATGGAAGGTGAAAAGGAAAAACATCATCATTTTAGTTATCTCGCATTCGGAGAGGGACCGCGAATCTGTATCGGAATGCGATTCGGTCTTCTTCAGAGCAAAATGGGAATCGCTCTGCTGTTGAGAAGCTATAGATTTCGCACTTGTTCGAAAACGGCAATCCCACTGGAAATTGATACAGTCGCTCTTATTCAAGGGCCTGCTGGTGAAGTTTGGCTGGGTATCGATAAGATATGATAAGACTAAGCGGACAACAATGATAAGATTAGCTATAATTGAAATTTTACTCGAGTTTGCGAGTGAATCGGTTATTTCAGTATTTTACTAAAGCTAAAAATTTAGAAAATCAATTATTGGAAATTAGGATCATCATCAAACTAGTCAAATTGGAAACAAAGTTTGAATACGATTTGCTTGGATTCCAAACCTTCATGTTATCATAGTCAGCATGGTACTAAAAAAAGTAGTTTCTTCTATTTTAAGCAAAAGTTTGTAAATAAAAAGATAAAATCAAATGTCAATGATTTCATTTATCTACTGACAAAACTGCACAGTATTTGTGATAACTAGTAAGTCTGAAAAAGAATCATGATTTTTTTATGAATGGATATCAACGCTATGAGCCGCGTTTGTTTGTAAACGAAAATCCGAAAGCCTCGACCTTGCCGGCACATGTTATGCCTCTGCACGAAGTTAACCGATCGGCATACGAACACGCACACATGACCGCATCCAGGTATGACTGGAAAAAATAAAACTGGCTGTATTTGTAGGGTGACCTGCCAGTGCAGTGGTGGTAAATTGCGAATCGAATGCCGATGCTTTTGCATATTTACTCGAAAATGTTCATGCGATAGATTCGAAAACTATTCCCTCGGTTAATGCAAACCCGATCACAAGAGAAGAGTTAATGAATACCAATTTCGGCTATTCTTTTTTGGAATACCAGAATAGCTGTATTTGATATTCGTTAGGTTGAATTAGGAGCTAAAATAGCAAAACAAAATACCAAAAATAAAGCCGCCCAAGAGTAAAACAATATCTAATTCAGTTATTTAAAATAGCAAAGTAACACCAAATGAAATTTTGCGGTGGAATAGCAAAATAAGCATTTAATTTGCTTTTGGATTAAATAGCCGAATTAGGTATTCTATAGCTGAATAGCAAATTTGGATATTCTCTTTCATTTCTTCCAAATTTATAGTCAAATTGCATGGTTTTTAAAAAAGCTTTAAATTTATTTATCTTTGTTTAACTTTTAACAAGAATGCAGTCATTATTCTTCAAAATTTCTTTACACTCGAAACAACCATTAGGACATACTGAGTCTGTTGATTTTTAATAATAAATGATCAAATAAATAAATCCAGAAACCCAATTGAAAGAGCATACCTGAAAAAACAAACATGAAATTTTATACAAAGAGAAAAGGATTATTAAAAAATATATACCCACCATTTTAATTTTCACCATCTAGGTGAAATACCTCAAGGTTAAGAAAACAACAGATCAATAATCAAGTAGCCCGCCGAAGATTTGGATTGTTGGCCACCACAATCGCTATGAACTTTGCCACTTTTCTTGCAACTTTGATAGCTGTTCCTGGAGAATCTTTTAAAAAAGTTCTGCGTTCGAAAAGTCGATCTGCAAATACAATTTATATGAAAAAAAAATCAAAATATAAATAATTATTTACCTTTTATGTACTCAACCTTTTCTGGATCCAGTTTCTCCGGATTACACGCTTCATTGACTTGAGAAGCTTCATTCAAACTCGGTTTACGCTTTCCGCTTGGATTATTCGATTTCTTTCCGGAAACGGTGGTATTGCCTATACCATTCGACCACAAATAGAACACCAGCTCTTTTACGAATAAATAATCAGAATCCTCCGCAGCTTGCGACACTTTTAGAAGCCACGTTCTATCGGGGTACCCAGGAATCTCTTTAAAAGAAACTTCTCCGGGTTTGTCAATTAATGCTGTTTGCAGCTTCATGTTTAGATTCCGCAACTTCAGGTTATCGTCCTCAAGGTTCGTGATTTTGTCCAATAATTTTGCGATGATTGCTGCGGTAGGATTTACATCGGACACTGCACTCGATTGACCTTTTTCAGCTTCACTGGAGTCCGCTAATTGAATTAGCTCATCTTGTTTCTCCAAATCCTGTCTAGTGTTGTCCACAGCGATCTCCTGGACGCATTCTTCTTCCGAATCAGAACCAATGTTTTTAATTTCTTCATGCATGGTCGTCTTTAATATTTTTGTATTTCGTGTTACCTTTCGCAGTTGATGTCTCGTACGCTTCATACCCAATGTTTTATTTTCTTCTGGCTTGTTCACCGTAACCTAGAAGAAAACTTTTGTTAGGTTATGTTGCATGATATGTGAATATAATCCATCAAATTTCATTAAATACTTACATTTTCTTTCACAAATCCCATATTCACAGTGTTGGCCATTCTCAACATCAACTTTTGGGAATTGGTTTTCCGTGTTTTCCCCATTTTCACCACAAATTGAGTCACAAAAGAAAAACGCGCACGCCATAAGGCTGGAACAACAGTTTTTATGAAATCAGGAATGCCAGTTCTTTTTTTACATCTGAGTGATACTGATTTGGACTTGCTAGCTCAAGATATTTAGTAGAGGTGGACACATTTGTCATTTGTAAAGCTATAAACAATCTCGCGAATTATTTAAATATCTGTATAAAATGTTCAAAACGACGTATGTAACAATGAGAGATTCTCTTTGTTTACTTTCTCTTTTGATTATCACGGCACTCTTAGCAATCCTTCTCTCCAATTATTTACCGATAATATTTACTAAAGCTATCATCTTTTAATCTGCTCTGGAGAAATTACCGAAAAAAGCAGGAATCATTTGCAATAATCGAAAGAGAAAGTGAACAAAGAGAATCTCTCAATGTTACATACGTCGTTTCGAACATTTCATACAGATATGTGTACAGTTACAATTTCTATTACGTTTGACAGTATACTCTTTTTCTCTTTTCGTGGTATTTTTAAGACAAGGGAATTCAAAAAATAATAACAATGGAAATAGTAATAATACTGATAATGATAATGACAATGATAGTAATAGCAATAATGATAATATTGATTATAGAAAAGAATACGAAATAAACAAACAAATATTTTTTTATACTTTTCACCTATGTACACCTCTACATTTGTTGTCTTGATTATTTAGAAAAAGGGTTTCCACCCGCAAGCAGAGATGCCATTTATACAGATTTATCTGTATTATACAAATTTTTACATGCACATACAGATTTCATACAGAATACAGATTTTGTACAGGTTTTTTAAACTTAATACAGATTCATAAAGATTTTTCAACAAAAAAAAGGAAAGAATAAAATAATTTCGTTCGTCTGACCTCTCTTTGGTAGTAGTGACGAGATGAGAGTTTTGTAATCAATCGACGAATCACAAATTGATCTAAAAATCTTTAAATGGTGTTGATAGTTTAAGTTGAGCGCTGAGATCCTACATCAACTCATCAAGCCAATATTTTGAAAGTATACGAAATTGAAATTATGTTTTGTTGATTCCGATTGGTGATGAAAATTTGAAAGCATTTAATGTCGTCGTTGTAGAATGATATGAATATTGAGCACTCATTCATTTTCTCATTATAAAACCATAAATTTTAGGAATAACATTACCTCAACAAATTTTTATTAAAAATATTTCGATTCTATAGTGGATACAGATAAATACATATTTTTCATTTTGGGTAATACAGATTTTCTATGAAAATATCTGGCATCTCTGGTGTAATTGAAAAAGGGTTGCTATAAGAACTTGAAGACCGCTTTTGGCTCCAGGAAATTCGAAAAATTTTCAAAATTTAATTATAAATTTTGCGAGGCATACATTGAGTATTACTCATTTGTTGACAACATTCTAAAGATAGAGCATTTGTGATTTTTTAAATATTGTAGTACGTTCTTACAAATAATACATATGAAAATCTCTAATAAATGTGAATTTTGACAACCAGCTCATTATGTCATCTGCCATGTCACAGTAAAGGACCTAGAAAACTTTTCCCTACAGTGAACGACTGTAATAGTTAAAACTGGGCTTAAAGACAGGAAATATTCAATCCATCATCAACCTAGTTAGGTTCTATAGGTTGATATCGCTATTAAAAATTTTCAAAACTTGGTAGTTTTTCACATTAATGTTTTCAAATAAGAATGAGCATGCCAGTAAATTAGTGATGGCTGTCAAAGGATGACTATCCAACTCATTTTATGAGATTATTTCAAGCTGATATGAAATAAAATTAAATATATTGGTACTACCCCTTCATGGTATACATAGCTTAAAATAACTTGTTTCATAGCTAGAATGAAAAATTGAAAAATTTGCAGAAGCATTTTTTCCAAACTCATCTTTTTCCAAAATTTTTTCCAGCGTTTAATTATAAACTATATTCCAAAGTCAATTCATGATTTCCAATTTTTTTTATTATCATGACTGGCAACCCTTACTGTATGGGTATACACTGAGCTAAATTCTCATTTTCACATTATATTATATTCTAATGATTTTTTACTATTAGCATTTCAATTGATAGCTACAAAGTGTATTCAACATCATGTTAAATATACAAGATAATCTTATGAAACATGAAACTCTTCGTAACGTTATTTTTACAAGATTTTCATATAACGAATGAAGTTTCCAGTCTGAGTCAAATTTATTGGCGCGCCCTATAACCATTACTAGATATCCACACAACATACATTGAAACAATTCATGAAGCGCATATTATATTCACTTCGAATTAATATAGATAGGTATCTATACCATATGACTAGTTTCATAACATTTATATATAATTTTTGGTGGAGGTCATCCCAGTTCTATATATCAGTTAAATAGATCAAATGCTTGCTATTTTATTGAATAAGTTATACATATAAGATTCAAATTAATAAAAATGCTGGGAAAATGGTGCTTAAGGGAATCAAAAACAATAAAAATAATTGTCTTATCAAACTATTGTTATATTTTTCGCATGTGAAGAGTTTCATAATGAAAATTTATTGTTATATTTCAACTACACTTACTTCTTTGGAACTGGCTGATTTCATCGGATATTTACTGTTACCAGACGAATCAGATGCACAACGAATCGGAAACTACTTCTTTTATCGAGGATTTGAGCTATACTAGTCGTTAGTTTTGCGAAGGAGAATTAGGATCCCGAAACTATAATTAAATAAGTTAAATCCTCTTACTGGACAGACAGAGTGATGAGACGTACCGGGTATTTATTTCATAATCCGTTAGGGCATATCCTTGAACGAAATTGAATGAAATATTAAATATTAAATTATATTGGCTTAAGTTTTATTGACTTTTCGCATAACTTGTATATGGTATTTTTATCAATATCATAAAGATTATGAAGATACAAAATTTATTGAACATCATTTAGATTCATAAGTGATAAGTTGTCATATGTCTTTTGTGAAATACCATCTGCGTACGATTCATAAGACATATCCAATGAATATAAATTATGTAACGAGTTAAGTTTCATCGTATTTTTATATACATTATATGGGATATTCTTATAACTTTCATTATGGTAACGTCTATTTAGGTTTAACGTACACTTTAAATAAAGATTATAAGTTTGCATATAACTTCTATAAATTATATTCTGCATATGATTCATATGACAAATCTAATGATTATAAATAAGATTTTCATTTCAGTGTAGGTTTTGGATGCAGGTTAAATACACGGTGTAGAATGAACTGGTGATAACATTTTTGTGTTAGTGCGTAAACATCTGCCGTTGCAGGCTCATCGTCTAGATACAATAACAGTTTTTATTTCATTTCTATCATGTTGGAAATATTTGAACACATAAATGAAAACTTCTTACCAGAAAACACCACTTTGTAATTCAGCAATAAAGCTCTGAGCCACATTTTATTCCGAGGCAAGCCATATAGAATTTCGTGAGAAAATTAAAAACGCATTCAGAAAAGACTTATGTGATCACCAGTACATTCTACTTGGTGGGTTAAATACCATGCATAGGCACAATTCTTTTTTTTTTTTGAATAAATGAAGTATGGGATTTGAAAACAAGTTTGTGTAAAGTGAACAATTTTTTTAGCTTACATTTGATTTGCTTTTTATATGATGTCTCGAAGAAGACGTTATGATTATTTGTCGGTTTCTATGCTTGGAAAGAAGTACGAAACAAAGGTAAACAGAATACAGATTCATGTACCTGCACCATTATTTTGCATTCCGATCGAGTTCATATTATTTCGATCGAATGCGAAATTTGCATTCAGCAATTCGTTCTTCTAATGTTGTTTTTATAAGGAACTCGAGCGAAATACAGAATGGAAATTTTACATTTGATCAAAATATACAGAATCGGAATGATAAGTTTACTAAA
Organism: Malaya genurostris; assembly: GCF_030247185.1. Taxonomy (NCBI): domain Eukaryota; kingdom Metazoa; phylum Arthropoda; class Insecta; order Diptera; family Culicidae; genus Malaya; species Malaya genurostris. The sequence goes on from NC_080571.1 coordinate 326,368,550, forward strand.
ATTTTTCAGCGTAAAAAACCGGCACGTCGGTCACAAGGCAATTTAGATAAAGAACATGTATATTTGAACGAATTTGAAGACCGAATCTCTCCAGAACTGACAGCAGTGCCAAGGAGTGTTTTTGCGTCGACAAATGAAACAGCCAACCAATCGTTGAATCCCAATATTCGGCAAGATGAAGATAATTTAAACCACGATTCATTTCAACTTTTTAATCAATTTGTGAGAATAGAGACACAAAATGCTGATGAGTTAAACAGTACAGTTGACAGTGAAATACCCAATGGAATACAACACAATGGTGAAAATATCGATGAATCAGGCAACATTAACGATTGGAATGATTTTTTTAATGTTTGTCAATATGGTATGCTCAAAGTACTTTCGGTAATTTGATTATTTTTTTAGGTGTTTTCGAAGAAGAATCATTCACAATTTCGAGTGAATTCGGATATAATTATAGCCGAAATTTTGTTCTTGGTTGTGAACTACTACGTTCGTCATAACTTGTCACAAGATGCACTAGAAGATTTATTGAAAATGCTAAATGTTATTAGTGGAACAAAATGCTTCCCTGAAAATTTTGAAACATTCGCGTCTCAGTTCCGTAATAACCCATATGATGCCAAACGTGTTTATTTTTGTACATTCTGTCAATATGATTTTGGAACAAACCTACCCAAGAAAGGAACATTATGCCCTATTTGTAAATCACAAGGACATGATTTTTTCGTAACTATACCTATTGAGCCACAACTTCGTGAAATGGTACTAAAATATAGCCTGGAAATTGAGCAGCATTCCATGGAAATCGAAAATAAGAATATTTGTGATATTAATCGAGGACGCGTAGCAAGGCGTTTAATGAAAGAGCATCCGGAGAAACATCTCACGTTAAGTTCTAATACTGATGGTGCAGCGTCTCGAAAGAGTACGACAAAAAAAACACTTTATCCGGTTTTCGTTACACTTAACAATCTCCCGCCAGTACTTAGATTCAACAAACACAACCTTTTAATTGCTGCACTTTGGTTATCAAAGGAAGAACCCAACCTTAATTTACTCTACAAATATTTTTGCATAGAATTAAGAATACTAAAGAAAGGTATCTCGATCGGTAATCAAAACTATACAGTCAGTCTTCTACAAAATTGCGTGGATTCTGTGGCAAGATGTAAAGTTTTGTGTATGAAGCAATATAATGGAGATTACGGATGCACAATGTGTCTGCATCCCGGAAAAGCTACTGATGCAAGCCCAATAAGATATTATCCAAGTCAACGGTATCCCAAACGTGACGATGCGACCACTAGAAAAATGATGGATGAAGTTCAATTTACAGGTCAAGAAGTGCATGGAATATTAAATAAATCAGTTTTCGTGGCTCTGCCTGAATTCGATATCATAATAAGTCACCCTCCAGATTATATGCACGCAGTTCTTCTGGGGGTTATGAAACAGTTATGGGCAAGTCTAACTGAAAGTGAAAATCATAAAGCTCCATTTTACGTAGGACTTCGTATGAAAGATATTGAGAAACGTTTTCTCTCCTTCCGACCTCCAAGCTCATTCCCGAGGTATCCACGTTCATTGAATCAAGTAAAAAAATTCAAAGCAAACGAATGGGAAGCCATGTTATTACATTATATATATCCTAGTTTATATAAAATTCTTCCTGACCATTTATTGAACCATATTATGCTTTTATCATCTACAATATTTTTATTATTGGATCCAAATTTGTCTGAGGAAATGATTAATTGGTGCGATAAAAAGCTTAAACTTTTTGGTTGCCAATTTGAGGCTATTTATGGAATAGGACGAATGACTTACAACGTTCATTTGATGTCTCATTTAGCAGAAACTGTTCGAAATCTTGGAGCATTGTATAACTCATCATTGTTTCCTTATGAATCAGGTAACACAGACATGTAACATCAGTAACTAAATATTAACCATCTTTGTTTAACATTTTCAGGAAACGGAATGCTATTAAAATTTTGCAGTGGCAACAACAAACCTGTTCTTCAAATCGAAAAAAAATATTACTTGAATAAACTTTGTCAAAACAGCAGGGTGCCTCAAGATTCGGTCATTAAGCAGTGGGTTCAGTCTATATGGTTCAAGAAACATTCTATAGTTCAGTATAATCCTCAAAAAATATTTACTGTGAATAATTCTACCCTCTTCGATAATGATGTAACACAACGTCATTTCAGCTATCATTCTAGACTGTACTACAATCGCTTAAATTTGTGCACAAAAGCTGCTTGCTCAGATCTCAAATATGATGATTCATGGATTTGGATCAACAGTAATTTTTTTCGTATTCATGCTATTCTATGCGATCAAGCAAATATAATTTATATACTTGGCCAAAAGTTGGATACTATTAGTTTGTTTCCTAATATGTATTCCTATACTTTCACGGATGAAGTTAGAATTATGAAAGTTACGGATTCTTTAAAGCAATGTATTAGTATGAAAGTTGAAACTAACGGTGAATACATGAGATTCATTTCGATATGCAAAAAGCAAACACAAGTTGATTAAAAAGAACTTTTAATAAATAATGTATCATTCTTCAGATGCTATTCTTGTTAAAAAGTTAGATTGAAATGAAATGCCTTGTGTTCCTGCAGGTTACATCAAATGAAAATAACAATACAAAATAATTGGAAACCCAAATATGTTTACATGTATTACTAGCCAATTAAATGCCGTTATTATATGCCCTAAACCGAAACCTATGCTGTGAACCTTTTATTTCATCTAATCTTTATCCGATTAATAATCCCGCGTTAAAACGCATTAAATCGAATGGAATCTCATACTTTTTGATTAGATAATACTTTTTGATTAGATAATAACAAAAGAAGAACTAAACGAGCTCTTATACCAGATCGAGCAATTGGTTTACTATTAATAGCAATTCAATCAAAATATATGAATACCAATATAATAGTTCGTTATGCTATGATAACAAATTATGCTGTTCTTATGATACTGGGTTGCTATTCCCTTCTGATCGGGAAGGTGTTCATTACTCAGCGTTCGGCGAAGCAAACTGTTTCGAATCGTTCGGTTGGCGGACCATCAGCGAGGCTCGAGTGAACTGCACGCGATTAGGTTTTGCACGAACATGACATAACCTCACAAAAATAAACAAAATGAACTTGTTTTGACAGTCGACGTGTACTTGTTTACAGTTTAAAAGTTCATCAGAAGTTCATCGTTCGAATGCAAAAATTGCAAGTCGTCTCACACTCAACAGGTTCATACATAAATCGCTCCTTGATGCTGGAAACACATACAGGGCAATCTTTTTAGTTATTTTCACTGTGAAATACGTTTTTAACAGGCACTTTTTCGTCATTTTTTCAATTTTTAACTTTCAGTCGCAAAACAAAACAAGTACACGGCAACTGTCAAAGATGAACTTGATTCATCGGCAGTTCATTTGTGTCGTCATCGTGCAAAACCTAATACGATGCTTTGTTAATTTCAGATGCATAGGTTTTTTTTGCTCGATTGATAAATCAATGCAAATAGGATTATTTTGGTCAATATCAGTGTGCGTAGGGTGGCTCGATATAAAAAATAGCAATATTTTATTACTTTTTCATATTCAATGGTCTTTCGGTTATTGAATCAACTGGCTGAATTATCCGGCGTTGCTCGAAAATGTTTTATGAAGGTAAGGCCGCAAAAAAATTCTAGAAATTGTCCTGTCCATTGAAACTCTTAGATCGTAGAGAAACACAACTTAAACGACAACCCGTACATGTTCAGATTGCTCACGGCCAATGTCTCATCTCAGATCTCACAATAATCATAATATTCAAGGTATAAATCATGCAATAATCATAATATTCAAGGTTAAAAAAATATTTCTGAGATAGGCCTTGAGTAAATGTGGAAAAAAATTGAAATATTGGTCAAAATTGATTGTCAAAATTGGTCAAAAATGATTGTGAATAGTTGTAATGTTCATTAAAAATTCAAACCATGTCTTTTTTTAAAATTCAATCCATAAAAAATACAAAAACGAAATTCAGTTACATGTTCAGAATTCAGAATAAGAATGCATGTCCACATTCATGATTCAGATGTATGTCTCTGTTGAATCCAAATTCTTGTTCATATCCAGAATTAAAGTCCAGAATCCTGCTTCCCGGATCAAAATTTAGGTTCAGATCACAAATTTCTCCAGGAAATCAGATCCAGAATCTAGGTCTGGGATTAGAATTCATGTCCAAAACTGAATTCTATGTATATGTTCAGAATTCCGCTCAGGAATCCAGGTGTATGTTCTGAAACTAGGCTCAGAATTCAGGTGAAGAGTCAAGGTTCAGAATCTAGTTTCAGGTTCCCAAACCCTGTCTGGTTTTGACCCAGAACCAAAGTCCAAGTCCAGTTTGAGAATTATTTTCCAGAATCCAGATTCAGGTAAAAACTCTATCAAGAATTTTGGTCCAGAATCTGGGTCCAAGTGCTGAATTCATATCCATAGGTCAGGGGTTGAGGTCCAGCATCTCGTTCCAGAATCCAGGTCCAGACTAAGAATTCTGGTCCAGAATCGAAGTCCCGAATTAAGGTTCAGAATTCAGATTCTGCACTCAGATCTCAAATTCATATTCAGAGGTTAGGTCAAGTTGCTCCAGAATCCAGAGAAATCCTTAATCAGGCCACAAAATTTGGACCTAATATCCAAGCCCAGAGTTCTGTTCCTGAATCCAGGTTCTGGTTAAGAATCCAAAATCAGAATCAAATTCCAGGCTCACAATTATGGTGCATGTCAAATTATCAGAGTAATAAATCTTGTTTAGAATCCTGAATCCAGGTCCAGAATTCTTGTTCAGATTTAGACTCAAAATCTACGTCAGTCAGTTCAAGTCAAGAAATTAGGTTTAGCTCTAAAACACAAATACATGCTCAGAATCCAAGTGCAGATTTCTGCTTCAGGTTCAGAATTTTTCTATCAGAATTCTGGTTCAAAATCCAATTCAGGTTCAAAGTTTAGTTTCAGTTCGCTTTCATATCTCATCCAAGTCAGTTGATAAAACAAAACCGCTTACGTTCGGGACAGAAAAAAAACAAGTACAGTATTGTGTAGTGAACAATAGAACGACCTCGAAATAAGGGAACCAAACGAACAAAAGCTACCGCCGACACGAAAGAATACAATTGTTGTTGACTTCAGGCAGTGCAAAATTCGACCTTCGATAAGAGAACTTGAAGGCTTGCTTAAGGAGCAAATGCATCTTGATATTAAACGTGTGCATTTAATTCAATGTAATAAGACGAATAATGTTGTTTACATCCAGTTTTATAAAGAGTTGGATGCAATTCAATTCGCAAAAGACAATAACAATGTGCACTATGTGGAGCACGAAAACATTAAGTACAACATTCCAGTATATATGGAAGATAGTGCTACATAAGTGCGTGTGCATGATCTTCCCTCAAGCGTCACCGATTCTTATATTCGCAAAACTATGTCCCAATACGGAGAGATTCTCTCTATCGAAAAAGAAAAGTGGAAGAATTTTTTCCCCGGTATTCTAAATGGCGTACGTTTGTTCCGGAGTGGATTTGGTGAGGCATTCACACACAGGCGCTGCAACTATGGGGGGGGGGCAAGGCCATGCCCCTCAATATTTTGACAACTGGAATAAATATTACAAAATTTGCTAGAGATATCTTATGATATAACATAATTTTTTCTGTTATCCCGGTAGTTGGTCTCCGTAATCCTTCATATTTATTAACTAAATTACTAAAATTTTATAACTAATATACTACAATGTGAAATGTGCTATAGTTTACCACTTTCAAATATTGGTTATTACTGGAATAGTAGGGAAAATGTTCGTGATTTTTACTTGGTTGCTTTTTATTTGCTCTAACCTCTCCGCTTCCTTTATAAAAATTCTTTATGTATGTACAGTTTGTGAAAAGAAGATCAAGATATGAATTTTGTTTGTTTTTCACCGAAAAAATCGAGCATGTCGTGTGGTCGTGCGTACACACCAAAAAAATCTTAATAATACAGGTGACTTAATTTCTCATACGATGTAATTCATAAAGACCTAATTCGTCAAATGACGGAAAATTTCATTTGTATTGACTTAATGTTAGATTAGCTTGAATTTTACAGGTTTCGACTGTAACTTGCATTATGCTAGCAGATGCGACTGTATGAATTTAAATGCACCTTTTATCAACTAAGCAGATGCATGCTTCTGTGGCTCAGTCGATTGACAGACGTACATGCGATCCAATGATTCTCGGTTCAAGTGGCGGCGGTTGCTAATCAGTATTCTTTTTTTATTTCAACGAATTTCATGTCATGGAGTTTTAGACACAATATTAAATGTTCTTCCACGTGAATTTGCGTGAACTGCGACGCTCCATTTTTGTGCATCTAATAAGATGTAAAATCACAGGGATTTTTTTAAGTGTGTAGAGTATCGTGACGCCAAGTCGAAGCTACTGGAATCCCTTAGTGCCCGAGGTAGACCGAAAGAGGTTCCGGTTCGGGATGTGTTGGCGAGTCGGGATAGTTTATATATGCTTCTCATATACCAGTACCTTAAACACATTGATATACAAGTGTAATCTGTTATCCCTCGCTCAGAAAATATAATCTCCACCCACAGGTTCGACACTAACAACCGCCAGATTCTCTCGATCCCCGTCCCTGTCCACCATCTTCATTGGAACTAACAAGATCTTTTTTTTTGTCACTAACTTTTTCGTTCCCTCTTCCCTGTCTCTTCACAATCTCGATGCAACCCGATTTGCTCAGACATTTTGTTCCCACATCCCCTTTCTACCCCGTTTCCACAATATTTACTTTCTTTTTCATTCTCTTCCGTAACATCACCATCACCGCCCAAGGAAGACCGCTCCAGTAGAATACCAGTATGCGGGTCACCCGCCGGGCCTTCGTAGCCTGGGGGTGTTTCCCGCGGACCCACACGGACCGAAGGATGCGGCCAACATAGATATTTACCAACGCCATCTGGAAGACTCATGCAACACTCACGACCACTGCCGATCGCCAGCTGAAAGCTGGATTGACGAGAACCCGAGATGACATAGTCGAATGATACTATTCTAGTTTTAAGTTTGTCGTTAATTAAGATTAGAAAATACCCTTGGCATCTTAGAGCTTTAGCAGTGTGCCTAAAATTACATTACATTAATGAAAAAAAAAACTTCTGGGTCCATATTCGACATAATATTTTCTACGGTTTGAAAGAATAGCTCGAAAGTTGTTTTGTTAGCATTTTCAGGGGGAAAATACACAGAGGCAAATGGAAATGTTTTTGTTCTGATATAAATACTTTGATCCAAACATCTTCGAATTCTTTGTGTTTATTTGTTTCAATTTTGTCGGATGAAAAGTCAGCACTTACTGCAATGAAGACTCCACCTCCAGATTTTTTGTTGGATAGTGCTAAGTTACGGTCATGCCGGAATACGTTATAGTTATTTCCAAAAATTACTTCGCATTTTCCGCTTTCGTCCCAACTACTTTCAGTTCCAAGAACAACTGAGAAAGAAGATGATAAAATATTTTGTTGAATTTCCTTCATTTTGGCTGGGCTTTTCATGCGATTGAAATTCTGTTGTGAATGCGAAGAAATTTGAGGATTTGAATGAAGTGTAGTGTCACTTACGTCATTATAGGATACTACCTCAATAGAGGGCGTCGTTATTTCCGAAAACTGCGTGTTAGATTTCGTTGCGTCTCTATTGACTTCTATTTTGCTTACCAATGTTTGATCGATAGGATCTTGAACCGCTCAAAAACCAAACTTTGAATATTTTTAAGTTCGCATAAGTGTGTAGTTATATAGTAATAGTCTGTGCTAGCGCACAGTCACCTCTAGTCGGAGCCAATGAATATCGAGATAATTGCTATTAATTCACTATTAAATGAAACATGGAATCAGCAAAAGTCAAATTGTTTGCAAATTTTCATCGTTCCAAAATTGTCCAAAATTATCCAATTCAATCTGCTATTGATTCACCAATCGATAGAGCATCGAATTGGTATAAATAAAAAAAAATCAATTTTACATGCTCGTTGGAAATGCCAAAAATTACAAAAAATTTTTCACTATTAACTCACCAATTTATTAAACATCGAATTTGCAAATCAAAAAACTTTCAATGTATCATATTGAGCCACCCTCCGATCTCTCCAAAAATTGCCATACTCTGCAAAGGTATCCAAATATCCTAACGGCCTGCCGCAGCTGACAATGTTCGGTTCATCCGAAGCTACAACCTTATAGTATGTACTCGAATCGTATGCTCATGAGCATACTAATAACGATAGGCTCGCAAACTAAAGCATCGGTTCTTTCGCCATCAGCATCGGTTCTTTACCTTGAGGGTCGGTTGATGAATGTATGTGTTTTTTTATTCGTTTACAGCTATCAATAATTCTCTAAGCTTGTTAGGTCTTCATTCAGTTCTTGTTCATTGTTCGAGGCAGTCACTTGTGTGAAATTTTGCATCCAATTTTAATGAGCATTTAAATCGTGATCATTCTTTACGGAAAGATTAATTCTAAGAATGATATTACCTATAGTTCAGGAGTAGTAATTCGAATCAGTTCTAATTATCAGTTTGGTGCAGCAAAGCTGCTCCAGTTTCCTGTCAAACCGGTTCGAGATGTGGATCTACTTACTGATAACCGTTATATCACTCGCTATTTGGTACGTGCGAAAGAAATTCTCTTACTGGGAAAGCCGAGATGTGCCTTTCATAAAGCCACGGTTTCCGTTCGGAAATCTGCAAGCCATTGGACGCCGTGTCCACTCGTCACAGCTGATGACTCGGTTTTATCGAGAAATGAAAGGCAAACATCCTTTCGGGGGAATTTTTTTCTTCACGAATCCGGTGGCCCTGGCTCTGGATCTTGAATTCGTGAAGAATGTGCTGGTGCGGGATTTTCAGTACTTCCACGACCGGGGAATGTACTACAACGAGAAGGACGATCCAATATCCGGCCATCTGTTTAACATCGAAGGAACCAAGTGGACAAATCTCCGGAAGAAGCTCATCCCGACGTTTTCGTCTGGGAAAATGAAAATGATGTGCCCGACGATAGTAACCGTGGCCGAACGTTTCCGAGATTGCGTCGAAAAGAGCATTGGAATGCACTCGGAGGTAGAAATGAAAGATTTGCTAGCACGATTTACCACCGATGTCATTGGAACCTGTGCATTCGGGATCGACTGCAATAGTTTGAATGATCCCGATGCTGAATTTCGTAAGATGGGCAAAAAAGTGTTTGAGTTACCTTCGGGGAGGATTTTGAAATTTTTCTTCATGGCAACATTCAAGGAACTAGCGAAGAAGGTGCACATCAAGGGCACGGAAGATGACGTGTCGGCATTTTTCTTCAAAGTCGTCCAGGAAACCATCGAGTATCGGGAGAAAAATAATGTTCAAAGGAATGATTTTATGAACTTATTGATTCAACTTAAGCAAAAAGGTGAACTGGACGAGTCCGGCGAAAACGTGGGCACGTTGAGTTTAAACGAAGTGGTGGCGCAAGCTTTTGTATTTTTCTTGGGTGGCTTTGAGACATCTAGTACAACGATGTCGTATTGTTTGTACGAATTATCTTTGAACGAGGATATACAAGATAAGGCCCGACAGTGCGTCAAAGATGCTGTAGCGAAACACGGCGGTTTGAATTACGATGCTGTGATGGATATGGACTATATTGAGCAGTGCATCAACGGTAAGTCGAGTATGAATACTGGGCATTTGTGATAATTTTCAAGTCCCTTCTATTATTTCCAGAATCTCTGAGAAAATACCCGCCGGGAGCGAATCTCATCCGAAGTGTTACTAAAGATTATCTCGTTCCGGATACCGACACAATTTTCAAGAAGGGCATGAGTGTTATGATTCCGGTCTACGCAATCCATCACGATGCAGAGTACTATCCTGATCCGGAACGGTACGATCCGGAACGATTCAGCATAGATGAAAGTGCAAAGCGGAAGCCATTTACCTTCATGCCGTTCGGAGAGGGTCCAAGAATTTGCATTGCCGCTCGATTTGGACTGCTCGAAACCAAGATCGGACTTGCGACACTGTTGCTAAATTTCTCTTTTTCCCGATGTTCCAAATCCGTCGTTCCGCTGGTAATTTCACCCAAACATGCTGTGCTGACACCAGCCGGAGGATTATGGCTGAAGGTTGATAAATTATTGTCATGATGATTGTGCGATTAGCGCATCAGTTTATGACTTGCTAGTTTTGTATGTGATAAAAATTGTTTACGTAAATCTCAATTACAATAAATTCTATCGATTTTATTTTACAACGAAAAAACTTATCGGTAAACGTAATTTGATATCCAATATGTTTACCATTAGATCATGGTCGGGTTTGTGATGCTGTCGGTTGACGGCTGTTTTATCCGTTAATAAAATATTTATTCTTATATTTAGATCAACGTGACTTTTTGGAATATTTATTTTAACATGTTTGAATTTTACTTACTCTTACTCTTTCAGTCGTAGACCACGCGGGTCTCTGCTGTATACAGGAGGCGTCTCCATTCAACTCGGTTCATGGCTGTTCGCCGCCAGCCTCGGTAGCTGCGAAGGGTCCGCAGATCGTCCTCAATCTGATCGATCCATCTTGTCCGCTGCGCGCCTCTTCTTCTTATACCGGTCGGATCATTATAGAGGATCATTTTAACCGGGTTGTTCTCCGACATTCTAACAACATGCCCGGCCCACCGTAACCGCCCGACCTTGGCCGTTTGGACGAGGGTTGGTCCTCCCAGCAACTGGTGCAGTTCATGGTTCATTCGCCTTCTCCACGTACCGTCTTCCATCCGAACACCGCCGAAGATGGTTCGCAACACCTTCCGTTCAAAAACACCTAGTGCGCGTTGATCCTCCGCAAGCATTGTCCAGGACTCATGCCCGTAGAGGATAATCGGTCTAATCAGCGTTTTGTAGATAGTTAACTTCGTACGACGGCGAATTTTGCTCGATCGAAGCGTCCTGCGTAGTCCAAAGTAAGCACGATTTCCTGACAATATGCGTCTCTGAATTTCTCTGCTGGTGTCATTATCGGCAGTCACCAGTGAGCCCAAGTACACGAACTCGTCGACCATTTCGATTTCATCACCACCAATCAGAACTCGTAATGGGTGGCTGACGTTATCTTCTCTCGAGCCCCTGCCTTTCATGTACTTTGTCTTTGACACATTGATGTCTAGTCCGATCCGCTTGGCCTCAGCTTTTAGTCCAATGTACGTATCTTCCATCTTCTCAAAGTTGCGTGCTATATTATCAATATCATCAGCGAAACCAAGCAGCAGGACGGACTTTCTGAAAATCGTGCCACTCGTGTCTATCCTCGCTCTTCTTATCACACCCTTCAAAGCAATGTTGAATAGCAGACCAGACAAGGCCAGCAGCAGACGAAAGGCCATCACCTTGCCGTAGCCCTCTGCGAGTTTCGAAGGGACTCGAGTTTATCCCCGATACTCGAACAACGCACATCACTCGATCCATCGTAGCCTTGACCAATCGTATCAGTTTGTCCGGGAATCCGTAGTCGTGCATGATTTTCCATAGCTGTTCTCGATCGATTGTGTCGTAGGCTGATTTGAAATCGATGAATAAGTGATGTGTGGGCACATTGTATTCGCGGCACTTTTGCAACACCTGGTGGATGGCGAACACTTGGTCCGTGGTAGCGCGTTCGCCCATAAATCCTGCCTGATATTGTCCCACGAATTCGTTTGCAATCGGTGAAAGTCGACGGCATAAGATTTGGGAGAGTACCTTGTAGGCGGCGTTCAGCAGAGTTATCGCGCGGTAATTGCAGCAATCCAGCTTATCGCCCTTTTTGTAGATGGGACACACGATTCCTTCCATCCATTCCTCCGGTAAAATCTCGTCCTCCCAGATCTTGGTAACGACCCAGTGCAGTGCTTTCACTAGTGCATTACCACCGTGTTTTAGTAGCTCGCTTGGTAGTTGGTCAACGCCAGCGGCCTTATTATTTTTCAACCGGCTTACCACCTCCTCCACTTTTTGGAGGTCTGGGACCGGCAGTCTATCGTCCTCCGCACGCGTTCCCAAGTTCGTTACCGCGCCGCTACTTTCGTATTCCGCCACATCGCCATTGAGGTGCTCGTCGAAATACTGCCGCCACCTCTCGATCACCTCACAGTCGTTCGTGAGAAGATCCCCGTTGGTATTCTTGCACATATCGGCCTGTGGCACAAGGCCTCTGCGCGAACGGTTCACCTTCTCGTAGAACTTCCTTGTGTCATTAGCACGGAACAGCTGTTCCATCGCTTCGCGATCTCGGTCTTCCTGTTGGCGCTTTTTTCTACGGGATACTGAGTTTAGTCTGTTGGTGTTCCGGTGTTGCAGCTTGCTCGCCCAAGCTGCATTCTTCTCGGCCACTAACTGTTCACATTCGTCGTCGAACCAGTCGTTCCTCACGTTCGGAGCCGCCGTACCTAGCATTGCTGATGCAGTGCTACCTATGGCAGAACGGATGTCTCTCCAGCCATCTTCAAGAGTAGCTGCTCTTCCGTTGGTAGTGCCACTGCCAACTGCTGCGCGTAATCTTGGGCTACTCCTGCATCCCGGAGCCGCGCAATGTTAAACCGCGACGATCGGTTTCGACGTCGGGTAGCCACAGTCGAAAGTTCTGAGCTCATGCATACAGCAACCAAGTAGTGGTCCGAATCTATATTCGCACTGCGGTAGGTGCGAACATTGTTGATATCCGAGAAAAATTTTCCGTCGATCAAAACGTGGTCGATTTGGTTTTCGGTCTGTTGGTCAGGTGATTTCCAGGTGGCTTTGTGGATATCCTTGCGGGGAAAGAAGGTGCTTCTGACTACCATTCCTCGGGAGGCCGCAAAGTTGACACACCGTTGGCCGTTGTTGTTCGATGCGGCATGCAGGCTGTTCGGCCCGATTACCGGTCGGTACATTGCCTCCCTTCCTACCTGGGCATTCATGTCCCCGATGACAATTTTTACGTCTCTGCGTGGGCAGCCGTCATAGGCTTGTTCCAGCTGCACGTAGAACGCTTCTTTCTCGTCATCGGGTCTCCCTTCGTGTGGGCAGTGCACGTTGACGATGCTGTAATTGAAAAAAACGGCCTTTAATTCTCAACTTACACATCCTAGCGTTGATCGGCTGCCACCCAATCACTCGCTGACGCATCTTGCCCAACACTATAAAGCCAGTTCCCAGCTCGTTCGTTGTGCCACAGCTTTGGTAGAAGGTAGCCGCTCGATGTCCGCTTTTCCACACCTTCTGTCCCATCCAACAAAGTTCCTGCAGCGCTACAACGTCGAAGCTGCGAGGATTTAGTTCATCGTATACTATCCTGTCGCAGCCTGCGAAACCTAGCGACTTGCAGTTCCATGTTCCAAGTTTCCAATCGTAGTCCTTATTTCGTTGCGTGGGTCTATGTCGATTGTTCCGGGTCGTATTCTCTCCTGTATTATTCGTAATAGGTGTTTTACGGGCGGCTTATTAGGCCTACGCCAACCCCCTGTCTCGCCGGAGGATCATCGTGCTTGCTCTGTTTAACGTCCCAACTAGCACTAGGACGATCCCGTTGGTGGGGTTGCCACCTTGGATTTAGCTGGACGGGATGCAGCATTTCATACTCAGCCGCTGGATACCAGAACAGACGCTGTTTGAAGCCGCTCCTTACATGGAGTACAGACGCTCCGACATCCTCTAAAGAGGACCCCCTTCCCTGTCAGCATACGACCAAGGTCCCACCGGGGTTGGTTACCCGATCTTTCCTATGGTTGCTCGTACCCCAGCCGGCACCGCGGGGAGGTAGGGATAGGAGTTACTGGGCAAGAGGCTAAGAACCACATTGGGGCCTGAATTGCGCATTGTCCAGTCGTTTACCAACCAATGTTTGAATTTTAGTGGACTTTTAACATTAACATCCCTCTTTGTTTTTCCTTTTCAATAACATTTACAAGAAAATTGGGATTCAAACCATTTCGTTTAAGGGTTTTCTCCCCATAAGTTCCACAACTACGCTAGTAAGCTGGAATGTTTCACGACACTGAACAGCACGGAAAAGAAAATAGTGATGTTTTTTAATATAAATATTCATTGGATTATGAGTTAATTTTAAATTATTAGGATTTAAATTGGTTGTTCAGCCACAAGTGGTGACTTTTCATCCCCATTATATACAGTGACGATTTTTTTTATTTTTGCCTTTCTCATATAGAAAGGATTTGCATTCATTCACGGAAAACCCGAAATCAGCATTCTGGTGAAAAAATCAGTTGATTTTTTGATTTTAGTTAGTTATTTTTTGAGACAACTAAAAAAATCTTACTTCTGCTAATTTAGATTTTTTAATTCTCATTCCCTTAATAATGATAAAATATTAGTTTTTTTTTTTCATAAATACGTTTATTTCATAGGCAATATTTCTTCGCCGTGGCATCCACAATACATAGTACTTTAAACCTAATACATTTCGAATATCATATTAGTATGTTGGTATTCATTAGTTAATATAAGCACTGTTTTTATCAAGCGATTTGCTATTTTAAATTACATTAAATAAAAACACATTCATTTTGTACATGATCTTATAACTATTTCAGGTTTGCTTGTATCAGTTCATCACTGTTACACAATATAAGATAGCTTGGTTCAACTCATGGAAGAGGAAGGAGTCTAACATAAAATAAAGATTAAATTGGAACTCCAATGGACTTAATGAAATGATAAAGAAGTTTCATGTATGTAAGGTCACGACAAGCAAAAATGTCGCGAACTGGGACATTGGATAGTCTACCTTGAGTACGCAGGGAATTTATTGATTGAGATCTGACATCACGATACTCCACGCATGTCCAAACGACATGATCAATATCGCGATAACCTTCGCCACAAGCACAATGATTAGTCTCGGAAAATCCAATTCGAAGGAGATTTGCATCTAACGTGTGGTGATTGTACATGATTCTTGGCATCACACGAATGAAATCCCTACTCACATCCAGTCCCCTGAACCATGCCTTTGTCGATATTTTAGGAATAATTAGGTGCATCCACCGATCCAGATCATCTTTATCCCAAGAAGCTTGCCAGCTGGCAAGTGTTCTTTGACGAGACGCGCTATAGAATTCGTTGAAAGCAATCGATCTCTCATAAATTTCACTCTCAATAGCACCACGTTTGGCTAAAATATCGGCTCTTTCATTGCCTGAAATAAAGCAATGAGCCGGGACCCAAATTATTGTGATTTGATCATTATTATTCAATTTTTATTTATTTTGCCCAAAAAAAAAAACGTTTCATTCTTGCCAGTCATGTTTGAGCGAATGACTTCAATTGCACTCAGACTATTTGTGAAGAGAAAATAATGGTTTGGGGATAATGTGACGATTACACTCAAGCTATAATGCACTGCTGCTAACTCTGCTATATAAACATATGAAGGTTCTTGAAGCCTAAATGAGGCCAAAACATTATTGTTAAATATACCAAGCCCAGTAGCCTCTTCATTCCGTGATCCATCCGTGAAAAACATTTTCTGAGAGTCAATATGCCTGAACTTACATGTAAATATTTTTGGGATTTCCATCGAGCGTAGGTGATCTGAAATTCCACGCACATCGCACGCCTTGAATGTATCGAAAAATAAAGTTGAGTCAGGGACTAAAATATTAGTTGAAATGGATATTTTTTAATTGACTTAACCAATTAAACGTGCTGTCATTTCTTAGCCGAGGCACACTCCATTTTCATTCAACTATTTTTTTAGTTGATTTAAAAGAATAATGTGTTGTTTTCAAGCAATATGAATGGTTGAATTAGTTTCTGGACACAGCAGCTATATGGCGCACTGTCACCGGAAAAACGTTATCACTGTAATGGCTACTAGCCAATAGATGGCACTCCTACTACCGAAAAGAAAATTTGCAGTCGCTGTTGTCAACAAGACTATTCTTTGTAGCTTTTTAATTGATTGTTTTGCTTTAACTCTTCTCAAGAGCTTTCGGCTAGTAAAATTGTTAATAAAACCAATTTCATTTTTGTTTTCTTTGTGCTGTCTTTCAGCAGTGATGGTTTCTGTTAAAACCGAGTTTCATATACCATTCGACTCAATTCGTCAATTACGCAAATTGTATGTGTGTAATATTTTGTATGTAATAAATATATAAAAAATAAAATATGTAATAATTTTGTGCACTCACTTTCCTTGGAGATGGCTGAACCGATTTCCCTGAACTTAGATTTAAATGAAAAATCTTGTGGTCCCATACGAAATTCCTGAATCTTATCCGGATCTGACTTCCAGCATTAACGAATCGCACATAGTGCAAATCGGTTCAATACTGATTCCGGCTGGATTCTGTTTAAATAGTCTATGTCTACGCTTTGCGAAATTGTCACTGTTAGGAGATAGGATCGCCCCTAGGGGCAGATCATTTTCAAATTTGTCTGATTAAGCGGGTTTAGACAAGTTTAGGAGAGATTGTGAGAGGTGTAAGCAGTGAGATTAGGAGGGATTGAAATTAAAAAAAGTTTAGGAAGGATTGCGCGAGATTAGCGAGTTTAGAAAAGTTTAACTTGGATGAAAAAAGTTTAAAAGGGATCGTGTGAGATTAGGCGAATTGATTTCGGATTAGATGAATTATTTGTTTAAGCTAGTTCTAAGTTCAGAGTAATTTGCCCCGTGGTTTGTCATGATAATGGCTCGAAAAACTGAGACAAAAAGACGTTGTTAGTTTCTTTGAGCACTAATCATGTTAAATATATATAGTTTTATCTACTCTAAAATTAAAAGTGCTCTAAAACCACAATTTACGCCCCTTATTTAAAGACTGTCCTAGAAAGTATGAACGCAACCAAAAACCGCTGCCATTTCGCAATGGTTCAGAATCTGTCAATTTTTATGACTGCGTCCTGTTGTTTACACTCTTCTCTAACCACTTGTGCAGTTGTTTATTCGTTTTCATTAGTTTGTTTCGGAATGCGTGGATTTTCAGCAGAACAACGTCGAAAAATTGTGTACAAATGGTGCACAGAACGCGGACTGTCACTGAGAAAGATAGCAAAAATGGAAGGAGTAAGTGAAAAAACCGTGCGAAATGCAATTAGGAATTTCGGAGAGGATAACACCTTTGAGGATAAACCGAAAAAGGTCCTGCTAACCCTCAGTTGGATAAACGTATACTGAAGGCGTTCGAGCAAATGAAGGAGGTTTCAGTTCGGGATGTGGCCAAAAAAGTGGGCACTTCGAAGTCAAATGTTCTTCGTGCTAAAGAAAGTTTGAATCTTCGAACCTATAAGAAGCAGAAACAACCAAAACGTAGTCCGAAACAAGAAGCATCGATCAGGCCGAGAGTTCGAAAGCTGTACAATACGATTCTTGCTGGAAATTTGAACTGCATAATCATGGACGACGAAACCTACGTGAAACTCGATTACAAATCCTTGCCGGGACCACAATATTATACGGTGCGAGAAGGTCAAGTGTTAAAACAGTCCGAGACGTCGATTGAAGCCGAAAAATTTGATAAGAAAGCTATGGTCTGGCAAGCAATTTGTAGTTGCGGTAAGATTTCGAAACCCTTCATCACCACTGCTTCAATGAACAGCGAAATATACATCAAGGAATGTTTACAAAAACGACTTCTACCCATGATTCGAAGCCACAAGGATCCTGTTGTCTTCTGGCAAGATCTTGCTTCTTGCCACTACTCGAAGTCAACGGTAGAATGTTATGCTACCAAAAATGTCACTTTCATCCCAAAAGACATAAATCCACCAAATTGCCCACAACTTCGACCAATTGAGGAATTTTGGGAATTAACGAAGGCACATCTTAGGAAACATGTCTCTGCAGCCGAAACCATTCAACAGTTCGAAAAGATTGGAAAAAAGTGTCAAAACTTGTCGCCAAGAAGTCTGTACGGAATTTAATGAGGAACGTTCGCAAGAAGGTGCGCCAGCTAGTCTACAATGGCTAAGTAGCAAATGTTGAGAATAATATTCTGTTGTTGTAGTCTAATTTTATCAGTATATCGAATAAAATTTGAATATCTAACACTTGTGTATTGTTTACAGCGAAATCAAAGTGCGTCCATACTTTCTGGGACAGTCTTTATGTACACCCAAACCTCCATTTACGAACCTTATATATGTATGTATGTATGCTTACACACTCACCCGTCTGTATGTATGTGTATATATTTATACATATAAATTATTGCATTTGCTTCACCCATAATTATAATACATATATACATATATAAGTTAAGTAAATGGAGGTTTGGTAGTATAGATGTATTTATACATGCACGTATATGTAACTATCTGTATGTAACTTTCCTCGGAGATGGCTGAAACGATTTTCATGCTCTTAGAATGAAATGAAAGGTCTTGTAGTCCTATACAAAGTTCATTCATATCCGACTTCCGGTTACGGAATTACAGGGTGATATGTGCAAAAAAAAAAAGAAAATATGTACACTAACTTTTCTCAGAGACGGCTGAATCGATTTTCACAAACTTAGACTCAAATGAAACGTATGATTGTCTCAAATTCCAGAAGTTTATTTCGATCCGATTCCTGGTTCCGGATTACAGTTTGATTAGTGTAAAAATTCCAATTTCTAATTACTTCCTCACTTTTCTCAGAGATGGCGTTGCCGATTTCAGCAAACTTATTGGCTATGATAAAAAGCCAATCTAATCGGTTACAAAATTGGTTTTGTGATTTTGTTTTTACAAATCACGCATTTTTAAATGTCACAGTGTTTTCAAACGCAGCCGCAGTTCTCCCTCGAAGGAGCGAACAACATGGTCGGTGGGGACGGGTATAGCGTGATGGGATAGTCGATGCCTTTCACGCAGCCCGCCTGGGTTCGATTCCCAACCCCGCACATAGGGTCAGAAAGATTTTCTGGTCCGAAGAGGCGAATGACCTAAGATGTTAAAGCCTCTATAATTGAAACAAAAAAAAAACATGGTCGGTGGATAACGGCAAAGGCACAGACGTTTTACTCGACAAAGTAAAGCGAAAGTGTTTTAACAGATGCGCAAGTCCAATGCGAATTTGCATCATTCCGAATCGCAACCCAATGCAAATTCGAGGTCCTTCACCGAATGGGATGAAGCAAAATGGATTTCGCTGGGCCACCTGCTCTGGGCTAAAGCGGTTTGGATCGTAGGTTTCTGGGTCCGGATAATACTCAGGATCATGATGTATAGCATGTATCGGCACAATCAATGTTGTTCCACGTTGTAGAATAACACCATCGCTGTCCGGCACTTGGTAGTCCTTGCTGACTTGTCGAGTCGTTATCCCCACTGGTGGGTATTTTCGAAGTGTTTCTGAGAGTAAACAATTACTGATAAAGGCCCATATTTTCTAACTTTGTTACGAGTTACCTTTTATGCATTGTTCAAGAAAATTCATATTTTGAATCGCTTCATAGTTAATCGATCCATATTTCTCTATTGATTTCATTACATTTGCTCGCGCTTTCTCTTGAATGTCCGAATTCATTGCGAGCTCATACAGACAGCAAGACATGACGGTAGATGAAGTTTCGAAACCAGCCAAGAAAAATATGAAGGCCTGGGAGGCAATTTCCTCAATCGTTAGTGTTCCCAGCTGATTTCCACTTTTATTTCTCACTGATTTTTCATTTTTAAACTTCATCAGTAAACTCAGAAAATCATTTCGTTGCACGTTGTTCTCCTCACGGTACTGAACATTGTTTTGAACCGCGTTCAGGAAAAAAGCGGATACTTCAGGTTCATATAACTTGATATATATCGCTCTGGCGATGGACGGAAACTTTTGTGCTGCAGCTATTTTCAGAACAGGGAAACCAAACTTGAAAATGTTACTTGTTTTCACGCGAAATTCCGCATCCGGATCGCTCAAGCTATTACACTCTATTCCAAACGCACAGAAACCAATTATGTCCGTGGTAAATCGTCCGAGAAGATCTTTCATTTCGATATCCTCTTCTTTCGCAACTTCTCGAGCTAGCATTTCGATGAACACGTTTGCTACACCCGCTACCAATGGAAACATCATTTTCATTTTTCCGGACGAGAAGATCGGTGTTAATTTTGAACGCATGTTTTTCCATTTAGTCCCATCCAGAGTTATCAAATTGGCCGATAGTGGATCGTCAATTTCATTGTAGTAGGCAGTCCGATTCTGGAAGTGCTGAAAATCTTTTACCAGAACACTTTTCATAAAATCCAAATCCAATGCAATAGCAATGGGCTGAGCGAAGAAAAATACTCCTCCGAAGGTGCCACGTCCTTTCAGTTGTTTGTACCACTGCTCGCTAAGGGAATACAGGTTGATTTTCAGCCTATTATCTCGTACATTCCAAACTGAGAAAGTTGGTTTTAAATAAGCAACTCCGCTATCCTTCCAATATGAAAAATGTTGTTGAAACCATTTTAGGATTAAGACTAGCACTAGAAGAATTAGGTAGATAAACATTCGAACCGATAATTGCTTGCACGAGTGTAGAATCGAGCTAACTACTTCTATTTTCCACGAATGAATGTCGATTACTCGAAAAGTTTTCCTAATACGGTCTGAATTTATTGTTTGGAAATCATTATCACCGGTATCTTACTCGTTATGTAGGTCATTTGGTAGCTGCAGAAGCAAACCACACTGCAGAAGAGTTCTCTTCCTGTTTCTTCTTTGCTGTTGGCATGCAGCCAATTGCCTAGTCAAACCGTGCAGTTACCTTCAATTATTCTTATAAAGAAAATGTTTAAAGCCGATGTGCGTGATCCAGAGCCGGTGCTGTAATCATGGCTAATAGATTTAACAGTTACTGTTCATGAAGCAGCTCTCACGCTTTTTTATGAAGTAGTCTTTTATTTTAGGGAAATAAATTATAAATGACTTTGATAAGCAATAAACAATCGTGAATATATTGTTGGATTCTGTTTAATGATTGAGTCGAAAATAAATGGTTTAGTTTTTGGTTTTGTACCATGTTACGACTCAATTCTTCTCTTTTTATCACTATCCAAACTAACTTAGAAAAAGATGATGCAACATGAAAATGTTAAATTTGCTAATAGTGTTCCACAGAGATAGATACAGTCTGTTACCTAAGAGCGTGGTCACTGTTGTGCGAAAATGAAAAGACTCAACACGAGAATAATTTTGAATATTGTTTTATTAGATCAAAACCTTACATGCAAATACATTAATAGCCAAGTCTAATCCCCTTCAGCGTTAATAATGGCTCGACACCTTCGTGGCATACTTTGGGTGAGATTTTGCGCGTATTCTTCTGAAAACGACCTCCAAATTTGTGAATTCGATGAACAAGCTGTTTCAAATTGTGTGGTCGGTTTTTACCAAGTTTTATCTTCATTTGAGCCCAAACGTTCTCAATTGGATTGGTATCGGGCGACTGAGAGGGTCAATCCTAGCCCACGGCACCATTTTGCTCCTTTGTCAATTGAAAACGTTTTTGAACATGTTTTTCACTCAACATCGGTTTTTGTTAAGTACTTCGAAATTTCAAATTATTTGCGTCGTACGGAACCGAGTTAAGCATTAACACTCCAAATACAAAGCCTCAAAAAAAGCTGGAGCGGTAACTTTGAGCTGTCATAGCTCAGCTGTTTTTCAACGAATCTCAATAAATTTTACACCCTCGAATTTTGTGAAGTTCGTAAATTGATTCCAAAACTTTGTAGCAGACGATTGGTAAAGGAAAACCAATGAAAGTTAAATTTTTCCCGTTCCAAGTTTTTTTCACGCGCCCAACATGCCCTATCTGCTTTCCAATTTTCTTTCCTTTGGCATAAACGTCGCATAGAAAATATTGAATAGGGGAAAGTCTTATAAAGCGCCCCTGCTAGCCAAAATGCCCCCTATCTTTTCTTAAGCATTGAAGACTTTTCTGAACCAAAGTTTTATCCCTAACACTATCTTTTCGTAGGATCTTTCTGCTATGCAAGTTTGGTGGTTGTCGTTTGAAGGAAAGTATGAAAAAACTAAAAATTTCATTTGGCAGCTTTTCGATGTAAAGTTTTACTTCGACTGAATAGATGTTTTATCCGCCATTTCTTTGACATACTGATTATCTCAAAACAGTAACTTTATGGACATTTCAAGAAGCATAATGCATCATTGTTGTGGGATTAAATGTCCTTTGTTGTGTGTCATGCCACTGATTTGTTGTGAGACATATTGTACGGCTGCTGGGGCATTATGTCTGAGGCGAGCGAAAAAAACTAAGAATGTGGCCGTTTTGGAAAATGTGTTTATATCAATCAATTTTCATCTTTTCTATTGGAGTCATTGAAAATTATGTTCCTCATCCGTATTGCAATGAAATATTTACATTCTCGAGGAAAATATATCAATACACTTGGAAATATCTCAATGTTTTCTTAAGGGGGGCATATTATAACACTTTACCCTACTTCAACTTTACCGAGTCATAACCGATCTTCAAAATTTGTTCACCATTGTAAAGGTACTACTTCCAGACATAAAATGCACTGAAACGAAACGAAAAATAGAGTTGTCTACCCAAAGTTATAATGAAAACTGTAGATAGATGACCTAAGAAAAGATGATACTTTTTACAATGATCGTAAATATCTCGAAATTCAAAGCGATGACCTATATATTTTTATACATCATTCGATTGCTAGTGATACCAGCTACATTTTTCGCTCAACTACCATTCCTGCACAATCAAAAGAAAACATTAAGAAATCGATAAATTTATAAATATATATGAATTTTTCATTTTTTTCACATGTTTGTATATAACTCAAAAATTAAAGCGATGACATGTACATTTTTTTTATTTAAAATATTGGAATCATTACCAGAAACAATGTATTGATGATCAAAATTATATATCCGTTCAAAGAATCTCAAGAAATTTGGTACAAATACAGGGAATTTCTATCATTGGGAAAATTTTGCTAAAAAAACAAATCAAAACTTTGAAATTTTATGACAAATTTATTATGAACAAAATTTACGAAGAAACTGAAACTTGGATTTCACTAAAAATCTTAAAAATTTTGGTAAATATACCTAAACTCTAAAAATAATTATGTTTTTGTATTGGACAAAAGATCTAAAAAAATTTTATGCACAACGTAAACGGAATTGAAAACTACTAAAACTAGGTTTTTTTGTTTTAGGTTTTCCGTAAAATCTCAAAAAATCGGTAGAAGATCGGAAATTTCAAAATTTCTGATATATATTGCGTTCCAACGTTTCTGCAAATCAAAGTGAAAATATTGGAATTCGTGTTGATTTCATCTGTTTCAAAGAGACGTAGAATTTGTTTTTTATTAATAAAATAAATTTTTTGACAACACAAAAATTTTAAATTATTTCGATGCTTTCTACAAAAAGAAGTAGAACGTAAAATTTTATGAATTTCATATACTAACCGATGGCCAAAGAAACCAACTACAATTTAAAAAAAATTATTGATTGATTTTTGTTTTACAAGCAATTAAGAACAAAAACATATATCTTAAATTTTCCGCTATCCTAAACGACATCAATTATAATCGATAGAATGTTGAAATTTAAATATCACAAACTTAGAATTATTTCGGAATGTATAGAATTCGAAAATTATTTGAATTTTCTATTAGTAAACAATTCAGAAAAAGTAGAATTTTGAATTTAGCACAAAAAACCACACGAAATTGAGTAAAACTTGTTCTTATCCACCTAGTTGTTTAATGATGCCTTTCTCATATCTCTCTTATTCTCATAAAAAAATGTATTCTCCAAATAGTTTTGTTTGATTTTTGACAAATGCACATTTTTGAAAAATGAACTAGTGTAACCTTCAAAATGAAACAGTTCTCAAATCGGTTAGGCCATCTTTCTCAGTGAAGTGAGTTCCACTATTTCAGGTACATATAAAACTGGAATCGCCCCGAATATTGGCTTTGCAGCAGCCTTTGCGATTAGCACCAACCAACCAATCTATTTGCAGCTTACAGTTGTCTTCGTCTCGAAAAACAACCCCTTCGTTTGAATGCTATTCACTGAATAAAACCCTACACCTATGTTATCAGAACTAATTGGCTCAAATGCCATGTTCCCCTAGTTAGTTGGAGATTTGTGCCTTGCCGTAGTTTCTCATCAACTTCCTGATGGGAAGGGAAGAATAAATGGAACATGGAAGGGAATTGGGAATTGGGTGAGGTGAGAAAACAGCACAAAACATAAAGAATTAAATCGTCCTGCACCCCGAAAGGATGCTGAACGATCTGCAGGTGCCAAAATGCACGGTTGATAAAACCTCCAACCACCGAGAGGCCTTAGAGATTTTACAAGAGCGAAACCATTCTGCATTCCCCGAAGAATGCAGAACGATTTCTTCCCGAATATGCACTTGAATCAATTTGACACTTTAGAAGACAAAAATACCTTATTTTCATATATAGCTAATAAATGACTTACATGATACGAATATTTTTCAATTAAAAAACCCAATGTTTGAACATAATTTAAAAAAATTTTAAAAAATATCTCCTCCGACTTTTTTTATAAACATGCTCGAAAATATTTTTTGTCAAATACAAGAAACGGATTTTTTTCGTTTGCCTCAATGTTAGATATAGCAGTTTATTTATTTATTTATTTTTTCTCTAATTCATCCGACAATAAAAGGTTTTAATGAATATAATCTAGTCAAGTTATAAAATAGTGGAACGTAACACTTTCTGCGCAAATTTATGTGTAGGTTCGCCGAAATCGAAGAGATGTTCAACAGTCCCAAATGTTCCGGTTCATGCTGTTATCGGTTCATAGAATCCAAACGTCGTTCGGTGGAATCTCGGTTGAAATAAACTAGTAGAACGTAGCGGCCGTTGTGATGCACGGAAATCAAGACTCGATAAAAGCTTCGAAGAGTCAATATCGCCGTTTACTATTTTCGCAACAATAATTACTTCAGTTTTTACAATGACTGAGCGGAAACATATATTGGAGAAGCCAAATGAAAGAAAAACTAACAGAAAAGATGAATTTTTGGAAAAAGATACGCTCAGATACAGGACTCGAACCTGCGTTCCTATGCATTCCGTGCATACGCGCTACCATTTCGCCACTCTGAATCTTGTTTTAGTCACTCTAAAACGCCAGTCAGACACAATAGCGCGTACATCGAACATGGTCTACATTCTGGCTGTCACCCGACCGATACCTTATATCCAAACATCTTCTCTGTCCATCAAACACTAGTCTTCTCGCTTTATACCTATTTCTCCGATCAAGCATTGAGTAGGAGAGTGTATTTATAATCGCTTGTCACCTTCTTTAATGGTGCCAGTCGCTGGTTGGACATCGTTTGTCCGTCAATTTTATAGTCAAAAAGTAATGGATTCAAAATTCGGTGGAATGTTATGACCTGACATTTTGCTATGCTGACGATAAGCCAGTTCCTTCGACACCAGGTAACGAATTCATCCAGAAGCTTTTGAAGACGCACGCAGTCGTCAATAGAGCGTACCTCAAGGTAAAGTTTCAAATCGTCGGCGTAAACTAATTTGCAGCCACTATCGAGCAGTAAAATAGCGTCATTAAAAAACAGCGAAAACAGAAGTGGATCCATGTTGCTGCCTTGAGGTACACCTGATATGTTCGAGAACGAGGATGACATACAGGATTCAAGCTTGACTCGTAAGACTTTACACCTTAAGTAAGAGCAAAGCCAGTCAATGAACTTTTGTGTTGCGCCCAGACGCGATAACTTGCACAAAAA
The DNA here is from genome assembly GCF_030247185.1 of Malaya genurostris. Taxonomy (NCBI): domain Eukaryota; kingdom Metazoa; phylum Arthropoda; class Insecta; order Diptera; family Culicidae; genus Malaya; species Malaya genurostris. Next base: position 326,394,381 of record NC_080571.1, read on the forward strand.
TTTGCAGTTTAAAAATAACCTGTTTTTGAACTAGTTTTTCTCATAACTTCGGTTCAGAAAACGCTAACTGAATACGCCAGTCATTAAAAAATTGGTTCTAACAAACTCTAAAAGATGTTCAAAGATACCTGAAATACGAAAAGAGAAAAATATAAATGCTAGAGCAAAAAAATCTGATTTTTTGAGGAACACCCTAAGTTGCTCTTTAAAAATAGTTCTAACACTAAAACCGTTGCAGATACTACTATGGTGTCCTCAGCAAAGCTGCTCGATATAAGTTTATCTACAATTTTGCCTAAGAATGCAGTCCTCTATCTCAACACATCCGGAAAATAAGTTTTGGATCACCTTAATAATAGGAGCCACCCTAATACCATGTACTCTAATCGATATATGGCTTATCTTCACTGATCATTTGTTTTAAAGACATCATAGCTCTAAAGTATAAGGTTAAGCCACAAATGTTTTTGTCCCCCTAAATTGTGGATCCGGACCACTGCGCAATGCAGTTTAAATCGGAAATTTTAAAATTTCCGATCTTTAACCTATTTTTTGAGATTCTACGACAAACCTACAAAAAAATCAGAATTTTAGTAGTTATCAATTGCGTTTGGGTTGTGCATAAAAATTGTTTAGATCGTTTGTCCAATACAAAAATATAACTGAAATCCAAGTTTCAGTTTATTTTTTGTAAATTTTGTTTATAATAAATTTCCAACTAAAATAATAAAGAAATATATGTCATAAAATTTAAAAGTTTTGATTTGATTTTGTTTGGAAAAATTTTCCCAATAATAGAATTTCTCTGTATTTGTACCAAATTTCTTGAGCTTCTTCGAACGGATATATAATTTTGGTCATCAATACATTTTTTCTGGTAATGATTCCAATATTTGAAATCAAAAAATGTACATGTCATCGCTTTAATTTTTGAGTTATATACAAACATGTGAAAAAAATGAAAAATTCATATATATTTATAAATTTATCGATTTCTTAATGTTTTCTTTTGATTGTGCAGGAATGGTAGTTGAGCGAAAAATGTAGCTGGTATCACTAGCAATCGAATGATGTGTAAAAATACATAGGTCATCGCTTTGAATTTCGGGATATTTACGATCATTGTAAAAAGTCTCATCTTTTATTAGGTCATCTATCTACAGTTTTCATTATAATTTTGGGTATTTTTTTTGCAGTGCATTTTATTTGTGGAAGTAGTACCTTTCCAATGGTGAACAAATTTTGAAGATCGGTTGGCTAACAATAAAGTTATGACTCGGTAAAGTTGAAGTTCTCAATATCCGATTCGCGATGCAGGTGCCGCATGAATGCAGATAGAGCACATTATTATTATTAATATCATTTATTTTACCCCGGCTTTAACCTTTTGGTCGTTCACCGGGGGGAGATAGAGCACATTTTGAGCTTGATAAAAAACTTGGAACGGCAAAAATCATTTCATTAGTTTTTCCTAAACGATCGTCAATAATGATATACTTAAAATAATCACAAACTTCACAAAATTCGAGAGTGTAAAGTTTGTCGAAATTGGTCAAGTAACAACTGAGCTATGATAGCTCAAAGTTACCGTTCCAACTTTTTTTGAGGCTTGGTGCTTGGTGCTTGGTGCGCGTGACTTTTTTAGGCTTGGTATTAGGAGTGTTGAGCAGTTCAGTTCGATCTGCTCTGCACTGATGAGTCAAAGACGAAACGAAAAAATATCAATTTCGATGCTAGATTCGGGAGTTGAATTCTGAACCTGAACTCGGTAACTGAATTCAGAATAGCCAAACTCATCACTGAACCTGCGTTGTGGAACTGAATTTGAGACAAGGGTTCTTTTTCGGCTCTGTATTCTGAACCTGAATCCTAGTACTGAACTCTGGAACTGAATTCTGATCCGCAGCTGAGTTTTGGTTACAGAATTCCGGTCCAGGATTTCGTTATCAATTCCGGAATTGATTCGTCTAGAACTTCGAACCTGTACTCTGGAATGCAGTTTAAAACTCAATTAATTCGATCTGAAGATAAAGAATTTCAGGAATTCTGAAAATATATTTTAAATCTAAATTCCGGCCAGAGATTTCTGTACTGAAGTCTTATCTGAACCTCTATTTCAGTTCCAGTATTCAGTTTCAAAATTCAGATCCAAAGACCAAGTCTCGAATCAATCCTGATTTCAGATCCAGCATTCGGTTCCAAAATCCCGACTTAGAATCAAATTCTGAAATTTGGTTTCAGTTTAAGAATTATGATATTTGACTCTGGCCTTAAATTCAGAGCGACGAACAGAATTTTGGATCTGGCTTCTGGAAATGAAAAAAAAAAATCTGGTAAAGAATTCTGAAACTAAATTTCAGAACTAAACCCTAGAATTGGATTCTGATCTGAACTGAACGAGTCAACTATGTAGGCAAGAATAAATGAAGTATCAATTAGAAGGACCGATTTTGTATAAGGGGCTGTCCATAAAAGACGTCACGCCGCAAGGGGGATGGGGGTGTTTCATAAAACGTGACCTTTTGTGACAGGGGGAAGGGGGGGGGGGAGGTTTTTGGAATGTGACGTCCAATATTTTCAATGAGCGCATTTTTGAAATACCTAATTATTTTACTGCTTTGCCCTATTTCCTGAAAAAATCTCCACAATAAACGTTTACATTCTATAGAAAAATGTGTATTTGTTGATGTAAAAGCTTCTTCTTGTAAATTCGGAAATGAAGGATGCAGGAAATTATGTCTGTTGTGATCAGCAAAGGTGCACGGAGAAGCGAGTAAAGATGCCTTCAAACGGTTTAACTTAAGTTATGCGCTGACATTTTTTTCAGTAATTTGATTTTCTAGCATTGATAATAATATATCATAAGAATTTCTCTTATCTGATTCTGATGCACATTCAGACATGATTGTACTCCATTTGAAAAAGGGCGGGAGATCAACGATTTCAGACGTAGATCATGTCATGTCTTATCTTGATCATATGTGATTTTCCTCCACCAACATCAAAGCTTATCGAATCATCCAATGATTGAACTTACATAAATCAAGAATCATTTTAGCTCAAAATCACTACCCATCACTACAAATCTAATGACAGCATGTAATAAATCGACTTTTCCCTCATATTTTTATGGTTTGTCATACATATTGAGAATGTATTGAGATGAATTTGATTTATTTTGAATTCGTGACATGTGACCAGAGCTGCAAATTGTCAGTCATGTCAATTGACCTTGACAGACTGACTAAAATCATCGTCAACTGTAATCGGTACGATCAAAGTGTCTGTCAAATGAGATACTCGATAGTTCAATGACCAAGTAGAAGTATACTCAGTCAAAGACAGATGACGCATTTTGTTTTCTCTCTCATTCTCCTATTCCCGGTTGACGTACAAAAATTCTATGAGAGTATTAACATAAACATAAATTGATAAAGTTCATTGTTCTTTGTAAAAAGTCATTGGATTTCGTAGTTTATTGGTGTACATGAATTTAATTCAATGTTTATGCTGCTTGATGAATATTTAGTTACATCGTAATCAAGCAGTGACAGGATAAATGAAGATAATATCAATCGCATCGGAAATCAATGAGCGTCCTGGTGAGTATAATATCAAGAGAATTTAAGTTATGACAGATCGGCTCTCAGACACTCAATATATGACGATTGGTAGAGTCTGGTTGGCAGCAGTCCAGTGACATAAACTTTCCAATCTTCGTCGTGCAAAGTTGCTCGTTGATAGTGACATTTAGCAGCTCTGCATGTGACATAGGGGGGGTGGGGGTCTTTGCTTCTGTGACAATTTGTGACAAAGGGGGGATGGGGAGTCAAAAATCGTCAAAAAAAGCGTGACTTCTTTTATGGATAGCCCCTAATGTTCCACATCGTTTTTCACTTTTCGTTATATTTTACTCCAATGCAAACGACCAGAAGCAGGATGACGCAATTGCTCTTGTTTGAAGCAAAACTGACTCTGCGAACGTCCCGCAATTGATTCAATACTGAACTGAATTCTTGATACTAGAACTAGAACTAGGTCTGGACCTGAACCAACCGGAATGATGCACTTGCTATACTGCACAGTCTAGAATGGACGAAATATATCAAGTGTTAACCTTTTATACCTACCCAGGTACGAGAGAGGCGGCATTCTTTCATACTCGTTGATACCAAACATTTCAGAAAACTTCAATTTTGAATTATTTGTGATTATGTAATACTTCTGAAAATGTCATCATAAATGTGTTTGTGTGTGTGTGTGTGTGCACTTTTCGAAGATATGTATACGCGTTCAATTTTCTCAGAGATGGCTGAACCGAATTTAACAAACCTATGCTCGTTTAAAAGGTACTGTTGGGCTTTTGATCAAGTTCGAAGATCGAATGGCTGTGACTTTCGGTTCCGGAGATATGATTGTATAAGTGATGTAACCGACTAAACGCGTTGTGTTTTTACGCGCTCAATTTTCTCAGAGATGGCTGAACCGATTTTATTAAACTTGGGCTCGTTTGAAAGGTACTATCGAGCCATTGATCAAGTTCAAAGATCAAATGGCTGTGACTTTTGGTTCCAGAGATATGATGGTATAAGTGACGTAACCGACAAAACACGTTGATTTTTACCGCTCTTACATATATAAGGGTGTCAATATTTTGGTATCACCTCTAATTTCGTAAAGCGCTACTATTCAAAAGTTTAAGCACCTCGAAAAAAGTCCTCATGCAAAATTTGAGCTAAATCGGACATGGGTAAGGGGTGCTGCCCAACGGTTAAAGTTTGAAAATTTTCGATCTTGTAAAAGCACCATAGGTGGGAGTACATGAAATTTCCGAAATTGAAAATTTTTTTTAATGCCAAAAAAATTAAAATTGCATGAAACGTAGAGATTTAGTGTTATTTAAAAAAAAATTGAAAAAAACGACTTTCTGAGACTTCGAAAACTTTTGATAAGTCTTAAAAAGGCGATTTTTTCAAAAAAATTTTTTTTCCGAGATGACTTTAAATTTCGAGGTTTCATGCAATTCTGAGCCTTTTGGCATCAAAATTTTTTTTTCGATTTCGAAAATTTCATGTATTCATATGGTGATTTTGCAAGATATTTGAAAACTCCACTAAGTGGACTAAGAAGGGTTTTTTTTAGATTAGCATCACTCTTCTCATACAAATAGGCAACGCAATTGTCAAGCACTAGTTTGGAAAAATGATGCTGACTGTGTGACATAAACACTGAAGCATGCTTTTGTTAACTACTCGAATCAATTGGTGTCAAAATTAGTATCTGAAATTATATAATAAAAGTATGAAATATATTTTCATGATACTGTTATGAAAGAAGAGAGAGGTGGATTAATAAGGGTTTTTTCATATTAAATCAGATCCCGACGTTTCATGCATATTTAAGATATTTGGCTTAAAAAAAACTTTTGTTTTGTGGTTTTTTTCTATGCGGATTTTTGAAGTTACACATTTTTTGCGTGGGTTTCTTACGCGGTACCCTCGTACCCCCTCGTAAATAAAGACCACAGTGTATAGAAAAAGATAATGTGTTCTACATAAATACTGCAGAGAATTTGAATACAAAGAATCAGCAGAATTCCGACAAAAAAGATTGGCTTTTATTGCACAGATGAAATATATTCACAATCCATTGATGCAGCCGGATTATATCTTTCGGTGCATGAAACCGGTTTCACGATTTGAATAGACGCAATCAGTAGATTAGTACATCAACATCAACTATTTGAAAATATCAACTTTCCGGCAAAATGAAAACACCAATCGGCCTGCTAACATTTTGACGAGTAAACAAATATACGAAGTGACAACCCCCTAATTAGCTGTTGGTTGCACGCGCGTTGCTAATACCAGTCTAAATTTTATGCGATTCGCAAGTCACCGTGAAGCGGATAGAAAACATCAACATGACTTTACAAAAAAAAATGTTACGTGATAAACATAAAATTATACCGTTGTCTTTGTACTATGCCTGCCGTTCCAAACAAGGAATGAATGGAATATGTGTCAATGTTGATCTCATAAGTCGCAGTTTTGGTACCATTTGGAAAAAAATGTTGGAAAAATTACGTCAATTATGAATGACCTTGAATCTCGAAAACAATGGTGCGACAAAAATTCACTTAGCTAAACATGGGTACAATGACTCTGAACTAATCCAATAGTCTATAAATATACGTTCAGCTTATTTGGAATCGCAAGTCTTGATACTGAACTCGAAACAGTGGCATTGAATAAATAGGGCCGAAAGATTGGAAAACCAAAAATCATAACTTTTCGATATGGCGGCCCTGGACGTGATTATAGCTGTGGCCATTGTGGCTTTACTCGTTTATCTGTATGTGGTTAGATTGCAATCCTACTGGGCCCGCAGAAACGTTCCGTACCTGAAACCGGAGTTCTTCTATGGAAACACTAGAACCATAGAAAACACAGAAACGTTTGGATTGCTATTTGCGCGGTTCTACAACGAGTTGAAAGGTTTGGGTCCTTTCGGTGGAGTGTATATGTTCGCTAAGCCAATTGCAGTGGTGACTGATTTGGAAATGGTTCGAAACGTAATGGTGAAAGATTTTCAGTACTTCACGGATCGCGGAATGTTCATGAATGAAACGCAGGATCCACTGTCAGCGCACTTGTTCAATTTGCCCGGTAGCAGGTGGAGGGACCTCAGACAAAAACTGACGCCTACGTTCACATCCGGAAAGATGAAGATGATGTTTGGAACGATTTTGGCGGCGGCAAATCAGTTCAACGATTTTCTAAGCGAAAAGGTTGACGGCGAAACCGAGCTTGAGATAAAAGATCTTCTGGCACGTTTCACAACCGATGTGATAGGATCTTGTGCCTTTGGGATCGAATGCAACTCAATGAAAGATCCGGATGCCTCGTTCCGTGTGATGGGGAGAAGGTTTATGGACAATCAGCGAGGTCAAATCAAAAATGTGTTCCATAATTTTGCACCGGAACTAGCAAAGAAAGTCGGAATTAGTGTGATTGATAGGATAGCGTCGGATTTTTTCATCGGGGTGGTCCGCGAAACCATTGACTTCAGACTAAAAAACAATATTAAGAGGAACGATTTTATGGATCTACTAATTCAGATGAGAAATCCCGATGAGGGGAAAAGTGGTGAAGGACTGTTGTCGTTTAATGAAATTGCTGCACAGTCATTCGTTTTCTACATTGCTGGATTTGAAACCAGTTCAACATTGCTAACTTGGACACTGTACGAACTTTCATTGAATCCAGACATTCAGGAAAAGGGTCGCCAGCATGTTTTAGACATCTTGGAAAAACACGATGGGCAAATAACATATGAATCTGTGAACGACTCAACATATTTGGATAAAATTTTTAATGGTGAGATATATCGAATTGGCATTTGTTGAGAAATATCGCCATTAATTTTAATAAATTTTCAGAGGCTCTTCGTAAGTATCCTCCGGTGCCAATTCACTTCCGCGAAGCTGTCAAAGACTACCGAGTGCCAAACACGAAAATCATCATTGAAAAAGGCACCCGCATCATAATTCCCGTATACGGAATCCAACATGATCCGGAAGTGTTTCCGGATCCAAAGCGGTTCGACCCGGAACGATTCACCCCTGAGGAGGTAGCGAAAAGACATCCATTTGCGTGGACACCATTCGGAGAGGGTCCCCGCATTTGCATCGGACTTCGGTTTGGAATGCTGCAGGCCAAAATTGGATTGATCCATCTGTTGAAGAACTATAGATTTTCCCTCGGTAAAAAGTGCAAAGTTCCACTGAATTTGGATGTGCAGAACGTTATTCTCTCACCGAAAGAAGGACTTTGGTTGAATACGCAAAAAATTTGAGACTTTTAATTTGAGATGGTTTTTTGGTCGATTGATTTCTCGTCAAAACATTTAGCATTTGGTAGCATAGTTCTGGCATTACATTTCTTTTTGTGGAATTTGATCTTTCTGTTTCAACAGACTTCGCAGCGGATTCTTAGCCTACAGAATCTTTGCATGGCCAGTAGTACGATCCTACTGTCACTAATAATCCTTCCAGGTCGGAGCTCGAACATATAACAACTGGCATTGCGTTTGATCATTAACGCATAACAAATGCGTTGACGAGAAACCAATTAGTAAAAAGCCCATCTTTTACATAAAAACTGTACAGGTTAGTCGCACCCATTAAAAAAAATTAGTTGGATCGTGAACATGTTAATTTATAGTGATAAAATACATTTCAATCCTTTTTGTATACTTCGTTGTCGGAGTGCGATAAATTCTATATATAGCACAGTGAAACAACTCGTTATACTTTTTCTATGAAAATTCATCCATAACCGGTAAGAAGACCTAAATCTCAACTGTATTGTGACTTTCGTTCAGGCCCGAGACATGAGAAAGGGTACTGAAAGAAATTCCTAGCGCCTCCTGTCCACGTGTTTTTTCAGCAACAAAAAAGTGAACATTTAGGGTTTTTTTGGCTTCTGCAAAAAGCACATATTTAGTTTCAATTTCTCCACGTTTTGCCTTCGGTTCATCAGTGCTAGAAGCAGTTCAAATTAAACTCCCATCTCCGCATAGCAGTTCAATTTGAACTACTGGAGCCGAAGGTGAAACGCGAACAAATTTTAACAAGCAAGTGATTTTTCTAAGTACTAACGAACTTTTGTTGATTATCATATTATTATATTCATAAAGACTGTCCCAGAAAGTATGGACGCACTTTGATTTCGCTGTAAATAGTTCACAAGTGTTAGATATTAAAATTTTATTCGATATACTGATAATATTAGACTACAACAACAGAATATTATTCTCAACATTTGCTACTTAGCCATTGTAGACTAGCTGGCGCACCTTCTTGCGAACGTTCCTCATTAAATTCCGTACAGACTTCTTGGCGACAAGTTTTGACACTTTTTTCTAATCTTTTTCGAACTGTTGAATGGTTTCGGCTGCCGAGACATGTTTTCTAAGATGTGCCTTCGTTAATGCCCAAAATTCCTCATTTGGTCGAATTTGGTGGATTCATGTCTTTTGGGAAGAAAGTGACATTTTTGGTAGTATACCATTCTACCGTTGATTTCGAGTAGGGGCAAGAAGCAAGATCTGGCCAGAAGACAACAGGATCCTTGTGGCTTCGAATCATGGGTAGAAGTCGTTTTTGTAAACATTCCTTGATGTATATTTCGCTGTTTATTGATGCAGTGGTGATGAAGGGTTTCGAAATCTTACCGTAGCTACAATTGCTTGTCAGACCATAGCTTTCTTACCAAATTTTTCGACTTCAAACGATATCTCGGACTGATTCAACACTTGCCCTTCTCGCACCGTATAATATTGTGGTCCCGGCAAGGATTTGTAATCGAGTTTCACGTAGGTTTCGTCGTCCATGATTATGCAGTTCAAATTTCCAGCAAGAATCGTATTGTACAGCTTTCGAACTCTCGGCCTGATCGATGCTTCTTGTTTCGTACTACGTTTTGGTTGTTTCTGCTTCTTATAGGTTCGAAGATTCAAACGTTCTTTAGCATGAAGAACATTTGACTCCGATGGGCCCACTTTTTTGGCCACATCCTGAACTGAAACCTCCTTCTTTTGCTCGAACGCCTTAAGTATACGTTTATCCAACAGAGGGTTAGAAGGACCTTTTTTTCGACCCGTTCTCGGTTTATCCTCAAAGGTGTTATCCTCACCGAACTTCCTGATTACATTTCGCACGGCTTTTTCACTTACTCCTTCCATTTTTGCTGTCTTTCTCAGTAACAGTCCGCATTTTGTGCACAATTTGTACACAATTTTTCGACGTTGTTCTGCTGAAAGTCCACGCATTTCGAAACAAACTAATGAAAACGAATAAACAACTGCACAAGTGGTCAGAGAAGAGTGTAAACAACAGGACGAAGCAATAAAAATTGACAGATTCTGAACCATTGCGGAATGGCAGCGGTTTTTGGTAGCGTCCATACTTTCTGGGACAGTCTTTATATGAAGAGTCTTCGAAAAAAAAAAATTTTTTTTTAAATAACTATTTATTGGAGCATGAGTTAAAATTAAATTATTAGGATTTAAATTGGGTGTTCAGCCACAAGTGGTGACTTTTCAGCCCTTTATATATATGATTTGGTTGTTACCATGAGGACATCATTTGTTTCCGCAATTCTGAGATTTTTGTGTAGGGAAAATTCTAAACCTACTTGTATTGTGTGATGGGGAAAAGGAACTTATATACTAACTTACTAACTAATACAGAGAGCGAATCGGTTCAATTGAATTTGCTTATAATATTATGTGACATTACATCTAATGGTTCTATATTTGTGAGTCTGTGTAACTCATTTGTACTAAACCAGGGAGGACGCTTCAAAATCATTTTCAGAATTTTATTCTGAATCCTTTGAAGCGTTTTCTTACTGGTGGAACAAAAACTTAACCAAATTGGTTAAGTTTTTGTTCCACCATTGGCATAAAGCATGGCTGGTCTGAAAATTTGTTTATAAATTAACAATTTGTTTTTTAGACAGAGCATAGAATTTCTGTTTATAAGAGGATATAAACATTTAATATATTTTGAAAAAAAAAACTGTTTTCATCCACCTCATGGTGTTATGATAACCCTTTCTCATATAGCTCATGTTTTCAAAAATATTACTACCGGATTTTGCAGTTTTGCCTTTCTCTATAGAAAGGTATTAAAATTGCTGGAAAAACCGACTTTCGAACGGAGTCTCGGAGACCCATAGTGTTATATACCATTCGACTCAGCTCGACGAGATCGGAAAATGTCTGTGTGTGTGTGTGTGTGTGTGTGTGTGTGTGTGTGTGTGTGTGTGTGTGTGTGTGTGTGTGTGTGTGTGTGTGTGTGTGTGTGTGTGTGTGTGTGTGTGTGTGTGTGTGTGTGTGTGTGTGTGTGTGTGTGTGTGTGTGTGTGTGTGTGTGTGTGTGTGTGTGTGTGTGTGTGTGTGTGTGTGTGTGTGTGTGTGTGTGTGTGTGTGTGTGTGTGTGTGTGCACTTTTCAAAGATATTTGAACGCGTTCAATTTTCTCAGAGATGGCTGAACCGATTTTAACAAACTTGGGCTCGTTTGAAAGCTACTGTCGGACCATTGATCAAGTTCGAAGATCAAATGGCTGTGAGTTTTGGTTCCGAAGATATGATTGTATAAGTGACGTAACCGACAAAACACGTTGATTTTTACCGCTCTTATATATATATAAGGGTGCCAAAATTTTGGGATCAACTCTATTTTCGTAAAGTTCTAGTGCACAAAAGTTTAAGCACCTCGAAAAAAGCCTTCATGCAAAATTTGACCTAAATCGGACATGCTTAAGGGGTGCTGCCCGGTGGTAAAGGTTTGGCAATTTTCGATCTTGAAAAAGCACCATAGGGGGGAGTACATGAAATTTTCAAAATCGAAAATTTTTTTTGATGCCAAAACTCTTAAAACTGCATAAAACATCGAAATTTAGTGTCATCTCAAAAAAAAATTTTTTTGAAAAATTCAACTTTCTGGGACTGGGATTTTCATATTTTTTCTAAGTCCCAAAAAGTCGACTTTTTCAAAAAAATTTTTTTTCGAGATGACACTAAATCTCGACGTTTCATGCAATTCTAAGCCTTTTGGCATCAAAAATTTATTTTCGATTTCGAAAATTTCATGTACTCCCCCCTATGGTGATTTTTCAAGATATATGAAAATTCCACTAAGTGGACTAAGAAGGCTTTTTTTTGATTAGCATCACTGATTACAAATAGGCAACGCAAATGTCAAGCACTAATTTGGAAAAATGATGCTAACTGTGTGACATAAACACTGAAGCATGCTTTTGTGAAATACTCGAATCAATCTGAATCAATTAGTTTCGAAATTAGTATCCGAAATTATTTAATTAAATTATGAAATACATTTTCATGAGACTGTTATGAAAGAAGAGAAAGGCATTATCACACCACTAGGTGGATTAAGAAGGGTTTTTTAAATTTTGCTTTAATTCTATAGGAATTTCTCGTATTCTATTGCATTTTCGCTCTACATGATGGTATAAATTTAAAACACACACCCTGTTCTTCCGAAACCGGAAGTCGCATCCGTCAAGAGCAGTCTATGAAATCATAGAACCTCTCATTTGAGTCTAAATTTGTGAAAATCTACTCAGCCGACTCTGAGAAAATAAAGTAAATAATGTTCTAGAGCTTTTGATCACTATTTCCGGTACTTCCGAATCCGCGAACTGGGAACAGACATAGCTGCAATCGATTCGTTTGACCGACAACTATAAGAGACTTGACAACAGATTTGGGTTAAGTTTAGAAAAATATTTCCTTGTTTTATATTATCGTTCTAAATTACCGTTTGTAGCTTCATGCACTCTTAACCCTATAATTTCGGCAATCGGATCTGTAAAAAAGTTTTACATTTACTTATAGGAATATAACACAAATCTGAAAAGTCCACACATAGATAGCGCTAGTTTTAATGCAGTCACCTTTTTTCAGTTAATACATTCTTTAAAAGACAGCTGTTGAAATTTCATGATATTCTATTAATTAGTTTGTTAGTTAATGTGCTACGAGTGACGCTACTTTTGTTATTTTCAGAACAATTGATCAAAAATAATTTCGTGTTTTCATTTTACACTACTTCTTGATGAGCAAAAATACCGTTTAAGCAAAGCAATGACTTGGATAGTGTTATGGAGACTCCGTTCCATCAGAAACAACAATAGAACGTTGGCTTGCTGACTTCAAAAGAAAGTGTTGGCTTTATATTGCATGAACATTTGACTATGAGAAAGCTCTGTTCAAAGTAGGGGCCGCGTTTGCTCACTGCTGACCAAAAACGTGTTGATGATTCTGAGCAGTTTTTGGCCATGTTTAAACGCAACAAATCGGAGTTTTTGCGTCAATATGTGACAATGGATGAAACATGGATTCATCACTGCACTCCGGAATTAAAATGATCGTCATCTGAGTGGACAGCAACTCGTGCACCTCGCCCAAAGCACAACAATTGGCAGGTAAAGTAATGGCCTCGGGATGTGTGTGGTTTTATATTTATCGATTATCTTGAATAAGGAAATATCATTGATAGTGAACATTTTATGACGTTATTGGAGCGTTTGAAGGCTGAAATAGCAAAGAAACAACTGCATATTGTAAAGGAAAAAAAAAGTTTCATGAAGACAACGGACAATGGTAAAACTACATGAATTGAATTTCGGATTGCCCCCACATCTACCGTATTCGCCAGATTTGGCTTCCAGTGACTACTGGCTGTTCTCAGACCTGAAAAAAAACACTCATCGGTAAGAAATTTCGCACGAGTGAAGAGATTATCACTGAAACTGAGACCTATTTTAAGGCAAAAAAGAAAAAGTTCTACAAAAGTGATATTGAAATGTTAGAGCTGGCGCTGGAATGATTGCGTTACTCTTGATGGAGATTACATTGATAAATAAAGTTGATAAATAAAGTTAAATGTATTTTTCATACTTATCAGCCTGTATTTCTGAAACCGGAAGTCGTATCCAAATGAAATGCGGTAGGGTTTAATGGGATCGTACTGAGCTACGTTGGTGAGTGTATGTGACAACACTACAGAGCTGCCAACACAACCAAGATTTTCGGTTTTGTTTTTGCTGGTATTAAAAACGAGCGCGAGAATTGATGTACGAAAACAATAACCGAAGTGTAGCGAAGTACCGAACACGATGTCCAGCATACGAGAACATGTGTTGGAAGTTGGATTGAAATGACATCGATTCGAACATCGGCGCGATTTTCATGACACTACGATGTCGAGGCGATGTTTTATCTATCCAAATGGTTGCCCAGTTACTCAAATCGCTCAGTGGTGCTATCGTAACCGATTAGCAGGTGAGCTGAACTCACTGACAATAAAGTACAAACATGATGATTGGTAGCCTTAGCCCTCAATTTGAATTTTAGTTGAAGAAAATCGGTATAGCGGTCTCTGAGAAAATTGAGTACACTTTTTCATTTTTATTGCATATTTTATCCCGTTACTCCCAAATCGGAAGTTCAATCCAAGTAAGCTCGGGTCTCAGCCCAAAAGTCGATTTTCACCGTAATTGCATAGCCTTTTTAAATAGTGAGTTTCGCCAACATATTGGCAGGTATTTCACAAATAATGCCACCGGCCCTTGATCTACACCAAGCAAAGTCTTGGCATTACATTCCTCTTGTGGAATTTGGCCTTTCTGTTTAAACAGACTTCGCAGCCGTGTCATAGTGTACAGAATCATCACATGGGTAGTATTATATTCCTACTGATACTAAGAATCCTTCCAGGTCGGGGCTCGAACATACGACAACTGGCTTGTAAGACCAGCGTCCTTTGCATTGAACCGCCAACCCGGGTATAATCTACACCAAACAGTGACTTTTTTTAGCTCTTGCTATACTTCAACGACGAATACAATTTTCCCTTAAAAAAGTGAATCTCTATATGAGAAAGCCTATAGGGTATGCTAAGAAGTGAAACTAATGACATTTGCTACATGATGCATTTCGTTGGTTGTATGCTTTTTCTCGGCTTAATTTACAGACGAAAAGTAATTATAATTGCATGCATCCGTTGAAACTTATGGTTGCGATCAGTTTTAATTTTCAAATTTCAGTCTTGATAGTATCTTTATTACCATGCTTGGAACTATGAATAATTCTTATTGTTTACTACAACTGCATACCAAGACTCAAAATCTGTCGAACGGTATCTTAATTTGCTGGAACTTTTTTCCAATAGCTGCTATCTCAAATTCTTACTGTACACTTCGCACGAACTGATAACCTTTAAATTACGACCGCTCTCATATTTTTTCCACCTTCAACCACAGACCCCCTTTTGGTGCAAGTATGAAACTTTTCAGATCAAGCTCACAAGGAACGCAACATTTTTCTCCGATTGAAAATCTAAAATTCTTCAACAGATACGCTAGTCCGATCCGAGCTTGCATCATTCCAAACCGTAGTCCAACGCAGATACGGGGTCCTTCGCCAAACGGCGTCCAGGCGTACGGGTGTCGATTCTGTTCGCTAGTTGCACTGAACCGTTCCGGATCGAAACGTTCCGGATTAGGGAATATCTCAGGATCATGATGAATTCCATAAACAGGAATAAACACGCGTGTTCCTGCTTCAATCGTCATTTTCGAATCCGGTACTTGATAGTCCTTGGCGGCAACCCGAAAATGAACAGGGACAGGTGGATGTTTGCGAAGAGATTCTAGAAAAGATTTCGAGTCAAAAACGATTTGGTGGATATTAATCCAACTTACCGTTTAAAATTTAATCTAAATATCCCATGTCCATAACAGACTCGTATGTCATTTCGTTGTTATGCTTATCTAAAATTTCCACCACATGTTCTTGTCCCTTTTGCTGAATATCCTGGTTCAGCGAAAGTTCGTACAGTGTCCAAGATAACAATGTAGAACTAGTTTCAAAACCAGCGACATAGAATACGAACGCCTGGGCTACAATTTCATTAAAAGAAAGCAAACCTTCACCACTTTTATTCTCATCTGTGGATCTCATTCGAATCAATAAATCCATGAAATCATTTCTCTGAACGTTATTCTTAACGCGATAGTCAATTGTTTCACGAACCACATTCATCAAAAAATTAGACACTTCCGGATCTGAAGTTACTATTCTCAATTTCTTCGCCAATTTCGGAGCGGTAGTCATGAGAAAATTTGCAATTTTTGGAATTGACCGCTCGAAAATTCTTCTACCTATCACTCGAAACTGTGCGTTTGGATCCTTCATTGAATTGCATTCGATGCCGAATGCACACATCCCAATAACGTCGGTCGTATACCGAGCCAGCAAATCTTTCAGCTCCAGTTCACTTTGCTGTTCAGCATTGGTTTCCAGAAAATCATTAAACTGCTTTGCGGCTGCCACAATCGTGGGAAACATCATTTTCATCTTTCCGGAAGTGAACGTCGGCGACAGTTTGTTTCTCAGTGACTTCCATTTGACGCCTTCTAGGTTGAACATGTGGGCCGACAGAGGATCGTGTTTTTCATTGTAGTATGTTCCACGATCGTGAAAGTTTTGGAAATCCTTCACAAAGATACATTGCAATAGATCCAAATCCGTAACCACGGCAATCGGTGTTGAGAACAGATACACCCCTCCGAATGGACCCAATCCTTTCAGTTCATTGTAAAACCGCTTGAATAGCATACCCATCGATTCGGTCTGTCCAATGGTTTTTGCATTGCCGAAGAAAAAATTTGGTTTCAAGAATGGCACTTTACGGTCCGCCCAGTACGAATTTTTTCGGTCAAAATAGAAATAAATGGCGAGGCACAGCATCACCACGGTGATGATCGCGTCTAAATATTCCATCGCGTGCCACTTACTGTCAAAATTAGCCAAAATCAGATTAATTCAATCCAACCCGAGACCGGTACAAGCGCGAACGATGTATTGTGAATAGTTGTTGGTTCAACTGGAATCCACGAATAACTGGGGAATGAATCAAACTTCCAGTTTTATTTTTTTTGATAGGTAACCTTGATTAGTCATATACACATCATAACAATAAAAGTCACTACCATCAAAATTCAAAAGAGATAACGTGATGAGTAATGCTGACAACGGATTTTGGATGTACTCTCATGTATTTTTGGCACTTGTTGAGAGCAGAGCGAGAAAAACAAGAGCGAATTTATGAAGTGAACTGACACGTTCCTGCAGAGCTACAGAAACATGATTGGTACAATCATTCGTGACGGAAAGCATCGGTCAGTTTGAACAACTGGTTTGTGTTTGTGTCAGGCCGAGTTGGCGTATTATACGAGAGGAAATGATGAACGGTGAGTATTAGAAATCGTTCTAAGTGCAAATGACAGTTTTCTGTTTTTACTTTCGCTTTTGAAACGGGTCTTTAATGCGTTTCACAAATTGTTTCTGAAAAAGAGTAGATGTGAACGGGGTTTGAGCCGAAAGTTAAATCCTAAGCGGTATTACCCGTATTTGAAGCTCATACCTACCACGGATCAAAATAACAAAAAGCAGCGAAACATTTTAAATTTAAATCACTCAGTGGCAAATCATCATTGGAAATTCATCGACTGATTTTCTTGCACCGTGCGATGTTCGGGTTGCTTATTATCCCAGAGTAGTTCAATGGCAAAGCATTTCTACGGACAGAAACTCCGTTGCATTGCTCAGCAGAGTTTTCTGTTGTGTTTGATTAATAGAGTTTTTATACGAGCGGTCATCTGTTTCTAAGATCAGAAAATTGCAATGTTGTGTACGAGAATTAAAAATGCAATTTCCAAACTCACTCACCTCCAGTTTTAGAAATAGGTAATAAATTATGAAACACAATCTGGGAGCTAATGCGAGGATTTTAATAAGCTAGAAACTTCAATTACTAATATAGCAACATTAAGTACATCCAGGACCCGGTGGAGTAAATTTGTGGAATTTGCATACCCAGACATTTTAAGAATTATTCAATTATAATTTTGAATGCCAAATTAAAGAAAGATGTTTCTCCTCGGTTCTCTTTATCATAAATCTACAATCTAATTGACACCGAAATTTACTTTTCGATAAACTGCATGAAATCACTGAATCGAATATCCGAAGTACAAACGATGTTTAACCCAAGTAGCATGTTTAGTTGCTGTCCTGTATTTTTCTACTGATTGTGCAATTTATCAAGTTAGTTTATATTACTATTTTCTTTGTTGTGCAACATACTTTCAAATTCATCCGTTATTAAGAACATTTATTCACAACGATTGTGCAACTGATACAAAAACTCATGCGTCGATCCCATCAAAAAGGCAGTAATAAAATCAGAGAAAAAACAATTGTGAAACTCGTGCAATCTACTACGTAATGTAAACAAGAAATGGAATGACGTTTACAAAAACATAACAAACATAATTTATAATAAATAAGTTTCACATTTGATTTTCAATACAACTGCTCTCAACACAAACATGGATCTTGTAAAATAATCTGCACGTGAAAAATGATAATGCTACATATTGTTGAATTAATCTTTTGTGTTTTTGTAAATGAAAAATCGACAACGAACTGCATTTTTATGATGAAACATGTATTCGTACGCCCGAAATTTTCAAGCGCCTTTAAATTAACGTGTTTTGATGATTGTACACAAATTTCTGTGAAAATAACAGTCTATTATACGTTAGATGCACATCTCCTTCGAATTGGACTTTCCGAGACTAATCATTGTGCTTGTGGCGAAGGTTACCGCGATATTGACCATGTCGTTTGGACATGCGTGAAGTATCGTGATGTCATATCTCAACTAATAAATTCCTTGCGTACCCAAGGTAGACTACCCAATGTCCCAGTTCGCGATATTCTTGCTTGTCGTGACGTTCCTTACATGAAACTTCTTCATTATTTCATTAAGTCCATTGGAGTTCCAATTTAAATTTTATTTTATGTTAGACTGTTTTCTCTTCCATGAGTTCAACCAATAGCCAGCTATCTTATATTAAATAAAAGTGTTGAACTGATACAAACAAACCTGAAATAGTTATAAGATCATGTACAAAATAAATGTATTTCATTTAATGTAATTCATAATAGCAGCTCGCTTGTAAAAAACATTGTTTAGATTAACTAATGAATACCAACATACTAATATGATATTCGAAATATATTAGGTTTAAAGTACTATGTATTGTGGATGCCACGGCGAAGAAAAACTTATGTATATTGCCTATGAAATAAACGTATTTATGAAAAAAAAGGAAATAACAGTATATTATTATTAATGAGAATCATCGGAATGGTGTTTAAAATACATGTATTCAAACATTCTTTAAAATTCTCAGACGATTTTGACCAAACTAATGTGTAATTAAACCTGAAGAATCTTGAAATGATTTTTCTTGAATATTTTCCAATATGACATCGATTGAAACAGTGAGTTGAATAGAAAATGGTTCACCCAACGTAATGACATATATTATCTAAATAACAGGAAACATTAACATGTTAATATTTCGGAAAGAAATTCTCTACGTTTTGTTTTTTATCAGTTTTAATCTTCTAGTTGAATTAAATAACAATACAGTATAGTCATTTATCTTAGAGGGCCCGACTTTTGTGATACGCACTGTTGGTATTATTTTGGCAAGTCCGTGTGCTGGAGTTGCAAAAACAAGTTGCACAAGCGGTAATATATAACTATGGGAGTACTTATGTTGAAATTAACTTTTCGTTCAATATATTTGAAAAGTGATATCAGGTCTGCTTATTTTTTTCGCGAGATGAAAACCGAATACAAATTATTTGATTGATTTTTGTTTTCATTGCGTATATAACGCTGTATTCCTGCAACTTTTATGATAATAATCTCATGTCTGCAAGTTTTGCGTTCAATTCAAACATAATGCACAACTTTTTTTGAAAGTTTTGAATTTTATATCAATGTTTTTTTCTAAAACTGAAGAAAACTGCGCACACTGATCTAAAAATTCATGAGGCAGCCAAAACAATGCGGACTCTGCAGAAATATATTTATTACAGCAAGGTTATCAATTCGGCTTAGCATTTTTTGCCTTGCGGAGAGCATCAATCATTTCACTATTTTTTCTTCCACAAGAGATTTATAGCAATTTCGACGTATATTGTGTCCGGTACAATTATGACAGCCGTTTGGAAAGTTTTTGATAAGTTGGACAATTGTTATAGTTACTCCCGTTTTACATGACGATGTGAAATTTTTTGCAGAACTTCTAGTGAAACATTAACAAGTTTGTGATTTACTGCACAATTGTATTAGATGTACTTAAAGTTGTTCTACAGTGATTTTTTCGGTAGTATTGTGAAACTTAACAGTGGTAAGTTGCACAACCAATTTTAACATATATTTCTAAACATATCTAACATAAATAACATTTCTAAATGAATTGTAAAACATCTAGAAAGCTCAATAAGTTACATTTGCTACGTGGGAAGCTACTCTTATTGTTATTTTTACGTTTCGTCTTTGACTCATTAGTGCAGAGCAGTTCAAATTGAACTGCTTAGTGCTAAACTCGGCAGTTCAATTGGAACCGCTAAGTAGACGTAAAGTATCTGCTATCTCCAGAACACTTTTTGTTTTGCAACGGAGTGCAATGCCTTTTCTGACATGCCGAACGAAAACGTGTTTTCGACTACTGAACTAATTAACTTTTAAATAAAAAAACGTGCTTAATCCAGTTTTCATGACATTATTCTAATGTCCGACGTTTTAAGTGACAATTTGAGATTTTAATCACTCATTACTCTGTAATGTCGAAGCTGCAAGTCGAATCGAATTTGAATCTAAAAGTGTAACAATCGATTAAACATTCCATGATATGTCGAAGTAAGTTCCACTTTAGAGTTTACGGTAATTTAAGGTACTTCCAGAGCCGGAATTCAGGAACCAGCATAACCCAAACCGATATGACGAATAAATTGCAATGTTTTTGAGTCCAACTTTGAAGCTTTTCGGGATTGTCATCTTCTACATCGCTTTAAATTTTAAAAATTCATCATCCTATAATTCCAGAATCGGAAGTCAGAATTGGATAAAAATGAATTTATTTTTATTTGAACTTTTGTTTCTGAAATTCGATTAGGCTTTTTTGAGAAACGGAATTCTAAAATCGGTATGGCCGAAGTCAGCCCGGGTTGGTGGTTCAATGCATAGGGCGCTGGTCTTACAAGCCAGTTGTCGTATGTTCGAGCCCCGACCTGGAAGGATTCTTAGTGTCAGTAGGATCCATAGTACTAGCCATGCAATGATTCTGTACACTAAGAATCGGCTGCGAAGTCTGTTGAAACAGAAAGGCCAAATTCCACAAAAGGAATGTAATGCCAGGACTTTGCTTTGAAGTCAGATAAATTCACCTGAGTAGCTGTATAGTTTACATTTGTTTCAAAATGTTTAAAAATCAATGTAGACATCTTTGAGGAATCGTAGTGCGAATTAAATTTTTGGGTGCCTTCCGAAACTGAAACTGAACACAACCAAAAATGAAAGTGAAAGTTTATTAGGTTATCGACTATTCAAATCTAATTGATTTATGTGAAATAGACATTTTTATACTAATCACCCTGTATCTCCGAAACCGGAAGTTGGATCTGACTGAAAAACAAGATAGTTTTTTAGAATCTTAAAACTTTTCATTTGAATCTTAGATGATTCTTAGATTTCATTTGAAATTAGATCGGTTCAGCCATCTACGAGAAAAATGAGTTACACAGTTTTAATTTCGTTTCACCTATCATCCTGTAGTTCCGGAACCAGGGGTCGGAACCAAACATAATTCAGGAACCTTGTTTGGGAGTATACGACTTTTCATATGAATCTGAGTTTGTAGAAAACGGTTGATTTATCTCCGAAAAAAATTTAGTGAAATTATTTGTCACACACGCATTTGCTGATCTCGACGAACTGATTCGAATGGTATATGGCTGTTACATTTTTCCATCATTTATCGCTGTAAATAGTTTAAATCAATATAATTAAGGAATTCCTTTCAACTCGAAAATTCTGCCATCATCTGGTTTTCATATGCCATATTCGAACGATTATGTTGCCAAAAACGAACCGTGCTAAAATTGGTCCGAGGCAAAATATCATGCTGTACACAATCTTTTGGGAACTTGGAAACCAATGTATGTAACAGTATAAAAAATCGTGTTTTATGTTGCTCCCAAGCATTTCTTTGCCAGACAGCGCTCGAAACTTCTACTGCTGAAATAGAGGAAAAAGTCGATAACCCAAAAATTTCGATATCTCCGTTAAAAATGGACGGAATTACGGGCCTCGGAAAATTTTTCTAAAGTTTGAGCGAATTCTATACCTATTTTTTATATATAAAAAAAAGGTAAAAAATCAAAAATCTCATATATTAATACCAACAAGCTCTGCTATCTGTGCTCAATGTGTTTGCACATAAGATAAGCTGAAAATTATTACATTTGTTTCGAAGCCGATGTATAGATATTATTTCTGATATCGCAACAACCCCCATTGGTTACAGGCTATTAATTAGCAAATCGCCTCCACTTATGAAATGACAATACCTGCAATATACAATTAGAATGTAATTAAAGTACGCGAATCGATAGGAGAGGTTTTTGACGGTTTTGAGGAGTCGATTTGACTTGGTTGCATAATGTCATTCCAGGATTTGAACAATAAAATTAAAATATTATCCCATCGTCTTACGTTCATGAGAGAGCTATACCAACACTATTGAAATTGTAGTCGCTAGTCAAGTTATTTCATAGCATTGTGATGCTACTCGTGAATACTTGTAAGATGCAAACTCGTACCGTTTATCTTAGAGAGTCAATAAATCAGTTGTTTATTTCCAGTCGCAAGTTTACGTGCAACACAAAAAGAGAGTATCGGTGCATCGAGGAGATAACAAATTATTTGCATTATTCAGTGTTTGATTGGATGGCGGTTCAGTCGTTTCATCAGTTCGGTTTTCTTTATCAAATCATGTGGATTCATTTTGTGTTGATCGCTGTATTTCTAGCCATTTTTTGGTTGCGAAATCGGTATTCTTACTGGGAGAAGCGTGGAGTGCCTTACATTCCGGCAAGCTATCCTCTCGGTAATCTCCAAGGATTATTCGGGCAACAGTTGAGTACACTGACGAAAGGGTTCTATGAGAAACTCAAAGGTCCCGCCCGAAAACTTGGAGGCATCTATTTCTTCATAAATCCCGTTGCTATTGCATTAGATCTGGAATTCGTGAAGGACATTCTCATTAAGGATTTCCGGTACTTCCACGACCGTGGATTATATTACAACGAAAAAGATGATCCTCTGACGGCCCATCTGCTTACTTTGGAGGGAAACAAATGGAAAACTTTGCGGAATAAACTTACACCGACTTTCACTTCAGGGAAGATGAAGACAATGTTCCCCTTAATCACCTCGGTCGCCGAACATTTCCAGCAATCGTTGGAAGCTGCGGTAGCTACGGGACAGGATATTGAAGTGAAAGACTTTTTGGCCCGCTATACGACGGATGTCATTGGAACCTGTGCATTCGGATTAGAGTGCAACAGCTTGGCGGATCCAAAGGCAAAGTTTCGTGAAAAAGGACGCAGAGCTGTTCAGCAAAGTCCGATTCAGGTGATCAAAGTTTTCTTTGGCCTGACTTTTGGTGATTTGGCTCGGAGAATGCATTTGCGAGTGATAAAAAAAGATGTTAGTGAGTTCTTCATGAATGCAGTCAAACAAGCGGTTGAGCATAGAGAGCACAGTAAGGAAGTGCGTAATGATTTTATGGATTTGTTGATTAAGTTGAAAAATACACAGCCGATTGAAGGAGAAAACATAAAACAGTTGGGTCCGTTAACTTTAAACGAAATAGCAGCGCAAGCATTTGTATTTTTTGTTGCCGGATTTGAAACATCCTCTACTGCCATGACTTTCTGTTTGTACGAGTTGGCACTGAATGAAGAGCTTCAGGAAAAAGCAAGACAGAACGTTTTGGATTCCCTGGAATCGCACGGTTCCATGACATATGAAGCCATTTATGACATGAAATATATTGAAAACTGTATCAATGGTAAACTTTGTTGCTTTTGCACTTCAGTTACTGAACAAATTTCATGCTTTCCATTTATTACAGAGTCGCTTCGTAAATACCCTCCAATAACAAACATATTCCGTTGCGTGAGCAATAATTACCAGGTTCCCGGCTCCGACATAGTGCTGGAGAAGGGGTTTCGTGTGATGGTGCCTGTTTACGCAATCCACCACGATCCGGAGTATTATCCGAAGCCGGAAATGTACGATCCGGAACGGTTCAATCCGGACCAGGCTAACCAACGACACCACATGGCATTCATTCCGTTTGGTGATGGACCTCGCAGCTGCATCGGGCTCCGATTCGGAATGATGCAGGCCCGGGTTGGCATGGCGTATTTGTTGAAGAACTTCCGATTCAAACTAGCATCCCGAACATGCACGCCGCTGGTGATTGATCCGTCTAGTTTCATTATGGCCCCGAAAGGAGGTTTGTGGTTGCAGATTGATAAGGTCTGACGGATGAAGCGATTGGCACTTGGATTATAGTCAGAAATGTAACTTATATTATTATATGTTATTCAAAGCTGATTCGAGCTTAACTTTGTGTGATTAAAGCCCACTTCAAAAGGGTGTTGGATCTGGTTTTATCTATATTGTAACATGAAACTTTGCCATTTCAATTAAAATGGATTTATGTATTTAATGTGAAAAACAAAACTGAAATCAAAATTATTTTACGAATCATTCCGTCACCCTAAACCCTAGTTGATTCATCCAACTGTGATGATACTCAAATGAATTTACTTACAACGCCAGTGATTAATCTGTAACGCCGCTCGGATTAACAACATACAATTATAAAATTATGTTCGACATCCAGAAATCAAGACAATGTGCTTGTACGGATGTTTAGAATTAACCCTACCCTAAGTCTGCGTGAAGCCTACCCGGGTAGATGTAAATAGTTAAATTGTGAACAAAGGCCATTGTAACAGCAAATTTTACCATCATATCAAGACCTGTTATTTCTAGGTTGCAATATTTGATACATCATCAAAGGACATAATACCTGTTTAACTGGAATATTAGTTATTGCATCTCATTTCGTTATTGATGAAAGGAGCTGGGGTCCACTAGGAGATTGATAGTAACTGTTATCTTTCTCCGGCCAGTACCAGCCTAGATGCCGTGTGGAATCCGGCGGAAATCTAAACCACGAATATATCCACTGGGTTCCTGCTTCCATGTCGTAAAAGGCGACAATTGCAGGAGTTCCTTTTTTTCTTCAGTTATCAGATTTTCCAACGATTCACATTTGATTAATTTATTTTACTAATTTATCTCTTCATTCAACTAATCAATTTTAGGCCAGCTTCTGAGAAAAGTTTCATTTGGTATAAGTAGAAAAACACTTGTTTGTTTGATAAATTATTATTTTTTTCTCGGTAACCGGCTGCCCAAATCAACCAATATAACCAATTAATTATTTTTAGTGATAAATAATAAAGTGGAAATAATATACAATCAAAACGCACATGAAACTTCCGAAATCGAAAAAAAAATTTTTGATGCCGAAAGTCTTAGAATTATCGAAAATTATCGATTTTGAAAAATCACTACAGGGGGGAAATTTCTGAAATCGAAATTTTTTTATGCAAAACGTCTTAGAATTGCATTAAACGTCGAGATTTAGTGTCATCTCGAAATTTATTTTTTTTTAAATCGACTCTTGGACTATAAAAAATCCCAGAAAGTCGATTTTCTCGATTTTTTTTAAGATGACGATAAATCTCGAAGTTTCATGCAATTTTAAGACGTTTTGCATCAAAAAAATTTTCGGTTTCAAAAATTTCCCCCCTATGTTGATTTTTCAAAATCGATAATTTTTTACCTTAACCGTCAGGCAGCACCGCTCACCCATATCCGATTCAGCTAAAGTTTTGTACGGGGACTTTTTTCAAAGTGCTCAAACTTTGAAGCACCACCACCTTACGAAATTAGAGGAGATCCTAAAATATTCACACCTTTATATATATTAGAGCAGTAAAAAACAACTTGTTTTGTCGGTTACGTCAGTAGTATCGTCATATCTCCGGAACCAGAAGTCGCAGTCATTTGATCTCCGAACTTTATCAATGGCTCAGTTTGTTAAAATCGGTTCAGCCATCTCCGAGATGGCTGTTAAAAAGTAACGCGTTTTGTCGGTTACGTCACTTTTATCATCATATCTCCGGAACCAAAAGTCACAGCTATTTGATCTTCGAACTTTATCAATGGCTCAATAGTTGCCAAACCCGCCTGAACCGTTATGATGGCCATACTAACAGAAGAGTGTTTCGGATTGTCTTCCAAAAAACTACTCTGAAAACTGTCCAATTCCTCCCCAATTATTCTCAATGGTAGTGGTTGTACCGAAGCATTTTCAATGTTTTGCGCTATAAAATATAATTTAAATAAACACTTCCATTATATACGAAATACTAGCAAATTTCGAAATACTGAAAAAAAGTTCGTATAATATAGGAGAGACCGTGGTTAAACAAGGCTCATTTTGGAAATTGAAGAAAAAACATCCATTATAACTAGGCTTTACCCATGTTATCTCTACCGTTGTGTTGCTTCAACCTTCAGCTACGATAAACATATTTACCTGAACCCGAAAAAAGTACCGAAACCGGACTAAATTTTCGAACCCGAAACCAAACCATACCCGTTGAAAATGAAAAAATCGCCACCCGTACCCGGCCCGAACTCGAAAAACATTACATTTCTGTACACGAACCCGACCAATACCCGTCGGGCTCGAGCCGGATTTCGGTTTCGGGCATCTTTGGTTCTCGAACCAAATATTGCTAGTACCACGGGACTAGATCGGACTCCTTATGGGGCAAAACCGGGCTATAAAAAGTTGCACACAAAAACGAAGAACGAATACAATGGGGTGCTAAATCTCGAGGTACCTCAATGAGCGGAAAGAGAATGAAGCCATGTTCGAATGGATTTTGTGTTGATTTCAACCTTTCGTGTGACATAATCCTGCTCGCCGAAAACGTAGGTACTGTCTCAAAACTTGACGCTCTGCTGAACCGAATAATTTATGCTGAAACTGACTTTACAGTTGTTTTTTTTTTTTGTTTCAAATATAGAGGCTTTAACATCATAGGTCATTCGCCTCTTCGGACCAGAAAATCTTTCTGACCCTATGTGCGGGGTTGGGAATCGAACCCAGGCGGGCTGCGTGAAAGGCATCGACTATCCCATCACGCTACAACCGTCCCCTGTTTACAGTTGTTATTGAAGGCTATTTGATTGTTTTGCTATAATTAATGAGGGTTTTGCTTGCATTTACAATTAATTTTGTTTGATTAGGTGATATGAAATAATATAGAAATATAAATATTATTACTGCTTGTTTACGTATCGGCTACAGTGTTGCCATATTTACAGATTTTTTAATAACTTTCTTTGCTGAGAAAAAGATATTAATTTAATTTACATTTTTAGGGTCGGACTTAGATTTGGAATAAACGTGAAAAATGTTTTGATTTGTATCCTCTTTTGTCTTCAAACGAAAAGGTACAAATCGCTTTATTAAAGAATGTTTAAATTGTAAATATGTCTCTGGCATAGGAGATAGTAATACATTTTTGTCAACCTTTTCCACCTCAAAGTATTCGTAGCCATATAACACTTTTATCGATGGATCAATAGTAAAATCATCAGACTTTTTTTTCATTTGGAAAATATAACTTAATAAATCTAGTTATTGTATTTCAATAACATTCCTACAGTCAGTGTTGGTGATTGCCGAAAATTTTACAGAAGCTGCTCGAATCCGGTAGAAGATGCTACAAGAACTCGAGTCTCTCAATGCATGAACCGCGAGAGAATTTTTCTACATTTCTTCGCTCCACTTCATACTCTGAGTATTCACGGCCCTTGACAAAAATTGCAGTCTGATAATGATTGGTGCTGTGTGAAATTTACTAAGAGAGAAGTCGGCAATTATCGCAGAAAATCGAATCGATGATTCGACTTGATGATTCTCGTACTAGGTTGCAATATTTCAGAACCCATTGTGAAGCATTCACGTACATTGTCATAGACACAACATATACAAAGGTTATATGCACATAGTTAGAATAAGCGGCAATAGTAAAATGATTCTATCGCAATTATCCACTGCCCATACAGAATTGGATCAGAGAGAATCCCCACAGCAGCGAGCTAACCTTTGATTCTCAGACAGGTCATCGAGAGAAATTCGCTCTCGCACTGGTGTCTATTCTATGTTAAATGAACCAATTGGGTTTTTTGTTGCTGCGATGATATCCGTCTCTCTTTGATGGCACTGATTGAATCGTGTGAAGAGTTGGTAGTGAGCGTTCTTTGATACGATAAAAGCCATCCCTGCCTACAGTTTTATTCTCATTCCTGATTTGATGACAAAACACGAAATATCTCTTTCATATTGAACGCAAAGTCGAGCCCATTGTTGACATATTACAGGATAGCAACACTTCGTCCTCCTCGTAAAAGTAAACACACTTTCGAATTAACGCTAATTTAACATATCCTTTTTGGTTACACAGCTGCCAATATCAATATTTATTACAAATGAGGTTGAAAACAGTTAAACATTTTCTGAAAATTTTCATTTTCGTTGGTGAGTTGCCAATGTTCAAGATTTATCTGTCATATGCCAGATTCTGCTCATTTCAGCACACGCTCTAACAACCCAGATCTTTTGTCAGATTTTGTAGATTTCACCTTATTTTCAAATTTCCTGCTCTATTTCGAATAAATCGTTTCAGAATGTTCCATAAGCAGGAAAACAGAAATATATGTATCCGAAAAGACCAATGTGTAATTACAAAGTTTCGCCCAAGTAAAGCTCTACGTCTTTGTAGGGTTTCAAGTTGCCATGCACGAGATCTTAATTTACTGACGAGTCAAATACGAAATCTAAAGAAATAAATGTAACTTTTTTGTTAACAGAGATAATGTCAGATTTTGTTCAACTTTTTCTTCTAGAAAGACCAGATTTTCTAACTTAGCACTTGCCATCACCGTAGATAACTGACGTCTGTCTGTCACATGAAAGCGCGTTTACAAAACCAACCCTGGGATCCACTTCTTTCCAAAGAAATGCGGAAGAACGTTTCACTAGGATTGAATCAAGCTTATAGGCGAATTGACATTGAAACAATCTGAAAATGGCTGCGGTAAAGTAGGAAATAGAAATTCGTCGCATCGTGTTTACAAATAATTCACTCATTTAGGGGTTAGCCAAATTTTGTGCTAGGGCACATAACCGTTTTTATTATTTTTACGTTTCGTCTTTGACTCATCAGTGCAGAGCAGTTCAAATTGAACTGCTTAGTGCTAAACTCGGCAGTTCAATTTGAACCGCTAAGCAGACGTAAAGTTTTTGCTACTTACAGAACACTTTTGGTTTTGCAACGGAGTGCAATGTCTTTTCTGACGTGCCGAACGAAAACGTGTTTTCGACACTGCCGAGTTTAGCACTAAGCAGTTCAATTTGAACTGCTCTGCACTGATGAGTCATGTGTCCTAGCACAAAATTTGGCTAACCCCTAAATGACCAAACCTGCATCGGCCAGAAATAGTCGAAAACACGTTTTCGTTCGGCACGTCAGAAAAGACATTGCACTCCGTTGCAAAACCAAAAGTGTTCTGTAAGTAGCAGAAACTTTACGTCTGCTTAGCGGTTCAAATTGAACTGCCGAGTTTAGCACTAAGCAGTTCAATTTGAACTGCTCTGCACTGATGAGTCAAAGACGAAACGTAAGAATAATAAATAATTCACGTTTTCCACCAATTCCTGAGTATTAAGCTTAAGCGAAAAGTATGAATGATTGAATGTAAATTTTTACAATCGCTCACTCAATTGAGTGCAAAGAATGTCTAAACATCTGAGGAAGAATTGGACTTCATATCTTCATTCAGCATTTGTCGATCTTTCATCTTCACACAATTCATCGAAGTGTATTCTCATTTTCTTCAAGTGTTCATTTCGGAAATTCATTGTAACGCACCAGTAGGCATTGAGTTGTATCGTAGATTCGTTTGCAGTTCAATTTTACAAAGTTTCCACCTGTAAGAGCATATGCAATATCATAATAAACAATTGTGTTTTGGCAGTAATTATCATGAACTAAGTTTTACGCCACATTTTTCTTTACTTATGCCTAACCCTCGTATATGTTTTTTGACAAAAAAAAAAACAGTACATTTGACGTCAAAATCAAGGAAATACAGTACATAGACTTTGAAAAAGCAGTACTTTTTACAGTACCCATTTTTCTTAAAATAGAGAATAAAAAATAAATTTGATCAGCATCTTACGAGGAAAACAGATTGAAAACATGACGTGCGAATACAACTATGTAATAGGGATGTCCGATACCGAGTCGATACTTTGAGCTATCGATACTTTCTTTCAATAATCGGGTATTTTTGGTATCGATATCGCATCAGAGCGATACTGTTAGTATCGATACTTTTAATCTCGATACTTACAGTATCGCAACGGATTGAAGTCAACTCCCATTACGAAGGAACATTCGGGTCAGAAAAACTATCTAACCCTAGGTACGGGGTTGGGAATCGAACCCAGGAGGGCTGCGTGAAAGGCATCACGCTATATCCGTTCCCAATGGAACATTTTTATTTCTTCGGTTTCGACGAAGCACCAAGCTAGCGCATGCATTGGTATGATGTGGACTAGCCGTCGTCGAAATTCGTTCTCGACAATCTCACTTCGTCCCACAAGTGCGCTAAAAGAGAGTACAATGTAAGAAAACCATCATACCCTCAGATAATTCAATCATTTCTATTTTTCACACTCATTGAACTCTGTTTCAGTGCGCCTAATAGCGATGGAATAATAGCAATAGGAATTGGCCTTTAGTGTAGTATTTGTGTATCGACATATAGGCATGTTTCTACACAGCAAAAAAGAATTGTAACAATCTCGGTGTGATTATCAATTGATGTGAAAAAAATTTAGACGTACTGAACATCAAACGCAATAATTTTCTGTTTTCAAGAAATATTGCAGAGAAATCTCACGTTATTACATCGAAACAACGTATTGAGTACATTACATCACCTTAACTGAAGACTGTATATGATTCTGATATAAAATTATGCATCTTTTCATGTAATATTACAACCTTTAGAACGACACCAAGATTGTTGTGATATTATATCGCAGCAATTTTGATGTAATATCACAAATGTCTTGGTGTCGTTCTGAAGGTTGTAATATTACACGAAAAGTGGCACAATTTCCTATCAGAATGGTCTAAATATCCAGTCAAGCTGATGTATACTACATAATACGTTGTTTTGATGTAATAACGTGTGATTTATCTGCAATATTTCTTGAAAACAAAACATTATTGCATTTGCTGTTCAGTACGTTTAATTCTTTTTCACATCGATTGATTGTTACAATTTTTTTTCTGGTGTAGAAACACCTTTTTGTACATCATAAAATAACGCCACAGTCGAAAATTTTATTTTATTTTGAAATGATTGCTGCTCAAGTATCAATTGATACTTACAGGTATCATTACTTTGCCTTCCGAGCACCATCCCTACTATGTAATGAAAACCGTGAAAAAGCCACCGCAGAGACGGGACTCGAACCCGCAAGTTAGTTCCTATCCGTGTAAATCATTTTGCCAATTAAACTATCCTGCATGTGAAATACTCGAAAGAACAGCCTGATTGAACAAAAGAGCCGTGCATAAATCAGTGTGCTCGGACGTTCATTTGTAGTCATTTCTCTATAGCAAACCCTCCACCCGTTGTTTCAGCCTGTCGTGTTTTTTCGTGTGTTCCACATGCAGAGTAGCTTAATTGACAAAACGATTTCCCCGGATAGAAGCTAGCTACAGGTTCGGAACCCGTCTCTGAGGTAACGTTTTCACGGTTTTCATCACACAGTTGTATTCGCATATCAGTTTTTATTTTGTTTTCCTCGTCAAATACTGAACAAAATGTAAAACTAGCTCAATACGGATCTAGGACTAAACAAATCGGTTAAAGCCAATAATTATCAAATGAGACGTGGATATTTTTGATGATGATTTTGATTTAGTGTATATTTTCTTTTTGGTTGAGAAATTTTCCTTTTTTATCATCAACATGTCGCCAAATTGTTATGACGCGCCCTGAACAAGAATGATTAATGAACAAATTGTTGTTTACATGTACTTACGTTCACATTCATATTTGCTACGTGTTTGCACTGTTCTTTCTGACGTTTTGTACTGTCACAAATTGAAATTTGATTCGTTAACGATTTAAAATTCTGTATAAATTTTTAGTGTGACAAATACAGTACATTTCAGTGTGAAAAGTACAAATTAAAATACAGTACACTTGAGCGTAAAAAAACAGTTCGCAGTATTTGGGTCCAAAACACAGTACAATACCGTAAAATACAGTACGGATACATCAAGAGTTACTTATGCCACAAACTTAACTTATTTGTGCTTCCAGTTAATCATATCTCAGATTTCGTCTTTTAAAAATAGCAGCGATTCGCTACTTGCATATGCTCGCGAATCAATGGAAATTAATATAAATTTATGACTCTCTTTTAAAAATGCAAAAACAAACACATACTTGTTGACCCGGATAAGCACAGAGAACGTAGGCAGTATTCATCAAGTGACCAAAAAACACCGGCATCTTGCCCCATGGCTAAAGGCAATTTTTGATTAGATTAGTCGGTCTGTTCGCTTCTTCGAAAACGCAAACAAACGGCAAGAAAGTAACGAAAATGTGGATTTATTTGGCACTGGTTGTCATTTTGTTAACCGTATACCGGATACGGGATCGATATAGTTACTGGAAGAAACGCGGTGTGCCCTTTCTCAAGGGAAGTTTTCCCCTTGGTAACCTTCAAGGAATATTTGGACAGCACTGGAGTCTTCTTACTAAGGATTGCTATGATAAGCTCAAACACTCTTCCAGAAAACTAGGCGGAATCTATTTCTTCTTTAAACCCGTTGCGTTGGCGCTGGATCTTGATTTCGTGAAGGATGTTCTTATAAAGGACTTTCAACACTTCCATGATCGCGGATTGTATAACAACGAAAAGGATGATCCTCTGATGGCACATCTGGTGACGCTGGAAGGAAATAAATGGAAAACTCTGCGGCACAAACTCACTCCGACTTTCACATCGGGAAAGATGAAAATGATGTTTCCAGTTGTCACCTCGGTGGCCGAACATTTCCAGCAATCGTTGGAAGCTGCGGTAGCTACGGGACAGGAAATCGAAGTGAAAGATTTTCTGGCTCGCTATACGACGGATGTCATTGGAACCTGCGCATTCGGATTGGAATGCAACAGTTTAGCCGATCCGAAGGCGAAATTTCGTGAGATGGGGCGTTCTATATTTCAGCCAAACCCAGTACTTTTGATGAAATTGTTATTCGGCTTAATGTTCGGTGAGTTAGCTAAAAGAATGCATATGCGGCTCATCGAGAATGACGTCAGTGATTTCTTCATGAATGCCGTGAAGGAGACTGTTCAGCACAGAGAGGAAAATAAAATAGTGCGTAATGACTTTATGGATTTGTTGATAAAGCTTAAAAATGCCGAACCAATTGAAGATGAAAATAATACTCAGCTGGGTCAACTAACGTTTAACGAAGTAGCGGCACAAGCATTTGTATTTTTCGTGGCTGGATTTGAAACTTCGTCTACCGCAATGACTTTCTGCTTGTACGAGTTAGCGCGAAATCAGGAGCTTCAAGAGAGGGCCCGGCAGAGCGTGTTGGATTCACTCGAATCGCATGGTTCCATGACGTATGAAGCCATTTACGACATGAAATACGTTGAAAACTGTATCAACGGTAAGTAATGTCATGTTTCTCAACAGCTGTTTTTTACTTTTGTTGTTGCTTCATTTGCAGAATCACTGCGCAAATATCCTCCACTCTCTAATATTTTCCGCAGTGTGAGTAACAATTATAAGGTGGAAGGAACCGACATAGTGCTGGAAAAGGGTTGTCGTCTATTAGTACCCGTATTCGCGATCCATCATGATCCTGAACTGTATCCAGACCCGGATAAGTATGACCCGGACCGATTCCATCCGGATCAGGTTTCCCGGCGACATCCGATGGCATTTCTTCCTTTCGGAGATGGACCACGTAGCTGCATTGGGCTGCGTTTTGGTATGATGCAGGCCCTGGTAGGCATGGCTTGTGTACTGCAGAGATTCCGATTTAAGATTGCTCACTCGAAGGGTGATCCGTTGGTTCTCGACCCGTCCAATTTTATAACGACTCCGAGGGGTGGAGTGTGGTTACAGTTTGAGAAGATATAACGACTGTTTACAGTACCAAAATAAATTGTAAAACGATAATTTTATATCTTGCAAAAGAAATATAAGATAAGGACGAAAAAAATGCAAATCACTCAATGGCTGAAGTTGATAATCTCAATATCAAATGCATGTCCGGTGCCTCGGTCAAATGAGGTTTACCCGTAGATATGAATAAATAATAAAAAAAAGATCTATGTTATACAATTCACTCTATTGTGTGTGTGTGCTTAACCTATTCCAAGACGCACTGTCTGACAGCGATTAACATAAACATGACGTTTCCATGTGTTTTGTTTTTATATTCAAATAACTAAGGTCCGGAACTCAGGGAGATGTTAACTCAATCGAATGCCGATGACGCATGTCGTATACAGAGCAAATTGAGTGCACAGAGATCTCCGTTTCAACTTCCAGTCCCGTCTCAATGCAATATTTGCACCAAATGGATTGAAACATTATAGAACGACTTTCTATCCAAGCATTCGACGCGTATTTAGTTTACGTTCTCAGTTTTGTATAAACAATCAACATTTTCCGACCACATTAATATTACAATTTGCTTCCAATGTCCTATTTCTTTCCAATCGTATCCATACTTTTCATCACCGGAACTATCCAATTGCACTGTTGGGACATAATATAATATTACCCACATGTACATACTTTTCTTTAAGACGATCTTACATCAAACACAAATAATAAGAATAGAAAGATTATTTATAAGCATTAAGTTACTTCTACTCATAAGACGTGTTTTGCTGTATGCGTCGAGTTATTTAAAGATGGGATGAAAAATGATGATTTGTAAATAAAACAAGGAACATTTTCATGAAAAACAAGTAGGCAAAAAGTTTGTGTAAATTGAAACCAATTTAATACCATTACTTGAAGCGTTTTTAATAATTTTCTCGTTTCAAACGAGTTATTGCATACAAACCCATTCGCATCATCACATTCGGCTACTGATGCAGGAGTCGATAGCATCCAGTCGACGCTGTTCATTTTATCAAATGTCCTTCACGGAGAGGCATAAAATAGAAATTTATGAGTACTTAGTTATCTCACATTTTGATGACCTTAGACCTAGAGACTGACTTTTTTCCTTTACCTCCAATTTCAAGAGTGTGTTTCTATAAGTGACGATATGAACAGGAGAAAACACTTTGAAACTATTCAGTAAGCTCTTCTAGTTTGCAGAATTCAATTCCAAGAGAGAGTGGTCAACTTTTTGACATAGAACATCACATCGACTTTTTAGAGATGGGAAAACTGATTTAAGGAAACTTTAATTTAAATGAAGTGTCTTACAATCCTATATGAATCCTGACTTCATCGAGAGTCATCTTCCGACTTTACAAATATATAGTGATACGTGTTGAACATTCCGATTCGTTTTTAGGTGTGACGAAATATCATCTCAGTTGCGGTCAAAAACGTGAAAACGAAGCTAACAATGATTTTCCAAAGATAACCAGGACGATTCTAACAAATGTAAGAATGGTTTAAAATGAGAGGTCTTATGGGTAACATTTAAAGTGCTCCAACATTTAAAGTGTCATATATGTTTTGTTTTCTTATAGTCTTCGATTAGAATTAGCCTATCACTACACACTTATGCAAGGATGGCTTTTACCGTATCAAAGAATGCTCACTAGCAACTCTTCACACGATTCAATCAGTCCCATCAAAGAGAGACGGATATCATCGCAGCAACAAAAAACCGGCATGGTTTATTTAACATAGAATAGACACCAGTGCGAGAGCGAATTTCTCTCGATGACCTGTCTGAGAATCAAAGGTTAGCTCGCTGCTGTGGGGATTCTCTATGAAGCAACAAACGGTCGCTTATTCTCGTTTCGCGATCCGATTCTGTATGGGCAGTGAATAATTGCGATAGAATTATTTTACTATGGCCGCTTATTCTAACTATGTGCATATTAACCTTTGTACAATAAGTTGTGTCTATGGAAATGTATGTGAATGCTTCACACAAGGGTTCTGAAATATTGCAACCTTGTATGAGAATTGTTGAATCATCGATTCGATTTTCTGCGATAATTGTCAACTTGTGATTCTCAATTTCACACAGCACCAATCATTATCAGACTGCAAGTTTTTTTTAGGGCCGTGAAATACTCAGAGTATGTAAGTGGAGCGAAGAAATGTAAAAAAAATTCTCTCGCGGTTCATGCATTGAGAGACTCGAATTCTTGTAGCATCTTCTACCGGATTGAAAATGTGGTGGAAATATCGAGCAGCTTCTGTCAAATTTTCGCAATCACCAACACTGCACTTATGTCAACTTAATTATATTTTCAATTCAATCGATGATGTACACTTTTGAAACGGTAATAACGAACGTCCATGGTATTGTTGTGACCATTCCCAAGTAGCAATTAAAACTTGTTATAATTTTCATGTTTCACAATTGCTTCAGATCGGATCTTTTTGTTAGATATGTTAGACAGTTGATTCAACACGTTTAAGTAAGGGATGTAAAATTCATTCATATTACTGCTTGTGAAAAAAACTCAAAAATCTGAATGGATTAAGTTCCATATCCGGTTTTTCAACTGACTGCACGACAAGATCATTTGAGGAGTTTCAATTCCGGTTTCCAATTAGCAAATAGTTTACTATTACTGCTATGAAACATATGATACAATAAACTTGTTGCACATCATACAAGAAAAGTGCGCTTTTCCAATTGCATAATCGTTGCGAGACGCGGTTATAAATTCAATACCAGAACAATGTTTGCTGCTTGGGTTGTTATATCATAGGGCTTTCGATGTTATTACGTAGTAAATCAAAAACAAAGAGCCGTTGAAGAAATACTCGTCCATATTACAGAGTATGTTGATAGATGAGAGTAATTTTAACTCCGTATTCCTGAACACTGCTTAATAGTGTAATGTGGACATTCTAAAGATAATGCACATCGTTAAAATCTCTAGTGTTGCGTATGATTACTCCCAAAACTGTATAAGCATTCGCAGTAACAAAAAAATTGAAAGCAGTTCCGATCACATATGTTTAAGACTCTCTCAATAACCATTTGTAGATTAAATAACCACTACAATCCATGAGGCTGGTGAGGATATGATATATTTTGAGATCAGCATACATTACTTCAAATAACAAGAATTTACTGCATAGATCATCCACGAATAGCATGACAGAAAGTGGCCTTAAGTGGCACCCTTGTATCGACTTCATAAGAACAGAAAGAGTCTTCTTAACTTGATGCAAGGTAATACTATTCCATTTTGATGTTCATATTATTTACTTTGGTAATTCCTGGTTTCAGGTACCAGAAATAGCGGTAATAAACTACAAAATGAAACTTTCGTCGTGATGCTCTTGTGTAGCGGTGCATTGTGTCGAAAAAACGATTTTTCGGTCTGCAACTGCTTCAAGAGTGTACACTAATACTTGCATTTTTTCTTTCCTTTTTCGAGGTATACCATCTCAATCCCAGAGAACCGACTTCATACCCTAGGCCGCTTCGGATCACTCGTGCCAACTAAAGTGAACAGTTACTAACCGAACCAAACGTCCAACCGAATCGGCATCTGCCCAGTCAAACATGCTTCCGAAGATCGCTCACGTTTGGCGTTTTGCACAATCGATGAACTTGTACGATTTCGGTGACAGAGATTATAAATGTCATTTTCATTGATTAAAAATAAACGAAAATGACGAGAAATAAATGTCACAGTCAACGATACAAGCGGAACAGTAGTTACAAAATTGTGATCTTTCTTCCAATTTGCCCTGCAAATCGTATACTGTGCAGTGTCAATATTCCACCGAAACTTTGAGAATCGATAATGACAGAAAGCGATTCACAATGATTTTTAACTGTTGGCGCTAGAATCTATACTAGTTTTGGTTTCCAAAATAGTTCTGGAGTGTAATTACTTCGATTCATCATATTTTAGACACTTTTTATAGCCAAACGTCACAGATTTTCACTATATCGATGAAATAATGAGAATTGAAATTATACTGATTCTCCCTGCAGACGAAAGTTTCGTGTCGTCTTGTCAAAGAGAAAAGAGTGATGATGGCTTTGATACTCTCTTTGTTTTGCAATGAGACACGAAAATGCTGCCTCATTCTTCGTTTATTTTGGGCGCGATCATCTACGAATGAGAGAGCGAAAAAACTAATATGAGGTTGTTAGATTCAGGGCCGGTGAAAGAGGTGGGTACGGTGAGTAGTACTACCCACCCGAATATTCCAAAGGTGGGTAATTACCCACCTGAAATTTCTAACGAAAAATAATAGTAATATTAGTATCATTTATAACAATAAAAATATTTTTATTGTAACTGAAAATAATAAATAAAATCAAAATTATAAAATACTAGTACTCAAGGTAGAGCAAGGATGTGAAGACATACAACAATAAGGTGAGGCGTGACAATGATCATTTGAGCAAGCAGAAATCTTTTAGTGATTTAACTTTTACCTTCAACCAAATGGGTCGAGTTTAAGCATCTCATTCATGGAAATCACTCGAGTCTCTGGTATGCCGGAAAGTACCGAAAAAGGTCTTTTACCATTTACTTTACGAACCGGTAAAAGAAAAGTCACCAGAAGTTGTCAGTTTCTACTTGCGACAGCATTCTTATACACATTGAGTTTTTCACTGTATAGATATTTTTCTCAATCTCTATACAGCTAGTTGAACGTCAGAATGGAAGATTTGTTCGAACTATTGCTTATGTCCCCAGAGTCACAGCGTGCTAGCTGTTTAGCCTAGGTTGTAAGCAATATTCAGTAGCGCTGCACTCACCGCTACCTGATGAAAACCCATCATGCTATTTTTACTTTTTCACTATTAGAGATAGTGAAGAATTAATTGTGTACGAGAATGCAGCCGCAAGTAGAAAGTAACAGCTTCTGATAACTATTCTTTTGTCGATTCGGATAGTAAGTGGCAAAAGACCTTTATCGGTATTTTCCGGCATACCAGAGACTCGAGTGATTTGCATTGATGAGATGCTTAAGATCAACTCCTCTTGCAAAAGTTAAGTTAGTAAAAGATTTCTGCTCGCTAAAATCAACCTTGTCACGTCTTACCTTTCCATTCTTTATCTTCACATAAATAAAATCACTCAAAATCTTTTGACGTAGGATTGCGACTTTGTTTTCTATACAGAGGTACAAATTCAAAATATAGAAGTAAAAGTGGTTAGGTTTGGAACATCTACAACTCAACCACGAACAATGTCTAATTCTCCTGTTTTTCAAACCATTGTCATTCCTCTAATTGATATAACGGTTTCGTATACATAAGTTCACGGTTTCCATAAGATTTCTGCTCTTCAATGAGTGCGTTCGCATTTGAGAAAATTACTCACAGTAACTTCAGTGTCGAATCGACTTGCACTCTGTGCGGTTCGTTACTGCCGTAGATAAGGTTGCTTCCACATCGTCCAAAAAGTTCAGGAACTAACTAGGAAAACGAAATTTCTTGAGCAGAGTTTCTTTATTTATTATCTAAATTTTTTATATCATACTTATAGAATGATTTATCCATGGCCTTAAAATAGGCTTCAGTTGCGGCGATGACTCTCTCAGATCATCAAGTGACAAGTAGTCGCTGTGGGCTAGATTATTGAGAATAAGAAGAACAGGAGGGGGGGGGGGGGTGAAGAAACAGATCGGTGCCCAATACGTTCAATTTGACCATTATTTTCATTGACTTGTGGCACGGTGCATTGTCTTGGTTAAAGATGATTTTTTCTGCTTCATATGAGACCGTTTTTTACGATTCCATACTTCAAACGCATTAATAACTAAAAACTTTTGTTGGTACTTCCTTTTCAAGATTGTCGACGTTAATTATACCTCGAGCATCTTAAAACTGACGTCATACGTGTTGCAGCCACCTGTTGCGTTTTCCCCGTCTAAATGTTGAAACAACTCCGGAGAAAAAAGATAGATCCATGTTTCGTCCACTGTTTCATATCAACGCAAGAAATCCTTTTTATTGCGACTAAAAAGTGCCGACCAGCTTCCGGATTGTTGATGCGTTGTTGCTTTTGATAGGTTGAGAGCGAACGAGGCATCTATTTGTAAAAGACTTTTTTCATGCCCAGATTTTTGCATACGATCATAAAAGCACTTCCAGTTCAGTCGAACTTTGATTTTGTGTTCATCCATCACGATTATCAGCACTTGCTCACA
The DNA here is from genome assembly GCF_030247185.1 of Malaya genurostris. Taxonomy (NCBI): domain Eukaryota; kingdom Metazoa; phylum Arthropoda; class Insecta; order Diptera; family Culicidae; genus Malaya; species Malaya genurostris. The sequence continues at coordinate 326,434,517 of NC_080571.1, forward strand.
TTTTTTCCGGATGACTGCTCAATTTGGTCACATTAAAATCAGAATACCACAAATCTTCGTTTTTAATCTAAGTGCGGGCAACACTTCTTAAACCATTGCTGGACTTGCCCGGTTTTTCCTTATAGGAAGCAATGTTTTATCAATGAACAGAATTCGTTATTTTTTAGTTTCAAAAAGTAACATCACTTATATATCGGTAAGTTTAGTGTTTGTGGTGCTATTGACGTGAAAACACTTGTCTTCTGAACGATGATGATAGTTTGACATTACAAACGTCATCTCAGTCGGTCCCGGGACTTTTTTAACAATGTGCTATGCACATCAGCGGCTGGATTCGTTTTATGCGCCGTTCGATTCGCCCGGGTTTGCGGTTTAATGCATACGGCGCTGGTCTTATAAACCAGTTGTCATATGTTCGAGCCCCGACCTGGAATGATTCATAGTGTCATTAGGATCGTAGTACTAGCCATGAAATGATTCTGTATGCTAAGAATCGGCTGCGAAGTCTGTTGAAACAGAAAAGCCAAATTCCACAGAAGGAATGTAATGCCAAGACCTTGCTTTCGATTCATGCGAGACATCTTTCAACATCAACCCCAACCAACTAAACGATCAGGGTAACCAAAATTCTCAAAGAAATAATTTAGAACATTTGCAAACACAAATAAGTTTATACGGAACCTAGAAGACTGCTGACTTAATATTCCAAACAAATATTGGCAGATATTTTGTAGTTTGATATTGTATTTAACCCTTAAATGCGCAATTTTGTTTTACAACAAAATATCGAAAACGCTTCAAGCTTCGAATTTACGCGTCTCATGCAAAGTTTTATCGAAACAAAATATTATTTAGAAATCTACTAAATAATACTTGAAAATAGTGGGTTGTTCTCCCTGGTACGAAAAATTACCCACCTGGGCTTAGCATGTTTCACCGGCTCTGGTTGGATTGGATTCCTTCATTGAGAATACGTGACCATTTTAAGCTCTGATCGATGACTTTACATACGTATAAGGAAGTGTATATGCAAAATAGAATAGAAGGAAGTGTATATGAAAAATAGAAATTGTTCGCTGTGACAAAACCTGTGACAAACAATAGGGCCGGAGATATGTCATTCCAAATTATGAGGCGCTCGATTCGAGACCGGAAATGTTGTTTGGTTGAACAAAAACCACCAACTTTGCACCTATGCTTCGGAGAATAATATACTCTATGACACTTTAATATTCGGTTAAAATTGACTTCAAGACTTCACTCGTTTCATTGAATATCTTGTAACATACATGCTAATGACTGTCCCTGTATGGCTGATAATCGTGAGAGTGATGATTTATTATCATGTGTGAGTTTAATTAACACATTGTTATTGTGATTTTGAACGGGATGAAATTTTCTTTATATTTTGCGGTGATATTTAATAGTATGAAAATATCGTAAAACCGATCAGAAGAGATTATGCTGTCCCAATATCACCATCAGGAAATTGAACGATATTCGTAATCATTTTTCACGTTTTTCAATGTGAACGATAATTACTGACGATTATTATCGATGATGGAGCTGAATTTTTGCCCATATCTTTAGAAAGGCAAAAGAATTTAGAAAAGCGAAACCGACTTTCGAACAGAGCCTCGGAGCCCCCTAGTGTTACAGAGCATTCGACTCTGCCCGACGAGATCGAAAAATGTGTATATCTGTATGTCCACTTTTCGGAGATAACTGAACCGATTTCAACAAGCTTAGGTTCGTTTGAAAGCTACTTTTGGGTTGTGAATCAAGTTCGAAGCTATGGCTGTCACTTCCGCTTCCGGGGATATATAAGAGTATAAGTGACGTAACCGACAAAACGCGTTGTTTATTAGTTTGGTTACGCTGATTTACACTTCTCGTGCATTTTTAATAAGGATTATATGTTTCCATTTGACCTCAATAAAAGATACGATGCATATGATTCATATGATAAATTTAGAGAATATAAATAAGATCAATTTAAGTATAGTTGACAGTTTTCGAGCTACACAGATAAAAATATTTTGTGAATTTACATTTATTTTCATGCACATATTTGGAGCAGGCAATTGAATGGAAATTTACATTACAAAACGAAGCGGTTTGTAAATATACAGTCTTGTTCAATGAAAAACTAAATGAATTTTAATGTAATTTTACATCAAACACAGTTTTAAATCAGATTTTCGTTTCAATTGATGTCTATTTCATAGTACTATCGGTTTACATATCGTGTAAGTTTCATCTTTTCTTTCTGTGTACAATGATTTGGAAGAAATGCATGCAGAAATACATTCGTTTTTTAAATCAGTATGGAGACGAATTTGTCTCTCCATCTTCCAAAACTTGTGATTTTACATCTTATAAGATGCACATAAATGAAGCGTAGTATTTTACACAAATTTTTATTCAAGAACATGTAAAATTGTGTGATTTGAAAATTACATGACTTGAATTCGAACAAAATAAGAAACAAAAGATCGATAGCGCGACTTGAACCGAGAAACATTATATCACAAGCAAATCGGTTACTCGACTGAACCACAAAGTTCATATCTATTCATTGAATAATTGATACAGTGGCACTTGGTAGCCGAGTGCAAATTACACTCGGAGCGTGTAAAATTCTGTGCGAGTGTAATGTTGCGTCATTTGAAAAATTAAGTAGTTGTGAATTGTATCGTTTGTAGAAGTCTGTCACTTGTAAAATTCATAATTTTTTTCTGCGATATGATTTTTTCGAAACGGGTGTAAACGAAGTAAGCTAGTATGGACATCAACTATCAAAACCAATTTTTTTTCAGATTTCAGACACGATCGTCATGTTTCGATCCATTGGATATCGAAATAATTCTTTGCCTCCAAAAACTATGTTTTGAGAAATATAGTATTAAGAACTCGGTTAAAAATAAGCGGTCATTAAATCAACATTACAAAAGTTTTCCGGTAAAATTTATTAATTATAAAATATATGCAAATTCATTAATTACAAAATATATAAGAGTTAAAATTATCGCATCATTAGTTGAACCCGAGTCACAATCGTAAATTATTACAACTCGCACCTCGCTAACGCCCAGCATCTTATCGCTGAAGCGAAGTAACCACCACTTTATAGCATCACGCTTGTTATAGAAACTGTCCTGTGTTTATAATCGTTCATGTCTGGAGAGAAATGTGTTGGTACAATCGACTACTGGCAATTGAATTCAGCGAAGTAAGATCGAACCGGTCTTGGCGCATCATTAGTGTGCACAAATCTACCGAAGTGTAAAGTTTAATTGCCATGGCGTTGCTGGAGCTCGTGTGGATCGTGGTCGCGATACTGCTGGTGTCGTATCTATGGATCAAAAAGAGGTTCGGATTTTGGAAAGAGCGGAACATCGAATATATCGAGCCGGAATTCCCGTACGGTAATTTCAAGACTCTCGGAAAGGTGGAACACCTTGCGCCGATCACCAGACGACATTACGACTACTTCAAGCAGAAGGGAGTACCGTATGGAGGCGTTTTCATGTTGACCTCGCCCTTGTTGTACATTATGGATCTAAAACTTATCAAAACAATACTGGTAAAGGACTTCAATTACTTTCCCAATCGCGGTGTTTACTTCAACGAAAAGGACGATCCACTATCGGCACATATATTTGCGATCGAAGGGCAAAAGTGGAAAACTTTGCGGAATAAATTATCTCCTACGTTTACGAGTGGAAAAATCAAATTGACCTTCCCGTTAGTGGTGGAAGTGTGCCAACGATTCTGCGAACACCTTAGCGAAGTCGTTCAAACATCGAACGACGTTGAAATGCACGATTTGCTCTCCCGGTACACGATTGATGTGATTGGAACGTGCGCTTTCGGGATCGAGTGCAACAGTTTCCGGGATCCGGATAACGAATTCCGAAAATATGGAAAGTTGGCATTCGACAAGTTGCCCCATTCACCGTTGGTTGTGTATTTGATGAAAGCTTTCCGAAAATATGCAAATGCCCTCGGGATGAAGCAACTCCACGAGGATGTTACTTTGTTTTTCTCCAAAGTGGTGAGGGATACAATTGATTATCGTGAAAAAAATCACGTCGTTAGAAATGATTTCATGGATCTCTTGTTGAAACTGAAGAATACTGGACGACTGGAGGAAGCTGGAGAAGAAATCGGGAAGCTTTCGTTTGCCGAAATAGCAGCTCAAGCTTTTATATTCTTCACAGCCGGGTACGACACCTCATCAACGGCCATGACATACACTCTGTACGAATTGGCACTCAATCAGAAGGCTCAAGAGAAGGCTCGCAAATGCGTATTAGATATTTTTACTACGAACAATGGCAATCTCTCGTACGAATCTGTCTCCAATATGGGTTATCTAGATCAGTGTATCAATGGTACTGTTCTATCTCCTGATGTGTCTATCTTTTCAGACATTTATTCGCTTATCTCTATTTGTTTCTCTAGAAACTCTTCGTAAACATCCCCCGGTGGCCATACTGGAACGCAACGCAGATAAGGATTATCGCATTCCCAACAGTGACCTGGTCATCCAGAAGGGTCGCAAGATTATGATTCCAACGTACGCAATGCACCACGATCCCGAGCATTTCCCTGATCCGGAAGCATACAACCCAGACCGTTTCTCACCGGAAGAGGTTGCCAAACGCGATCCCTACTGCTTCTTGCCCTTTGGCGAAGGTCCACGAATCTGCATTGGGATGCGTTTCGGACAGATACAGGCCCGCGTTGGATTGGCCACTCTTCTGAGAAGCTTCCGGTTTTCTGTTTGTGATAAAACACAAATTCCAGTTCGGTATTCGAGAACCAACTTCATTCTGGGTCCAGCCAATGGCGTCTGGTTGAAGGTAGAGAGACTGTAAATATTTTGGACTAGACAGATTATTGATTGCTTGGCTAGACGAGTTCATTTATTGTTATTCTTAAGTCAATATAGTTCACACTAAAAACATGTATTCTGTTGACCATGTCGATCCAAGTCAATCAATACTAGTATATCAAATGCATAAACCAATAATTAAACCAATGATATTATTACTGTACAATAAAGAGCATTCAGTAGACTAATTGAAAATAGCTGTTGGAATATTAGTGAAGATTATTGCTGTATTGAAACTGGGAAAATCATTCTACGAACAAAACGCATTTCGGCCGGTTGCCATTTTATACATACGGAAATTACTGAACATGACACTTCATTTAAATTTATAAACATAAAGCGTAGTTCATTTAATCATTTATTTGAGGAGTTTTAAATCAGTACCGATAAAAAAGAGGGTTGTGTGGAGGTATTGAATAAAATATCTTTTGGAAAAGTATGGTCCGGAGTCCGGACTCGAAATTTGAGCATCTTCCCAAAATCGTGGAATAGCTTTACAACTTGGGTGTGATGAACACAACTAACCAATTGCGCAGTATAGTTTAATTGTATTCTTACCACGTGTTCTCATATCACAAGCAAGCACTAAAATGCAATATACAATATATTATCTTATCAACCATCAATTTATAATATTTTCTGTCATTATCATATAATTTCAACGGACAAACAATACATACCAGGCGTGCCAGTTAATAATGCGGAATTTTATCAAGAGATGTCTTTGCAAACAGGGATTACCGTCATAATTATTGGAGACAGAATTGCAGGGATTGCTGAACGAAAACAATAACCGAATTCAAAAATAGACGGTTTAACGTTAGTTGCCTAGACATTCAGGATCGTCTTTTTCTTGAGACAGATTCAGAAGGTGAGCAAATGGGTTCCTCGTGAGTTTGAGAGGGGAAGTTTACTGAGAGCACAGAGGGGAAGTTTACTGTTAAAACGAACCGTATCAGTATCTTATAAACCGAAGCAATTTTTTCACTCGTGAATGATCAAAAAGCTTTTCATAAGTAAAATTTTATCTCTTATGTTTCATTTTCTTGGGGTTTCTCAACAATCCAAGCGTAAGTATTGATAACTGCATAACGTTACATAACACGTTTCCTTTACAAAAACCTGTTTGATATGGGATATCTCGATCTTGACTGGGTTGGAAGGAAACAAACCGAATGAATGGATACTATAAAAGTAATATACCAGAGCTTGATTGTGGTATGTAAATAATTGGAATTTTTTAACCTTAAATAATTGGAATTGTTAAAAAAAATGAAACGAAGAAAAATTGTAGCAAATACATCAAAACCATTTTAAAAGAAATCATTCTACGCTTCAAACCGAAATAAAGTGTAAGATTTTAGTAAACAAAAGCGAAAATTCAAATACTTATCATTCTTAGTTATTATGCTAATACTACAAATATGACCTACATCTAAAGTTAATTAATTTTAAACTGATTTTGCAAGTTAAATTTACTCTGAAATTGTTTGTCAATATATTGACCACAACGGTTAGGTAAAGTATTTGTTATTTCTAACAAAATATTAAAAAAAAATTAACGATAAAAAACAAATATTTTGTTTTTTTTTTTATTTTCAAGCAACAATATTCGCTCTATAAGGTCCACTAGAAGATTGATAGTACCTATTAGCTCTCTCCGGACAGTACCAGCCTGGATGCCGTGTGGAATCCGGCGGAAAATAATGAACCAAGAATAGCTCCACTGAGTTACTGCTTCCATGTCGTAAAAGGCGACAATTGCAGGAGTTTCTTTTTCCTTTCAGTTATTAGATATTCTCAATGTTTCACTTCTGATTACTCTATTTTACTGAAATTTTTCATTCAACCTATCAATTTCCGTCTAGATTCGGGGAAAAGTTTTATTTGGAATGTTTTCTTCTTCCATGTTATTGATTGTCCTTCAGGATTGTAAATTGAATGATAAAAATCAACTAATGCGCAAATCCGTTTATATTACAAAGTTAATAACAGACATAACATATATCGGTAAAATGAATACATATTAAAAATACACTTGATATTAATATTTCAATATTCAACAATAAATTAATATTGCAAATTTTTCTTCAGTTTCCTCGAATAAGAGCTGTGAATCAAGACTTCCCAGGACTTCAATATAGGATATTGTTGAAACGTTCACTCGGGAAGTCAATGCATCCGTGCATCTTGAAACCGGAACATACTGAGTCGCGCTCGAATCCTATCAATACTGAAATTTTTACTAACAAATATCCTCCTCCCGTGACACTTGTGGAGTGCGCAGTAGTATATACGACCTCTAGTAACAACAAATGTTGGACTAACATCCCTTCCCATTCCTTAGACGATCTACGTTTGTGTCTGCCCGGCGCCGGTACTGATCAATGAATTCTGGGATTACCAGAAGATGTACATTGAAGGATGATTCACCAGTCCCAGGTCGAATCATCTAGGAACTTCCTGAACAATTTCAGCTAATCCCGATCAGTAACGGAGTAGCAACCAGGGGTGGTCGCTCAAGCTCAAGCTCAAGCGACAATATTCGCTCTATACTACAGGGTGATTTTTTAAGAGCTTGAGAACTTTTTTAAACAATAAAACGCATAAAATTTGCAAAATCTCATCGGTTCTTTATTTTAAACGTTAGATTGGTACATGACATTTACTTTTTGAAGATAATTTCATTTAAATGTTGACCGCGGCTGCGTCTTAGGTGGTCCATTCGGAAAGTCCAATTTTGGGCAACTTTTTCGAGCATTTCGGCCGGAATAGCCCGAATTTCTTCGGAAATGTTGTCTTCCAAAGCTGGAATAGTTACTGGCTTATTTCTGTAGACTTTAGACTTGACGTAGCCCCACAAAAAATAGTCTAAAGGCGTCAAATCGCATGATCTTGGTGGCCAACTTACCGGTCCATTTCTTGAGATGAATTGTTCTCCGAAGTTTTCCCTCAAAATGGCCATAGAATCGCGAGCTGTGTGGCATGTAGCGCCATCTTGTTGGAACCACATGTCAACCAAGTTCAGTTCTTCCATTTTTGGCAACAAAAAGTTTGTTAGCATCGAACGATAGCGATCGCCATTCACTGTAACGTTGCGTCCAACAGCATCTTTGAAAAAATACGGTCCAATGATTCCACCAGCGTACAAACCACACCAAACAGTGCATTTTTCGGGATGCATGGGCAGTTCTTGAACGGCTTCTGGTTGCTCTTCACTCCAAATGCGGCAATTTTGCTTATTTACGTAGCCATTCAACCAGAAATGAGCCTCATCGCTGAACAAAATTTGTCGATAAAAAAGCGGATTTTCTGCCAACTTTTCTAGGGCCCATTCACTGATTTGCAAGCGTTGCTCGTTAGTAAGTCTATTCATGATGAAATGTCAGAGCATACTGAGCAAATAATAATGCATGAAAATCATAACCTCAAAAAATCTGAGCAAATACTAATGCATGAAAATCCTAACCTCAAAAAAATCACCTTTTATATATACGCTATTTTCAGGGTGACGAGTGAATTGCCGATTTAAATTTTCCCTTTTTTCATTGCCTTGGCTTCGCCCAATTTCTAACAATGTTATATCAGACAAAAAAATTCAAATTCTCATGCAACGAAATTCAATTAAAAACATTAGTTGTGCATATATCTAAAATTTAGCAAAACCTTTCGGCCAGTACAACTGGCTCTTCTACAACAATTAGTCTATAAACATTGGATACATCCGTCATGTCATTCCATTTTTGAAGTTCAGCATGTTCACGATTTCAATGCGTTGATGAGCAAATGAAATGAAGCAAAAACGCAACAAGATATCGAACTATTTTTTTTCCTAATATGATTCTAAATGCTAAGCATCTCTCGTGGAGTTATCAGAAAGTACGAGTTCTTCATGATGAACGCTGGTTTTTAACCAATTTATTTCTAAATTGCCCAACTAATTTATTTTCTATGAGAAATCCTTCTACAATTGATCAAGTTGTAGAAGATCTATTTCACATTTGCATTGAACTGATTTTGATTCAGATCATCTAAAAAAAATCCTTGGTATTACATTCCTGTAGTGGAATTTGACCTTCTGTTTCAACAGACTTCGCAGCCGATTCAGAGTGTACAGAACCAGTGCATGGCTGGTGCTACGATTCTACTGACACTACGAATCCTTCCAGGTCGGGGCTCGAACATACGACAACTGGTTTGTAAGACCAGCGCCCTATGCATTGAACCGCCATCCCGGGTTCAGATCATCTACCATTCATTCTAACATTCAGGATTAAGCAATGTGTAATTCACTTAGTTATATATTCCAAAGCTCAAACTAAATTCTATTCTACTTAATCTGCTTCAATATCTACGTTCTTGTGATCCTACTATTGAATAGTTGAGGACCTTTAAAAGAGAATTAAACATAGATTCACTGAACAAATCAATCCATCATATTCATAATCTTTCTATGATTCTATACCCTGCAAACGGTGGATAAGATCAAAGTTGACAACTTTTCCAATTTTGTGAGTCCTATTGACATCTCGCAGAAATACAGGGAGCTCCATCTTTTATGTCGGTATGTAAACATTGAATAACATGGAGAAAAAACAACCGATTTATATAAGTGATGTGTTTTCATTCAGTTTGGTTCCTTACAATTTTTTGGACTAGTTTCTGAATGCAATATCACTTAGTCCATCTTTATTAGCAATTACAAAATGACTATCTCGGATGTTATAGCGTCGATTTCCGCACGAATGCTTGCCTTGAGTTCGTCAATACCTTGAGGCTGGTTGGTGTGAACCTTGTTTTTCACGTTCACCGATATGTACGTTGAGTTAACACAATGGAACGACTGTTTTTGATGTGAAGTGTCACTATTTCATCGCATTGTTTCGGTATGTAGCGATCCATGGTAAAAATTGTACAAAAATTGACGTCTCTAAACATATCTGATATAATTGTGAAAGTTATTCAGCGTTTACATACCGACATAAAAGATGGAGTACCCTGTATGAGCATAAAACAAGTATTGTCTCAAGATGATCGTCATTAGCAAGCTTAAAAACATGAAGGCTTGAATTTTGTTAAAAAAATTTTCGATGTTATCAACCTTGATACTTTGCCAAGTGTGTTGAATATTTATTCTAAAACCTAATAAATTCAATCAGGCGCGTACCCAGATAAAAATTTCGGGAGGTGTTTTCATAATATACCGAAAATCAGACACTTTTGAAAATTGAAAAAAAAACATAAAAACTGAGTTTTTACCCAAGTCATCTCTACCGCGTCATTTCCAAGCGGGTTTACAAAGTCAATCCATGAATCGAAATAATAGCAGGTTTATAATATATTTTAGCTGTCCGGTTTAATCACGTGTCCGGTCTAGGCTCCCTTCATAATTTCATGAGTTTCGGGGGAGTGGAAGGGGGGTGGTTGAGCCCCTAAACATCTCTTCCCTGTATACGCGCCTGAATCCAACAGAATAATCCAAAATATGTTTATTTTTAAGATGAGCTTTCATTATGCTGTTCTTGATAACAGCTAAGAAAGTTCTGAAGCTTTCTGATAGATTTAAAACTGCTGTCAAACTCTAAAAAATCCAGTTTCCAATGTATTTTCAACATAGAACCTGTATGTATTAATAAGTTGATTCAACACTTTGACTGATGATTCGGTATTGTCTTTTACTTTTCTCTTGTTGAATAAAAAATCATGATGCTAACTATTGTGACTCATATTTTGGCGAGCAATATTTTTCCCGGTTTTTCACTAGAATTGCCGGCTTTTTCCCAGTTTTTCCCGGTAAAACTTCCCGATTTTTTCCGCATTTACCGCCCACTTGCCACCCTGATTATATTTCTTTTGTAACTATTTCAATTAAATAAATCGTTGTGTGAGATTCAGTAAGCCAAGGGAATGTCCTTATCGACTGTTACCAACTTACCGGAAAATTATAAACAATATGAGAACAGTTTTAAAAAATAGAATGAAAATTACATGTAATTCTAAAGCAATCACCTCTCTTCTACAACGATGCAGGAAAGCGTGATCGTTCATACGCATAAGCATATCGATAGTACGATATTTAAACATTCATGTACTAAAATTAATAATCAAATAGTCACCCACACTTACGTGTCAGCTGTCAAAATATGTTAGAAGTTCTAGCTAGAAATGGTCAATAAGATAGTAAGCCCTAACAACGCAATCGCATGAAAATGCTATTGAAAATTGTAGGAACATAGGATTATGTTCCGCATCGCAAAACAGCACCAAGGTTTGCCTGTTTTGCTGCGCATACACACCAATCTGTATTCGGATGTTTTCGTGCTCGCGCGAATACAGGAATATTTAATGAATGGTGTGAGTGCAGTGACGATTGAAGATAGCATTGCCGTTCGACATTGTTTACATGGTGGTGCCTAGGCACAAACTCTTTGACTTTGCGGTTCATTGTACACAACCACATCCAAAATCTAATCTTCCCTATTCACGCTATTCACATACTTGTGCACCACTAGATTTCCGTTCAGTTCGGTATGTTTACAAACAGTAGTAGTAATCTGTCATTGCAAGCGGCGTTACACGCAGTTTTTGATTGCCCAATGATAGGGGAGCCACACTGAGTTTGACTGACAGAATTCAATCGCCGAATCCAAAAAAGTGCTTCATAAGCAGGTATGACTCAATTCGAATATCTTATCTCTAGTGGGCAATCGCTGCCTGAGATGTATATGACTTACAATATAAAAGCAAATGTCATTTTACAGTGTTCATCTCGTCGCGATGGATCTCTTCCTGTTGTTCGCCGCTGTCGCGTTGTTGGTAGCTTACGGCTACTACCGTCTAAGAAAACTACTCACATTCTGGGCCGATCGAAATGTGCCACACAATCCTGTAAACTTCAAACGAAATCTGGATCCAACGATTCACATGGGTCGAAAACTGCAGCAGTATTATCACCAGTTTAAGGGGCAGTATCCCTTTGCCGGTCACTATTTCTTCATCAAACCGGTTGCTCTCGCCATCGACCTGGAACTGCTCAAGTGTATTTTCGTAAAGGATTTCCAATATTTTCACGATCGGGGCACGTACTACAACGAAAAGGATGATCCGCTGTCGGCTCATCTGTTCAACCTGCAGGGCACAAAGTGGCGCAATCTTCGAATGAAGATATCGCCCACATTCACTTCGGGTAAGATGAAAATGATGTACCCTGCGATGATTAAAGCCGGCAAACAGTTCAGTGATTACATGCAAGAGAAAGTTTTAGTGGAAAGTGAATTTGAACTGAAAGATTTGCTTGCTCGATTTACGACGGATGTTATCGGAATTTGTGCCTTCGGGATCGAATGCAACTCGATGAAGGATCCAAACGCACAGTTCAGACAGATGGGACGGCGGCACTTTGAAGATCCTCGGAGCCGCTTAAAGGATATCATGTGTATGGTTGCTCCGGGACTTTCACGATTCCTGGGCTTGAAGCAAATTATTCCGGAACTTTCAGACTTTTTCATGAATGTTGTTAGAGAGACTGTCGATTACCGGGTGAAGAACAATGTCAACCGAAATGATTTCATGGACATGTTGATCGCTATGATGAAGAGCGAAAGTTCGGATCTAGGCCCACTAACGTTCAATGAAATAGCAGCACAAGCGTTTGTATTTTTTGTCGCCGGGTTCGAAACATCGTCTACCACCATGACCTGGGCACTGTACGAGCTCTCGATTAATCCGGATATTCAAAAGAAAGGCAGACAGTGCGTTCAGGAGATACTCAGCAAGTATAACGGAGAACTGACGTACGAAGCAATCATGGAGATGTCTTATATTGATCAAATAATACAGGGTAATTATTTATTGTTGTTTTAATTAAACATTCCTAAACAAGAGTTTGATACACTTTCAGAAACCTTGCGTAAATATCCACCAGTTCCGGTACACTTCCGTGTCGTCTCCAAGGACTACTTGGTACCGGGTACCGACACTACCTTACCGGCTGGTACCAGCGTCATGATTCCGGTGTATGCCGTTCATCACGATCCGGAGATATTTCCAGATCCACAGAAATTCGATCCGGATCGTTTTACGGCTGATGCGATTGCTCAGCGCCACCCGTACGCATGGACACCGTTCGGAGAGGGACCTCGAATTTGTGTCGGTATGCGTTTCGGTTTGATGCAAGCCCGAATCGGACTGGCTCTACTGCTGAAAAGTTTCCGCTTTAGCAGCGGAGAGAAATCAACCGTTCCGCTGGATATTACCCCGAAAAGTTTCATTCTGGCACCTGCGGAAGGTCTTTGGCTAAAAGTGGAGAAGATTTAAGTATGTTGAAACTTTTACTAGTGGTGCAACGAAAAAACTCGCTGGTTCAAAGTTATTCTAGCCATATAGTCATACCATCAACGTTCCTTATTTTAAGACTAATTCATTTTTACCAATACTACTATACGAATGTTCTTCTAAATAAGTAATAAATGATGCCATATGAAGTTTGTGATTGTTGGTATTGCATGATGCGCACGAATATTTCCAGGATTACACGAAGGTTTTAAAGGAAAGGGGGCATAATAATAAAATAAAAATAGTCTATCTAGTTGGTAAAAGTGCAATGAACACTTACTACATTTGATCAACGGAACTCATAACTCTTATTATGTCTCACATTCTATATCAATAAGTCACTCTTGCGATTCACATATGACCAGGCCCGTGCGCAGGGAGGGGGAGGGGGGGGGGTATTTGGGGATTTTAACCCCCCCCCCCTCTCCTTGGAAGATTTTTCAACATCAAGTTCCATGAACAATAGAGTACTAATTATATAAAAGTGCAAATAACTTGACTTTTCTTTCAAATTTTTGCGCCTTCCACATCTTTTGAAACCCCCTCCCTCCTTTAAATCTACAATACTTTGTTATATCAAAAATCTCTATTGATATACTTGTATGTGAAATTTATTTTCCACTCTAAATGTAAACGCAGAACTAGACGATTTAATTTTTATGCTTATTCCAGAATTCAGCCAACATTCCCGAATTAAGTATTAGAATATCTTAATTTTAAAAGTTAATCCACTTGTATTCAGGATTACTATGATGATGATTTCCACTTCCATTAGTATACATTTTAACCCTCCGTCTGACAGATATTTTTATACCTTCAGTCTGACTGATGGGTCTGACCAGACCCCTATGCATTTACGTGTATTTTTACGCATTTTCGTGTGAATTAGAACTGTATTCAGGTTCATTTCTATACAAACCAGTTATATTTAATTTCTTACATTTCTTACTTGTCATGGCATATGATTTTCTGAAATCTTGTAAAAGTAAAGATATTACACGGAAAAAATGGGAATAAAAAAAAACCAATAAGGTTTTTGTGCGTTTTTTTAATTTTATTTTATAGAAACGTATACTAATTTACGAAAAGAGATTTTTCATGAAATATGATCTGAACATTTTTATGAGATTGTCGTTGTAATGTTTATGCTAGCAAAACACATGTATTGAACCTTTGAATGCTTTTGGCAAACTATAAATATGCAAAACTGATGGTAAAAACCATAAAAGGTCTGGCGGGATCCATCAGTCAGACGGAGGGTTAATTCCAACAAAGTTGAACATCACTTCATTACTCTGTGAAGACGATAAGTTGACTCTACACAGAACTTTTACGGTTTGTTGTTTAGATTGTCGTATAGTTTATAGGCGATTTAGACGGCGATTACACTCATCAAGCCATTTTTTGGTATCGGCAGCACTTTTTTCATCAAAAATTAGTGTTTCATCAACACACGAAATTCATTTTTTTCCATTTTTTTCACAATAACAAAAGTAGCTTCACTCAAAATGCAATATCTCACAAACTAATAATCAGACAGCTGTCAAATTTATACACGTATCTTTTGAAGGTTGGTACTAACTGAAAATGGTATGGATTTAATTCTAGTGGCGCCCTCTCATAGAAACGATACGAACTTTTCAGCCGATCTGTTGTTAGCGTGCATTAATGGAGCGATTAAAGATCGAAATCGCTGTGAAAGGGCCTTACATGGAGTACATCAACTACGGTTATAATTAACGGTTTAGGGCTCAAGTTACTTGCCCATCCACCTTTTTCATCTAATTTGGTCTCTACGAACTATTATCTGTTCCCAAACCTCAAGTCATTTATGAGAAATCGTTGTGAGTTTCGTTTTGGAATTTCAGACCACTACTTCCGGGACCTGATATCGACACCTGTATAGTCAGAGTAAGTTTGTATGGCCATGAACTGATATGACCTATAAATTTAGAACATGTTTTCCGTTCTCCACGAATCGGAGTAAGGGAGCTGTTTCGAACCACTTCTCGAAACCTTTCACAAGTCTTGTGGATTTTTGTGCTCTAGAAATGGACATTTAGAAGATCTTAGATGTGTGCGACTAAAACGGCATGACAGTAAACGTTACGAAATGTAACACAATAACCTTCTCTCTCGGTCGCAGTACTTTTTTTTCAGAATTGGCTGCGTTTTGCTTGCTAGAGCCCTATATCCTTGTCACCAAGCTGGTAGATAAAGGTTCTAAAATGTGTCGTTTCAGTATTTTAGGAGAGTTCAATACAATGAAATCGAAACTGACAACAATCACTACCATCACAACATTGCACCGTCACCGATGGGTTTTGTTTGTTTGTTTGTATTGATCAACGATGAGTTTCATCTTTATATTCTTTTTATGGATTCAATCATGAGGTTGAATTTCTCTTATCGATCTGCTAGATAAGAGAAATTGAACCTCGTGATTAAGGTATTTCCCTTTTGCTGAGCAGCAGGTGACAAAGCATTAGCATTTGTTATCATTAGCATTAGAGATCGAGATTATTGGAACAGGTGGCGAAGCGGTGCTAAAATAAGTGAGCTTTTTTTCAATAATCATTATAAAATTTGGTTCGATTATAACCGATCTTAAGAAAAGTAAGTCCAAAATTGATTGATTTCAGATACTAAATCGATCTTGGAAATGAGAACTGGATGAAATTATCGACCAATTAGTTTACTTTCTGCTATCAGTAAACATGTTGAAAAAAAAAATACTTTGTTGAGAATGATGTCTCATATTAATAAGAATTTAATTTTTTTACCAGAGCAGTTTGGGTTTCGTCATGAAAATTGTACTGATCCACTTGTAAGAGTAACGAACATGATAAAAGCAAATAAATCTTTTGGGTTATCCCCTGGAGTTGCTCTTCTAGACATAGAAAAAGCATTCGACAATGTTTGGAACAAAGGTTTAATAGCAAAAATGTATGATTTCCAATTTCTATTTATTTGATCAAAATGATTAAAAATTATTTAACTGATCGTACTCTTCAGGTTAGTTATTAAAATTGTAAATATGAATTGTTACCCGTACGAGCAGGTGTTCCGCAGGGTTCGAGCGTAGCTCCATTCTTGTATAATATTTTCACTTCTGATCTTCCAAATCTACTCGTTGGTTGTCAGAAATCGCTGTTCTTTGACGACACAAGTCTGTTAGCCACAGGTAGAAATCTAAGAGTGATCTGCAGTCGCCTACAAAGAAGTTTAAATATTTTCAGTGATTATCTGTCAAAATGGAAAATTAAACCAAATGCAGCAAAAACGCAATAGTTATCTTTCCTCATAAGTCAGGAGCTTCTTTTCTTAAACCAAACAATAATCACATTATCAAATTGAATGGCTTGGAATTGACATGGTCTGATCAAGCTAAATACTTAGGTTTAACGTATGACAAAAAACTCACTTTCAAGGATCACATTGAAGGAATCCAGGCAAAGTGTAATAAATATATTAAATGTTTATATCCTCTTATAAACAGACATTCTAAGCTCTGTCTAAAAAACAAATTGTTAATTTATAAACAAATTTTCAGACCAGCCATGCTTTATGCAGTACCAATTTGGTCAAGTTGTTGTTCCACCAGGAAGAAAACGCTTCAAAGGATTCAGAATAAAATTCTGAAAATGATTTTGAAGCGTCCTCCCTGGTTTAGTACAAATGAGTTACACAGACTCACAAATATAGAACCATTAGCGGCCCTTACACGATCATTAAAAGTGTCATTACTAAAAAGTAATGACACTTTTAATGATCGTGTAAGGTCCACGAGATCAGTAATGACACGAGTAATGATGGAATTCCGGATTTTCCATCATTACCAACATTATTTCTTCTTCTTATTTTTTTTGTGGAAGTGCTAAATATCTTTAGAACAATACGCGAAAAAATGACAAAGTATAGATTTAAATTATTTACATTTCATTAACCTTAACGTTTCAATGCAAATCAAATTTATTTTCAGTTAAACGAAAATAAAAATATTGCTATTTCTATTGCTGGATAGAGATGGTCGGGTATAGAAATTCTTATACCCGAACCCGACCCGTACCCGAGTGATCAGCAAAAAAATTTACCCGTACCCGACCCGTACCCGATCAAAAATTAAAAAAAAATACCCGTACCCGACCCGTACCCGATCAATAATTTAAAAAAATTACCCGAACCCGACCCGTACCCGATAAAAAATAAAAAATTTTACTCGTACCCGGTTAAAAATTACCTGTACCCGTACCCGACCCGAATGAGTAGTAAAAAGTTTACCAAAATTCAGGATGGAAGTGTTTTAGATATCGAGCCGTATCAGGCTCTAGTTGGTTAGTAAAATACATTAAAATGCTTGTTTACATTTAAAAATATAAATACACTGTGAAGCATGAATACAGGGTCCGCCATGTAACTTTTTTTTAAACATGCAATAAAACACATTCGGTTCATTCGATTTCAAGATTTATTTTTTTCATATTAAAGTACAATCCTTCCGGTTAATTGTGGAATATAATTTCATTCAAATGGCTGCCTCGGCTGGCCTTGCAGTACGCCATACGGTCGGTCCAGTTTTTTAGTACATTTTCGATTGTATGCAGCTTTATTTCAGCTATGGATGGACGAATGTTATCCTTCAAGGCTTGAATTTTCTCTGGCTTGTCCACATAACACTTATCTTTGAAAGCTCCCCAAAGATAATAGTCTAACGGCGTCAAATCACAGCTCCGAGGCGGCCAAACAACATTCGAATTTCGACTGATAATTGGATCTTCGAGGACTGTGCTCGGAGCGCCGTCTTGTTGGAACCAAATGGTGTTCAAGTCTTCCTCTTCAAGTAACAGGATCGCTAATCATGGTGCGGTAGCTCTCGCCATTGACCGTGGCGACGGCTCCTGCCTCATTTACGAAGATAAATGGGCCAATGATGCACCAAACCGTCACTCTCTGAAGATGCATCGGCTTCTCCACGATAACGTGCGGGTTTTCCGTCCCCCAGATGCGACAATTTTGCTTATTAACAGACCCGCCGAGATGAAAATGTGCCTCATCCGAGAAGATGATTTTTTTGCACACATTCCGCAACATTACTATGATTTTCAAAGTAAAACTGCACTATTTTCACGCGTTTCTCAAGCGTATACACAACCATTTTCGTTCAGCGGAAAGATACAACTAAGTTTCTGTCAAATCAAAAGTGACATTGAGGTTACTAATGTCGAAATAACCGCTAGTTCAAAAATAAATGTTAGATGGCGGGCCCTGTAGATTTCCAATGTCTTTGGTACTTTATACTAATTTACAAATGTCAACAAAAGGGAGTAATATCTACTCGAATTTTTCGAGAAGCATATTTACCCAATATGTCGTAATACCCGTTGTATTCAATTTTGGGTAGGTATGGTTTTTACGGAACAGTGTAACTTTTGATTCGATTCTTTAGAGCCACAGGTAAGCGTGCTCATTATCTTGACATACAAATAAAAATTCACATTCAAATCACTTGAAAAATCACGTAAAATGGTTCCTAATGTCAAATTGAATATTATACGTGACGAAAATTAATGTTATGCGAGCATCCCCTAAAATGAATAGAGTATCATCAGTTCGTTTACGTGTACTGACCAAACATCAAACAATGTACGTGTATTCCCGGTGTGAAAAAATCAATTTTGAAAATGGTGAACAGTGAGTACTTCAAGTAGTAGTTTGAACATTCGCAGGAATTTTTTTTTGGTTACAATTTGTTACTACAAAGCAAAATGAATTATGATTTTGATTTAAATTTATCTGTCAACTGTGCCCGTTTTGTAAGCCTCACAAACCCACACCCACTATGTTAATTGAACTTCTTTGCCACCTCCGGTGGAACCCTCAACGAGTGAGCAGGGTGAAAATTTGAGTATTTCGCGAGAAAAGATTTTCACCCGTACTTTTGCGACTCCACGTTGTCACGTATCGAGATTTTCACTTGTAGTCCAATGAAAAGAAACGAAAATTAACTGGCAATATAGCCCAACTTGCTGTGCCATTAATCGGAGTCATTTCAAGTGAAGTGACACCACCCAGAAGTGAAGAATAAGAAGAACTTCTATGCAGATTTTCTGAAATAAATGTTCATGTTTTTATGGTAAAAATCCTAATGTCTTATATGAAAATTTTGAAAATCTCCAACCAATATTTAAAATAACAGTTTTCTTGTATCTGAATGTGATACTACACTACATTTTATATATAAATCACATAATTTTTACTGGATTGTGCATTAAACAGCTTTAATATGGCAGTCCATTAAAACCTACGTGAAAAGTAGATTCCTTCCGCAACATCTTAGAGCTAAGGCAATGTGTCTTATTAAATATGTTATAAACAAAGTAGGGCGGGAAATATTCACATAACTTTTCACGTAACTATGATTGATCGCTTTTTTTAATGAAGAAAAGAAATGTTTTTTTTCTGGAAATGTCAAAACCCCTTGAATCAAATTGTTTATTTTTCGGAAGAACTGTTTTTCAATAAAAAATTCTCGTCAACGTGTAAACATATTTATGTGAAGTACAAATGGTCGGGTAATCGATCAGAAAAAAAAATTTACCCGTACCCGAGTGATCAGTAAATTTTTTTACCCGTACCCGACCCGTACCCGAGTGAGCAGTGAAATTTTTTACCCGTACCCGACCCGTACCCGATTGAAAATAAAAACCCGATACCCGACCATCTCTATTGCTGGAGTAGTTACAAATACTCATCATCAATAATGAACGTGTAATGCTAAAAAGTAATGATGTACAGTAATGCAGTAATGACGAGCGTTTGAGCAGAAGTGTCATTACTTAGTAATGACACTTTTAATGATCGTGTAAGGGCCGCTATTAGATGAAATGTCACATAATATTATAAGCAAATTCCGACAAAAATCGATGCAATCTTCAATTGAATCGATTCGCTCTCTGTATTAGTAAATAAGTTAGTATATAAGTTCCTTTTCCATATTACACAATACAAGTAGGTTTAGAATTTTCCCTACACAAAAATCTCAGAATTGCGGAAGCAAATGATGTCCTCATGGTAATAACCAAATCATGTATATAATAGGGCTGAAAGGTCACCACTTTTGGCTGAACACCCAATTTTAATAATAAGATTTAATAATTTATGTTTAACTCATATTCCAATAAATATTCATTTAAAAAAATAAAAATTCGAAAAAATGGATGAAAGAAACATTGTAAGTTCTTTGATGTGAATATGTCTTACCTTATTTTGTAGCACCTTATCAAAATTCGCTTTGCGGAAAAATGGGTAGAATTTAATCGTGAATATCTCCAGTTATACTATACGCAACAGCATAATTCTTTCTCCATGCTATCAGCAATGTGATTAGCTATTTGTGATTATATTTTCAACATCACTGTCTATTTTTTTCTCGCATTTGGACGGTTTTGGGGTTCAACTGGACGAGTATAAAAAGTAAACCATAGTCTAAAATTGATCATTTCTTCTAATGTGTTGGCCGGAACTGGATGTCGTGGTGAGGGCCGTCAACAAGACCTTCTGTTTGGTGCAGAGAAACGTTTAGATTGGATTCTGGACACTTATTATAGAACTGAATTATAAATTCGTATTCCCGTCCTTCAGTTATGTCTGTGGCATAACCTACCCGTTTTTTTAGTAGCTGTTGTCGAGTACCAAACTGGCAGACGCATTTGAACTAAAAGTATCGTAGCACTAGCTAACTTTGTAATTGTTTTATGTTTACGAAAGTAGTACTAAAATTGGGTAACTTATTATGTAAATGAATAAGCAAAGTAATACACTCATATTTGGTTAAGAGAAAAAGTCATTATTTGTAAGATTAGCTTTTTTCAAAGTGACTGCTAATAGCACGAAGACTTTTGTCCTTCGCAGCCATGCGTGTATTGAAGCATTAAACTCCGCGTCTCCCCAGAACCCAACTGGATTACAACCGGTTACACGCGATATTTATACCAGCCTTCAAATCAACGCGATTTCTTCAAATTCATGCAGCAGATAAACACGGTGCTGAACCTAAATAATCACCAGAAACTGCCTCGTCATGCTGGTCTAATCTTCAACGTTCCAAAAAGAGAATCTATAAATATGCGAATCTCTCATTTGAAATGGCTAGTACAGTTACTGCTTTCGAAAAATTCACTTCTGA
This sequence comes from Malaya genurostris, assembly GCF_030247185.1. NCBI lineage: Eukaryota > Metazoa > Arthropoda > Insecta > Diptera > Culicidae > Malaya > Malaya genurostris. The sequence continues at coordinate 326,455,936 of NC_080571.1, forward strand.
TACAGAGCACCACGCGGATTCTTGTTTTCAACAAGAAAACCAAACTATACGTTATGGAAGTCCTGGATGTGATTACGGGTCTGGCCATAGTAGCTTCTCTCATTTATCTGTACGTGGCGAGATTGCAAACATACTGGGCCCGGAGAAATGTTCCGCACTTGAAGCCGGAATTTTTCTACGGAAACACCAAAACCCTGGACCGCACGGAACAGATTGGATTGTTATTTGCGCGTTTCTACAAAGAGCTGAAAGGTTTGGGCCCAATCGCAGGAGTGTACATGTACGCCAAACCGGTTGCGGTAGTGACCGATTTGGACCTGGTTCGCAACATAATGGTGAAAGATTTCCAGTACTTCACGGATCGAGGGATGTACTTCAATGAAATACCAGATCCACTGTCAGCTCACATGTTCAGTTTACCCGGAGCCAAGTGGAAGGAGCTGAGACAGAAACTGACGCCCACGTTCACTTCCGGGAAGATGAAAATGATGTTTGGAACAATTATGGCAGCGGCAAAACAGTTTAACGATTTTCTAGGTGAAAAAGTCGAACAAGAAGCTGAGATTGAGTTGAAGGATCTGCTGGCTCGTTTCACAACGGATGTGATTGGAATGTGTGCGTTCGGAATCGAGTGCAACACAATGAAGGATCCTGAAGCTCTGTTCCGTACAATGGGAAAAAAGTTTTTTGATGATCAGCGAGGTCAAATAAAAAATGTGCTTCATAATTTTGCACCGAAGCTAGCGAAAAAACTGGGTGTAAGAGTAGTTGATAAAGATGTGGCAGACTTTTTCCTCGGTGCGGTTCGCGAAACCATCGACTTCAGACTAAAGAACAATATTAAGAGGAATGATTTTATGGATTTACTAATTCAGATGAGAAATCCCGATGAGAAGAAAAGCGGCGAAGGACTGTTGTCGTTCAATGAAATTGCTGCACAGGCGTGGGTTTTCTACATCGCTGGATTTGAAACCAGTTCGACATTGCTAACTTGGACACTGTACGAACTGTCGTTGAATCAGGACGTTCAAGAAAAGGGTCGCCAACATGTTTTGGATGTTTTGTCCAAACATGATGACCAAATAACGTACGAATCTGTGAACGATATGACATATTTGGAAAACATTTTGAATGGTGAGATCAGTGCATTTTGAAATTATTAGAAATTATTTTAAATATTAAAAAATATATTTTCAGAGGGTCTTCGCAAATATCCCCCGGTACCGGTTCACTTCCGCGAAGCTGTCAAAGACTACCAGGTACCAAACACAAAAATCGTCATCGAAGCCGGCACTCGAGTCATTATTCCCGTGTTCGGAATCCAAAACGACCCAGAAGTGTTTCCAGATCCAGAACGGTTTGATCCGGATCGATACAATCCTGCACAGGTAAAGGAAAGACATCCATTTGCGTGGACCCCATTCGGGGAGGGTCCCCGCGTTTGCATCGGTCTTCGGTTTGGAATGCTGCAGGCTAAAATAGGTTTGATCCATCTGCTGAAGAACTATAGATTTTCCATCGGTGAAAAGTGCAAAGTTCCAATTGGTTATCATGTAGAGAGCATCACTCTGGGACCGAAAGAAGGGCTATGGTTGAATGTGCAAAAAGTTTGAGAAAGAGGACACCGTTTTTCAAATGAAACATATAAATTAACAATATCTTTCTCTAGTGGTTGATATATTAACGGTATTTCAACATAATCAAACATGATTAATTTATGTTGTGATTTAATATAAATATGGACAATAAGTTTTAATTCAAAAATTAACCGATTGTAAACGATAGGAACCAATAGAAATAGTGACAACCAGGACAAAATAAACCACTTATAATATTAAAAAGGGTAATATCTAGCATAGGTACATTGAAATTGAAAACATAATCAGCAGTATTAATGGTACTGTTTGGTTTGATAGTTTTTCGTGCTAAGTTCTATTAGTAATCAAATAAAAAAAAACCAATGAGCGAATATTTTCAGTTAGTTTTATTTGTTTCGGTTATAATTGTAAATAATTCTTTTTCTTATTATAATGAAAACAATACCGTGAAAAAAGGTAAAAAAGGCAAAAAAGGTTTTAGGGAAAATAAAACTACAACAATATGACAAATAGTTTGAGAAAGAAGTAGGGTAACAGAGATATTTTGGCCCACTTTAGGATTAATTTTATGTTGACCCACTTTGTAAAAATATCCACCAAATGATGTAATATCTTTGAAAACCCCTTCCGCAATAGGTAATTAAATGTGATTAGCTTCAAATTGATGCAACCTGGGTTACTTAACACCGGTTAAATCCATCTAAAGTTTGTAAGGTGGTCCAAAATATATGAAGTAGCTAAAATACCTCTGTTACCCTATGCAGTCAAACACACACACACACACTTCATTGAATGTACTTGTATATAAATACTCACACATACACGCACTCATATACACGGAGAACCCTCCGATCATAAAATTGCGATATCGCAGTTTTTGATTTTTGCGATAGTTGATTCTACTAATTTCTTTTTGATTCAACCAATATGGTTTTTGGTTTGCATATATTCAAGTGGTTAAAAAATGTGTTGTTTTGAATGCAGTAAAATGCCGGAGACAGCTGAAAGCAAAACTATAATCGTAACGGAAAATCGACAATTTTTTTAGTTAAAATCTGTTCGCGTCGCTTCAAAATGTCAATGAAAAGCAACATCGATGGTTAAAGCGTTTGGGAAAACTGTGTTCATTCGATTTGAAGAAATTTATTCTATAACAATTGTTTAATGAACAGCGGTGTTGTGATAAAGATAACCTTGTTTAAGATGAAAAAGATTTGGTGACACATTAGAAAACTTTTACGGATTTGTTGTTACAAAAATCAAACAATTAACACACATTTGTACTCCTGTACAGAGATATTGAAATTAAAAAGGCGGGTGAGTAATGTCAGAGACATAACTGGATGTCGTGAATACGAAAAAACTGACACGCTCCCATCACTTTTCCGAATATCAGTTAGTTAATTGATTGTATGAATTGTGCAAGCTTTCCTCTTTTTCACTAATAGAATTTGAAGCGATACACCTACATTAAAGTACAGATTAGTTACATTAAACAGCTACTATTCTACAACTATATATTCAAAACTTGAAACAATTCCTTTTTAATTTGCTAATATAGGAAGCTAGGTACGACAAATTTGTAGTTTATTTTTATTGAAGCTATGAAGTTCGAAGATATCTGATTCTTCTCGAAATTTCAGTACGAGACAATTGCAATGGCCTGGTCTGAAATGTATCTACGATCTTCGGTATGCAAGAGTGATTCTAATAATAATAATGATAGTAATAATAATAATACAGATTAACCTGTATATATGGCAACCCTGTTTCGCATGGCATATTTTCACACGACCCCATACTAGTATAAAGATGTGTTCAACATCATCACTTTCGCTTTCGCATTGCCGTTCGTAATTGAATGTGTTAGTGACGGTACAAATCTGTTTTTCTACCTGTTTTCGGAGCCATTGTTCTGACGGTGTCTCGTACGTACAGAGTAGCTGCTTTAACTTAAATGACGCTATTTCTCACATCACATTTCCTTTTATACGTGCTAGTGGTAGCACGGTAGGACGTCCCCTTTGTTAGAATTCCTTTCCTATACGCAGAACGGGAAACAGTGAAACGATATAAAAGAGAGAGTTAGCAGAGCGGCAGCCAGTAATACTGAATGGGTCGTCGAGCTGCTAACAGAATGTTGTGGAGGAACAATTAAGGGCAAGGTAAAGTCCCGCTCAAACCGTGCTGGTCTGAAGTGCCCAGTTGGCGGCAGAATCCATCGTTTGCCTCGGAAGGGGAACTACGCCGAGCGTGTCAGTGCTGGTGCATCGGTCTATCTGGCGGCAGTGATGGAGTACTTGGTTGCCGAAGTGTTGGAGTTGACCGGTAACGCTGCCCATGACAACGAAAACGAAAATCATCCCTCGCCATCTGCAGCTGGCCATCCGTTGAAAACCCCGTCCTTTTCAGGATGACCACATCACTGTGATAAAGAAATATTTAGAATTGCTTTAAGTTTAGCCAGTTCTGATACGCCTGGAAAGTAGAATGCGCAAATCAAGTGGAAACATTTGTTCTAACAATTTTTGTTTTCGGCCGCATACTAAAGTAATCGCGACAAAAATACATATTGATCTGTAGCAAATCTGTTTCGCACGGCATATTTGTAAACTAGTATAAAGATGTGTTCAAAATCATCACTTTCGCTTTCGCATTGCCGTTCGTAATTGAATGTGTTAGTGACGGTGCAAATTAATGTAGCTTCCATCTTGATGAATCTTTTGGTAGGAAATATTGAGATCTGAGATGGTTCTCGTGTGTGTCTTGTTTCGGCATTGGGCCTTGCTGGACTTTTTGGCTGCCTTTTTCGGTGTCATTGTGCTGACGGTGTCTCGTGCATTCATATCAGGAAACAATGAGACGACAGGTCCTCGATGTTGCTGTCGTGTGTCTTGTTTCGGGAAGAGTTGCTCAGCAAATGATAGGAAAAGTGAACCATTCAACTTTTATATGGATGCTCTTGTATAGATACAGACATCTCGCGTTCTGATTGGCTGGTGCTGTCATGGGTTAAATCAAACAGGTTTTTCAATAGTGTACTATTGAAAAACTTCAATATTGTTGTGATACACGTTCAAGTTGAAGATTTTCGATACTATTGGTAGTTAGATTATATAAATCCTTCTACAGATCACTGAGCTATGAGCTTTCAAAATACGAGAAAGGCAAACGCGCCATATGAATTATCCTCTTTGATACTCGTTTATACCAAACATTTCAGAAAAGTTTCATTGTGAACTATTTAAGAATATGTCACACAACTGAAAGTTTTATCATAAAATTGTGATCATATTTTCGATGGCATGTAGCAAGAATTATGTTGATTCGTTAGATATAACAGGAGATATTCACGATCAAAAACTTATCACTCTCTCAGAGGGTAAATTTTGAAAAGGCGCCCCATAGTAAAGTAAGTCGTATTCACGACAAAAGATTGCTACTATTGAAATGTCCTCAATCAAATGTATATGCGTTCGTCTATACTTAATCGTTTTTGTTAAATCCATGTTAATGAATGATCAGCTCGTGATCTTTCAGGCATGCGCAAAAATTTTATGCTTCAAGCAATTGGTTCAATGGTTTCGTTACGGCACGGTTTATGTAGTTTCAATATATGTTCTCGTTTGATGCACCCCGTGTTCGAATTCACAACCGATTGTTTGATTCACAATAAAAAGAATGCTAGATTAAGAGAAATGATTACTAGATGAAGGTTTCATGGAAATAATAATCACATTGATATTGTTAATTCGACAGCATTCACTTCTCAATAGCAATACCCAATGCGAAATTATTAAAAAAATATTTTACACCACGTATAGCGATTACAGCGACAAAAGACTGTTTTACTTCCAGCTGTTTGATGATGATGATTTTTGGCATGAATTTAATTTATAGAAGTAACAGGAGCGCAGGGTTTCAAACACACAGAACGCGCTGCGTTCGAACGGCGCGTTTGAATTGCCGTAGTAAAACCAGTGTTATCAGTTATCAGTGCATAATTTTAGTTCAACGTTTTGAAGGCATAATCTTTCAATACTCATATTAGGCAAATTTATTAATTTCGCTAATTTACTCGCCCCTCCGTGCACTTTTGCTGATTAAAAACGTTTTTCTACATCAATCATTTCCGAGCGAATCAGTAGTGTTGTTTTTAGAATTTCGAGATTTAGATCATACAAAAATCAAAATCACTCAGAGATCAGATCAGTTGAGTTTTTTAACGATGATTTATTCCTTGGTTAAGATCACTTGTGAAATCAGTAGTGATTTTTTTATGTACGAGCAGTTATCGGTGGTTTTCCCAGCCCTGTTAATAACTAATGATATTACATGTCAATATAAAATACTGTTTATATTGGAACAACGATATTTATTTCATGTATCACAACATACCGAATTATTTGCAAATAGATCATGACGTATATCAGTAAGTATATTTTGATTATTATCGCAAATCAATAACATTGTTCGAGCTGATTCAACTAATTGCAATGTCTAAAACAACTAGAGCCGATTTATTTTTCAACTAGCAGAATTTTGTTTCAAGAACAACACCAGTAATTTCAATTAAAATATTTGTTGAAATTGAAAGGTATGTGTCCTCTCTGATTGACAGCTTTTTTTTTCAACCAATTAAATTAGTTGTGTCAACCATCGTTTCTGCTAATCGAAAAACAAAAATGACAGTTTAGTTAAAACAACAATCGATTAGTTGTACCAAATTTTAACCAATCGAATTCAGAAAATCAACTGATATTCTGGTAGAAATGGGATCGCGGGTGGTTCCGTGTAGCAAACGGACAATACCCATTTAGTGCGAGTAAAATCAAACATTTAAATGACTGTGTAATTTTGCGCGGCGTAATTTTATAGTTGCTCGACATTCACTAATACTGTCCTGGTTCCGAATTTCGCACCTGGAGCTAGCATTCAATTTAGCTATATTTGAGTACTTTGTAGTCAGTGTAGAGTAGTTTAAGTTATATACTTTCGAGAATATCTTCAGTAATTTATATTACAATTAGAGTTGCATGTGGTACGTCACTTTTTGAAATAATGATTGACGAGAGCCAATTCGAAACGCCACTCCCGTGAGCTTGTAGTTTTCAAGTACGGTTGGTTAAGTTGGTAAAGTCAATTTTTCTCAAAAATTTCAGATAGATATCATTGAGTTTGACTTCACTTCTTCATTCGTGGCATTGTCAATTGACACTCAGTTAAACCGTCGTCAGCTTCTCCCTTGGAATAAAAAAAAAACCTATTTCAATTGACTGAGAGAGCGCTGCCAAATGAGTTCCTGGTGAACAATTCAGTTGGCTCTAGAATATAGATGAACGGCAAACCAGTCTTGAAAGCTGAAAATTAATGTCAATCATCGAATGTACTTAAATTTTTTACTTATTATAATTTCATTTGAAAATTAAATTTCTTTATATCACACTAATAAAGTCTACATTAGAGCGCCTATTACACAGAGTGACGACAGCTGTTTATTTGGACGACACATTTTTGACAGCAATGTTCCAAATGAATCTACGACCTGTCAAATACCTTATAAAGCTAACGAAATGGCCAACATTTAAGATTAAATGTTTTGAGTTGTTGCTTACATTACAAATGAGATCTAATCAACTACACTGAGGTAATTTTTTACGCGTTTTTATGCGGTTTTTGTAACAGAGATTTCCGAAGTTACCCGATTTTTTACGCGGAAAAAGAGATCTCAGTGTACTCATATTCAATGAATACGCTCACTGAAAGAAAAAACAATCTGTCAGCTCCGTTGTTCATTGAAACTATATTTCTTATGGATCAAGAGTAAACCAAGTTAACTTGTGTTGGTAATTCGTGTATTACGTACATTTTATTTGGTACGTATGTCATAGATCTATGTATTCATATATGCAGTGCAACGAGTTTATCAAAGTGGCTTGCACGATTGAATTTCAAACAATCTTTTTTAACAATAATTTATTCTCAAATGAATGTTAAGCCGGACATTTTGGATGAAATATAAGTTTTGATCAATTTTTCACCAACGTTTGATGGAAAATTGCTTACACTTTATGAGTGTAGATTTTAATTCCCCAATAAAAATGTTAGCAACACTGATTCAATGCATTCGTATTACATTGCGCTACACAAAATAAACAAAACTAAATATTTTCTGTTACAAAAGCAGTTTTCCGGAAAAATGAATAGTTTTACGACATAATTCCATATACATTGCCTTTCGCGTGTTAAATTAAAGGTTCCTATTTTGCGGGTTTACTTATAGAAGGTACGTAAGTCTCTATATCACAATAATTTATGCAAGAGGAAATCAATATAGGAATGTGTTTGTTGCTGTTGTATCAGTGGAGGTAAGTTGAAACTGAAATATTTGTTCTTGAAAAGTTTTAAGGAGAACGAAAGAGTTTTAGACTAAGATTTTCGCCGGAATTTGTTTTAACGCACACATTGGTGACATTACTCATACGCTTGCAAAGAGTCTTGCTCCTTAAGCTGTGTGCCCTTTGTCCTTTTTTTAACCCAAGATACCATGAGTTAAGAACATCCCGATCAACAAGGGATAACAAAATTGTATCTGGGGTTGTTTCGTTTTTTCTATCTAAATTAGTCATAACCTTGGCCTCGTTAATAGTTAAAATAAAAAAAATTATAACTCAATTTAACCTAGGTGATAACAAAATTGTTACAAACCTTGATATGTAAATATCAATATTATATCTAAATTTGTTACAAATTTAGTACGACTTTTCAGCTGTTATTACCCATTTTTTGGGGGAAAGGCTTTATCGTGCAAATCTAAAAATAGATTTCGCCAAGTAAGATTAAATTGCATACCTAATTATGCTGCGTTCATTTGTTCACTTCTGATTAGTCTGCGCTGAGATTCAGTGGACAGCGCAAATCATGATTATTAATAAGCGTTGTCAAAAATACCTCTTCACCGACTTATTTCTCAATATTTTTCCAGGAAAAATTACAAAATGTTCTTCGAATGATGTGCAAAACATTTGAATTTATTTTGTTGAACGATAATTCTAGTAAAAATTCGCAAAAATGATGATTTTTTTCATCGTTTAGACCCGAGTTTTGAAGCTTTTACCCTTACCATTCTTTGATCATAGAAGAAAAAGCGCAAAATAATCTTGAAAAATATTTATTTTCAATTTAAAGTTAATATTTGAATAAAAACTTTACACAATTTGAGTAGGAATTTCTTATGAACGTTCTCAAATTTAAAATTTAGGCTGTCATTTCAAAATGAAATATCAAATTATTGTTTTCAAAAGCATCTCCAGGTATGTGAAATAGGAAAAAATGTTTGTTACAGCTCTTTATTGAAGCATAGCATTTTTCGGATTGAAAGTCAAAAACATGATCGACAAAAGTGTTTGAACTCTTAATATAATATCTAGACTTGCTATAATCTTAATAAAATCTGAATGTTCGCTTCTGATTTGAAATCATATTTATAACATATTGAGATATAAATATTAAGATCACATATAATTTTGATAGAATCCTGTTATGTTCTGTTGATCGGGATGCCGTAAACTCACGTTATACATGTTTATCCCGCCTACTGAGCTTCTATCTGGTAGAAGCGTGACCGCTTACAGTATTATATACGATTAAAGTCTTACACACTAAGATAAAATCGAGAAATTTTCAGTCTTTGGACCAGATTGGATATAATAGTCCTATGACATACACACATATATTCTCAAAAATTGTAATTTTATTAGCACAAATTGACGCACGTTTGGTAGGTTTTCCTGATTATTAGGAGATTGATGACCTTCAGAAACGTTCATTTTTCGCTACTGATTTTGATTAGTCTAGTGGAATTGAGCAAAAAAAAACAAATATTTCATAAAATTATGAACCATTCACAGAGATAGCCTCCACCGGTTAGTTAGTCCTATAGATTATTTAGCAAAACGTGTAGTGACAAACTCATATGCGGCACACAACTAAAAACGGTAGAACAGTTTAACGATATGTATCGTGATTAGTGTTTGGTCTCGCGTGACCCGGAATTTTTGCGGGAACGTGTTTGGACAAAACTTCAATAAAAACTTTTGATCAGCTGTGGAACCATTATGCTAATTTATGTCTTGCAGTCCATTAATACTAGGCAGTGGCAACTAGTGTAACATCCATCCACACGTAATACCAATACCAATCTCCGAATCTATAGCGTTGTTTCAAAATTGCGAATAATCATCGTGAAGCAAGCAGAAATAAAAAGCGTGGAATAACTGGTCTCCAGAAATAGACACAGTCATGTTGGTGTAATCTCTATATAGCGTTCCAACCCGAATTCTTGGAGATAAACTTTTGACAGCCTATAAATATGGGGTTCTTCCACTAAAAACCGCAAGTCATTCTTCAGCCTTTGAAGTAGGCATATCGAAAGTGTTTATAGTCTTGAAAAAAACAACGACCGGGCATCGCGGAATGGATGTCCTGAATGTGATTACGGGTTTGGCTATAGTGGCCTCACTCATTTATTTGTACGTTGCGAGATTGCAAACATACTGGACCCGAAGGAATGTACCACACTTGAAACCGGAATTTTTCTACGGAAACACCAAAACCCTGGACCGCACGGAACAGATTGGATTGTTATTTGCGCGTTTCTACAAAGAGCTGAAAGGTTTGGGCCCAATCGCAGGAGTGTACATGTACGCCAAACCGGTTGCGGTAGTGACCGATTTGGACCTGGTTCGCAACATAATGGTGAAAGATTTCCAGTACTTCACGGATCGAGGGATGTATTTAAATGAAAAATCAGATCCACTGTCAGCTCACATGTTCAGTTTACCCGGTGCCAAATGGAAGGAACTAAGACAGAAACTGACGCCCACGTTCACTTCCGGAAAGATGAAAATGATGTTCGGCACAATTATGGTGGCGGCAAAACAGTTTAACGATTTTTTAGGTGAAAAGGTCGGACAGGAAGCTGAGATTGAGTTGAAGGATCTGCTGGCCCGTTTCACAACGGATGTGATTGGAATGTGTGCATTTGGAATCGAATGCAACACAATGAAGGATCCTGAAGCTCAGTTCCGTACGATGGGGAGAAAGTTTTTCAATGACCAACGAGGTTTTGTCAAAAATGTGTTTCACAATTTTGCTCCGGAGTTAGCCAAAAAAATGGGAGTTAGAGTGACTGATAAAGAAGTGTCCGACTTTTTCCTTGGAACCGTACACGAAACCATTGACTTCAGAGTGAAGAACAATATTAAGAGGAATGATTTTATGGATTTACTAATTCAGATGAGAAATCCCGATGAGAAGAAAAGCGGTGAAGGGTTGTTGTCCTTTAACGAAATTGCTGCTCAAGCATTTTTGTTCTATGCAGCTGGATTTGAAACTAGTTCGACATTGCTAACTTGGACACTGTACGAACTGTCGTTGAATCAGGACGTTCAAGAAAAGGGTCGCCAACATGTTTTGGATGTTTTGTCCAAACATGATGACCAAATAACGTACAATTCTGTGAACGATATGACATATTTGGAAAACATTTTGAATGGTGAGATCAGTGCATTTTGAAATCATTAGAAAATGATGTAAATATTTCAAAAATTCATTTTTAGAGGGTCTTCGCAAATATCCCCCGGTTCCGGTTCACTTCCGCGAAGCTATCAAAGACTACCAAGTGCCAAACACGAAAATCGTCATCGAAGCAGGCACTCGAGTCATTATTCCCGTGTTCGGAATCCAAAACGACCCGGAAGTATTTCCAGAGCCAGAGCGGTTCGACCCTGATCGATTTGATCCTGGACAGATAAAGGAAAGACACTCGTTTGCGTGGACACCATTTGGGGAGGGTCCCCGCATTTGCATCGGACTTCGATTTGGGATGTTGCAGGCTAAAATAGGTTTAATCCACCTACTGAAGAGCTATAGATTTTCCATTGGTGAGAAGTGCAAAGTTCCTATTGGTTATCATCCTCAGAGCATCATTCTCTGTCCTGTAGGAGGACTTTGGTTGAAAGTGCAAAAAGTTTGAGATGGAGAAACGACGAATCAATTAGTTTACATTAGTGGGTCATAACTGATTGGGTTGCAGTAATAAACAACCGATTATTACGATGAGCGTTGGTAATAAACAAACGTTCATTAATCAAAGCAATGGCCTTCATCGAAGTTTAGCTTTTATCAAATTTAACAAATTTTTAAATTTGAAAAGTCGTTAAAAGTGCACTTTCAATTTTTTTTATTTCCTCATTCATGACCGTATACTATAAATTTATAAATTGAAAATAGTATACTGCTCCAATTCCACTGCTAACAGTAATTGACTTATTTACGCTTTATGAGCAATTATTCATCGAATGACATAATCGTTACGAGGATTGACCACTGAGCTGATCATGTCTCTGAACTATACGAAGAAACCCGTGTCCGTATGTGGTAGGAACAATGTTTGAGTGATAAAGTCGTTTGCAATTTCAACAGGCTTTGGTTTGGGTAAGAAAATTAATCTACACAACTAGAAAGTTTTACGGAATATGGTATTTTTTTCCAAATTTTAAACAGATGAGGTAATCAGTTCGTCTACTGAATAGTTCTATAAATCAAAAAGAATCATCTAGCGAATGATTCGTTTTTGTTGTTTCTTTTGGTTTAATTCTGTATTTCAAAGTATTGTGGGATTTCAAAACACGGCACAAATTTTAAACTCACTATTAGGTTTTTGGATTTGGATATTTTCTACAGAAACGTTGGAAGAAATTAAAACCAATCGTGGTTAGGGTTTTATTGCCCTATATATGCACGAAAAAAATGTTTACCAGTTGCAGCCGCTAAAATTGAGAATAAAATTTGACATCATGTTCCGGCTAACCGGAATTATGAGCGTCTCCCAGAACAATTCACAGTCCATCGAGTCCACCAGAAATTACCTTGAACGATATGTGTTGGCAGCAAGTGGTCATAGTGATATACAATTATTTTCTGTGTAAATAAAAATACGCTGAATGAAATTTTAAATAACTGTTGGACCGTTAGTTTTCACAACATTCACCAAAGTTCGGTAATTGGAAGATAATTTCACCATACGAACGGTATGCTTTTTACAGCACTCGGCAACAATTTAGATTTACTGTATGAATTGTATGATTGTTTACAGAATTACGATATGTAATAAAAACTTGCGTAAAACAGATCATCCGGTAAAAATTTGCATATTTTTTGTGAAATAAAATTCATGTGAAACTTCGGTTGTTTGTAGTGATTACCGTCAGAAAAATTCAGTTATTAAGATTAAGACACTCAAATTGATTTGCGTTTTACAACTGTGTAAAACGTCACACATATTGCGTCACGCTTTAAGGAAAGGGAGTTTCAAATGTTGGGACAAATTGTGACACGGAGAAGATTAGGGACTGCACAAGACGTTACGTCACGGAAGTTTTATTTTGACCACTAAAGTATGTATGTTTTATTGAAAATTTTCAGCTTTTATATGTGTGATACACACACTTAGAAAAAATCATGTAAATTTACGTCTTCTGAGACTCATATTTACAGTTGGTCGAATATGCATCCTGAAATTAATTCAAACTGTCATACTTGTAAGTTTACACGTCTGCTTGAAAGGTGAAGTATGTTCGACATACATTTTTGGAAAAAAAATTCGCTTGATGTTAATTCAAGCATACCGTAATTTCTTCGGTGATGATACAATATTAGATTTATTAGCTCGTAAAATTATTTTTTGAGTATGTATCGATGTAATTTCTAGCTAAATTAACTGTGAATTTAAAGATATGATTTAACTTTACGTGCTTGAAGCTATAAATTTAAGTGAATTATGACGCTCCTTTTATGTGCATCTAAAAAGAACGTGAATTTACACTGTGTATCAGAGCTAAAAATTGTCACGCATTTTCAATGAAAGAAACCATTCAAGCAGTCTCATTTTCAATGTTTTACTGTCTCATTTCTCTGTCATTTTAGATTCTCACAGCTTCGGTTGAATACCGACACTGCATGCTATGGGATTTTCACTGAAAACTGCAAATGACTGAAAGAGCAAATGAAAGAAAAAAACACAATTTTACAACTACTGTCCCGCTTATGACATTAACTGAACATGGATTTCGTTCTCATAGTTTGCGAGCGAAGCTGAGAGTGACAGTGATTTCTTGTCATTTTCGTCTATTTTTCAGTCAATAGAAATGACTTTTATCAGCTCTGCTGTGTATATTCATACCATTCTTGTGAAATTCAGTTCTTTCACAAATCACAATCTTACGAATTGTGTCATATGTGTCACTTTTCGAAAATTGTGCTTACGCGTGTAACGAAAAAATGATAATTTTTTCCTTTTACAACAATTATCCAATAAAAGGTCTGATCAAAGTATGTCTATTACTGTCATAGCGGAAATTATCGAGAATTTTGAATTTTTACCATTTTACCATTCATTTACGTTTTCTGCACAATAAAAAGGTAGTAGGTGGAGTAGTATGATAACTTCACGTGTCATTTTTTCGTTTGTTCATAAAATATTGGAAAGTCTTGTGCAATTACCCATCGTTGTTGACGGCGTGGCAAGTGCCGTAGGCTAGTGCTGCTTGGACGTTTGGATCAGACATTTAAAGTGAAACAGTGGACCGGTGCTTTTTCCTCTCAGAGGTTTTTTGCACACGGAGGCACAACTAATCAACTTGTGGCCCCAGCGGCCGAGTTTTGCCACAAATTATCCGTTGAGTATAGTGTTTTTTTTCCCTTCATTACTTTTTATCGTATATCTCTACTCTGATTACCCCCTATAATTCGCGCGGAGAATCAGCCGCGCTATGACAAGTCCTTCTGATAGTACCCTTCCCCCCGCTGATACAATGGAGACAGATTCAAAATCTGCTCCAAACAATAAGACTACCCGAGTTAAACAGTATCCCGATGAACCCTCGATCCCGGCTGGCCTTTATGTGGTTTATTTCCGGACCATAGAAAAACCACTTAATTTATTGCAAATTTCTAAAGACCTGACGTCACAATATACAACCGTGCAAAATATATTGAAAGTTCGCTCGGATAAGCTCAGGGTCTCGTTAACCAGTTTGAAGCAGGCTAATGAGATCGCTCGAAACAAGCACTTTACGCGGGACTACCGTGTTTACATACCAGCTCGCGAAGTCGAGATAGACGGAGTGATCACAGATCCAAGTCTGACATGCGAGGACATTCTCAAACATGGGGTTGGATGTTTTAAAGATCCCTTGCTTAAGAATGTCAAGATACTGGACTGCAAACGTTTGCATTCAGTATCGATCGCCGCGGATGGGACAAAGTCTTATCCCCACTCGGACTCGTATCGGGTGACCTTCTCCGGCTCGGCTTTGCCGAAATTCGTTCTCCTGGACAGGGTTCGTCTGCCTGTACGACTTTTCGTACCACGGGTAATGAATTGCACTAGTTGTCAACAGCTAGGACACACAGCTTCCCATTGTGGAAATCGGCCCCGCTGTTCGAAGTGCGGAGGGAGTCATGCGAGTGGCACTTGTGAAAAAAACATTGAAAAGTGTCTTTACTGTAACACAGGTCCGCATGATCTCCCAGCATGTCCAACGTATAAATTACGAGGAGATCACTTGAAGCAATCCCTCAAGCAACGCTCACAGCGCTCTTTCGCAGAAATACTGAAAAATGTTACACCACCGAGACAATCAACAAATCTCTACACTTGCTTGTCAACGGACGAGTGCGACTCTGATGATCCTCTCGAAGGTACATCTTCAACTGTCCCTCAAAGTTCTAGGAAAAGGAGAAACATATCATCTCCTAAGCTTCCTAGCAAGGGTTCGAAGGTATCTCTTAAGGGCCCTCCAAAAATAACATCAACAGGGAGTGCTGGTGGAAAAAACAAAAATACAAAGCCAAAAGCTCCTAGTTCCGGAGACCTACAATGCGAAAAAGAATACCCAGCACTTCCGGGGACACCAAAAACTCCCAAGGAGCCAAAGAACATACCATGTGCTGGACTTGTAAAATTCACTGACATTGTGGACTTCATATTCTCTACCTTCAACATATCTGACCCCCTTAAGAGTCTTTTGATGACTTTTATTCCAGTAGTTAAAACGTTTTTGATGCAGTTGACTGCAAAATGGCCCCTTCTTTCAGCAATCGTATCCTTCGATGGCTAATTTTTCGAACGAGGTCATGGATTCGATTACTGTTTTACAGTGGAACAGTAGAAGTATTATCTCTAAAATAGATTCCTTCAAAATGCTAATAAGAAACCTACAATGTGATGCATTTGCATTATGCGAAACTTGGTTAACTTCTCAGGTACCCCTTACCTTCCACGATTTTAATATAATACGCTTGGATCGAGAAAACCCCTACGGAGGAGTACTTTTAGGGATCAGAAAGTGCTATTCGTTCTATAGAATTAACCTCCCTCTGACTCCAGGCATTGAAGTAGTCGCATGTCAAGCTAGAATCAAAGGTAAAGATCTTTGCATTGCTTCTATATATATTCCTCCTAGAACCTCGGTCGGGCACCGACGGCTTTGTGATATCATAGAACTCTTTCCTGCACCTACGTTAGTTTTAGGAGACTTTAACTCACATGGTGTGGGATGGGGTTGTCTTCTTGATGACAATAGATCAACTATGATCCATGATATCTGCGACAACTTCAATATGACAATTTTGAATACGGGAGAAATGACACGGATTCCTGCACCACCAGCAAGGCCAAGTGCGCTGGATTTATCCCTTTGCTCGACTTCGCTACGATTAGATTGCAAGTGGAATGTGATCAATGATCCTCACGGTAGCGATCACCTGCCTGTCGTAATTTCAATCAACAGCGGTTTAAGACCATCGGAGACAATCAATGTTTCGTATGACCTCACACGAAACATTGATTGGAAAAGCTACGCGTCCTCGATATCCGAGAAGATCGAATTTACTCAAGAGCTTCCTCCGAACGATGAATACACGTTTTTGGCTGGCCTAATACTCGAAACCGCGATTCAAGCTCAGACGAAACGTGTACCTGGCACAAAAACTAACATTCGTACTCCAAACCCATGGTGGGACAAAGAGTGCTCAGAACTTAACGCAGAAAAGTTTTCAGCGTATAAAAATTTTAGGAAATATGGAACACCGGATAATTATCGCGAATACGCGGCGCTAGAAATTAAAATGAAAAGTTTGATTAAAGCTAAAAAACGTGGTTACTGGCGTCGATTCGTGGATGGACTAACAAAAGAAACATCAATGAGCACTCTTTGGAACACCGCCCGACGAATGCGCAATCGAAATAATACGAATGAATGTAAGGAATATTCAAATCGCTGGATATTCGACTTCGCGAAAAAGGTATGCCCCGACTCTGTTCCGGAAGAGAAGATCACCCGCGTCGCGACATCGAACATAAACGAAACACCGTTTACGATGATGGAGTTCTCACTTGCGCTCTTGTCGTGTAACAATAAAGCCCCAGGGCTAGACAGAATTAAATTCAACTTGTTGAAAAATTTGCCTGTCTCTGCCAAAAGGCGCTTATTGAATTTATTCAACAAGTTGCTAGAGGGTAATATTGTGCCACATGACTGGAGACAAGTGAGAGTTATCGCTATCCAAAAACCAGGGAAACCAGTCTCTAACCACAATTCGTATCGGCCGATTGCTATGCTTTCCTGTATCCGGAAATTGTTCGAAAAAATGATTCTCTTTCGTTTAGATACTTGGGTCGAGACTAATGGCTTACTTTCAGATACACAATTCGGTTTCCGCAGGGGCAAAGGAACGAACGATTGTCTTGCGTTACTCTCAACCGAAATTCAAATGGCATTTGCTCGTAAAGAACAAATGGCATCTGTTTTCCTTGACATCAAGGGGGCTTTCGATTCAGTTTCTATAAAAATTCTATCTGAGAAGTTGCATCAGCATGGTCTTTCACCAGTTTTGAATAACTTTTTATATAATCTATTGTTCGAGAAACACATGCATTTTGAACAGGGTGATTTGTCGACAATACGATTCAGTTACATGGGTCTTCCTCAGGGCTCATGTTTAAGCCCCCTTTTATACAATTTTTACGTAAACGACATCGACAAATGTATAAACACATCTTGCACGCTAAGACAACTTGCCGACGACAGCGTTGTGTCCATTATAGGACCCAAAGCTGGCAATCTGCAAGGACCGTTACAAGATACTCTTGCCAACTTATCCGCATGGGCTATTCAAATGGGTATTGAATTCTCTACGGAGAAAACTGAGCTGGTTGTATTTTCAAGGAAGCAAGAGCCAGCCCAATTACAGCTTCAACTCAGGGGTGAAACCATAGCTCAGGTCTTCACATTTAAATATCTCGGGGTCTGGTTCGACTCCAAAGGCACCTGGGGATGTCACATTAGGTATCTGAAACAAAAATGCCAACAGAGAATCAATTTTCTTCGTACAATAACCGGAACTTGGTGGGGTGCCCACCCAGGAGACCTGATCAGGCTGTACCAAACAACGATATTGTCCGTAATGGAATATGGATGCTTCTGTTTCCGATCCGCCGCGAACACCCATTTCATTAAACTGGAAAGAATTCAGTATCGTTGTTTGCGTATTGCCTTAGGTTGCATGCAGTCGACTCATACGATGAGTCTCGAAGTGCTTGCGGGCGTCTTACCGTTGAAAAATCGATTCTGGGATCTCTCATATCGTTTGCTAATCCGATGCGACATCTTGAATCCGATGGTGATTGAAAACTTCGAAAGGCTTGTCGAGCTCAATTCTCAGACCCGTTTTATGTCCTTGTATTTTGATTACATGGCTCAGAATATTAATCCTTCTTCGTTTGTTTCCAACCGTGCTCATTTCTTGGATACTTCTGATCCTACTGTGTTTTTCGACACATCCATGAAAGAAGAGATTCGTGGAATTCCGGATCACATACGCCCTCAAGTAGCCCCTAATATTTTTTATAACAAACTTAGAACAGTCAACTGTGAAAAATTGTTTTACACTGACGGATCAAACATCAACGAGTCCACAGGCTTCGGTATCTTCAATCAGAACATCACCGCTTCGTACAAACTCAGTGATCCGGCTTCAGTTTACGTCGCAGAATTAGCTGCCATTCAGTACACCCTCGAGATCATTGAAACCTTGCCCAAAGACCATTACTTCATCGTCACGGACAGTCTAAGCTCAATAGAAGCTCTCCGGGCAATGAAGCCAGGAAAGTATCCCCCATATTTTCTGGGGAAAATACGGGAACACTTGAGAACTTTAGCTGGACGGTCTTATTCAATATCGTTAGTCTGGGTCCCTTCGCATTGTTCCATTCCGGGCAATGAAAAGGCAGACTCATTGGCTAAACTGGGCGCATTGGAAGGTGATATTTATGAAAGACCAATCTGCTTCAATGAATTTTTCAGTATTTCTCGTCAGAAAACTCTCGAAAGTTGGCAAACTTCATGGAGCAATGGCGAACTGGGACGATGGCTGCATTCCATTATCCCTAGGGTATCGACGAAACCTTGGTTCAGGGGGATGAACGTGAGTCGCGATTTCATTCGCGTGATGTCTCGGCTCATGTCAAATCACTACACATTCAACGCGCATCTCCGGCGTATTGGGCTCGCAGAGAGCGGTCTCTGCGCTTGTGGTAACGGTTATCAGGACATCGAGCATATCGTGTGGACGTGCGTGGAGTATACTGACGCCAGGTTTTTATTGAAGGACTCCCTCAGGGCCCGAGGTAGACCACCTGATGTACCTGTTCGAGATGTGTTGGCAAATCGGGATATTTCATATATGATGCTCATATACAAGTACCTTAAACACATAAATATACAAGTGTGATCCGTTGCATCTGGCATAGAAAGTTCTCCTTTCCTTGGCGAGGTTAAGAATAATCTTCACCTACAGGTTCGGCACTAACATCCGCTCGATTCTCCCGATCCCCTGCCTGTCTACCATCTCTATCGAAACTAACAAGATCTTCTTGCTGTCACTAACTTTTTCGCATATCCCTTCCCCCGTCTCTTCACCATCTCGATGTAAACTAATTAGATCTTTGTCGTTTTTAGTCATTCGTTCCCATACCCTTTTTTCCACTCCGTTTTCCACAACATTTACTTCCCCATGTTTTTGTTTTTTTTTTCATTCTCTTCGGCAACATCATTATAAACGCACACGGAAAGCCGCCCCAGTCAACATGCGGGCCACCCGCCGGATTCTCGTAACCCGGGGGTGTTTACCGCGGACCCACAAAAGAATACGGCAACCTTTGAAATGTTTCCATGTCACGAGAATTATTCCCATGTTTCCATCATCACCGCCACGAAGAACCACTCCCATCGATGAGGGACACACACCGGATCTTCAAGAGTGTTTCCTGAGGACCCACAGGGACAAGCCCTTGGCATCATAAACTTTAACAGATTGTGCCTTAATAAAATATATCTGAAAAAAAAAAAAAAAAATAGTATGATAACTGCTATTGTGTTTTATTAAAATCCAACGGATTCAATTCAATCAACACAAAAGGAGAAAAATCTAAGAAAAATAAGCGCCAAATTGCTTCGATTCGTAGATCTTGAAGAAAAGTGAATGACTGAAGCTTTGTTGACCCCATTGGTTTTCAGAAGCTGTAGAAGTTGACCTACTACGTATCATATCGACATTTTGACTATAAACGATAGACTTCATTTAGTTTCACATTGTAGAACTTGTTTGATGCTTTATGTTTTTGTTAATGTAACACAACAAAATTTTCACTTTTTCTTGAAAATAATCTTTACCAAAGGCCAAATCGTTGGAAAGTAAACAACATTTTTTGCATTATATGACTGAGACAGCCGCATTTTCGGAAAAGTTTCCTAAAACCGGGATTAAATAACACGAAATTAATCATAAATGCTAATGAGTTTTGTTTGGATGCAACATCCAATTTTGAAATTGAAAATCGTTACATAAATTATTCTTCTGGGGGGTTTCAAACTTTGTGACTAATTTTAACAAAGAGTGAGGGGGTTAAGTTTATTGAAATTTGGCGTGACGTAATAGTGAATGGCACCTAAGCCGTTCACGTTCAACTGCTAAGTCGTACTAGCAGTTCAATATCAATATGCTCTGATGAGTGGAAAACGTAAAAAAATAAAATTTAGAATATAGGAAGTTGAGTCTCTCAATTTGAATTTTCAACAATTCTATGACTAATTAACACAGATACAATGAATGTTAGTAGAACTAAGTTTAGTGTGTATCATACATTTGTTTGTAAATTGTCAAGTTATACAAAACGAATTTCTTGTATTCAAGAATTTTAAGTTCTTCGAGCACTCAGGTAATAAAAAACTGACAGATTCGATTTGTTGATATCACATTTTTCTCAACAGGCTACTCCGCAATGATTTGCATATCAATCGTAAAAATCGTAAGTAGTATTAGTATCGCGCTTGGCCTCATTGCTTTTATGTGGTGGGCCTTGTGTGAGCAAATACAAAAATTAAATGAGCACCAACATTTACGAAAACAAAAATCTTGTTTTGATGAGTTTGCATTTTTTGATGACATGTGCCAGTTGTTCTGCTGATGGAGCATGTCTGGGGCGTATTTTACAGTCTGAACATTATGATTGATACAATCCGACATTCAAGGCGCGCAAATCGAAGGCTGTATAACCAGTTTAGAGCTCTCTCGACAATCGGTCAGTAAGCAAATCTGGTAATGTTGATGACCCGGGCCCCTTAGTTCGCATGTATTAGTTTTTTTCGCTTTTATACGAAAGGGAATGTAATGTTTATATTTTTATTTGCATTTTTCTCCCATTTTCTTGAAATGCGTGCTATGTTTTCAAAACCAGCGAAAAATCTACTTTTTTTTCTTGCACGAAGAGATTTCGGAATTAGCATTAAGGTGAATTCGTCTAGTTCTGCATTTACATTTCGAGTTTTACGTAGTTTAAAAGTACCTTTCATTTTTGATATAGCAATGTGTTCTCTTCCGAATTAGTAAAATACTGTATTTTAAATCGTATTTACAGCATATTTTTTCGTATAGTGCGTAAGGAGAAAAGTAGTCTAAAAAAATTCTAGTGTATTAGTACCTTTTTTACCACCGCAATGTTACTGTGATGTCCCTCGTGAATCGTAAAAGTATTGGTGTAACCAATACTGTAAAAATTATGATTTGTGAACTCATCCATGGAAATTTGCGCATTGTGTTTCTCGACGATAATTTCGTACTGATATCAAACTACCTCTTCGCAGAGCCTACTTTGTTAGTGTCGACATCGGAATTTGTCTCCTAAGTACGATTCAGACTGTTAATTCTCTTCCGTCACAGTCAACCTCCGTCACCGTCATCGTCGAAATTAGTTGAATACTTTCTGATGGAGACATTCACACACAACGTCACCGTCACGGAAGGAAACGGACCGTCTGAATCGTACTTTGATCAGAAACAATAGCACCGTCAGGAACTAAGTGATCGATAATTGAAACGAAGATTAGCAGATAATGTATGTTAGACTACTGTTTATGCTGTAAAGTGTTGGCATTTCAGTATTCAATATCATAAGATGGTAATATTAATTCGAGATATATTTAAGTTGCTGAAATAATTGATAACGCTAGTACCAGTACATACAATCAAGAATCATCTATGAAAAGTTAATAAACGCTGCTACGACTTAGAAAATTTAGGGCGACGCACAGTGGTTCGAATCAATAAAAACGTGGACATAAATCAGTAGCTGCCAAACCGTTCTTTTAATGCATATAGTTGCTTTGAAGAAATTATTTACAAATATATACCGCGTAATTTGATCCTATCATTAATTGTTCATGGCCTACTTTAACAAAAAATGTAACCATAACTTTTTTTTCTGAAGAGATAGAAATTTTTTTTCTTCTACAAAGTTTTAGAACTATTAAAAATAATTTACTTTGTCAAATATACCAAAAGTCTAGGTCGCACCGTTTCGGATACACAAAGCGTTTTTATGGCAACCCCTTTAAAATCCGTTTTTTATTCATAAATTGTTTCGAGTTATTTTGTTATGCATACTTTGTTTGGAATAATTGTAGAGTTTATAAAATCGCATATTTTTGTTGAAGATAGTGCATAGGTTTGTTCTTTCCTGGCAAAGTTATGCAACATTTTACCTTTTTTTACCTAGGATAAAACCTTGCACCGAAGCGAAATATGCAACTTTATGCAGCTGATTTTTACAAAATTTGTAGGAAAAGATGTGCCCAATATCATAAAAAAAATCTAAGTGGAACTCGGTGGAACTTTTTTTTTTAGGTCTTTTCGAAGTTAGTTTTAATTACTGAATTATGGCAACCTCTTTAAAACTAGTTTTTTAGTCATCACTTGCTTCGAGTTATTTTTTATGCATACTTTGTTTGAAATAATTGTAGAAAATATAAAATTTCATAATTTTGTAGAAGCTAATGCATAAGTTTATTCTTTTCTGGAAAATTTTTGCCTTGTGCCGAAGCGAAATATGCAACTTAGTGCAGCAAACTTTAATAATACTTATAGGAGTACATGTACCTTATCAGATTGATTTTCCAATGATAATATCTTGAGTAATATTCGTGTGACTCATTTTCACTATGGCCATGCTGAAACCATGAATGGTTAAGAAACAGAGGACGCACAGTGGTCCAAAAATTGGAAAAAGACTGTCACAAGTCTGTACAGACTTTCACTGATTTTTAAGAGCTAACGTGTCTTCGAAGAAGTTTTACAAAATTATATAACGCTTCTTTTGAAAATAGCACCTTAATTTTTGTTAAGGGAGTAGTACCAATTTCGAAAAAAAATAATTTTGTTTTTGACGAAAAATTTTTTTTTCTATCTCATTTCAAAGAAAAAACATTTCAAGTATTTTTGCTGAAGATATGAATCATGTAAAAAAAAATATTTTTTGAGATATTCGCTTCATTCTAAAAACAGTTTTTTTGGATTTACCTACGTAGAATTTATCTCTATTACCTAAGTATCTACTACAAAGTTAGCATTTAAATGAGTAACTTTTCCCAATACTTTTCACAACCTAATCAATCAACTAGGTAGTTAATGTTACCTAATAAATCATTACAATATGTCACTTAGTCGCATTACATTCGATCAATCAGTATCAGTCACGCTATCGTCCGAGTTTTCCGTATCGCTAATTTCTTGTTCTGTTGTAAGTTCTAGCATATCAATTGCTTCCAGTGACAATTTCTTTCCACTTTTGATACGTTTGTAATAAATATTCGAAATCAGTGGGTCAGACGCTACTAGGAGTCTACAAAAACATCTGTCATCGTTTTTTCAGGGCTGTTTTTCCTCGTGCCCAAGTTTTTATTTGTTTATTAATTTTTAACATTTTTCATTCAATAAACTATAAAGGTTGTTTTATGGAATCGTTTATTTGAAACCTAAGAAAAAACCGTACATTTCATGCCTTGGACGAATTTTTGTATCTTTGTTATATTTTACAGGCTGTTGAAAAAAAGCTTTGTGTGAAATACCCAATGGATTAATACTATACATGCTATGCACGCATGCAAATATATGAAAGATATTTCTATCCTATTTCCGACTACCAGTCTGGACGCGCGTAAACACGCATAAACAAGTTCATGCTTGCACGCGCAACTTAAGCAAATTGTTGCGATTTTTATTTTGTTACTTTTTACAATTGACAATATTAGAATAAATCTAAGTGGAACTAGATGCAATTTTATGCCTTTTCAAATTTAGTTTTAATTATTGAAAATCCGAAAAATTATCAAAACTTCAACACATATTTAAAATATGGAAAAATGTTTTCTAGACAAAATATGATAAAGTATTGTTAAAGTACAAACCTTTACAAAGAGATTCCATGTTTAAACGTGTAAATAAATTGAGTTATCGCGAAGCAACACGATTTTTAAGACGAGATGTTGATCGTGCGACGCTCACTGCAAAAGTGAGTTAAAGAAATAGCAGACGCGTGGCGCCCTCTGTTTCTTAACCATTCATGGTTTCAGCATGGCCATAGTGAAAATGAGTCACACGAAGAGTACTCAAGATATTCTCATTGGAAAATAAATTGGATTAGGAATATATTTTCCTATAAGTATTGTAAAAGTTTGCTGCATTAAGTTGCATATTTCGCATATTTCAGTACAAGGTTTCTTAGGTAAAAAAAGGTAAAATTATGCATAAATTTTCCAGAAAAGAATAAACTTATGCATTAGCTTCTACAAAATTATGAAATTCTATATTTTCTATAATTATTTCGAACGAAGTATGCATAAAAAAATAACACGAAACAAGTTTTGACTAGAAAACTAGTTTTAAGGGGGTTGCCATAATTTAGTAATTAAAATTAACTTTGAAAAGACCTAAAAAAAGTTCCACCGAGTTCCACTTAGATTTTTTTTTTATGATATTGGGCACATCTTTTCCTACAAATTTTGTAAAAATCAGCTGCATAAAGTTGCATATTTCGCTTCGGTGCAAGGTTTTATCCTAGGTAAAAAAGGTAAAATGTTGCATAACTTTGCCAGGAAAGAACAAACCTATGCACTATCTTCAACAAAAATATGCGATTTTATAAATTCTACAATTATTCCAAACAAAGTATGCATAACAAAATAACTCGAAACAATTTATGAATAAAAAACTGATTTTAAGGGGGTTGCCATAAAAACGCTTTGTATATCCGAAACGGTGCGACCTAGACTTTTGGTATATTTGACAAAGTAAATTATTTTTAATAGTTCTAAAACTTTGTAGAAGAAAAAAAATTTCTATCTCTTCAGAAAAAAAAGTTATGGTTACATTTTTTGTCAAAGTAGGCCATGAGCAATTAATGATAGGATCAAATTACGCGGTATATATTTGTAAATAATTTCTTCAAAGCAACTATATGCATTAAACAAACGGTTTGGCAGCTACTGATTTATGTCCACGTTTTTATTGATTCGAACCACTGTGCGACGCCTGAAGAACGCGAAGAAGAATTGGAATGATTTAAACAGATCACTATTGAAGAGACGCAATTCTCAAGTTTACGGTAGATATAAATAAAACAAGCAAACTCGAGCTTTTAGATATGAAATCTGATAAAGAACATGTCCTGTTAGAGGAAGAATGGTCAGACGCTGAATTCTGCTCAAAACTTTTCAGATACTGTGAATCTTTGAATAAGAAAAGCAAAAAAAAATCTATTTTTAAAAGAAAACAGCTCTTCCGAATATTGTATAATTATATTATTGTAAACGACAAACGAAACTAAAATAGAAATTGAAAATAATAATAAAATCAATGAAACGTTCAAAACTGTTTGGACATAATTAACACAACTGGTATGCAAATTTATCAGATTAGCAGACTATCTATCTGGAATCTATTCGGTCGTTCTCCGAGTGCCTGCTTAGAAAAATATAGATCTCAAAAATACGGCAGTGTACCTCAAGGAGATGCTACAATCAACAATATTTTCGAACATAAATAACATAATTACTGTTCATAACGAACAATGTAACACACAGAAAATGTTTGTGTTCATCGCTTTTTTTCACTCAAGATCAATTTATGAAAATGGTGTTTTTAGCCACATTATTTTCAAACAAATATAATTAGAAATTTACAGCTTCCTAAAAAAATATGTCTAAAAAGAATTTGTAGGTAATCATTTGAACTTTTAAAAAATATACAATGAAAAATAAATGAAATAATAAGGATTAAAAAGCAATAAATTTACCGAAGGAGAACCCAGTCTAATTTAAAAAAAAATGGACGTATTTTCATGAAATATCAATTTTCTCGATTTAGTTCCAAATATATCTCGAAAATGACTGCATTTAGGATGTAGCTTCCTATAAACTTTTTCATTGAACGTTGTTTGGAGAAAAATATTTCATTGCTCAGATACATTGTTTTTCGAAAATTGTTAAAAAGTTGTGGAAATTTTTTTGTTTATTATCTCTCCAACTTCCTAAAACATTAATTAGTTTGTTTTTGTAACTTGACGTTTTTTGTGATATAAAATTAAAAAAATCGCAACGTTAAAAAAACTGAAAATTTTGAAACATAAATTTTGTTTTTGATTCTGGAAGATTTTTTTTTAGTGTGTATTTTTTTTTCAGAATGTTAGATTTCTAGTTATAATTGTTTGAAAATAGTGTGACTAAAACGCATACGCCCTATTTAGAAATTAGTCTTGAGTGAAAAAAATCTCTAGACCAATGATAAATACTTCATGAGCCCTTCCCAGTACCTGGTATTAGTAAAAATTATACATTCATTCCTTGTAACCTTAGTTTTATTTACTTTAAAGGTTGTTTAAGATTAGTACAGTTCATTAAAATTTTTGCATGAAATTTACTGGATAGTGTCGTTAGCAAAAAATAAATGACTCAGTCACAAAACTCGCATGGTTATCAGATACTTGTCAGTACTGATTGAAACAAAAACAAAAACATGCGTCGCTCACATTCAAACTAGAACGATTAGTTACGGAACTTTTACAGTAGAAAATTTTAAAATACAGCCCCTAACAGCATCTTTTTTGCGATTCGCTGAAATCGACATTCCCAATGAACATACAGATTGGATGAATCCTTTTACTCATCATTCAACAACATTAAATTTTCTCCACCTTCAACCACAAACCTCCTTTCGGTGCAAGAACGAAACCTTTTAAATCGAGCTCCAACGGAACTTTGCACTTTTCTCCAATAGAAAATCTAAAATTTTTCAACAAATACGCCAGTCCAATCCGAGCTTGCATCATTCCAAACCGCAGTCCGACGCAGATTCGCGGTCCTTCACCAAACGGCGTCCAGGCGTACGGGTGTCGATTCTGTTCACTGTTTGCACTGAACCGTTCCGGATCGAATCGTTCAGGATCGGGATATATTTCCGGATCGCGATGAATTCCATAAACAGGTATAAATATGCGTGTTCCTGCTTCAATTATGGTTTCCGTGTTGGGAACCTGATAGTCCTTAGTCGCCACTCGGAAATGAACGGGGACGGGTGGATGTTTGCGAAGGGACTCTAGAATAGAATTGAAATCAAATAGGATTTGATAGACATTATTATCTCAACCTACCGTTCAGAATTTGATCTAAATATTTCATGTCCATGAGAGACTCATATGTCATTTCGTTATTATGCTTATTTAAAATGTCCAGCACATGTTGCCGTCCTTTTTGCTGAATATCCTGATTCAATGCAAGCTCATACAGTGTCCAAGTCAGCAATGTAGAGCTAGTTTCAAATCCAGCGGCATAGAATACAAACGCCTGAGCTGCAATTTCGTAGAAGGAAAGCAGACCATCACCACTTTTAGTGTCATCTGCGGAATTCATCCGTATCAGTAAATCCATAAAATCATTTCTCTGTATGTTATTCTTAATTCGATAATCGATCGTTTCGCGAACCACATTTAAAAAGAATTCGGACACATCCGGATCAATATTACTGATTCCTAGTTTTTGCGCTAAATTCGGAGCGATGGTAATCAGAAGCCCACTGATTCTACTACGGGATCGCGAAAATATTTTCTTCCCCATCACTCGAAACTGTGCGTTTGGATCCTTCATCGAATTGCATTCGATGCCGAATGCACACATTCCAATAACGTCCGTCGTATACCGAGCCAGCAAATCTTTCAGTTCCAGTTCACTTTGCTGTTTGGCTTTAGTCTGCAGAAAATCATTAAACTGCTCACCGGCTGCCACAATCGTGGGAAACATCATTTTCATCTTTCCGGAAGTGAACGTCGGCGATAGTTTGTGCCTTAGTGACTTCCATTTGCTGCCTGCAATGTTGAACATGTGAGCCGACAGAGGATCGTATTTTTCATTATAGTAAACTCCACGATCATGAAAATCGTGGAAATCCTTCACAAAAATATTCTGAACTAGATCCAAATCCGTAACCACGGCAATCGGCCTAGTGAACAGATAAATTCCTCCGAATGGTCCCAATTCCTTCAATTCAATGTAAAATCGTCGGAATAGATCGGCAAATGATTCAGTTCGTCCCATGGTTTTTGCATTGCCGTAGAAAAATTGTGGCTTCAGGAATGGCACTTTACGATCCGCCCAATAGTTATGCTTCCGATCGAAATAAAGATAAATGGCCAGGCACAACATCACCACGGTGATGATCGCGTCCAAATATTCCATCACTCACTATTTTCTAGTTAAATTACCGGAAACGTTTAATTCAAGCCGATCCAACAACGAACGGTGTTTTAGTGAATAACGAAGCTACTGACTCATGACTAACTGTCCAATGGTTACCACTTCTAGTTTTATAGTGAGATATGTTATCTCCATTCGTCACTGTTACAACTACTAAGAGCTAACTGCACACGGAAGAGAGAAAGTGATGGACAACAATGACAATGCACATTGCATTTGATCTCACACTAAGCGTTGCTCCAGCCAAGAGCTGCGATATATTGAGTGAATTTCCAACGTTGATTGCACGTGACTCCAAAGTTCAATTTTACTACCGAAATTTGATCATCACGATCGACGGTGAACTCGAACTGGTTTGATAAATAAATAGAAGTTTCTGCCAAAAAGTTTTATTTATTAAGACAATGAAGATGAGTTTTTCTTGGCCATGGCGTCAATGTTTCTCGCGTCTAACATGTAGTGAAAAGATTATTCTAACAGTATTTTGCTTATGTCTTATAATGTTTATAATAAGGAGTGTTTCGAAAATAAGTTATCCACACACTTTTCGTTCTAATTATGATAAAAAACTATATTTTATTCAAACTAAAAATTGATCCTTTATTGTACGAGGTTAAACTTGAGCATAATGAAAACCGGATGAAATTTAAGTTATTCCTTCACGAATTTTCGAACTTTTGATCGAACGCTCTTCATCAAGTTCCGGACAAGTGTTGCATCGCATATTTTGGACGCTTGAGCCCCAATTTTCTTGAGCTTCTGTATGTTCCCAGCTGCCTTACCAGTCTTCTTGAAGACCCTCTTCACGATTGCCCAGTAACGTTCGATGGGTCGAAGCTGAAGGCAATTTGGTGGATTGATATTTTTCTCAACGAAATTTATACCCTTTTCCGCAAGACAATTGACAGTGGTTTTTGCATAGTGAGCCGACGCTAAATCCGGCCAAAACAGTGGAGGTGTACTATGCTTTGTAAATAGAGGGAGCAATCTCTTCTGCAGACACTCAGATCGATAGATTTCTGCATTTATAGTTCCGGTAGTGTAAAAAATGGTTGACTTCAAACCACTGGAACATATTGCTTGCCATATCAGTACCTTTTGACCGAATTTCTCCACTTGAATCGAACTGTCTGCATCGCTCACATCCTCCCCAACGACGACAGTAAAGTATTGTGGACGTGGAAGGGTTTTAGAGTCCTTCTTTACATAAGTCTCATCGTTCATCAGAGAGCATGCATCCGGACGCTGCAAAAGATGCGAATACAATTTCCGGGCCCTTGTTGCTGCTCGCTGCTTCTGTTCTACACTTTGTTTCGAAATTTGCATGCTTCTTGTAGGTCTTCAGATGATTTCGCCTCTTGATACGTCGGATCATTCCGACACTTGTTCCTGCTTTTACTGGCCAAATCACGTATTGACATTGATTTGCTCTTCATGATTAGAGATACCGCTTTCCGGTCCAGTTTAGGGTTGGAAGAACCGGGTTTTCTGCCTCTTTCTGGTAGCTCATCCAAAGAATAGTGTTTCCCAAACTTATTAATGATGGATTTAACACTGGCATGATGAATTCCAAACCACTCCGCCAAGTTTCACATAGTAATACCTTTCTCACTTAGCCATGTGTCCAGAACCTTAATTTTCACTTCCATTTCAATACGCGACGTTTTGAAAACGTAGAATTTCATTCGTACAAACAAGTAAACAAACGAAAGCTGACAGCCAAACGCACAGCATGCTGTGATCTGAGCATAAAAAACCATCACAAATACATGCGTACAACACAAATGTATGTGAATAGCTTATTTTCGATACACTCTTTAAGGTGAAATGTAGCGGAATGCGAAAATCGCGTTTTTGATCAATTATTCAAAAACTAGACCGATTTTCGAAAAACCAAAAACACTTAACTTTTCGAAATCAAATTTATCATAACTAAGTATTCTTAGAATTTTGAAATTTTGCTTTGCCGAGCCGTAATTGGTTTTTGAAATGTATAAACGGTAACTGTTCCGTTCCACGGGGATGATTTTAGAACTGAAAAGTAGTGTTTGTAGCAGAATTTCACAAAGAATCTGAAAATGCAACTCAAAATTATAAAATTTTAGCTAAAACAACCGAAATTTGAAAAAGTTTACATAAACTTTTCCGCATTTTTTTTATTGCTTGCGCGCTGCTGTTTCGTATTGAGGTGGTGTGAGAAATGCACGGTGGGCACGGTGGCATTATACCGTGAGCAAAAATGACATATCAAATAATGACGCGAATTTATGCAGTATTAGGTTTTGTGTTGAAATAAAAACGAGTTGAATACAATAAAATGGGTATTGGAAGAAATCGTTTATTTTCTATGTAACTGTCATTTATAATGCTAATAATGTCCAATTCTGTTGAGTTCAATGCATTGATGTTGCTGAAGCAATAAAACTTGGCTGTGTGTTATCGTATAACAGGTATTATTTTAGATTGTAGCAATTTTTATAGCAAAACTATAACTTCATCATTGACAAGCTACTGAATGAAATACAAACCAAGTATTATCGTGATATAAACAATGTGATAAACATTGATAAACAACAGGCATATACATGGTTATCAAGTTGGTTAATACATATACATATAACCTCATGTTAGTCATTCATAATTTCTCATGATTTATAGCTCTAGTGTAAGAGTAATCACTAACAATAACGATTGTATTAGCATATATTCAAAGTGTGAAGGATTCAAAATCCATTACGTTCAGTCTTTTTTACAAGCCAATACACCCAAACCTCCATTTACGTAATAATCGGGACTACGTAAATCGAGTTATGACGTAAAAAAAGTTTACGTTATTTGGAATTTTCGAGTTAAAAGAAGTTTACGTTATTTGGAATTTTCAACGTAAAAAAAGTTTTCCCTATTTATATGAATTATTAGATATGTATAATATATTGGATAGTTATGGAACGAAAATTATTAGTAGTCAGATCCAAACAAAATTCAGGAATTTGTATAAGACCTGAAGAGCTTTCCTAACTGATCCAAGTGTGTTAAAATCGGTTAATTCAACTCCGGAAAAAATTGGTGTACTTATTATCACATTTTGTATGAGACCTCAAGACCTTTCATTTTAATCTAAGAGTGTGAAAATCTGTGCAGCCTATGTACTATAAAATTTAGTGTAATAAAACGTTACATACACATGCGCACATACACACATACATTTTGCGTACTCGACGAACTGAGTCGAATGGAATATGACACTTGGTTAGAAAGTCGGTTTTCACAGTGATTGCATAACCTTTTTATACGAGAAAGGCAAAACACATTTAACAAAACTGTTTTCAATTCTAAAGTTTTCTAATTTTTTAATCTAATTTAATCAACCGGCAGGTTTTTTGCATATGTTTCAATATTTTTTACGGATTTAATAGTACACAAAAAGCGATTTGTTTCAAAATCCTCGAATTCCTGTTATAAAGGCGGTGATGCATAAAACAATCTCACAAGTACATTTCCTACACTTAAACAATAAAGTTCCGATTTAGACTGACCGATTTAAGAAAACGTACATCATATGGTTTGGTTCTGTTTTGCCACGCGCTTAGTTTTATCTCAAGATAGTTGAGATCACTTTTCCTATATTCCGTGATACAAATATGTTTGGAAGCAAAATCTCCACGTCACTTATGAATGCATATAGTCTTATTTAATTCATTGAATGCAATTCAATTCAACATTAAATTTTGATCACTGTTGAGTCGTGTAAATTCCATTATTTTTGCATTTCTCTATAGAAAGTATATAGATTTGAATGAAAATAAAAAATTTTTTAAAGCTCGGAGACACTTATCGTTATATATCATTCAACTTAGCTCTATGAATGATGAACTAAGACATTTTAGTTCTATTTTTAAATAACCACAGTTTTCTATCCAAAAGCGTTCAGTATATGTTTGAAAAGTCGACAACCGTATTAGAGAGTAAACACAATAATCAAATTGATTTTGGCAAAAACTCATTGAGGATGATTTTCGGATCTACCTTCCTGTTAAAATTTTGGCTATATAAAAGGTTTACTATCAACTCCTTTCGGGTGTAACACCTATTACCAGTCACCATGTGTTACATATATAGATAGTGGAAGGTATCAATGGAGGACTATGACTTAAACAATGAAAACCTTAGTTACTCAATAAATTAAAAATTAAATTAAATAATATTTGCAAAATATAGCCAATATAATTTTACATTACATAAAACATTGGAAGGATTACAATAAATTTTTTATTCATCAAGTGTGAAAGTACTGGAGTACAGAGTAAAACACTTGGACTCACAGTATAACACGTGATTTTTAGAGGCACAACATAGTTTGTTTTAAGCGACTCTTCCCATTTCGAAAATATTAATACAATATAGGATACGATCAGCAATCCACTAATATTCAAACATTATTTATTACGCAATATGCACTAAACCAGCTCCGAAAATACCCATATTGTAAGGGATTTCAAGGAATATCAATAATCCGGATGTCGCTATCTTGGTATTCAGAACCACCTCAAACATCGTTTTCCGACATCTACTCATCAAACCCGTTCCGAAAATATCCATATTGTACTAATTTACATGGAATATAAATGAGCCGGAAACGATTTTCATTGTAAGCAAAAACCTTTTTTTACGAAGTATTTTCAACGTAAAAAAAGATAACGTTATTTGGGATTTTTGTCGTAAAAAGAGTTACGTAAAAAGAGGTAACGTAAAAAAAGTTTACGTAAACGGAGGTTTGGGTGTATAACGAGAGGTAAACCCACTGCGCTCAATCATTGAAAAAAGTTCTTGTTTCTATGTGTCCGTTTTTCTTGGTATGCTTTGTGCGACGGTTCGTTCAACTGAAGCCTTAAGGTGAAATGTAGCGTCATAAAATGCGCGCAAAATTTTATCCGCTTCAGTTGAACGAACCGTCGCACAAAGCATACCAAGAAAAACGCACACATAGAAACAAGAACTTTTCTCAATGATTGAGCGCAGTGGGCTTACCTCTCGTTATATTGGCTTGTAAAAAAGACTGGACGTAATTGATTTTCGAATCCTTCACACTTTGAATATATGCTAATTCAATCGTTATTGTTAGTTATTACTCTTACACTAGAGCTATAAATCATGAGTAATTATGAATGACTAACATGATGTTATATGTATATGTATTGACCAACTTGCTAACCATGTATATGCCTGATGTTTTTCAATGTATATCACATTGTTTTTGTATCACGATAATACTTGATTTGTATTTCATTCAGTAGCTTGTCAATGATGAAGTTATAGTTTTGCTATAAAAATTGCTACAATCTAAAATACCTGTTATACGATATTACACAGCCAAGCTTTATTGCTTCAGCAACATCAATGCATTGAACTCAACAGAATTGGACATTATTAGCGTTATAAATGACAGTTACTTAGAAAATAAACGATTTCTCCCAATACCCATTTTATTGTATTCAACTCGTTTTTATTTCAACACAAAACCTAATACTGCATAAATTCGCGTCATTATTTGATATGTCATTTTTGCTCACGATATAATGCCACCGTGCCCACCGTGCATTTCTCACATCACCTCAATACGAAACAGCAGCGCGCAAGCAATAAAAAAAATGCGGAAAAGTTTATGTAATCCTTTTCAAATTTCGGTTGTTTTAGCTAATATTTTATAATTTTGAGTTGCATTTTCAGATTCTTTGTGAAATTCTGCTACAAACACTACTTTTCAGTTCTAAAATCATCCCCGTGGAACGGAACAGTAACCGTTTATACATTTCAAAAACCAATTACGGCTCGGCAAAGCAAAATTTCAAAATTCTAAGAATACTTAGTTGTGATAAATTTGATTTCAAAAACTTAAGTGTTTTTGGTTTTTCGAAAATCGATCTAGTTTTTGAATAATTGATCAAAAACGCGATTTTCGCATTCCGCTACATTTCACCTTAATGGCACTTCTAGAAAATATTTGGTTATCTTAAAATTTAAATACAAGTTAACTTTGTTGGTATTTTGCGTGTGTTTATCTACAATCTTCTAATTTAGCTTTAGACTGCATTAAGGGAATGAAGGAGAAAATGTTAAGAAATGATTGGTGTATTATTCGTATTCAAATTGGGGTTTCTGTCGTCTTTAGGAAAGAAGAGCACATCTTCCCCGGATTTGTACGGAGTCCACTGGGACCGGATGGCTCGATATTCAGTGTATTTCTGAACAACATGATCAACATCCATCAACCATTCAATGTGATATAGAACTACCAAATTAAGTTATCTTCCTTACCCATATCACAATAGATGATCCTATTTAGGTTCGTAACCGGAACCGTGTCTGTATTTTATTTGTACTGTCATTTTTTTTCATAAAAGGGTTTATTGTTGTTAGGGTAAGTAATACAAAAATGTATGTACAATTGTTATTTGAGGGGCTACCACGTTTGGCATAAAGCCGTTTGGTATAATATTGTTTGGCATAAAGACATTTGGCATAATGGTTTTTTGGCATAATGGTTATTTGGCATAACAGTCATTTGACATGAACATGCTGCTTAATATAAATTGTTCTAATTTACTGCAATTTCGAAAGGTCTAATGCGGCTACGCTAATTATATATAATATTAAAATATGTAATAATGCTATTTCACCTAATATTATCGAAATATTTGGACCGAATATAAAATTCACATATTTCGCTAGAGTTTTCCTTGCACAACATAACTCGATCGAAACGCAAACGAAAATTTACAAATCCAATTATTATTATGACAAATGGCATTATGCCAAATGATCATTATGCCAAAAGACCATTATGCCAAATAACCATTATGCCAAATAGCGTTATGCCAAATAGCGTTATGCCAAACGGTCTTATGCCAAATGATCTTATGCCAAACCGGCCGCCCCCGTTATTTGATATGTTAATTGTAGAACAAGGATTAGTAGAGTTAAATGTAATTGAATTTATTTATTCATTTAATCAATAGATAAACTTAAGTCGTAATGATTGTTTCTAAGAACATTTAAAAATTTTTTTTTAATTTAGCTACGGGAAAAATGAAAATTGAATCCCACAGAACCACCATCGAAGGTTTATTACAATCCAATAACGGAACCGTTGATTTCGTGGTTATTACGATGTAAAGACATACTGAGGAGGTTGTAGTTGCGAAGAGCTCTGGAACGAACGTTGATGTCGATTTTAGCATCCCTGCATGCTGTTCAATATCGACGCCGGCATCACAGAAATGGGTTGTTTGTTTGGAAATTTTCGAATAATATTATCATGTGTTTATTGCTTTGGATAGCCGACTACCGAGAATGCGTTGCAATTTTATCGCGTTTTGTATTAATATGTGCTTCCTACTAAAATATGAAATTCCTTCCGAAATTCGGTAAACTCTGGACAACCGGCTGTCGGGAGGTTCGCTATCAATTCATACATACAGCCGTAATACTAGCAAGATATCACTCGATCATAATCAATCGAACAACAACACCTTACACGATATTAAGTAATGGCCATATCTGCTCCCTAACCAAAACAATAAAGTACCAAATGGATCCTTCTCGCAGTATAAACTATATTTACATACAGGGTCCGGCACTCGAAGTGTAACCAATTAAAAAGGCCATAAATTCAGTTTGGAAAATTACTTTTACTTAATTCAAAGTACAAAATGTGTAAAAATAATACAAAATTCAGAATCAATTCACTTTTGTTTGATATGACCACCTTTTGCCTTGACTATGGCCTTGAGACGGTCAAAAAACGAATCGCAAGCTGCCCGAATGTGACTTGCAGGTATTTTGCCCCACTCGCGGACAATAACTTTTTTCAGCGCCTCGAGACTGGTGTATCTTTTAGTTCGGACTTTGCTCTCCAAAATGGCCCAAAGAGAATAATCCATTGGATTCGCATCTGGTGAATTCAAGAGCCATTGTGTGGACGTGATGAAGTTCGGAACGTTGTTTTTCAGCCATTCTTGGTTCACTCGAGCTTTGTGAGACGGTGCCGAGTCCTGCTGAAACGTCCATGGTCTGCCACCGAAATGTTTGTCTGCCCACGGCTTCAAATCTACCTCCAGAATACTTTCCCGATAATATGTCGCATTTACCTTGACGCCAGGCTCTATGAAAACGATTGGAGAGCGCCCATCTGCGGTAACAGCGGCCCAAACCATTATCTGTTGCGGGTGCTGCCTCCTGGTGGCCAATCGATGACTCAAATTCTCGTATGAACGGTCGGTCAAGTAAACCCTATCGTTTTGAGAGTTTACGAATTGCTCAATTGGAAAAATTTTCTCGTCAGAAAATACAATGTTCGGAAATTGACCGCTTTCGGCCAAACGAAGCAACTCCTTCGCTCTCTCAAGTCTAACTTGTTGCTGCTTCGGTGTGAGATCATGCGCCTTTTGGATCTTGTAAGGTTTGACCTTCAGATCATTTTTCAGTATGCGGCGGGTGCTACGGTCGGATATTTTCAGTTCTTTTGCCATTTGATTGGCACTTCGTCGAGGATTTCGTTCAAGTCGCTTCTTCACTTTTTAAACCATCTCACGTGACGTTGCAGTCTTTTGATGACCACCTCCATGACGTTTTGCGATGCTACCAGTATTATTGTAACGAGTTATGGTGCGATAAACAAAAACTTTATTCACTTTAAGGTGTTTGAGCTCACGAACAATCGCTGGTTGTGATTTTCCATCTAAATATAAAGCAATCACACTATTACGTTTTAAATCCATCACTGATTTTTTTTTCGCGTTCACTTTTGGCAAAATGCTTTCTTGCGCTTGTAAACAATACAACTCCGAACTGTCATTTAGCAAATTTTTAGAGAGTTGATGCCCGTGCGTCAGCTGCGCGAGCGCACAGTGATGCCAAGGTG
Source organism: Malaya genurostris (assembly GCF_030247185.1). Taxonomy (NCBI): domain Eukaryota; kingdom Metazoa; phylum Arthropoda; class Insecta; order Diptera; family Culicidae; genus Malaya; species Malaya genurostris. Next base: position 326,493,657 of record NC_080571.1, read on the forward strand.
GCAGAAATCCAAAAAATAAATTTATTTTTTTCCTGCACTGTATTAATTTTTTTGAATTCTCAGATAAGTGAAGAATTACAGTTTAAAGTATAAAAATTTTTGAACAAGAAATAATCTCTCCATATCCTCTCAAAGATAGGATATTGTAAACTTTCTTTTCATCCTTCCATACAAAATATATGGCGCAATGACGATGTTTTGCGATTAGAGTTCTATATAGGTAGGAAAGGGCTGCCACTGTTCAATAGTATTTGATTTTATAGCATTTTTTCTCTACTTTTCAGAAAACACTATGCGATCCTGCACATTTCTGCACCTTAAAGGTTATTTTCAATTGTTTGCGGGGTCGACAATAAAAAATCACAGAAACAAGGGCCAAACTTTTGTCGGTGTCAGTAAAATTTAAATAAACGGTTTTATGATAAATAAAATCAGAATATTCATAACATGCATAACATAAAACACCTATATAAATGTCGTTATATAAATCTATTTATAATATATCAGTCGTTGGAATAAGCTTTTAAAGTTTCATGATTTTTAGTGAGAGTATCATTGCAAAGTATAGTCCATCGTTATATTCCACCACTAAGACTCGGATACCACGTTTGAAAAATTCTTTTTCCTCAGATTCGACAAATGAATCGATCCAATTTTTGGTGGTGTCGTAGCTGGCCTGACAAGTTATGCGCCATGGATGGGAGTAAATGGCAACCGTATGGAACAATGCCAGGTAAAATATGGCGGCTTGGGCAGAACTTTTCATTGCAGCGATTATGAAAATAAGCTTTTACAACTTTCGAAGCATGGAGTCTTGCATTGTCATGAAGCAAAAATACTATGCCATGAAGATCTTCATATTGCGTTCGCTTTTCATGCAATGATTTGTCCAAATGCATTTGAGTAGCTCATAATAAATAGCGCCCAGTTGATCCCACCACATGCACTTTTTCTGTTCTCCGGAACTTTCTTGTAGTCCATATAAAAATTCCCAAATTCGAACCACGAAAACTACTTTATGCATGTTTGCTCAGCGTAATTTTTTTTGTCATTTTTCATTTTACATAGTTTAATAAGATACTTTAACATAATAAAAATCCACTATTATTAGAAAAGCGGTAGTGTTCAACCAAATTTTATTTTGTACTAGGGTTTGTGTTCTTTCATAAAGTCGAAAAACTTAAAAAATGCCAAATGCAGAACATTTTTCTAAAATTAATATTTTTGTTAAAAAACAAAAAAGCAACACTTTTTTGATTGCTACTCTCCCATCTTCAATCATAGTGCAATAAACTACATCAGTTGTATGTTACAACATATCAGAAAATAAAAATATTAAGATTAGCACTTCTGGAGAAAATTGATGTTTTCAAGATATAAGGAAAAGTTTTTTTTTCTCTGTGTTTACATTTTACACACAGGTTTAATCATTATTTGAAACATTAGTTAAAGCTCCTAATCAATCACGAAATAAATAAAAATACACAAGTTAATTTATTTTAAAAAAGTCGTCATTTTCCGGTCCATAGCGAACGGTGCATCATGTCACTTTTAGGTGGATCGAATATTTTTATACATTATCAAGATGGAAATATATTCAGAGACTTCAAATTATTAATAAAAAAATCATCCAGTTGACGTTTCTCGACGTATTTATGGTTATTGCCAACTTTTGTATGGAGAGGCATCACTGTGGAGCGGTCTGAAGTTGGTTACACTTCGAGTGCCGGACCCTGTACGTCCTAGTTAAACACGGTCGCAAGAAATATCTGCACGGTTATAAACTTCACGCTGAGCGTTTAACCCGAAGAAAAATACATCAATTGATCAAACTTTCTCCAAATCATCGATGGAGTTTAGTCTAGCCCGTTTTTTAGGAAGGAGGAATATAACAAGACATTCTACATAAGTAAAATGTGAAATTGCTCACCAGTATCCTGCTTCTTCTATTCGCAATGCTGTAAGCGAAATGACACACCAGTACTGGAAAAATGAAACGAACTAAACACTCGCATATGGGTTGCTTCAAACTAATTTTAGATTTTCAGCTTCAAGGACTAATCAATAACTAACACTTTTAACACTTTTCACTAATCAAAACACACACTTGTCAAAGCTGAACTATCCCTCAAAATAACTGTTTTGACCTATTACTATACTATAAGTTGTTTGATACACATTGAAATTGGACTTTTCTGTGAGCAACGCTTGGGCACCGCATCGTACTCCCAGTGATGCCAGCTCTCCGCTCTAAGAAGTGCTGGGCAATCAATATTGTTCGTGAGGACATCGAGAATCAGCATTGCATGGAACAAATCACGGTGCACTTGAAAAGTATTGATAAGCATTCCATGGCTTCATGGCTGTATCTCGGCAACTGATGAGGGTTATTCCAAGGCATTTGGCGAAGAACAAAACAAACGAAACGGCGTTGAATTGATTCGGTTCTAAGAATACCACTGAGGTAGTGAGGGTTCCATAGTACCGAGCAGTATTCAATTGTTGAGTGAACAAGTGAACAGTAGAGCAACTTCAAACAGTTCATATTTGTGAAATGCATAGCAGTTCTCATAACAAATCACATGTGAATCTTTTAATCGCTGCATCACGATGACAATAATCAAACCGCAAAGGGTCTTTCTTACAAGTGAACGTAATAATAGAGCATTTGCTAATGTTCAAAGTCATACGGTTGATCTTGCAGAACCTCGAAAAAATGACCATTTGATGCTGAACTTTTTTATGTCATCAGCAAAAGATAGTCGTGGGACTTTCGTGTAACAATTTACATCGTTAAAATACAGGAAAAAAATCAGTGGGCCGAGATGGCTACCTGGAGGTATTCCGGAAAAAGTAAAGAACTCCTGCAATAGACTGTCATTGATTTTAACAGCAAGCCGTCGATTGTATAGATGGGATTGTGTCCAACGAAGAATACTGGGATCGAAACCCAGTCTATCCAGTTTAGCGATCGTGATAGCGTGATTGACCGAAAGCTGCGGAGAGATCCGTTAAATCGTTAGACAGACATGTGCGTCGTAAAAGATAGAACGTTAGTAGCAGTGGAGTGTTTCGGCATGAATCCGTGCTGAGTTTCCACGATATTGATTCACATTGATCGAAAATTGGTTTGAGAACTACTAATTCAAACAATTTGGAGATGGCGCTAAGGGAAGTAATACCACTGGACCAGACTTTAGACTACTCTGCAAAACAAAGCCTTGGTATTACATTCCTGTAGTGGAATTCGGCCTTCTGTTTCAACAGACTTCGCAGCCGATTCAGAGTGTACAGAAACCATTGCATGGCTGGTGCTACTATTCTACTGACACTACGAATCCTTCCAGGTCGGGGCTCGAACATACGACAACTGGTTTGTAAGACCAGTGCCCTATGCATTGAACCGCCAACCCGGGACTCTTCTGCACATCACGTAAATGGTTCGAATAGCAACGCTTGTCCATATTTTTTATACTTTGTTTATTTGTATGTAATTTTATCGAAGCACTAAACCACCATTCTTCGAATATTTCTTCAAGCTTTTCAATCGTATTAGCTCTGTGATTTGCCACAAAACCTGTTTGAAAAGCTGGTTAGTTCGCTTAGTAACGTATTGATCAATTGCATACGTCATAACGTTAGAAAAGGTTTAAGTCGCAAGGTTAACATCGTCGTTGCCAAGAATTTCACTACAGGTCAAGTTAGAAAGAAAAACAATGATACTACCCAAGTAACCATATGCGTTATATCATTGCACATTTACAACTTTAGCATAACATCGTTAATGTAGAAGCACATTAATTCAACATGCTTAAAAGCAGCGTGCATTAAATATGCATTCAAAACATAATGAAGCATTATCTTACAAAAGCTTTTTGTCATGCTCTATATTGGCATTTAATGCTATATTTTGTTACAATCAAGCATTATCAATAACAGTGCATAGAAATTGAATTGTTACATTAAATCAATGTGTTAGGGTTGAAAAAATTTTCAACTTAAAGCTAGTCTAAATTTAGTTTTGTATACAAATATAATAGCTGTCGGTAAAACAGAAGTAAAATCTTTTTCCGATATCCACTTACAATGCGCAGTATGTTACCGTGGCCCAAGGATCAACTTCAGACAATGGAGTTCGCTTTAACATCTCATCAAAGTCAGTCGATAAAACGAAACCGCTTACGTTCGGGACGGAAGAAAGCAAGTACAGTATTGTGTAGTGAACAATAGAAGGACCTCGAAATGAGTGAACCAAACGAACAAAAGCTACCACCGACACGAAAGAATACAATTGTTGTTGACTTCAGGCAGTGCAAAATTCGACCTTCGATACGAGAACTTGAAGGTTTGCTTAAGGAGCAAATGCATCTTGACATTAAACGTGTGCATTTACTTCAATGCAATAAGAAAAATAATGTTATTTACATTGAGATTTATAAAGAGTTGGATGCAATTCAATTCGAAAAAGACAATAACAATGTGCACTATGTGGAGCACGAGAACATTAAGTACACCATTCCAGTATATATGGAAGATAGTGCGTGTGCATGATCTTCCCTCAAGCGTCACCGATTCATATATTCGCAAAACTATGTCTCAATGCGGAGAGATTCTCTCTATCGAAAATGAAAAGTGGAAGAATTTATTCCCCGGTATTCTAAATGGCTTACGTTTATTACGCATACACTTGAAGGAGGCTATACCTTCTTATGTGATTTTCGGTCAAGATACCAGAATTCCGTGCAAATCACTTGTTACCTATGACAATCAGATGGCACACAGATGGCCACATGTCAATATTGCCAAAAAGCTGCTCACTACGGTAAGCCATGTGATAAACTGGACAACGAGACAACTACAACGGTGCTTCCTTCACACAAACCCCAATCAACCGCAGTACACCTGTGACAGCCACCAACAACAATGAAGCATCCCCTTCAACGAATCCATCATCATCCCCTATAGAACAAAGTACACCAGCTGCAGTCAACAACTTACCCTCCAACCAACCAGCAGTTGCAACCAATGTACAACAAGGTGCATCTACAACAACTAGCAACGAAAAGAAGACGGATATCGGCAACAATAAAGACTGTCCCAGAAAGTATGGACGCACTTCGATTTCGCTGTAAATAATTCACAAGTGTGAGATGTTCAAATTTTATTTGATATACTGATAATATTAGACTACAACAACAGAATATTATTCTCAACATTTGCTACTTAGCCATTGTAGACTAGCTGGCGCACCTTCTTGCGAACGTTCCATATTAAATTCCGCGTAGACTTCTTGGCGACAAGTTTTGACACTTTTTTCCAATCTTTTTCGAACTGTTGATTTCGAACAGATGTCTCGGACTGGTTTAATACTTGCCCTTCTCGCACTGACAAATTCCATATTATTTTTCAAGTTTTTCAATGAATTGCTGATGTTTCATAAATTTTTACGTTACAAGTCCTACATACATTACATAAACAAAAATAAAGCAGACATACGACTTAGTGGTCTTATATCTGTCTTACGTGCAGTATATATATAAAAAGGTTCGATTGTTATTTGGGATGCAATGATTGAATCGATAAAGAAGAACTATATACTGTATTTCAGAATTATAAATGCAATTAACATGTTATACACATATAAGCTTTTATTAGTCGTATAAGTGCCCATTTCCACTCTATATTTACAATATAAAAATTCTTAATGTTTCATGGAATTTATGGAGAGTCGCACTGAATTTATATAAGGTGGAACTAATGTAGGTATATAATGCGTTGTTGTTACTTGGGTGTTGTAGTTGGCTTTTTTGAAATCGTAGCTGACGATGTAAGATATATATCGGTCGTGCGACGATCCATATGATTCAAGTACAATGTGCAGAAGAGGGTGTTGCCTAATGGATTTAACCAGAGGAAAGGGTCTTGCGATAATTATAGGTGCAAAATTGGATTAACTCAAGAATTCTATCTTTCTCATTTTGAACGTGATTCATTTGACGTAATAGGTTGAGACTGTATCGGTCAAGAAAGTTCGTGATGCCAGTGTGAAATGATTGCAAGCGGGGTACCATTTCAGGCCGGGAAAATTGAAATAACCAATTATACGAATTTCGTCAGTAGGTCGCATATGAACAGAGGTAATTTCTTCAATCGATAGGACACGCACATCAATCAGTTACAGGTCACGTATCCGGTCCGGTGGAAGATAAACCACACAGAGAAATAATGATGAGCTATTGAGATTAATCTTTATTGATACCTGTTCAACGTTGTTCTCAGAAGCAATCGGAAAAAGTTGAGTTTTCATACGACTACGAATAGCAACAAGAACACCATCATCGATATTTTTGTTACTATTGCGATTAGTTCGAAGTACTTCGTAGTTGCTACCGAATGCTTGTATCGATAGAGTATTTTTGCTTAGCCAAGTTTCCGTTAAAAATGATATCAAAACACTCGTCCGAACAAACTAGTCGATAAATAAAGCATGCAATTGTCTACGCACTAAGGCAAAGCAGTTGGTAGAAGTAGATAGCGAGCAGCATAACAAAAAAATCAAGAGGACGGGAAACAAGTCTAAAGGTTTCCCCGCATTGGGCTGATCCGACCGATCCGAGTTCTGCAGCTGTACAGCTCAGCAATACCCGAAGCCGGAAAAAAGTCGGTGCCGGAGAGTCCGAATCGGTCGGATTGACCTAGTTCGGATAGACCTTAAGACGACAAATGTTTGCATGAACCACTAAGTGTACTCGCCTAGATAAGAATCTGAACCCAGAACAACAGTCCATTAATTATCTGGCGCTCGTGTCCTGAAGATAGGTTAATGAGTGGAAGTTTCTATTGTTTATTTGCACATTTAGAGACATTTAAAATTCGTTCAGTTGTAGTTCTAACAACAAAACCGACGCCAGTTTTCGTTGCAACTAATGGTAATGCTGGACGACCCTGATTCGTCCGACTTCTCCACCAATAGCAGTGTTACATTCAAGGAAAATCCAACAGCGCACTCAAACATTCATTTGCTTATTTAAAATTTAGATTGGAGGAAGTACCCTACACAACTTGTTCGAGAAGCCCCTCTAAGTAGCCAGCGATGAACCGATTCTGAGGCCTATTTGGAGAGGAGTTAGTTGCACGAAATGATTGATTTAACTATGGTTTAACTTGTTCCTTTTTGTTTATTCGTTGCATTTTTTAGTTCATATACATATATTCACATTCCGATTTTTTTTAAAGTCGAATAACAAATCTGTGGGAATCGTAAAAACATTAGTTTTACTGGCTTTTGAGACTTGTCTATCATCATTATGTAGTCATGATTGATCAGTATTACGCAGCGCAGAAATCACAGAGCCTAGGCTCGTGCGGAGCCCCCCCCCCCTTGGAAGATTTGACAATATTAAGTTCCATGAACCATAGAGTACACACTTAAAAAATGTTGCATCTTCTTAGATGCACATAAAAGGAGCGTCGCGATTCACTTACATTCATAATACATAGCATAAAAAGATAAGTCATATCATTAACTTCACAGTTAATTTAACTGAAGTTTACAACGATACAGACGCAAATGTTAGTAGATGTAATATTGTGTCATCACCGAAGAAATTACGGTATACTTGAATTTACGTCAAGTGTAAATTTCATTTTTTCTAAGAGTGTACTTATTATTTAAAAGTGCAAAAAACTTGACATTTCTTTCAAATTTTTGCGCGTTCCCCACCGTTTGAAACCTCCTCCCTCCCTTGAATCCCATACTCCTTCCCTTGAACCTACCCCCATTGAACCCCCCCTCCCACATTTTGAACCATCCCTTGAACCCTCTCTTCAAAAAAAAAACCTTCCATTGCTATTGTGGCCTGATTTAGCATCTTGTCACAATACCAAAGATGTTTAAAGCGAATAGAGTCCATGTTGTACCGAAGGAGGCAAATCCACATAACTGTCCGGTGTTGCGACCAATCGAGCGGTATTGGGCTGTCGTGAAGACAGAACTCTCTCAAAATAAACTACAAGATACAATAAAAGAAAAATTTGGAAAATCTTGGACAAAAGCTGCTAAATCGGTTGCAGAGAAGTCTGTACAGACCCTAATGGCTTCAGTAAACTAAAAAAATTGAAGTTTCTTCATGCAGTCTAACTAAGTAATTGTAATTATTGTTAAGATGATTTATAATGCACAATTAAATGAATGCATTCTTTATTCATTTAATTGTGCATTATTATTCATCTTAACAATAATTACAATTTTGGATTTAACTAACAGTAAATTTGTTTCATTCCAAATTTAATCTGTACAGATTTTGTCGCGAACAAGCTTTATTCTCCTTGGCAAACTATACGATTGCTCCATCATTCCAAGGTTACTATTTATCCTCAGCTTCAAAAATCGCATCGATTCAAATCTCTTTGTATTAATATTCGTTTTCAAAGTTGGGAACATAAATTAGTCGTTTGGAGCTGAATCTGGCAAATATGGTGGATGCGGTATTGACTCAAATTCAAATCCATAGAATTTAACCATCGTAGAGATTGATTGCGTTTAGATGCATTCGTTCTTTAAGTAAGATATCAATTTCGTTTGCTGCTGGTCTAACTTTGTAGCGCCTTGAAGTAAATACAAATTGAGTTTGGTCTTGTAGGCCAAATTTCAGGCATTGTTGAATCGTATTTGTCCATTTCGTGCACTTTGTTGTATTTGTTTCCGTCGTCTCGACCGTAAGTAATTTTCGATGCGTGCACGAACTTAAGATGATATTTCAGATGCTTTAATTAGAAACCTCTCAGTAAGTGTCTGCAAAATTGACATTGTAACAATTTGGTATTCGAAGCTATAGCACAATTTGATGTGCTGAGGATGATCCGTCTAAAGAATATGCTAAGTGAGATTCAACTGTTTTGCCTTTCTCATATAGAAAGGTTATGCAATCACTGTAAAAACCGACTTTTGAACCGAGGCCCGGAGGGCCGAGTGTCATATACCATTCGACTCAGTTCATCGAGTACGCAAAATGTTTGTGTGTGTATGTGTGTGTATGTGTGTATGTGCGTATGTGTGTATTTAACGTTTTTTTGCACTAACTATTCTCGGAGATAAATGAACCGATTTTCACAAATTTAGATTTAATTGAAAGGTCTTGAGGTCTCATAAAAATTCCCGAATATTATTTAGATCCGACTTCCGGCTCGGGAGTTATGGGGTAAAATGTGCAAAAAAAAGAAAATATGTGTTCTAACTTTTCTCATAGATGGCCCGACCGATTTTCACAAACTTCAAATGAAAGGTTCTGTGGTCCCATACATAGTTCCTGAATTTCATGCGGATCCGACTTCCGGAACGGAAAATATAGGTTAAAGTGAGTTAAAAATTGTATACCATCACTGAAAATGGGGAAAAACCTTAAAAAATATTCTAAATCGACCTCAAATCTTTTCCAATTGATAGTTTTTATCAGTAGACGGTCAAACAAACCGATCTCGGTTATTCTTTTAACAATCGAAGAAAATTATTTTGAAGAATACCACAGTATTATATATGATAGTATGATTGATAGGAGAAAGGCATCATTACACCAGTAGGTGGATTAAAACAGGTTTTTTAAATACATTAAATAGCGATGATTAACATGATTTGCAACTCGTCATCGGTGAAACGACTGATCAGGTTTGTGGAACGGCTTCTAAACTTCTAAATACATGTATTGAAACAAACACTAAACTTATTTGACCAATAATCCCTCTATTTCACCCTCACAATCTAGATGCGATTGGTATGTGACATACTAAAATATTTATTCGGATCCGTTCTCGACACTCTTCTCAAGTAGTCCAGTGACGAAGCCTCGTTGAACTGCTGGCTGGGGCCTCGGTGGTGGTGGTCCTCCCTCCCAACCATGTCCGTGGTTACCGGAACCATTTCTCGGTGGACAAGGAATCTGGTTTAAGAATATCATCAACATAATTAAATGAAATGACTACTAAACTCACATACCACAGTGCTGTTGGAGGCAGTGCAGTTTCTGTTATGTCCAGAAACTGCAATGGAACAAACCACCGCTAGTAAAACTAAGATAAACGAAACTCTCCGGTTCATATTTAATCTGCTGATAGCTGATGCACTGAACACTGCTCTCGAGTACGACGGTCCTGAGGCAAAAAGTCTATTACTCTCTGTGGTCTTCTTGAGGTTTATTCTGGGTTTGACATAAATTTCTCACCTGTTTGTATACGACACCTCCCTGAAAATGTGGTGAAATCCTGAACTCTCTACGACGTCCGGACCAGACTAGCTCACAAATATTTAACCACAAACCTGTGCGACCAACCGTTATTTATATAGTGGACATCGGACTGCTGTCACCGTTTCAGTTGGATATAATGGACTTGAAAAAAAAAACAGTAAACATTGCAGTCCCGGTCAAATCGTTCCATTGTCGGAGGGCAACGTTTTTCCGACTCGGGCATCCACACACTTGCCTCACCAACGAAACGCAATTGTTCAGTGCTTGGAAAGCGAGGGCTACCAGTAGCAAAAAAGAAAAACTGAGTATTTAAATCACCCTAACCACCCACCGCGGTCTGGACAGTGAATACAATCCAATGAAATCCTCGTTTTTTTCACCCGGAACTGTGATAGTCCCGTAAACTCATTTATTTCCGAAGTTTCCGAACCCCCAGCTCACGCCGGTTTACTGGTTGGCGGTTGAATGAGGCGATGAGCGAGAAAAAAAAATAATGATATTGTTTGGTGAGTTTTTCGGCGAGGACGATTTACTTTAACAATAACGTTCGAACAGTGTGTTTGGGTTTCCAGATGTGTTTTTCATTCAATTGATTAATGTGAATTAAATTGTTCGACATGCTTTGCAGAAAAACAATTTATATGCAGCTCTTTTTGTTATGATAATTAAGTCATCCACACGCATACGCTCTGGTTTACTATCTGAATATATCAATTTTTTCTCTAGAAGAATTTTAATTACAACGATTGAAATTATGTGTTATATTCTTAACATCTGTTGTGGAACTTTGAGCACAAATTAGCTGGAGATGGACTTCTAAAATTCACGAATCATTTTAAGATGGATATCAAGTCTTTCAAATAAAATGTTTTGTCTTTCTCTATAGAATGGATACAGAGTGCCTGGAAAACCAATTTTTGATTGGATCTTCGAAGGCTCCTAGTGTTGTGTGCACCTTTCAAAGAACTATTAATCTGCTCAAACTCTTATACCACTTTATATAATGTTAGGTTCATTTGAAAACTTTTTTTTGTGTTGTTTGTTTGTTGTTGTTTTTTACCCCGGCTTTAACTTTTTTTTTAAGATTGAGTGATTCAATATCTGAAAAACTGAAGTATATCCATGTTTATTAAATAATAATGCCCATAATGAACATACCGATTGGCTTTTTTGAAGTCTCGAACTTTGTTTCGAATACTATCAATTTTTTATCCACAGCTGCAAAAATCTTACTAGATCATAAAATTTCTTGCGAATTTGTCGGCAAAAACGAATTTGAACTTACTAGAAGTATAACCTCGACTAGTGGCTTTACAGAACGTTTGTCCGGGAAGAGTCATTGTTCACGTACGTTTCATCGTCCATGAAGATGCATTCTTTGCATTTTATAAGCAGAGATGTCCATTTCCTCTGTGTGACGAAGAGCAAGAAAAATTTCTCCCCTCGCACTGACAATTTCAACGAGAGCTCTTCTCTTTCACATATATACACCACTGTTGTATAAAGTGTGCACGCATCATGAGTGCGTTTGTTTATTTCTTTTTACCTCCTCCACTGAATTGCACCAAAGTGCTAGAGCAGAGCTAATAAATTCTCTGAGGTTTTCACAGAGGTGTACACGCCGGTGAGCACTCTGGTGTATGGTTTTCGTAGAAGAAGCGTGGGACACGCAAAATCAGCAAAATAAAACAATTTATCGTTAAATTTTCGGTTTTCATTGCAAAATTTTTATAGCAATGCCAGACTCTCTATTGATTGAAGTTCACAGAAGTGTTCGCTCACCATCACGCGCCAGTGGTCACTTGGGTGTATTTAGGCGAGAGCACGTGAGAGCGATTCGTACGAAGAGAATGTTATTCTCTCGCACCAGCTTCTTTCAACACAAGCACGCACTCAAAGTCTGTCTGTCTGGACACTGAGAAGAAGTGCGCTTTCCTCTTTGAGTGGAGCGTAGCAAATGTATCCGCAGTGTTTAATTGAAACCTACGCCCTGGTGTACCACTCTAGTAAAATTCCATCTCTGTTTATAAGAACCTGTGAAACGATGTGAAACTTTTTGACTTTTTGATTGCTTTATGGTCCGAAAAGAACGAATTACATTTCACTGGCAAATCCTTCTTATGGTGCTGGTTTCATAATCACCATAATCATAAACTGACAGTCCTGGATTTTCTCAAATCGCTTCTGCCAATCGATAATATGCCTCTTACGGACTTACTTGCGAACGCTTCAGCTAATGTCAATAACTTGGCGATTTTTAAATCTGACCACGTAAGATTTCCAAAGTTGAGTCAAAAACTAATGTTTCTAGATGGCGTCCCCTCACTTGAGATGACACCGATTGATGGTACAGGATGGCACTAATAATGCCTTTCTCATATTACTCATAACCAGGGTTGCGAACGGTATTGGAGAATGACACGAAACAGCAGACAGTCAAACCGCACAAATGACAGCAGTCGCCGATTGTACTTCGCCGCGAATGTAGCAGATGAAAAATGTCATAGGTTTTATGACATTTTCTCTCGTGAATGTCGCCGTTTGCTCTCATCGATAGCTGTTCTACTCTTTTCAATCTGAGAACGGCTAGCCACAATAAACAGTGGCCCAAATTCAACAACTTTCGAGAGAGGCTCAACTTTGAAATTCGTTTTATGTCGATTCTCATGAGGTTTAGGGGGACATGCACAAGAACGTCTTGCTTCCCAATGCAGACGGTTTTTTTGTATCCTTACGTGTTTTGTTTCTCTGCACTACCGTTGGAAGGAAGCGGTTCAGAGAGAAAAGCAAAGTAAATGCTTTGACTTCAAGAACTTGGATTCGTTTTGGCAGTGATTTTGTTTTATTTACAGTTGGTTGATTTACTCCAATGCACTTTTTCGATCAAACTATTGAACCCCGTTTAGCATATACCAGAATTGTAGAAGTAACCGGAGTGCAAGATCTATTGTCTCTGCTGTAAGATTTCTTGCCTTTGCGTCATACTAGAAAGGCAAAAGCTGCGCTTCTGATTCCTCGTGTGTGAAATTTCAGTGAATAGTTGTAATATAATAACATCTGCTTGAACAAGCTTTGTGATTGAATTTTTTCAAAACTGAAATTGAACCGGTAATGAAAACAACGCCGTTCGCACTTAATTTATCGCTACAGATCGATTACAGCGGATATAACAGTCCAGTTATGGAAATGTCATGACATTTTGTGCTCGTGACATTCTCAAAACCCGTGACCGAAAATGAACATAGCAGCTACTTATCCAGTATGTACATACACTACCACGAAGCGCACGCTGTGGCTTTGACTACTGTGAGAGAGTGCAACAAAATTAACTGCTCTCAGTATTACTGTCGTGTGTCGTGCTCGTGGCTCTTATGATTGCGCCAAGCTCTCTCATTGCGTGTTGGCTACTGTTGAACGTAGCAGCTGCGCGTATCGTTGGCAGAGACTGTCTTACGCTTGGCGACAGTTTAAAAAAATGTGCAATTTTCGCACCCTTGCTCATAACATCATATTACTGGGTAATTCGCAAAAACAACTGTTCATTGAATATAAATAGGAAGGTTTATTCGGATTTCATCTAACAAACTCTACAAATTCTTTTTACCCTGTAGTTCCAGAACCGAAAGTAGTACGCACAACAAATTTAGGAATTCCGTATGAAACTGTAAGACTTTTCCTATAGGTTTGCGAAAATCGATTTCGGCCATCTTAAGGAAACTGAGTGAGATCCTTTTTGCTGTTTTTAATCACCATTCCTCTTCTTCCGAAACCGGATTCAGATGACCGGAATAGCCGAGTTTGGTTTGTTTGCCAGCAACAAATATGACCTCCAAATTGGAACAGTTTTGAACCTAGTTAAACCTAGACTTATTATCTCATGCTCTATTTCGATTTAACCAATTGAACGAAATCTAACAAACGAAACGAACCTGCGTTTCTGTTACTTTTGCATATGTAAGTCAAGCTAAACAGCATGAATCAAAAGCATAAAACATGTAGTAGGATTATTATTATTATTATTATTATTATTATTATTATTATTATTATTATTATTATTATTATTATTATTATTAATATTATTATTATTATTATTAATATTAATATTAGTATTATTATTATTATTATTATTATTATTATTATTATTATTATTATTATTATTATTATTATTATTATTATTATTGACATCACTACACCACCGGCACGGTATTACTGTACTACCGGATGTGAAAATTGCACATTTTTTCAAATAAACTAACTTCAATTCATTGACATTATTTTATTTTATTTTTCATATCATTTATTTTAACTTGGTTTTACATTCTTTTATTCTTTCGTTCGCACTTATCATAAAATTGCTAAAAATTTTATCAACCGCAGCACCGTCTTTCATCAATATCACACACTAGTAGCAGACATCCGTAACCGTTTCGTTTTCTTTATAGCGTATACGAAAAAGAGTAAAGCACGCATCGTTTGGTTTGTGTTTTCTTCTTCCTTAGTACACGCAAACCTTCGTTTACGAACACTTTTTTTACGTTACCTCTTTTTACGTAACTCTTTTTACGAGCCAAATCCCAAATAACGTAATCTTTTTTTACGAACCAAATCCTAAATAACGCAAACTTTTTTTACGAACCTACTTCGTAAAAAGAGATTTTTGCATCCAATGAAAACAATCTCCGGTTCCATGGAAATTACTACAATATGGGTATTTTCGGAACGGGATTGATGAGAAGATGACGGAAAATGATGTTTGAAGTGGTTCGGAAATACAAGATGGCAACTTCCGGTTTATCGATATTGCTTAAAAACCCTTACAATATGGGTATTTTCGGAACGGGATTGATGAATAGATGACGGAAAACGATTTTCGTCAACTACTCATCAATTCCGGTTCAAAAATACCCACATTGTAAGGGTTTTTAGGAATATTGATAAACCGAAAGTCGCCATCTTGAATTTCCAAACCACTTCAAACATCGTTTTCCGTCAACTACTCATCAGTCCCGTTCCGAAAATACCCACATTGTAAGGATGTTTAAGGAATATCGATAAACAGAAAGTTCTTGGATTTTGAACCGACCCCAAAAATCTTTTTTTTGCGCCCACTTATCACATCCGTTCCGAAAATGGCCATGTGATTGGGGTTTTCCACATTCATTACACAAAACTTTCTTTACGAAGTAAATTTCAAATAACGTAAACTTCTTTTACGAACTACCTCTTTTTACGAACCCTCGTTTAGTTCGTAAATGGAGGTTTCGGTGTATCACCAGGTACCGATGTTGTACATATTGTCATTCTAAATAGCGATTTGAAAACTCTGACACTCATTGCCCTGTAACTGCGAAACCGGAGGTCAGCTCCGGATGAATTTTTACAGTAGATTTAAAGATAATATGAGCTTTATTTCAAATCAAGATTTGTGAAAATCGGTTCAAGCATCGCAGAGAAATCGAAGTGAATTCTATTTTTGGAGTTTTTCTTCACCACTTTCGGTGCTTCCGGAAAAGGGGGACCAGTAGTGCCGAATTACGTTTTTATGCCCACAAACTAACAAGTTCTGCAAACTAGAAGAATTTATCAGACAGTTTTAGGGGATTTGTACCTGTATTTGGCCATCGTTCGTCAAAAAATACTAATGAAATTGGTAATTTTCCACTTATCACACCTTAGTTTCGGAACCGGAAGTCGAATCCTAATAAAATGTTCTACAAATTTTTAGAAAACTATGAAACCTTTCATTTGAATCACTGTTTGTGTAAATCATTGGAGCCGTTTCAGAGAAAATTGAGTGTACACATATTACCATATAATTCCGGAACGGAACTCGGATCCAAATGAAATTCAATAGCAGGTTGTGGGATCAGAGGACCTTTTATTTGAATTTTAGTTTGTGAAAATTGTTCTCCGGAACCGGAAGTCGGATCGGGATAAAATTCAATAGCAGAGCAATTCCAGAAATGCTTAGCAGATCATCAGACTCGACCTTCTCCGATTTGGATGAAACTTTGCACATGACTTCAGTATGGCAAACCATAAGTTTTGAACCGATTAAGAGGTCAATCTGACTCACGACTGGTTTTTAAAAGGGCGTGTGTATTTTTGCATTTCACGAAAATTGCCTTTTTCAAATCGTTGTAATTCGGAAACCGTTAATTCTACAAAAATGGCGTTCAGGAAGAAGTTGTAGAGAATCGATTGAGCACTCTAAAAAAAATATACACTGAAAAAAATTTGTAATTTTATTCTCTCAATAATTTTAAAATGAACCAAATAAATTTAAAAAAAATCATGGTTTCGATTTTTTTATAATTTTTACTTTAAAGCTTTTATTAAAACCTACAGATTGATGGCTATCCCATCCAAGCCTTTTGAAAAATGAAGAAGTTACAGCTAAAACAGTTTACAGATATATTCGAAATTTCAAGTTCTCGTTGAAAGATAATCATTTAAACAGTAGAATTTTGTTCTACAGGTTAAAGGAAATAAATTTGTTCATGATACCCTTTCTTCTAAAAGTAGCTGTTCTGGAGATACTTGGATATTTATTTATAACACCTATTTTTATTTTTCCATCAACTGTTTATTTGCTTGGTGTATCTACAATTATTACATGTACATGAATAATTCTTAATTATATTTAAGGTTTAATTTATTTCTGACGGAGCTACCTCGCAGTACAAAAACAGAAAAAAATTGGCAAGTCTCTGTAATTTTAAATCAATGTATAACATTAATGCTGAGTGGCATTTTTTGCAACTGCCCATGGTAAAGGACCATGGGATGCACTCGGGGGTAATTTAAAGCGAATGGCACGACGTGAAAGCTTGGTTAAACTACATGAACACCCAATCACAACTGCAAAACAATTATATGAATGGGCAGAGCAGAGACGACGAGATGCATTCAAGACCATGTCTTTTTGTTACGTGTAACAAGAAGAATATGAACGTGGTGTAACCGAGTGGAGTAGTGTTTTTAAGGATACCAAATGCCTGGACACAGAAATACCATTCTTTCGTTCCGATTTCAGGAACCACAATCGTCACAAGACTGTATTCGAATAACGATGCACGTAGTACTCATACAATTTTCAAAAACTTAAAATCTTAAATATAATTAAGAATTATTCATGTGCATGTAATAATTGTAGATATAGCAAGTAAAAAACAATTTCTGGAAATATTAAAAATGCTGTTATAATTAAATATCCAAGTATCTCAAGAACAGCTACTTTTAGAAGAAAGGATATCATGAACAAATTTATTGCCTTTAACCTGTAGAATAATATTCTACTGTTTAAATGATTATCTCTCAATGAGAACTTGAAATTTCGAATATACCTGTAAATTGTTTTAGCTGTAACTTCTTTATATTTCAAAAGGCACGGATGGGATATCCATCAATCTGTAGGTTTTAACAACAGCTTTAAAATAAAATTTATCAAAAAAAAAAATTAAAACTATTCTTTTTTTTTAAACTTTTTTGGAATATTTTGAAATTATTGAGAAAAGAATCAATTTTTTTTTCAGTTTATATGTTTTTAGATAACCCAATCGATTCCCTACAACTTCTTCCTGAACGCCATTTTTGTAGAATTAACGGTTTCCGAGTTACAACGATTTGAAAAAGGCAATTTTTGTGAAATGCAAAAATACATACGCCCTTTTCAAAAATCAGTCGTGTGTTCGGATTGATCTCTCAATCGGTTCGAAACTTATGGTTTGCCATACTGAAGCCATGTGGAAAGTTTCATCCAAATCGGAGAAGGTCGATTCTGGTTTTGTCACTTTTTCGTCTACTCATTCCTGGAATTGCTCAGCAGGCTATGGAACCATTCATTTTTGCTCGGTTAAACAGTCGTTTTTCACAGTGATTGCATAGCCTTTCTATATGGGAATTCTATTTTGTCCCTCATGAACCAGCAAAAACTGTAGAATTTTCGCTAGGATTCTCTCTACATGGTTCATTAAAATTATTCAGTCCGGTTATTATCCCGATTATCTAAAAGTAGGTAAAGTTGTTCCCGTGTGTATAAGTCTGATAATTGTTGTGATTGGTTACTGGATTACTTGAATTCTTGAAAAAACACAGTGTCTTTTGCCATTTTCAATACGGTTTTTGGTAAGGATTTAGTATACCAACTGCTTTCATAAAACTGGTGGAACAAAGAAACGAAATTTGTATATTAATTTTACGCACAAAAAAACTTGCCAATCAGGCAAAAAAATCTGTTTCGTAAAACCTTTTGTTCACGAACTAGCTATAGTAATCATTTTTTGAGATATCGTGCTCACTGCAAAATATAAGCGTCGTTTTGTGGCAGAGGTCGTTCAATCTACAATATTCCACATATAACTAATGGCATTTTCGATTTAAACGGTGGTGGCACTACACCGGTGTAGGGAAGAAAAGGATGCCTTGATTACACCCAATCTGGAGCGAATATAGTCACTGCTACACTACACCGGTCCAGCGCTAAGAACAAAAACGGCATTAGATCAGTTGCGTCCACTACCAGAGGCTTATCATAGTGCATTTTTAAGAGGAGGAGTGTAGTGGGAAATTAAAAAATATGGAAAACTTTTAAAATACACGGAAAGACCGAAATCAGCATTTTGGCGAAAAAATTAGTTAATTTTCTGATTTTAGTTAGTTATTTTTTGAGACAACTAAAAAAATCTTACTTTTGCTGATTTATATTTTTTATTTCTGATTCCCTTAATAATAATAAAATATATATTGAAATGGCTATTTTTTTAGTTGAATTCACCAATACAACGTTCTGTTATTTCTTAGCTAAGGCACACTTCATTTCCATTCAACTAATTTTTTAGTTGAATTAGAGAAATAAAACGTTGTTTTCAACCAACATAAATGGTTGAATTGGCTTCGGCAATTTGCAGCTATGTGGCGCACTGTCACCGAAAAAAACGTTAACACCGTAATGACTACTAGCCACTAGATGGCACACTACTGCCGAAAAATATTTCAGTCGCGGTAATCTTTTCTATATTGGCAGGTATAAATACGATGTTGTATTGGAGAAAAAGACATAAACATCTTTTTGAAAATTTTTCTTCTAAATCGCTGCTTTCTTCATTCGACTTCGCGAAATCGACTCTCTCACTGAAAACTTTGAGCACTCGGAAAACAAAAACCGAATACAAGTAATACACCGGACGGCGTAGCCCGGAAGGTTGGAAGATACAAAAAACATTATTTGACATAAACAATTAGAGTGCAACATTCGAAACTCACTTCACTGTTCCGCGTAAAAACATTATTTCGCACAATCGCTTCAAATGCGCACAAATTCTGAATAAATACACTTTCCACTAAGAGTTTACGTCATTTTTACAAATCGAATCAGAAATTTATATATGGATATATCGTAACACATGCGAAAAACATCAAAACAATTTCCAAGCAGTTTCAACAAGACTGTCCTTTTTAGCTTTTTAATGGATTGTTTTGATTTGACACTTCTCATGGGGTTTTGGCTAATAAACTTCTTATTGAGACCAATTTCATTTTTGTTTTCTTTGTGCTGTCCTAGAAACAAATTTTCTGATTTTAATAACGAAATTAGTTGTCAATGAGAATTTCGTGTTGGATTGAAATATTGCTGGTTTTTGTCCAGGATATTCGCCAACTAAACTCATTCTCTAAAAATAAGAGTTTTTTCCAGCAAAGTAAATTCTCAATTTTAACTAATCTCATAGTTATTTTGGAAATTTTGTTGTTAAAATCAACTAATTCAAAAACAGTAATACGAATTAGGCACAGAGCTAATTTCGGTCGTTCCGTGTAGTTGCCCTTCTATTTCCATCTAGTGGTGGTGAGGAAAGGCCTCTCTCTGACCAATCAAATAGTCTCACATATAAGATTATATCTTTTTAACCGGAAACGCTCACCATAGTTTTTAGATTAAACCGCAAGTTCATCGTTATTCGTTGAGCTATCCCCGAGGAAATAGAGCCGAATGAAAAAGGTGCGGTTAGTCACCTATACCATTATCTTTCAAATGGGTCGAAGCTTGCTTCAATCGATTTAGCCATCTCCGCGAAAATAGAGCCGAGTGGAAGGAGTGTATATTGTCGGTTACGTCATTTATACCCTTATAAATATATCTGGAATGGTTTTTGATTTTAGAATTTCATCCAAAGCCCAAAAGTATCTTTTAAGTGATTCTAAGTTTGTTGAAATCGGTTCCGATCTCTCCGAGAAAATTGAGCGAAGAGAAAAATCTTGGAAAAGCTTGTCTCTTCAAACTCAGTGCAACGGGCGTCTTCAGAGCTCAACAAACTAAAACCTGGATACAATATCTGAATATCCCTAGATTGGCTACTTCTAGTAGAAACGTTACTATGAGCAAATGTATTGCTCTTGATAAGCAAATTCAAATCATTTAGCTGTTATTTCATGACTTCTTGAAAGGAACAAATAACTCTCTCACGTGGCAATGCTTCAATTCGTTTTGTTTGATTGATCATAACAAACAATTCAAAAAGCAATTATCACACTACCTACGTACACGCTCAGCCAGACAAATGAACTGAATTTATTTTTGGTGATAGTCTTCGCAAACATCCGTCCCACGTGTGAATGAAGTACATTAACTACAATGAAACGATACAGTCAAGTGCCCCGGGTGGCGTCGTGTAGGGTTCCCATAGAATCGTCGCTTGTTTTTATACGAGAAGATACGAAAAACGAATGTACTCCAATTTACGTATTCAATTTGATGGATCGCAGTACATAAAGAGTTCCCGTACAAACGGTGACCAAATGTTGTTGACTTGCCTGCGTTTCCGGTTTGGTATCGGAATTCGATTTTAAACGTGTCAAGAAATATGAGCTACCTCAGGGTTTTAGAAGCTAAAGCTGTTCAGCTCTGCTTATATGGTAAACGTTAATTGATAGAAAATAATTCTACGTTGATTGGAACTGATTATATCCAGAAATGAAACTTTCAATATCAAATCTCGGAATCCTAGACCAGAAAGCTAGAGTTAACTCCAAGCTGAAAACTTTTTTAACTTTTTTATGAAAACATGTAGTAAAATATTTTCTTTGTATAAAACGTCCACAATCGCACTCAATTTTCAAATTTTATTACCTTCACTCCACATTACACCGCCCAGCTTACCATAAACGCCGTTGGTAGCATTTTACCTGTGCTGTGTTGCTTTCATATCGATAGAGTCTTCCAATAATATTTCACATGGATGATAATAGCGAGAAAAACAGTTACACTTTCAGCACATATTCAGAATGAGGGGGTGGATAAATATGCTGTCGTTATTTGAATTGCGCTCTCATTACCATCAGTGACAAGTTTTTGTTTCGTTTAAGGCTGGGCCGCTCATATCGGTGGGATGAGATGGCAATGGCAAGCACGGAAACCATTTCTGACGGACTCGGAGAGAGCTTTGTTCGATGATTGAAACGGCAAAAAACTCACGAACATAATTTGTCCTCGGTGCCAGTGTGAATGTTTCAATTTTGCAAAGTAAGCAGTCTAAACAGTTTGTGGGAGTCAGAACAGGTAAAGGACGTTGTTGACATAAGTTGACATTGGGAAAAAAGTTAAGCACACAAGTGCGGACAAAAAATCGGAAGCAGTGTGATGTGAGGAGATATTTCGCAAATTAAGTGATTTTGTATGTATTCAATCGTTATTGGATGGAGAAAGCTAAAGCCTCGCTTTCAATTAATGCGATACAAATTTTAATATTATTCACTCAAAGCACTAATGTAGAAAACCTAAAATCTGTTCAGTAAACTTACAGATCGATTCCAATTTCCTCGACGTAAGTATTGACTTTTGCTCTTTTCTATTCAGAACTGTTAGGTGTGAAATAATAAAGTAATAAAGATATTCATCCTGATTAAATGTAGTGACTTCTGCTTAAACTTTTGAGCAAATTGATTCATCACAAAGATAAATGATTTATAAATAAATTATCCTCAAAATTGGTATTCGCAATATCTTTCCAAAGGCGATGCAAATAATCAGTTCCAATCATCCGGCGAAGGACCTTGCATGGATAAAACCAGGGCTGACATTATGCATCTCGAATCGAGTTGCTCGAAACGATTATTTTTGAAGTCGATTCGACTGAACTGAGGCATTATGTATCGCTTTCGACCTCGTGATCGAGATCCTAACAATGTGGTACTAGATTTCGACTGACGCTGCTCGAACTGTCATAACCAGAGATGCCATTTATACAGATTTATCTGTATTATACAGATTTTTACATGCGCATACAGATTTAATACAGAGTACAAATTTCTTACAGATTTCTTAAATTTAATACAGATTTATACAGATTTCACCAGAAGTATTATGGAAATAATTAAACTATCTATTAGTATTTGAGCTATCTATTAGTATTTGATTGCAATGACGAGATAAACGTTTAGGAATCAACGTACAAATCACTTTTTAAAATATATATATTTTGTGCAGATATTTAAAGAAGAACACTGAAATCCATATATTAAAATTTGTAACTAAATTGAACTTAAAAGTTAGTTAGTCATGAAACATTATTGCCAGACTGACAGTTGTATTTCCTGACTCGACGTTGCATATTGGGTTTTGGAAATCCATCTCAACTTATGAAGTGAACATTTTCAAATTAGACAAGCATATGTTGTTGATAGGAAAAAACTATAAAAACTCTATAGCCATAATCTATTGGAATAACACCTTTCAACATAATTGTATTGTAGAAATTTCATTTTATTAGCGAATACAGATAAATACAGATATTTTATACGAATCAATACAGATTTTCTATGAAAATATCTGGCATCTCTGGTCATAACATACATAGGTAAACAAACCCATATACATTGCAATCATGAAAAAAATTAAACTGAATTATTGTTCGAGTATTTTCGATTACATTTATTCAGTTCAAGTACTGAAAAGAAGCAAACTGTTTGTAATACTGCGGTTTTAAGTTGCCGCACGAAATTAACATGAACACATTTCTGAAATTTAAATCAAGAAGCAGACTCGTTTCCACTCCATTTGAAAACGTAAAGAATTTTTTCAAGCGTGTTCTTGTACACAATTTATCGATGAACTTTTGAAATTATAATAAAAAAAATCTGTATTTTTCATGTATTGTTTCAAGTCTAATACAATTTACGTCATCCATATGTGTAGTTTTAATCAAAGGTTTTTAGGTTTTGCTGCTTTCTTTGTAGTATTTTATCATATTTATTAGGAGCTAATATACCAGGAGCAACCCATTCTTTGTAGTCTTCATAATCTATTTAGGTACTATTGAAGAGTCAAATACACGCTAATAGCACGAGATTGTGATGCTTTTGGAATATTCTAAATACTTTCAAGGTGTTTGGACAAATTTTTCAATTAACTTAAGTTAGATATATGGGTAAAAACATTATTTGCTCATTGTTATCGAGCGAATAAGCTTTTTCCTACAATCCGTTTGAGCGACGTTTTCATTCCACAGGATTTTATTACAAACTACAGTTACTGGGCATAGGTTAGTTTCGACTTACTTTTGTTATTTTAAGTAAACACCATGTAGCTTTCAATTAATATGCTTTCTAAACATTTCGACTTGTACATAATATGCCAAACACACAAAATATATATAACGATATACAAAACAATGCATTAAAATAAAGATTATCAATACTAATATGTTTATGAAAATCTAAGATGTTATCGATAACTACCTAAATAAAAAAGAAACGTATTCGAAAACTCATAGTCGATAGTAATAAGGCTTTCGACCATTTCTTATCGAGTTCAGTCGTTTACGAGCTCGATTGTTTTGGTTCCATAATGCCAAAACTTCTCGATAATCTAATACTTCTTCGAGTGAAGTCGAACGAAGCTCGATGATCGACTTCGAATCGAGAACCATAATACGAAACGTGGTCGATTCGATAAAATTTCAGTCGAATCGAGATACATAATGCCACTCCAGGTTTAAGGCCATCGTCCAAGTACCATGCGCGCGGGTGGTTTTAGGAAATTTTCGATGGAAATTTCGAAAAATTTGCCAAAACCAAAAACATACAGACCTTTGAAATACATTTATCTATCTACAGGGTGAAAATGGCTGGAAAATTCGGAGGATTTTCCGAGTCTTATCAAAAATAGTTCTGAAAAATGAGTGCTTTTGTGATCTTTCACAATTATCTGGAAAAATAAAGCGATGACATAAACTTTTTTTTTCAAATAAACTTTATTATGGATACACAGATTACATCCGGACACATTTTTGGAAAACCTTTTCACACTTTTCATAGAAAATCCACGAATTTCAAAAATTTCCACGAAATCGATTATATGAAATTCGTTGATTTTCCATGAAAAGCGTGAAAAGGTTTTCCAAAAATGTGTCCGATTGTAATCCTTGTTGCCAGCATGAGGTTTTTTTTTGAAAAAAAAAAATTTCATTCCATCGAATTATTTTTTCAAATAATTGTGAAAAATTACAAAAAAAAGCTCATTTTTGATAAGACTCGTAAAATCCTCCGAATTTTCCAGTCATTTTCACCCTGTAGATAGATAAAAGTATTTCAAAGGTCTGTATGTTTTTGGTTTTGTCAAATTTTTCGAAATTTCCTAAAACCACCCGCGCGCATGGTACTTGGACGATGGCCTTAAATAAACACTCTAAAAAAATCAGTGCCAGATTATTTGCGTTGACAATCGAAAAAAATGAATTCTTAGTCACTTGTCTCACTAGTAACTAGGTGCGTACCAAAAAAACAGAACATGTTGATCGATTTCCATACGTATGAAAATATGTGTAAAGTTACTTGAAAAATGTTTTGTAATAATTCGTTTGTTGAAAATTATTCATTTTATAATTGACTTTAATATTTACAGAGAAGAGTTTTCATAACGAGTGACAACTATAATTTTGGAATTTCTTTCTCAAGCTGTCAAATAAAGACGAACATACTTGAAGAAGATTTGATTTATTGAAATTAAAGATACATTGTCCATTGTTGAAAAAAAAGTGAACATTTAAAAACGGTCCGTAATCGGATGTTCTGCGAAGCTTCCGGTTGATGTCGAAACAGGAGCGTTGTACGGCCTTCATGTCAACTTTGCGAATGCATCTCTTGATTCTACCAATCAACTGTTACCAATTCATGGCTCTCCAGTTTTCTTTTTTTACACCAAGGAGCTCAAAACCTCGAAGAAATCTTCGATTGGGCGATACTGAGGCAGATTTGTCGGGTTGTGGTGTTTGGGTACAAATGGGATTGAATGGGTATTAAGGAACGATTGTGTTTTTTGGGCGTAATGTGATGACGCTTTATCCGGTCAAAACACGTATTGTCCATCAGCATGATGTTTTTCAAGAAACGGGATCAAAACTTTCTACAAACATTTGTTCTGGTACACATTTTTATTGATTGTCAAACCTGATGGCTTGAACCATGGCTTAGAAATGCCTTTCTCTGAAATGGCAATGTACAGCATCACTTTCTGTTCAAACTTATGTTTAAACTTATATTTTATGTTCGGAGGTACAGTAGAACTATCCCTTGAATAAACGATATAATAATAATAATAATAATCCCTTGAATAGTATCGATCGTTTGCGGGAATCTGCGTCTTCGAAAGAGGGAAGTAACTATCGTCGTCCAAAACAAAACTTTTTCCGGAATAATTTTTAATCAACCAGTTTCATTGGGAATTCAGCGTCAGAATATTCCGGGGCTTCTTTCGGCACTTTATTCCGATCTTTTCAATGTTTTGCAGATATAAGGAGTGTATCGATAAGTAATTAGCAACATTCTAACAGTTATTACTCTGAAATGGCTTAATTTTTTGCAGCGTGTTTTGCGATGACATGTTTGTTTACATGTCAATAACAGCTGCGCAATCGATTGGTTTCGGTACGGTTTATCGTTTCAATGATGAATCGAATTAATCCGGAAAAGCGAAAGAAAATTTTGCACACTTGGTGCTCAGAAAGTGGTGTCACGTACAACGAAATTGCAAAACGATTCATGAAGATAAGTATTGAATCAGATAAGTATAAGTAAAATTGTAGGACGAATAAAAAATACAATACTTAATCGACATTCGGTTTCAAATGGAATTTCTAAAGTAATGAAAAATTAATTCGGAAAATTTACCTGTAATTTTGTTGAAAAACTACTTTAACTTGAACAGAAAGGTACCATTCCACTCGGACGCAATGACTGAATGTCGAATCAGACACAAATAGCATAGAAAGATTGTAGACGCTTTTTGAGACATTCGTTGGTGTAAATTTGGCTTCGCATAGAGATTCTATTCAATGGTGACTTATTTTGCCACATCTACAGTTCGCCTACTGGATATGAAAACTCTTGTTATTCATTCCGATTTACCTGTATTTGATGACATAAAAATCGAGTTCCGATCTTCAATTATTATCATGCATCTCATATTCAAAAGCGATAGACCGGAACCATGCTTTCGATTTCGTACCTCTCGAATTTTGTACGCACGCCAATAAGTTTTAGACAATACAAATTCAAATATCGTCTACTGAAGTAACTCAGCTCTGCTGTCTCAAGTAATACTCCCAAGTGGTAAATCACTCTAAACTTTGTCTGAACTCAAACAAGTATTACCGGGAGTAAAAAAAGTTTAGCAGGGATCTCGTTGGATTAGAATAAGATTAGAAAAGTTTAGCCGAGATCTGGAAAAGCATTATTTTGACATAAGAAGCTGTCAACGTAGTATTTGTTTCTTTTTTGTTTTAAAGATTGATTTCGCTCCAAGCTGACAGGGTCTGACGCAGGTCAACTCTTTGTTTACTTGTCATACACTTTTTTGCGAGCTCGAATGACAGATACACTTCAAACAAGATTAGGCGAAACTAGGTTGCATTAGTTTAAAATTACCAAAACTTATCTAGACTAGTGGAATTAAATGACATTAGAGAAGATTATTTTGGAATAAAATGAGTTTATTAGTATGAGATTGTCTAGAGTTTAGAGTGATTTGCCCCTTGAATGCTCCTAATGTTTTTATTTCACGTTTCTCAATATATCTCAGCTGTTCTAACCTGTGGTCCGCAGACATCAAGTAGTTTTTTTATGAATCGAGAATTATTTCTATAAACAACATTTTCCCTGTCAATAATTGTTTCTAGCAGTACGTGTTGTTGTGTTACCTTCAATTAGCTATTATATTTATAATGAGTCAATATAATGATAACGTAGTCGTTTTCTTAAACTTTGCATCAGTTTTCGTTGAAAGTCTGTAATTTTTTAAATGGAGTGGAAATATATTTCCAGTGCAGTTTATTTCTAATTTTAAACGTGGGTGAACTAGTATGATTCTAAAGGGGTCCGTAACATGAAAAGTTTGGGAACCATTGCTTCTTCTCCAATCTCTTTAGTCTTCAGCCATCACTAAAAATTTAAGCAATTCTCTATGACTTACATCTGGCTAGAAAATGTCTTTCCAAAAAATCTAACTTTTTACGATAGAAATAAAATAAAATCTTCTCAAACTTTCAATGTTAAAATATTCAAGTTTTATATTGCCGTGATCATTTTAGATTAGGGACAAATTTGAATCTAATAAAAATCGATAAGAACCGCCATTTTGAATTTCGTCAAGATGCTACCGTCAACGTATTTAGTAATAATAAACTAATTTGTCAATCGAAGCTGTAAATTATTATGTCCCTAAAAAGCAGGGTTTGGATAAAAGAAGCAGTGAAGATGAGTATATTTGCTTCATGGCGTATGATATTCATTAATATACCAGCTTCAACCATGTCGCTTTTGAGGATGCGTGAACCTTGTTGCTTTATTGGAATGGCTGTCCATGCACGAGAATGGAAGAGAGCGAACAATATTCACCCCTACTACTGTTTCTTCTTCTCTCGATAAGAGAGAATGTCTAACCCCACACGGAACGACCGAAATTAGCTCTGCGCCTAATTCGTATTACTGTTTTTGAATTAGTTGATTTTAACAACAAAATTTCCAAAATAACTATAAAATTAGTTAAAATTTAGAATTTACTGTGCTGAAAAAAACTCTTATTTTTAGAGAATGTGTTTAGTTGGCGAATATTCTGGACACAAACCAGCAAAATTTCAATCCAACACGAAATTCTCATTGACAACTAATTTCGTTATTAAAATCAGAAACTTTGATTCTATTTATCTATCACCGTCATTACTGAAGGACAGCAGTGTCAAAGCAAAACAATCCATTAAAAAGCTAAAAGAGACAGTCTTGTTGAAACTGCTCGCAAATTGTTTAGATGTTTTTCGCATGTGTTACGATATATCCCTATATAAATTTCTAAACCGATATGTAAAAATGACGTAAACTGTTAGTGGAAAGTGTATTTATTCAGAATTTTTTAGTTGTCTCAAAAAATAACTAACTAAAATCAGAAAATCAACTAATTTTTTCGCCAAAATGCTAATTTCGGTCTTTCCGTGCATAAATCATAGCAAGCAAACAATCTTTACGGGGCTAGAAAGTGATGAAGATTATATATTCAGTTTTCGCTAACAGACTGATGACTAGCTCTTAACTGTCCCATGTTTCTTCGAGGTCCGAACTCGCTTCACATTTTTGTCGTGATTACGACTTACTTTACTATGGGATGCCTTTTCAAAATTTACCCTCTGAGAGAATGATAAGTTTTTGATCGTGAATATCTCTTGTTGTATCTAACGAATCAACATAATTTTTGCTACATGCCATCGGCAACAGGATCACAATTTTATGATAAAATATTTAGTTGTGTGACATAATCTCAAATAATTCAAAATTAAACTTTTCTGAAATGTTTGGTATACACGAGTATCAAAGAGGATAATTCATAAGGCGCGTTTGCCTTTCTTGTATTTTTAAAGCTCATAGCTCAGTGATCTGTGAAAGGATTCATATAATCTAACTACGAATAGAATAGAAATTTTTCAACTTAAGCGTGTATAGAAAAGCATTGAAGTGAACAAAATATCTGCTGCTGTACAACAAATCGTTCGAGAAAATGTTCCGAACAGTGTTTAATATAGTAGTGAGTTCAACAATTTGGTCCTTCTGAAAGGCAGGAATGAATCCCGTACAGCACCCTGATAGTTTCTTTCAATGAATTGCAAATCCGAAATAAAATAATCGACATTAAAATTCTGTATGCGGCTATTTTTTTAGCCGTTAGGACCGCCCATTAGCGAAAAAGCTACAGACGAAATCACGTAAAAAGAAACCTCTTAACACAAATTGGATCAGTTTGGATTCTATCGCCACTGCGAGCAGTTGTATTTTGTGTCGTTTGCAAAGCTAGTTTCGCTTTCGGCAAGAGCGATTACGTCACAGCTGCCAGTCTTTTGCATTGGTGAAAAAACAACGGTGGAGAGCATTACACAAAATCAGCCATTCTAAAGGCTCTAAAAATTTTCTAAAAAACTATTAGGATTTGTTGTTCGCAAATCGAAGGTGAATATCCGTAGTTTAGTGCAAATCAAGAACATTTTGGTTAGATTTGTGCACTTTTCGCTGTGTGAAATTCACAGTAATCGAGATCAAGTGAAGCTTTCTTTGTTTTTGCGAAAAATGGGGAAATGGGGAATGCTTGCATAATTCATACAATTGATCAACTAATTGATATTCGGAAGTGTTAAGGAACATGTCAGTTGTTTTCGTATTCACGACATCTAGATATGTCTCTGACATTACCCACTCGCCTTTTTTAATATAGAATTCATTTTGTGTACACTGCCACCGCTAGAGCGTTTATTAGATTAAAGGTTTTGCTGTAATGTAACACGTGTTTTCCACAGCTCATATCAATACACAATGAAAATTCAATGAAGAAATGTTCAATGTGGAATACTGAATAAAAGACCTAGTTTTTATCCTACTGTTTGATTAACTATCATGCACTATTTCAATTAAACCCAAATGAACGCTATTTAGCAGGAATTCGATTTACAGACGTGCAAGAGCTGGTTTCTCTCTAGCAGCCAGCAAACGAAGCGTTGGTTTGTTCGCAGTATTTGCTGAGATCACCAGATCGCCATTGCTAAATGCTTCGCTCCTTCTACTTCTGTTTCTAATATTCAAGTATAACTAAGAATTCTTACCCTCTATTAACTTGACACGAATTAAATAGGTGATACGCAACAGTTTTCGTGGCATAAAGTCATCATTAACAGCCGTTCGCATTCGGAGAGCCAGTCATCAGTCTGTTAGCAAAAACTGAATATATAATCTTCATCACTTTCTAGCCCCGTGAAGATAGTTTGCTTGTTATGAAAAAATTTGTGAGAACGACGTTCAGACCACTAGAGAGAAAACTATAATAATGACTTTTGTGTTAATGCGGTTCTTTTTGACTGACAGGGTAACCTCTTTGGGAGCGGTGGAATTGTTCGTTCACAATGCAATGGAAACTATATTTTCATTCACCGGTGAATCCAAACCCTGCTAAAAAGATATAAAATTTTCGATGTATTTCTAATTAAATTGGATAGAATCTCCTCTTAACATAAAAGCAATGTAGCTTTACTGCTTAGAAGAAACCTTCTCATTCAGAAGGTCATTTACCGAAAGCCATTTCACCGAAAGTCGTTTCGCAGAATGCCATTTCACCGACAATTAATTCGCTGAAAGTCGTTTAGTAGCTAATAAAGTCAACCAATTTCTTTGAAACTCGGTTTTGAGAATAATGAATCAATCTTAATTCAAGAGAGTAGTCTTTCGGCATTAAACGTGGGAAAATGAATTTATCCGTTATTTAAGATATGTGATATTTCAGAAGTACAATTGTAGGTCAACAAAACGGGTGTTCACGTTATCATTTTTCATTCGTCTCTATGTTAAATCGATTCGAATTACGGTATTAGGACAATTGAAGGATTCAGTGAAATGGCATTCGGAAAAATGGCATTCGGCGAAATGTCTCATTCGGTGGAATGTCATTCGGTGAAATGACCCTTCCGGAAATTGAATCATATCAAAGGAAAAGTATTTTATCTTCATAGTACTAAAACAAGTCCGTGTTCCACCAACTATAAAGTCATAAAGTCCAGTTTGTTTTTTGTTGGATCCTTTCCATAGCAGTAGTGCCTGGGGTTGTAGCACCCCAACGCTAATGACATAGTTTTCATCCGAAAAGGGGTGTTTATTCAGTGGTGGACTTTTCAGTGGAATCCAAACGTACGTTGAAAAGTTGTAAATGGTACAGAGTAAGAGAAACGAACAAATTGGACATCACTTCCTCCCGGTAAAATCTCTTCGATTGAAAAGTTGTTTTAATCACATAGACGACTTACTGTACGGCATTGGAAATTTTCTTGTTTGTATTCTGTTCCCTTGGTGAAGCTTATTCCGATTAGTAGGAAAATTTTTCACTTGGCACAAGTAAACCTAGCCTTTTTTTCAATTGAATCCTTGCCCAAGGGTACCAGAAAGCTAATTTCGGTTAAAACAAACGTTGAAGAATGAAAGAAAAACACTTCAACCGGTAACACCCAGACCAGAATGTTTGTGTGCTGGTATCCGGAAAAGAGAGCTTTACATACTTCGTCGGTTTGACTGGTCTCGGGCGCCAGAAAGTAATGAACAGTTTTACTGTGCTAAATTCACAGTTAGTGGTATGTTTGAAAACATGAAAGTCGGGAAGTTGTGCTTCGGTCATCGAGCAAAAAGTTTACAGGGAAAAAGGTATAAAAAAAAACTGCAATTAAAAAAAATTAAAGCAACTCGTCAAGGTAGAAATATTTCAGTGCAACAGTATTTTTTATGGTGGGCTTTGATTTGAAACACGTACTAAAAATCGTTTTAATCAGGTTTTCAAACGAAAGTGCAAAAATCACAATAATTTAATAACAACGTAATGAATCGTTAAGCTTACAACTTTTCACAACCACATCAGAGGTCCCACTGAGAATATGAGTGACATTCGGATGGAAATGTAACGACAAAACCAATGAATTCGCCACTCTGTCCCTTGTGTAAATGTTGCGCAGTATGGGAAATAAAATCCGGTGCAAGCTCCGGCATGAAATAACTCCTAGTGCCAGCTGAAATCCTTTCAGAGCAGAAAATCACGTTCCGCATTGAAATGTAGCACCAAAATTTTGCCTTTTGATTTTCGGCAGAGTTTGTTTATGACTAGAATGACATAACAACCACTGAAAAGGACACATTTCCAATATTGATTTTGAACCCACGAATCACATGCAGTTTGGTTTGAGCCAATTTCAAAAGCACTTTAGTCTCATCGATAAAAACCATTGTTGAACCAGTCCTCGTCAGTGTAACATCAACGTTGACCCCGTCAGCGCACGGTCGTCGATGTGATTCCGAGAATTTGACCGACCAATCGTTTAGCAATCGAGGATGGGAGGCTCTCGAGGGTACCGGAGTGTGGTCCTTCAGTTTGATAAAATCGAATCGAAAAGGTGATACCTCCGATAGTAACGCTGGATAAATGCTTGCTCACTTTAGCTGTCGCGGTTTCCAATGGTAACCGAATAGCAGCTGATCCGGCTGATGCTGTGGATTGCACGAGAGACGCTTTTCCAAAATACGTATTCGGCGAAGCGAGCTCGGGAAAAAGACCAACGTTTCTCTCTCTCTCTCTGCTAATCGAGAATCAAGAAAGAGAACCGGACGAACCGCGTGTGAATGCTGTCAAGTTGCGACGGATTGGGATCCGACAGCTGGTTCGAAAATGTGTCCTATCCTATATGTATTCCAAAGATAGGATGCGGTTGACGTTTAACAGAAGGCTAGAGCAGTTCTGTTCGGGGTTTTCAAGATTTCTCGCGATGAAAATGGCATTTTACTCGCTTCTAAGAATAATCGCCATGAAGCTTTTATCCAAGCTTTCAGTAGCTTTTCGGTTCCCATCCGCTACACTCTTTCTCAGACAGCATCGATATTCTCTCTTTCTCTCCTCTCTCTATCTCTCGCGGCCAGCATCCTGCGACGAAGCTGCAAGTAAGGATCAACCATGCTGTCGGATATCATTGACTGATAAAATGTTCTTTCCATGCCATGTTTGGGGGACCTACTAGCCTTCGCTGCATTGCACTTGAAATCAGTCTCGCAGGTCGTCACGCGTCGAACACATTGCCCTAGTTTCGCTCTGGTCCAGTTACTGCTTTGCCAGTGTACAGTGTGAGAAAAGAGACCACCTTTTCCCATAAGTGGAGTTGGTACCGTGGGGCGAAGAAGGAAAAGGACTAGCGAGGGGCTCGGGTCTTGTAACGGTTTTGTATTTCTGCGTGGAAGCTTAAGTGCTTAGAGGTCGCCGAAATGGTGGAAAACTTTGCTCTGTAGTGGCTCTATTCGAATTGTTCTCGCCATCAGTTGACAGTGGTTTGAATGTGACTTGTATCTTTCAACGGATTGCTTTAGAATTTGGCAAGCTATCAAAGATTTCCGAAGGATATGTGGAATGTGAACAACGTGTGATATTGAAAATTCAGATTAAGGGTTCACTGCGAATCGGATAAATTGGGGAATTTCCATGTGTGCTTTTCTTACTTTGTGAGTTTAAATTTGTGAACAGAATCAACAGAATCGCAACAATTTCAGTGATGATGAGCATCCGTTTGTATCCGTGGTGAAGATTTGCGGTTTTTGTGGCAACCGAGAAAGCGTCTTCAAAGCAGAATCTGGGTTCGACTTGTTAGGCGCTAAAAGCCAATCAATTTCATACATATTGCGTAATTTATGTTGGAGTGGAAAATCGAACCCCATCCTTCTTCTTTCGCATTTCCAACGAATTAAGAGATTAATTAGAGACGCGTGTTGTAATGTGTTCGTTGATGTTGTTTGAACTACGTGTTGAAACTCGGATCGTTAGCTGAGCAAAAATCAAGTTTAAAATTAGGATTACCTAGACGTTACAGATCTGGGGATTTGTGAAAATTTTCCAACGAAGTGCTACCACAACCCGAAGCGGATTCGTGTTTGTTCGAGGTAATTTAAACTAATGGCATGCAGCAGGTTGTCATTCCGGAAAATATATATGCTATGTATCGTTATGGGCTTGAAAACTACGATGCCGTGAAAACAACTTGAACACAAGTGTTCCTGTCGGCGGTGCAATTCGGAATCTGCTCGACGGATTTTGCTAGTTCGTCGAATTAAACCTAATTGCTTCAATTGAAATGTTGCTCAGCGTTGACATTAGTGTAATGGAAACGGGAAGTCGGAGAGAAACGAAAAATGATTCGCGTAAAGTCAATTTGCATGTTCAGCACTTAATACAAGTAGAGCTGGCAGAACTGTTGTTAAACATATCTTTGAAATAATTTATGTTACAGCTTCAAATAATTGAACAATTTGTTCTGAAAAAATCATGCATTGCAGCAAAATACTCGAAAATGATTTATTCGATATTTTTGAACATTGTTATTTAGTTCTAGTAGTTTTGCATCAGCAATTTTTCATGACCAAAGAGAATCATCAGCTCACCATTTTGGTTCTAGCCATATCTACTGGAAAAGGCATCATGGCCTGATAAATGTCTTCGGAAATATGGAAAATAATACTTAAAAACATTTTCATCAATAAAAGATTTATTTTTTAAATCTTTGATATGTTGTAGCTATAACCAGTGAATTTTATTGCATTATGAGTTAAGGTGAAAAGAATAATGGGTGAAAAGTTTATATTAATCGAGCACATCGAGGAACACTGTTAAGAACAATTTTACGAAAAAATTTCCGACTAAACTATGTGACCAGAACAGAATTGTGTGCCTCTCGCTTAAATCTGACATTTTGCTGACGATCAGTCAGATACCACTCATACGAGTAATTCAGGATCAAATGATAGTCTTCGGAGCTTTAATATTCACCACAAAAATATGGGCAATTCGATCGAATGAAATCAGGGTGACAAGTTCGTATAATTTTGCCTTTATCAGTTGCAGTCAGTGAGAATTTGATGAAATTCCAGTAAATTTGTGTAAGTTGAGCGACCTTTGGGAAAGCCACAAAATGCTGCATCTCGAAGATTCGGTTTCTATCTTGATATAACATTCTTCCATTGACTATCTTTCCAAGGAATACAGGAAACATCTGATAATTTTTTCGCTTTCGGAAATAATCATTAAATAGGAATTTTTACACAAATTTTGCATATTATCGAAAATGGGTTAGAAATTGAAAAGCCAAAACAAGGATGTAGCAAGCTTCTGTTATTTTTTAAAATTTCAGTGGAACTCTGAAGATTTCGAAATTTCTTATTTCACAATATTCTAATTACACGGTGCTGCAATTTCTTTTATTACACTCGAGAGTCGAACACATTCAGGGCCATATTTTCTATTTACAAAAAAAAAAAAAACGCATAACTTCCGTAATGTTTGTCTGATACTAACAAACTTTTCATCAATTTGTTCCTCAAAATTAAAGAAATGAAGAAAATTGTTCTTTTCCCAGTTTTGCTCTATGGAAACTCTCAACTAGATAGTTTAAATAATAGACTCAAATAAATGATTTTTGAGGCTTGACAAATGCATTGTTGGGAAAAAATCAAAATTTTGAAAATCGCGACTGAAATTTTTCACAAGTGATATTTACACAAAACAATCATTGATGAGAACACTCACTGCAGAAAAGTTCAGTACTAATTTTTTAACAATGCGATTCTCACTGAAACTGATTTCGCATGGCAAAAAATTAGTTGTGGAAAGTTCACTAGCGAACATTCTGCTTGATGATATTTGAGAAAAAAGTTCGCAGAATACATGATAAATAAATTCGTCGATGAACAAAAACTGATCCTTCCTGAAAGTGTTCAGTGTGCCTAGGGTGGTTGATAAATGGATCAATAGTGGTGATGTATTTTTAATTTATTTGGCACTACATCATCAATAAAAGTAGCAAGTGCTGTGATTAATAATAGTTGTAATGATAATAGAAACTATCACAAAGCATGTTATACAGCTGATTGAAAAATATTATCCATGCCATGCCATTTAGTTTGAATAACGTACACACGTAACAGGAGCGCAAACCACCGCTATGTCAATTCGAACGCGCCATTCAAACGCTGCGCCTACTGTTTGTTCGTGACGATACTGCGCTCCTGTTACTTCTATGAATCAAATTCATGCTAAATAGAGTTTTATTGAGATCTGAACAGTGCAGTGTAATCAGCCAGATGGAATTGAAAAAAAACTTTTCATCACTACACACTGAGGTCTCTTTTTACGCGGGGGATACGTACCGCGTAAAAAAAACCGCGTAACTTCGGAAATCCGCGTAGCTTCGGGAATCCGCGTAACTTCGAAAATTCGCGTAAAAAAAACCGCGTAACTTCGGAAATCCGCGTAAAAAACCTCCAAACTAAAGAAAAAATTTATTGATGCCAAATATCTTAGAAAAGCATGAAACGTCCAGATATGGTGTAATCTGAAAAAAAAAAAAAATGTTTTTGTGAAAAACGACTTAGGGACATAGAAAAATTTTGAGACTTCCAAAAACGAAATTTTTTTTTGATGCCGAAAAAAACCCGCGTAACTTTGAAAATCCGCGTAAAAAAACGTAACTTCGGAAATCCGCGTAAAAAAACTGCGTAACTTCGGAAATTTGAGTAAAAAATGCCGCGTAACTTTGGAAATCCGCGTAAAAAAGCCGCGTAAAAAATATAAAAAAAACGCGTAAAAAGAGACTCCAGTGTAATCACTATTTGGAATGTAGCAAAAATATGTTTATTTATATTAAATATTTATATTATATTAACGTGCATATATATATTAACGTTTATATTATATTAACGTGCATCGAAAATATTGTATATTTCCTTCTGTGTTTGTTTTGTCCCATTTAAAAATAAAATCACTTTTGAATTTAGAAAACATTTTCTTCTCAAATTTTATAATTCGTCATGATTTTGAAAATTTACTGATTGATTCGTCTCGAAACATGATCACTATTTCACATAATTACACCACTATTCAATGTTTGATGACTTTTCACTTGTTTAATCAACGATTGAAAATTTTACACTTAATTCACTTGATTGCGCTTTGCTTTTGTCTCATTCCGTATCGCAAGGTTGCCAAGTTTTCTCACAATGTTATGAAAAATTTTTCTTCTTTAAATTAATGATATTTATATTTCAATAAAACTGTTTTGATTTTGAATTTTAGTAGAAAGAGTGTGTTAAATACTAATAAAATAATCATTATTGGAAATCGAGTAGCACGGGTTTTATTCCGATATATCAGCTGTTTTTCAAAGAAGGGCGAATCTAACATTGACAGCAAATGGAGAAAAACGTCGATGAATGTTTTGATTTTGGTTTCAAATCCAATTTAGAAAGTATCGTATATTCTTAGATCAATTTTTGGTTTATCTTGAAAAGGCTTGCAAATTTTATCACTTTCTTTCTATTTCCACTGAATAAATCGACATAAAAAAAATTTCACCCTTTTTAGATTTTCATGCTTCCTGTGTGAATTATGAAGTTACGCCCTTACGCATTTTTTGTGAAATTGGTTGGTTTCCGCGACTAAGACAAATCTGCGGGTAATTTTATCATCTCATTTACTATTTCCAGTAGTAAAAAAATTAATTAAAGTAAGTGAATTGTTTGTCGGCATGGAAACCGGAAGGCGAAACTTCACTTCACCCATAATAGTTCTTTGTATTACTAAGATTGAGATTTGTTCACTTTTGTAAAATTCGCCTTTATTTGAAAAACAACTGATATTTCATCGGCTGTGCATCTGATATTTTCATATTTTCAAAAGATTAATTTTACAGTAAAATTTTAAAAGTAAAACGAACGAAAACGAAAACGACTCAATAATGTTTAAAAGTTGATTCCAAATTGGTTCGTAGAATACAGTTAAATCACAGTTGGCATTATGTCCTTTTAAGTAGAATTCTGACATTTTGAACCTGTGAGTGTAATAGTGAAAATTTTGATTTGATTGCTAATTAATAGGATGAAGAAAAATCCATTGAGATGAAATTAGGAACATAGTAGTGAACATTTCAGAAGTGTTTTTAGCTGTTTTTTTTTAAAAAAGGTTTTAAAAATGCGAATCGATTATCAATGTAGAGCAAGGCGAATAAAGCAGAAATTCTAAATAATCATAGTGATTTATGTGGCAAAATCCGATTTTTGAGGTAACGTGTTTACTTATGAGATAAAATAAATGATGCTGACAGTTCCGGTTCTGGAAATATGATCGTAGAAGTGACGCAACCGACAAAGAGCTTTTTTTATATCAGTACAATTTTATCAGATTTGACCAATGGTATCTCTGGAACCGGAAGCTATTTATTTATTTATATCGTTTATTTTGACACGGTTTTAACCCAATTAAAGTCGTTCACCGGGTTTCGTATCCAAAGAGACGGGGTTAGGGAGAGAGGGAGCAGGTGTATAATTGCAGAGCATCATTAAAATGGATATGTATCATTATAATAAATATAAGGGTTTCTGGGCCGCGAAGAACATCCCCAGGAGGCGTCGCTTCCGTCGGATGGCGGCTCGCTTCATTGGTTCCTCGTTGTACCTCTGGGAATCGGAAGTTTAAATGTATTATTGTCAATACAGTTTGGTTTGTGGAATGCTGTCGAATATATGACCTAAGCGTTGAAGCATACTTTTGTCATTTATTCGAATCAATCCGAATGAACTGATATCAAAAATGAGTCCAAATTCGTGTTGAAATATATCCTGACAAACAGTCACGTACCCAGAGGGGGGGGCCAAGGGGCCCTGGCCCCTCCCGAAATCAAAAGCATATAATTATTTAGAATGTCTCAGACATGTGTTACAGCAATAAAAAGACAGTAAACGTAATGAAATGTAATACAATATTAGTTCCAGTGGAAAAGTTTAAAGTGTATGTTAAAAACAGCCGTAAAAGGCACTCCGAGAATTAGGTGCATAAGCATTCTTCAGTAGCATTATTTTTTATCTTTGGGCCCCTCCCGAAATGAAATCCTGGGTACGGGCCTGCTGACAAACAAAAAATATTTTAATGAGATTGTGTAAATGACAAAAGAAAGGCATTATCACACCACTAAGATGATTAAGAATAGTTTGTTTGTTTTTTCGCGCGCAACTGCAACTTTTTTTCCAGCATGATTTGATTTCACGAACCGTATTTGAATTAAATTCGAGCGATTCCAGAAACTAACAACGGAAATGGTGACAAAATCAGGGTCGGCTTTCTCGAATTTGCATGAATCGTTGCGCATGTTTTCGGTATGGCCAACCTTTCGTTTTGCATAGATGAAAAAGGACAGCTGAACTTCAGACAGATTTTTTTATATAATGGATGTATTTTGACATAAACTAAAAGATTTTGTAAAGACTGTCCCAGAAAGTATGAACGCACTTTGAGGTCTCGGTTCAAACGTGGGTTTTCACAGTGATTGCATAACCTTTCTATATGAGAAAGGCAAAAAAAAATTTTCTTCGATTCTTAAAAGAATAACCGAAATCGGTTTGTTTGACCATCTACTGATAAAAACCATCAAATTGGAAAAGATTTGAGGTCGATTTAGAAAATTTTTTGAGGTTTTTCCCCATTTTCAGTGATGGTGTACAATTTTTAACACACTTTACCCTATATTTCCGGATCCGGAAGTCGGATCCGCATGAAATTCAGGAATAACGTATAGGACCACAGAACCTTTCATTTGAACCTAAGTTTGTGAAAATCGGTCGCGCCATCTATGAGAAAAGTCAAAACACATTTTTTCTTTTTTTTGCACATTTTACCCCATAACTCTCGAACCGGAAGTCGGATCCAAATAATATTCAGGAATTTTGTATGGGACCTCAAGACCTTTCATTTAAATCTAAGTTTGTGAAAATCGATTCAGCCATCTCTGAGAAAAGTTAGTGCACTTATTTTCACAATTTTTTGCTCATTTTACCCCATAACTCTCGAACCGGAAGTCGGATCCAAATAATATTCAGGAATTTTGTATGGGACCACAAGACCTTTCATTTGAATCTAAGTTTGTGAAAATCGGTTCAGCCATCTCCGAGAAAAGTTAGTGCAAAAAAACGTTACATACACACATACGCACATACACACACATACATACACACACACATACACACACAGACATTTTGCGTACTCGACGAACTGAGTCGAATGGTATATGACCCTCGGCCCTCCGGGCCTCGGTTCAAAAGTCGGTTTTCACAGTGATTGCATAACCTTTCTATATGAGAAAGGCAAAAATTAATGATTTTTCCAAAAGGTTATACACTACCCGTCCCTTACTATTCGAATGGATGTGACTACCGGTCATTGTATTCGAAAAGAGTTAAGTATGATTTGAGCTTAAGCATAGTTGCGCAGTGTTTTATACGGTATCCGAAAAATGATTTCAGAACATAATTCAGAAGCGTCAATATTCGAGTTTTTCATTTTTTTCGGAGACATTGTAACGTACCGCCTTCTATGAGTTGACATCATTCTATTTTTTGGCAGCTTTGCGAGGTCTCGCCATAATAGCTTTATGAGTACCAAACAAACAAAGCGCTTTTGAACTCGTTCAATTTACAAGCGCCACGAATTTTTGAAAAGTAACCAAATCACTGATGCATTCTCTAGACTTGGCATGGAAAATGAGCTACTCCACGACTTCAAATAGTATGCTTCTTAGAAATCCTTTGCGATTTTTTTAATGAATGCTGTTCTGGTTGACTCTACTCTAGTCACTAATATTGTAATTGAATATTAATGGACGCAAAGTTCAGTGATATTTTGAAACATTAACGAAAAGCTGAAGTTGATGTTGTAATTGCCGACAATCACGCCCGTACAAAATTGATTCGTTCTAACAATTTACAATATAAGGTCGTCAGCATAAATCTGAAAATGTCTATCAGAGTTAATGAAACATTGTTGGAAAATAATGTGAAAAGCAAAGGTCTCAAATCACTACCTTGTGGAACTCTCAAACAGTTAGAGAATTGTTGTGTTGTTTTTTAGTCAATTTCTTCTGCAAAATTTCACCAGAAGAATATGAACTCAACCAGGACACAAGTTGTGCATAAAATTATCTTGTGGGTATTTTTCTAAGATACAGCTTTTAGATGATTGTAGTAGACATTGATCTTTGCTCAAGTCTTCATGCAAGCAATAAATTTGGTTTGTGACTCTGAATCAATTTATCACCATTTACAATAATCTCGAAAAGTTTCGAAGAAGCTGAGAGACTTGTTATTCCACGGAAATTTGTCACCTTGTTTAATGTTGATGATTGTTTTCATAAACGTGGAAATTTTCCTCTTTCAAATGATCGACTTAAAATAGTACCAAAGCAGCGATTCAAGTTTGCTTGTTTAATGCCTAGAGCAACTATGAAAGTGCTCGTATTAATCTCTCTTGTTTAACTTTGAGTACGGGAAAAAGTTCTAAACAATATGTTCTGAAATGGCTTCCCCAACGTTTCGTCTGAGACTCGTCAGTGCATTACAGTTTATGCTGAATTGTTAGGCCATCTAGCAATTGAACATGAAGGGTTTCTGCCATATGTTAAACGAAAACATTTTCTCATTTTTTTTCTTTATTGTCTTCGACTAGAGGTGACCTATCGCACAGACTTTTACTTTATAGCTACATACTTATGTTAACTTAAAAATATTATTTTCGATTTGAATGTGTCATTGCTCATATTAAAATCAAATAAATGATACACGCTATTGAAACGATGACAACAGATATCCAATGGGTTGTTTTGGCCATACTGTGTGCGATGAAGTGAGCGACGAAGAAATTCCGTTCTTCGCAATGATCTTCCCGGAACGTTAAAATTAATTCTTTCCAGTAGTATGGGG
This sequence comes from Malaya genurostris, assembly GCF_030247185.1. Lineage (NCBI taxonomy): Eukaryota > Metazoa > Arthropoda > Insecta > Diptera > Culicidae > Malaya > Malaya genurostris. Next base: position 326,535,731 of record NC_080571.1, read on the forward strand.
CAATCAATGTTGTCATTCAGTAGGTCGAACACGAAGAGTTGTTGAAGGAGTATTCGTCTGTTTTGTAAAGTAGGTAGATTGATGAGAGCACAGAGATTTTCGTAACGAGGTAGTTGAGGACGATTTATCCAAGGTAGTCTTCGGAGTGCGAATCGGACGAAGCACTTCTGCACCCTTTCGATCCGATCGATGTTAACGCTGTGATACGGAGCCCAAATTGTAACTCCATACTCCAGAATACTGCGTACTATTGCGATGTAAACTGTCTTGAGGCAATACACGTCGTTGAAGTTTTGAGTGTTTCGTTTGATTAGTCCCAAAACTGCATAGGCCTTCGCAGTAAGGAATGAAAACTGTTCGATGAAACGAAGCTTGCAATCGAGAATAATGCCCAAGTCTTTGATAGACGGAACTCGTTCAGCTGAAGTCATCATCATGGAGTATTCGAAAATAATTGGAGACTGTGCCCGTGAGAAAGTGATCACATTACATTTCTTAACGTTTACTGTCATGCCGTTTCTGTCGCACCAATCCAGGATTCGGTCAATATCCATTTGTAGAGCACAGAAATCCACAAGGCTTGTAATGATGCGATAAATTTTGAGATCGTCAGCATACATTACTTTAAATGACGACAATTCACTGTAAAGATCGTTCACGAATAACACGAAAAGAAGTGGTCCGACTTTCTCGACTTTTTCTGGCCGATTCTGGTTTGGTCTTTTGGGCTTAGTCTTATTTTATTATACATTGAATAAATAAAAAATAAGCCAAAAAATATCGTTAAAGTCGCTCATCAAGCTTTAATCAATATATATTCTGCCTTTCTCGGAAGAAAGGATTTAAAATCGCTGGAAAACCCGACGTTTTAACGAAGCTCTTAGTGTTATACACCATTCGGCAATACTCAACGAAATTGAATAATTTCAGAATATGTGTGCTCATCTTCCTACGCTTTTTCTACCAGATCATTTTTTTTGGAGATGGCTAAACCGATTTCTACAACCTTATGTTCAATTGAAAGATACTATTGGGCCATTGATCAATTTCGCAGAGACGCTTCTGAAACCGCAAATATAACCGTAGATGTGATATAACCGACAAACCACATTTGTATTTCCATCAGCACAATTTTCTCCGATGTGACTGAATTGCCCAAATGAAGAAGCATGACAGGCATGACGAGTCCTGTCCCTAAGAGGTAACTTCAGCTAATTTTAATTTTCATTGTTTCTCTCATCTACCCGTTTTGTTTCGAGTCTCATTGGATAACGATTAAATACCGAAGAACTATCACCCACCGCTGTTCCGCATACAATTTTTCTCACATGTGGAACACATAATACGACATAAAAAAGTGGTCAAATTCAATTTTCCATTTCTGTTTTTTTTCGGTCATTAAGCGAGCTCTGCCTGATTCGAAATGTTTTCTCACAGGGCTTATCCAGACGACATTTTGACAAGGGCCAATGAAACCAATAACGTTCAATGAAACCACTGCCAAAACGCTTCTGTGTCAAGCCACTCGGGTATGAAAAAATCGTAATTTTCTGTACCAGATGTCAAACTACTTCCATAGGCAATCTATTTCACTCGGTGCAACAGTCAGAAAGGGTATATATCTAACAATACCACCCATTTTCTCATCTATAGACGGTCGGTTTTGGCGTTCCTGTGAGGCAGTTATACTGAGAAACGGTCTCACAATCTGTTCTACAGGAAACAGCTGCCAACAAGCAAGTTAAATTTTTCAAATTTAAACATGGAATTTCGTACCACTTCGTGTATGTAATCGATATTAATAGATTGGACATAATTTGACGTTGTACAAATTCAAATCGAACGTAGAAATTTTAACCAATGCACTGAAATACGGTATCTCATCATCGCGGATTTTTGTATTTGAATATGATTGCAGGTTCATGTTCTTCCTTGATTTTCGCTGTTTTTTCTTCCAACATTTAAATCACCTTAGAGGGAGATGATCTTTTTCTCATTGGGTATCGTTAAAAACTACAAGGAAGCTGAATTCCAATTTGGTGCGGCAAATAAACTCTCATCTAATTGGAGATACTTTATTATTGGGCTTCTTTTATACCTACTTATAAAAAAACAGAATCTCTCACTGACAGTATTATACATTGACAGCAGAGTTGCAATTTGTCAGTCATGTCAAATGACCTTGACAGACTGACTAAAATCATCGTTAACTGTAATCGGTAAGGTGTAAGTGACTATCAAATGAGATACTCGATAGTTCTATGACCAAGTAGAAGTATACTCAGTCAAAGACAGACGACTTTTTTGATTTCTCTCCCATTCTCCTATTCCCTGTTGAAGTAAAAAAATCAATGAGAGTACTAACATAAATATAAATAGATAAAGTTCATTGTTCTTTTCAAAAAGTGATCGGACTTCGGAGATTATTGGTGTAAATGAATATAATTCAATGTTTATGCTGTTTGATTAATATTTAGTCACATCGTAATCAAGCAGTGACAGGAGAAATGAAGATGATATCAATCATATCGGCAATCAATGAGCGTCCTGGTGCGTGAAATATCCAGAGAATTTAAGTTCTGACAGATCGGCTCTCAGACACCAAATATTCTATATACCAATATGGATCACTCTTGCGATTCATGAGGGACATCACAGTAAAGTGCGGTGGTAAAAAAGGTTACTAATACACTACAAATTTTTTAATGCACATATGACAGTTTTCCCAATCAGTACACTGAACCAAACAACTCCAAATATATAGAATATTTCTCGATACACACAAAATTAGCTGCAAATACAATTTAGAATCGCAATCTGATACTAAGTCGGATGAGGGCATTTTGTTTTTATAAAAATCCCTATTTAAATAAATATGTGTGAAATGTTCACGCAGAACTGAACAAATTAATCTTAATATTAGTTCCAGAATTTTATCAAAAATTTCGAATTATGCACTACAATTTCTTGATTTGAAAAATTACGGTTACGGTGATAGAAATTTAAAATATTAGGTTGTTTAATCAATAAATAAATGCTTCAAAACCAAACAATTTATTATATGAATAAACCGTAATTCGCCTTAACGAGAGCTATCAATTGAAGTAATAAGTATAACTTGTTCTTTTGCTCACTGTATAGCACTTATCATACTATTTATTAACATTTTTCAGTGCTCAACAAATTTTCTATTTGTCGAATTTTGGAATGGTTCATCTGTTGAATGAAATTCAATTGCTTTTTAGAAAATAAATATCGAAATTTCAAATTTGGATAAAAGTTTTGACAGTTCACAGCAAGGGGCAGATCGCGTAGTATATGCACTTTAAATTCATAGACAATTTATAAAAATGACAATTTTATTTTACATTCTATCTTTCCCTGAGAGAAACGATAATGTGCAGCAAATTTGAATTCAATGTCTTGAACGCAACGAAAAAAATATCGCAATCAAAGTAACTTGTAATACACTGTTCATTTCATTTAAATTTTGTTCTATATATCAGAAGTGATCTGCCAAACATTGCCTTCACTTCCTATAGGTATACTACTTCATAACTCTTGAAACTGAAGACGATATGTTTAAAAGAGCGTAATTTTTCATTATCTATAGGCGACATTTACTTTCGTCGAAAAAAAACACATTTAAATATGAAAATGTTCACACCTCTATGTGGGCATCATTTTCAATTAGTTTCATTTCAATTCAATTTCAATGTTCAATTAGTTTTGACATTTCACTCAATATATGGTGATTTGTAGAGCCTGGTTGGCAGCAGTCCAGTGACATAAGCTTTCCAATTTTCATCGTGCTTTCAAGTTGCTACTTGATAGTGACATACAGCAGCTCTGATTGACAGATCAGAACTCATTATTACATCAATGTATTTTGTTTCGTTTTTGACTCATAAGTGCAAAACAGTTTATTTTAAGCAGTTTTATCACAGAACACTGTTTTGTTTTGCACCGAAATACAATATTCATACTGACGTCTCGAACGAATTAGATTAGTACTTCGGTGCAAAACAAATCAGTGTTCTGTAATTAGCAGCAACTTTACGTCTGCTTAGCTGTTGTTGCGCTGTCGTAAACATATTGAAAACGATTTTATACCGTAGCAAAGAATTAGGCTAACCCTTGAATGATCATATTTACATTACATATTGTACACTATCTAAACTCAACAATTGATGCTTCGAGAATTTAAAATAACAAGTATTTTTATATTAAATTTTTACCTTTTGTCTATTATTGGATCCAGTGAAAGTAATACTGGAGTTTATTGTAGTGTAGTTTAAGCACTCATATTTGAATTCATCCGACAGTTCGGTATGTTAAAGAAAGAATGTAAATCAGAAAACGATTGACCACCCGACATCAAACAAATGTATTGGATTAGAAAAAAAAACTTGTGAAAGTACCGTAGATAGAAAACTTGTTTTTTTCTCAAAGCTTAGACATTTAATACCAAATGATACACTATCGCCTTTAACCACTTGAAAATTACCAACCACTAGATTAAATCCGCTCCCAACTCCGGTTTTCGATTTAGGATCATAAGAATTAAAATACACTGTTCGTCATTCTCCGAAAATGTGCGTACCAAATTGCGAAACCCTTGTCAGGTTTAGGATGGCCAACTGAATTTTAAATTGAACCTTCTAAATAATTCAGTCCGTTTTGTGTCACTTGTTCCCATAAGCGTAGCGACAGCATGGTTTGATTGAAAAAATATGGATCCAACAAAATATCAACTATTTAAATAAAATGATTTAGCAATCCTCATTATTACCGATCAGATTCAACGCGCTTACAATAGTTTTCCACAAGCTTGTATTCGTATGGAAAAAACGGTTAAACTAAGTGGAGAAGAATTAGAATGAAAATGATTCACTCGTATGCAGGGCTGGCAATAATCACCTTAGTACTTCATCATCACCGAGTTCAGCTCACCTGCAAATCGGTTTTAGAAGCATCGCTGAGCGAGTTGAGTGTAGAGAAAACATCGTCTCAACATCGAAGTGTCAAGCAATCAGCAGCTGAGCGCTGAGTATACATCAAATATTAGAACCCACTGAGAGACGATTTGTGAGTTGTGATTTGATGTGTTTGAACATCAACCGGCCTCCTGTCACGACGCCATCTTGATGAGATCAAAATCGGAACTTCAAAATCAGCTGATTGCAACTTAAACAAACAAACAGTAACACATTTGTTTTACGCGTTTACCTTGTTTAGTGCACGAAAATTAGTGAATTTTGGGTCGACTCTCTCACAATAACTTGTCGGTTTACCTAAAATACAGCAGACAGTGTTTTGGGACATCAAGGGGAGATAATTTTCACAATTTGAGAGTCGCGATGAGTATCAAAACATCGCAGTGTTTGGGGCTCGAAACGCGAGGGGCTCAACGTAATCGGTATACTTTCAAATGGCTGGTGCTCACATACTGGTGTCAGATGGGTGACATCAACACATTGAATCAGATTCTTGTGACACTGTCTCGCTTGTATTCCCCATCCACCAGAGTTGCCATGGGCGGCCAACGTTCGAATTGATGCCATTTCAATCCAATTCTCAAAACATGTTTTCGTATGCTGAAAAACGCATTCGGTTTTAGTAGCCAGTTGTGTTTAGCTCGAGACATGAAATTCAATCGCTACGGAACATTACGCTACGATACGACTTTTGTTTTCGTACATTAATGCACGTGCTCGTTTTGAGTAGCAGCTCTGTGGTTTAAGCATACACTTACCGGTGTAGCTTGGTACGGTGATGCCAAACTCAGTACTCACTTTTTAAAACTAGGAATGAGAGTTAAATGCTATGCAATCAAAACTGAGAACCATCAATACCATCATAATTTGATGTCAGCGGTGCTCTGTATAGGTGAGTGTGTTTGTTGAGATCAGCGATGAGTTTCATCTTTACCATCATTTTACGGATTGCATCGTAAATCATGAGGTGAGCTGATGAATAGAAAAAATCGAATCTTATGAGCGAGTATGATTCGGACATGGGTTCGAGAGAAGCGGGTCTAGTTGGGAAACGGTGCCGTTAAGCGTTCTGTCAAACATCCGAAGAACATAAACATGCCATGCAAAGGGTAGATTTGAGTGTTTGAAGTTTTTCACACGAATTTCTTAAAATTTTTTAACCAAGCTTTATGATGTTCGCTATTACGATGTTTAAACCTATTAATAAATTGGATCCGCTGGAGCACTTGAAGGGAGAATGATCAACTTAGTTTGATCCTCCCGCCGCAAACCCTATCAAAAATAGCTGGACCTTCATGAGGAAGTACATTAGCAGGAAAACCTGTTTACAGTTTGAATAAGCTGTCTTGGGAAATTTGAAAGATTTGTTATTATAATCTATTATGTAACCTCGTTGAATGCACGCTTCGATGATTCGAAACCATTCAAAATGGTTGTATTGGCAACACTGTTCGTTGACTGTATTATGTTTAATACAGGGATGTCAGGTTCACAGATTAATCATCTGTGTTCCAGAGATTTTCACAGATTCTTGAATAAATCACAGATTTGTACAGATTTTGGAAATCGAGTTCAGCACCAAAAAGTACAGAGCGGTTGAGAAAAACGGTACATAGCGTGTTGTTTTTTGCTCATCAAATTGATTTTGAACTGCTATTGTGGTACGGAAAACGGTCAAAAAATGACCTACCTGGTTAAATATATAATTGTATAATTCTGATTGTATTTGCTGAAAATGAGTCACAGAAACCTAAAAACTCGAAGGGTTAACTGTTATTCGTGTATTTCAAACAAAATTATTTTAAATAAGATGGTTTCAAAGCTGTATTCGGATTTTTTTTAATACTTTAAGTAGTTTATTTGGTTGAGCGTCTCAGTAGAATACTTCTAAAGGCATTTCGCCTTTCATGTTGGAATTTTCTACCTTGTACTCTTGACAGATACATTTTTCGTCTACCACCTGTAGGATTCTTCAGTGTATAAATCTGAATTTTTCTTAGTCAGACACTTAAGAATTTTGCAAAGGGTAGATAAATTATGTTTCTGTCTTGAATGGAACGAAAAAACGTGTGCGATCAAAGGTGTGTATGTGATAAATAATGTCACTCGATTTTCTCAGAGATGACTGAACCAATTTTCACAAACTCCAGATTCAAATTAAAGGTCTTATGGTCCCGCTAATGAATTTTATCCCGATCCGATTTCCGGTTCCGAAGTTACAAGGCAATATGTGTAAATCCATGAGAAAATACATACTCTATTTCTCGGATTTTCTTAACCGATTCTTACAAACAAAAGTGCAAAAAAAGTTTTGAAGTTTTTTAAAAAGTATTCGAAAAATTTATCTAGATCCGACTTTTGGTTCCGGTAATATAGAGCGATAAGTGAAAAATATTCAATTTCATGAGTATTATTTCAAAAGTAATGGCGAAACGAGATGCAATTTTTTATAAAATTCACTGGTAAATTCATATAGTTAGCAGACCTTGTTAGCTAGTAGGTATATAAATCTAGTTTGGGACTACTGGTAGTAGTGAAGAAGAGCTCGAAAAACGGAACTCACTTCGATTTTTCAGCAACGGTTAAACCGTTTACCACGATTCAAATTAAAGCTTTGTCTTAAAAGATACTTGTGCAATTTCATCTAGATTCGTCTTCTGTTCTGAAATTATAGGGCGATGAGTGTCAAAACTTTCAAACTGTCATACAAAATGATGCAAAATCGTTACGTATCAGTGCGTGCTGGTACACAAGAAGAAAACACAGCGTGCTTTGATCAACTTTGTATAGCGTGTAGAGTTGCCACATTTAAATCTATGTTAACTTGACAGAACTGTTTACAAATTGAAAAGTTTATGGTAGTTAATACCCAAAGAAAGTTTTTGATTTTATTCAAGTTTGAAATAAAATCTTGACAGAATCTTCTAGTGGTGTTTTAGAAAATATAAGTAATTTGAGAAAGGCATCATAACACAACTAAATGGATTGAAAATTGTTTTTCTATTTATTTTACTGCATTAAATTTTTGATTAATCATTCAATTTGCTGTACATTCTTAATATACGTTTCAAAAAGTCGTTTGTATTATTCACAAGATTACATATTCATTTAGGAAAATCTTTGTGCCATGCAAAGAGTCTTGCTATTATATACTTTTTGTTGGAATTTGACCTTCTGTTTCAACAGACTTTGTTGTCAATTCATTGCGTGTAATCGTTTTGCATGGATGACACTACGATCCTAATGAAACTAAGAATCCTTACAGATCGGGGCTCGAACATTACGATAACTGGCTTGATTTGTAATTTCCAAAATAATCCATACCTTTTGCTATCAAAAATTAAAACCATAATCTAAAAAGTATTGCAAAATATTTTTTTTTTATATTATAATCTCATCTAAAAAAAGTACGGGTGTGTAATGTCAGACTGGAGACTGGGCGTTGTTGTGGATGTTGTGCATACGAATTAAACTGATAAAGTACAGATTAGTTACATTGAACATTCTGACATATAATTGAATATTGCGAAATAACCAGTATAGTTCTTTATGATAAAATAATGGTGGTTCTAAAAAAAACCTTTTATGAAGGCGTTCGTGATGGAGAGTGACGAGTTGAGCTCGAATCTATGCCGGTGCTATATATAGCAAATCAGCAGAAAATTCTACTACAAATTACAACTGGTTGAAATATGGGCCGTATACAGTATTGTGAAAGAAAATTTCGCCTAATTCTTCGGGTATACAACTATGGTTCTAAATAACAACATACAGAATTTGGATGTCGATTATTTCATTTTGGATTTTAATATTAGAGTCAAAGAAACTATCAAAGGGCAGTAACGGATTAGTTTCTAGAATTCAGAAGGGCCAACTTATGTAATCCTCTAGGATATTAAACACTGTTTGGATATAAACGATATTAAACACTGTTGCGAATTTTGCGCTGCAAAAATTGCACAATGCTTATCCCAGATTTGCACTACACTGATGGTTTTAATTACCGATTTGCAATGAAGCAATCTTTATAGTTCTTTAGATAAAATTTGGAACCATTAGAAGAGCTGATTTTGTATAATGTTCCCCATTGTTGTTCATTTTACGTTGCATTTTGCTCCAATGCAAACGACCAGCAGCAGGATGATGCAATCGATCTTCTTTAAAGGGAAACTGGCGCTGCGACCTGAACGTTCGAGGTTTTGTACCACACGGAAGGTCTGCTCTCATTACCGGCGACTGCTGCTCCCGACGAACGAAGTCCAAATGAAAGCATGACCTGGGCGTTTCACGCTTTATTTATGGTTATCTCACACTGTTGAAAATTTAATCATAAATTGTAATCATATTTCTGATGGCGAGATACTCCCGATTGAGTTCTACACATTCGTCCACAGTTTTGGTGAGTTTAGAAAAGGTGCCTCACAGAAAAGTTAAACGTATTCACGTCAAAAAGGCTAGCTACTGCGAAATGAACCGAAAATCTTTAGATTTTTAAATAGAAATTCTTTTGTCTTGAATACGACTTACTTTACTATGAAGCGCCTTGCTTGAAGGACCAGAGAATTTGACAAAATTCTATCCACGATAGCATCCAACTATCTGGTAGTGATGGTAAACAGTGTCGCCATGAGAGCATAAGAGATTCAACAACCACAATGACGAAACTTTTTGCCTTTCTCATATAGAAGGGTGATGCAATCACTTGAAAAACCTTGACTAGTAAAAATTGGCCCGGAGGGCCAAGTGTCATATACCACTCGACTCAGTTCATCGAGCTGAGCAATGTTTCTGTGTGTGTATGTATGTTTGTGTATGTGTCGAATAATCTTAGATTCCGGCGAAACAAAAAACGTAAAAAATTTCCTAAACTGATCTCAAAACTAAACAAATCGATAGTTATTATCAGTAGGCAACCAAACAAACCGATTCCGGCTATCCTGGTTCCCGGTCTCCGGTTCCGGAAGTACCGTAAATAGTGGTCATATATACAAAAATGGATCTCACTTTTCTCAGCGATGGTTTGACCGATTTCCACAAACTTAGATTCAAATGAAAGGTCTTCCGGCCCCATACGGAATTCCTGAATTTCATCCGGATCGACTTCCGGTTCTGGAGTTGTATGGTAAAGTGTGTTCAATATTGTACACCGTCACTTAAAATATTTTCGGATGCAACAAACATTTAAATCGTAATTTAGAGTGCGTACTAGAAGAGTTTGTGTGTCATGTTAGTTGGTGGCCTTACGAACCGACTTTGATTATACCGGTTCTCGGGTTCCGGTGCCGAAAGTGCATATAATAGTGAACCCTTTTCGTTTTCTTAAGGATGACTTAAGCAATCAAAGCACTGTTTTATTCTGTATTTTATGCACAAACAATCTCTTGGTTTCTTTCAAAAATCGAAGTGAAAAATTTTGAATAGAATACCATAATATTATATGTACATGAGAAAGGCATCAATACACCACTAGGTGGATAAAAAAAGGTTTTTATTGTATTCCATCGTTAACTCTAACAACTTTGACTTGACTGATTTGTGGTTTAATTTTAAAGATTTTGAAGATTTATATCCGGATTAGTTAAAACAAAATGCAACTTGATGCTATAATTGTTTTACTGTTGAAAGAAATACGTGTCCGGATAATCTAGGGAACAGTTCAGTAGTTCAGAAGAACTGGATTCTTCAGTAGAACTATATATTTGAACTAAACCAATATTCTCATCACTAGTTCCAACGAAACATGCCGATTTACATCTGGACAGTTTCAAATATATTGTTGAATAAAAGTTAAACTTCATAATCGAATACTTTCACTGCACCGCATAAAATATTAGCTCCGGGTCTTCAAAGGTAAAAAATTCAATAAAACCGTATGACAGCTTAGCTATAAAATTTATGTCAACATTATGACGGCAGAGCAAAGTAAACGAGCGACTGAATGCAAGTTACGAGCGGTCCCAGAAAGGAAACCTAAAAGCACAACGCGCTGCATCGACTGCCGTTGGCACACGAGTTCATCCGTAAGCGAACGGCACACGTTCATGGAATATCTATAAATCGCGGCGCACGGTAAAAACGGCCCGGCTATTTTGCGTAAGGACCCATCTGGGGAATCATAAACAAGTCCGTTGCAAGGGTCGGCCATAATTCATACTTCTTTTGCTACCCGCTCCCATCAGCATCACCACCATCACCTCCTCCACCAGCATCACTGAAGGGATCAGACAAATGAGCTGACCCATTCCGGTTTCCTTTCCGGCTCCAACCAACCAACTTCTCGTAGATCTGCACTTAGTTGGTGTTGAATAACCTCCCTGGAGACAGCATCGTTCTTTTCGGGTGAAAGGAAATGAAAGACCTGCCCACTGGTTGTGCAAAGAAAAAAGTGCGCGAGGAAACTTTTTCACGCGGCTTTTCATTAAATTTAATTTGTTACAGCAAAGTGTATACAATGGAGTGAAGCAGTCTTTGCCTGCCCGGAAATTGAATCAATGCAGCTTGCCTGGAAGAGTACCTTTGAAGTGCGACACTGACAAACGTCAAGTGACTGCTCCGAGAGAATGTTGCGAAGAAACAATGCCTGATGGACTTTTCAACAGAGAAGATGAGGGGGTGGGAAATTTTTTTCCTCGATGTGATAGTGATGTGAAATAACGTTTTCAAACCGTCCATATGCGTCCATAGCAAAGGAACTCCCTCGGTTTCCACAACGATGGAGATGATCAGTACTTTGTATTCGTTTCAATTCATAGAAAAACTAACGGAACATGTGAAATATAATTTCTTTTATGTGTCGGGAAATTTCGTGCTAATACGAACAACTTTTCCTAAATCATTTCGCTATAATTATTATGTTATTCAGTGGTTCCCAATGTGTCAGCCAACATAAGGAGAACATATTTTTCACACTGCTATCGAGCAAGCCAATCAATCCCGTCAATAGTACAACATCAATCAGGTATTTCCTTCAACCGTAACTGTTAGCCAGGTTGTATGCCAAGATTATTACACAAAGGAAAAATATGTCAGAGAAGATGATGATGATGATGCTGATGATGACGTTGATGAGCCCTCGCAAATACGCAAAGCTGCCACCGAGCAGTGACATGGAAACAAGCTCAAACGAAGGATGGTCGTGTCGAACGGAGACCCTTTATTTTGATTCTTCTGGTAGCGAAATGAATAAAAAACATCTAATGAAAACCCTGTGTCCCAGCAAAGAAATGTACAATTGAAACTTTGATAGGGATTGACGAACACAACGAAAGGTTGAGTGTTAGCGCAACGATGACATTGGATATGTGTCGATCGGTATGAATATTAATGGATTTTTCAGGTGCAAATTCTTCTTTACCCCTATTCGTTTCTCGTCAATCACAGCATGAAGTGCTTGATTGGAACGAATGGAGGGAAAAAGAGAGCAAAAAAGAAAAATTTCCTTGATTTAAGGCCGAGTCATGCTATCGTGGGCTGCCTTTGATCATAGTCTGATTAGCTATTAGATTCCCATACACCGGGAATCGACGCCAAAAGCGCACCTGAAGACAGCTTCATTTGCCCAGTGATAAAAGAAATAAATCTACATTTTTCGTTTGAAAATCTGGTGCAAGATTTGGAACAAAATCAAAGCAAAGTCTTGGTACTACGTTTCATAGTGGAGCTTGGCTTTTCGATTCAAGAGATTTCCCAGCCGATTCCTAGTATTCGATAGTACCATTCTATTGGCGGTGGAAAAATCGAACGTATATCAATTGGATCAAATCAGAACCAATCACTGACCAAGAACCAAACAATGGTGGATAGCGGTGAGCTCATTGGCTTGACCAAAGCTCGGGACCAAGAAGAGTTTCTAAGTCAGTCTCATTGAGATACGGATGTTTTAAGTAATTGAGGAACTTCCGGTTGTTTGGGTAGTTATACAAATGTGTAATGAAACGAAAATTAATCACAGAGACCACAGAGAGCCAGTAACTTTTGTTATGAGGTGAAATCGTTGAATTCTCAGTCTTATTCCATGGCATAGTTTCACATGAATCCCATCCGTTATAACGCCGTTTCGAGATACTCGGGATGTAAGGAACTATCGTTGGCAACAGTGAACAATAAGGCGGTTTATAGTTGGATGTAAAAACACCTAACGAACAAAAAGCACTGGCACGGATGTCATCGCGATCACAAACAATCGATATTGACTTTAAGCGGTAAAAAAACTCTATCATCGGTACAAGAAACTGAGGTTTTGCTGAAGGAGCAGATTCACCTCGATCTACAGCAAGTGCATTTGCTGCAACCGAATGAAACTAGTAGTAGTAGTTCATGCATTCAATTCTACTCTAAGTACAAAGCAATTGAATTCGCTAACAATAACAGAAATGTGCTTGATGTAAACCCCATAAGTATCAAATAAAACAAACCAGAGTACGAAGAGAATTGTGCTATAGAAGTGCGTGTACACGATCTTTCTTCAGTGATTTTCGGAGTGGGCACAACTGGCTTCATTCCACAGTGATGTCAAAAACCTGTTCACTGTGGCAAGCCATGCGAGAGACTGGACAAGTAGTCATCTACTCCCAAAGACAACTGTACTTCTTCTACACCGGCCTTAGGCAACCCTAGTTATACTGCAGTTAACATCGAACTCTAAGCTTGAAAAAGTAGTAGAAAAAAATCGGGAAATCTCCACAACAATGTTGTCACAAACGATAGCCCTCACCTTATTAGATCCAGAAATATGAAAAATTCATTTTTGATTTCAAACGAAGAATCTTTCAAAATGTATAAACGCTAAGCTCTCGGAAAAATGTCCAGAAATTAATTCTCTGTACATATTCATCAATCTATTTTACCTTATGCGCTCCAGCAGAACACTGTACATTAGAGCTGAATCGAATATGGGTAAGTGAAGGCATAAAGAAGAATCGATTTCGAAAATATCAAAAGTTTTCTAAATTCCAGAGAATCGATTTTCCTCAAAATATTTTTTCTTCGAGATGACATTAGATCATAATCATAATTACTTACTAAACCTTCCCAAGTAGCAATTCAAACTTGTTATAATTGGCAAGTTTTATCAATTGCTTCATATCGGTTATTTTTGTTGGATATGTTAGACAATTGATTCAACACGTTTTTGTAAGGGATGTAAAATTCATTCATTTCACTGCTTGTGAAACCAACTCAAAAAACCGAATGGATTAAGTTTCACATCCGGTTTTTCAACTGACTGTACGACAAGATCATTTGAGCAGTTTCAATTCCAGTTTCCAATTAGCAAATATTACTGTTGTGAAACATATGAAACTAGAAACTTGTTGCACATCATACAAGAAAAGTGCACTTTTCCAATTGCATAATCGTTGCGCTTTTCCAATCGTACGACGTTGTCGCAACGAAACAAACAAATGGTCGCAACGAAACAAACTAGGCCAACTGTTCATTTCGTGAACCAAATAATAGCGATACTTTTATATAAGACCTTGGGGTATTATTATTTGTATTTGGTATCACGTCTTTACTAACATGCCGAACGAAAACGAGGTTCCCGGTTTATACAGGCCGATTCAGGTATGGTAATTTGGGGGTTTGGGGGGAGGAATTCAATGTACTACTTGAATATGAAGAACGAACAAACAATAGAACACACGAATATTCCAAGTTTTTACCAATAAGGCATTTAGCAAAATGAGTTACTTGTAATAAAACAATAATTGATTTACTTGAACAGGAACGCACTTTCCTTCCAACAGACTTTGATCTGATACATTGATGAGGGTTGAAAATAGAATACCAAATTCCAGTATCTGTGTCTGTAGTTATTTCGAGGCATTACTGGAATAGTGAAGATGTTTAAGTGTAATGGAATTAAGTGATTTTTTAAAGGCAACTCAATCATAAACGTTAGTGGTTCGAACCCTGTCTCTGCGGTAGTTTTTTTTTTCAAATTTTCTGCTATAGACGAATTTGCCGACAAATCGTATTCGCAGTTGGCGACACTCTCTCAGACTTGAGTGAAACTTTCTGGTTGTTTTTCTAAAATCGATCTAACCTAGACTGTCTTTTAAAAAGGGCCAAACTTCTTTATCCTATTTTTGCCTTTCTCTATAGAAAGGTATTAGAATTGCTGGAAAAACCGACTTTCGAATGGAGCCTCGGAGACCCATAAAGTTATATACCATTCGACTCAGTTCGAAGAGATCGGAAAATGTCTGTGTGTGTGTGTGTGTACTTTTCGAAGATATTTGAACGCGCTCAATTTTCTCAGAGATGGCTGAACCGATTTTAACAAACTTGGGCTATTTTGAAAGCTACTGTCGGGTCATTGATCAAGTTCGAAGATCAAATGGCTGTGACTTTTGGTTCCGGAGATATGATTGTATAAGTGACGTAACCGACAAAAAGCGTTGTAGTTTTACACGCTCAATTTTCTCGGATATGGATGAACTGGGTGCAGCTACAAATAAACACACTGAAGTCTTTTTTATGCGAGTTTACGTACCGCATAAAAAACAACATTACTCTGAAACTTCGCATAAAAAAACGCTTAACTCTGAAACTTCGCATAAAAACCGCAGAAAGGAAACCGCATTACTCTGAAAATTTGCATAAAAAAACGCGTAACTCTAAAACTTTGCATAAAATAAAACCGTATAACTATAAAAATTCGCATAAAAAACGCATAACTCTGAAACTTCGCATGAAACAAACAGCATAACTCTGAAACTTCGCATAAAAACCGCATAACTCTGAAAGTTCGCATAAAAAACCACATAACTCTGAAACTTCGCATAGAAAAAACTGCATAACTCTGAAACTTCGCATAAAAAAAACCGCATAACTCTGAAATTACGCATAAAAAACCGCAGGAAGGAAACCGCATAACTCTGAAAAATCGCATTAAAAAAACCGCAAAACTCTAAAAAATTCGCATTAAAAAAACCGCATAAAAAGACCTTAGTGTACTAATGTGGTACTGCAAAAGTTAGTACAAAAATAATCTAGAATTTGAATAAATGTAATTAAGGATACGAGCAATTCACCAACTTGTTAATTTTATTTACCCATAACTGTTTAAAAAGTATCTCAATAATTTACCTAGATTCTAAGTTTGTCCACTTTTATTTGATCCTGGATGCATTCTACTTAAAATCCAACAAAAGTGCACAAACTCAGAGTATAGGTATATTATTGAGATATTTTTTAAACAAAATGCGGGTAGAAGAAATTAACAAGAAAGTTATTTGCTCTTATTTTCCCGTAAACTTCACCATATTCTAGATCAGTGCACAGTGGTTTGAATCGACAAAAACGTGAACTTAATTCTCTAGCTGCTAAACCGTTGATCCAATATAGATAGTTCCTTTGGAGAACTCATTCACAAAAATATACCTCGTGATTTGTTCACAATAAAAAAATGTGCAAAGCCTACTACAATAAAAGTTTATTTCAACAACTTTTTTCCCTTAAGAGATAGAAAAACAATGTCTTCTACAAAGTTTTAGAACTTCTAACGAGAAAAATCTTTGAAGAAGCTATAGGTCTAACGAAAAAGTTTCGGATATATGAAGCAATTTCGTTTGAAATCACTTAAAATCAATTTTTTGTATATAACTTTTTTCACAATTATTTTCAGTGTCTACTATGTTCGAGACAATTACTAAAAACGTGAAATTACACATTTTTGTTGAAGACTGTGCACGGTTTGGCCTTTTCTTTGAAAAGTTATTTAACATCTTCAACTTCAACTATTAATAGGAAGCAGGGTCGCAGACCAAAAGGCACATACATATACTTTTTGGAAAGCTTAAATCAAGTAACATAAAGTTACGAAGTGTGTAGCGTGGCCCTTTTAAATTGTGTGAATGAGACAACAAAATATAGAGTGCTTTTTTTACCATTTTCTTAGCAAAAACATTTGCTAAAACGACTATTTTTGGTTTATTAAAAGGAGCTTTGTAGGAAATGTTCAAAAATTGGAATCGCAGTGGCGTCTCGTGACAAAATTGACTAGTTGTGCACTGCTTATGTGGTATGGTAGCAGATGTAACAGTCCGTCGTAAGTGAAACCTTAAAATTGAGGTATGGAGATTCGCTTGTGTTTTTCAATACAATGAGATAACGATATACTTTCGGACGGGATGTTTTATTAAACAAACAAATCTTAGAGCTGAGCTGAGTAATTCTTTCTCTTCTTGATCTGTGCAGTAGCTCATGTGCACGGAAAAGACACTAACACAGCGACTACAGATACTTGAAATTTAAAGTCTGATATATATGAGATGCGTGAAAATTCACGCAATTTCGGTGTAATCCAATCTGCTTTGATCGAATAAATGAAGATAAAAAAAAATTGAATTTGGATGCGGTTCGGAACCCAGTTCATTCCTTTAATTCAACCGGTTGTACAGTGTGCGCACGGAAAGAAATCAGTTACTGCTGTTATGATTAGAAAATCATGAAACCAATCATTTTAACTTATCTTGAAATCATGAGTAATAACTCTTCTTCCATGAAAATTAATTATGGTTCGAAAATGCGTTACTTGAAGAATGCATTTCGTTCAAAGCTCGTAACTCTAATTTTCTACCCGGATATCACTTTGAACCATCTGCTTCATGTGATGTGATAAATTATTAGATTAATGGTAAATCAAAAAGCAGACATTGAAAAGCAAGACCTACTGAAAATGTTTACTTGATCCTGAAGCATGTTATTTAATAATCGTGTTGTTTTACTAACATAACATAAAAATAAAGATAATGAACCGAAAATTGAAATCATAAGAGACACTTTCCATTTGACAAACATCAATGTTACCTTTTTTTTCGAATGTATTCTTACATATTTGATGTGATTATAGTTGCTAGAATAATATTCTGAGAGCTAGCGTTTAATTCCATTGTGAATTTGGAACACAATCTAACGAAAATCATAAAAATATTTTGTTCAACCACTTTGAATAATTTGTTTCATAGATATAACAACACAAGCTGTATTGATGCACCTAAATATTATAAATAAGACGATTTTTTTGCAAGAATTCGACATAGAGTTTCTTTTTAAGAGGCTTGATTCATTGTGTTTTTTCATGCAGTTCGTTTAAGTGCTTAAATTCTGAAACACAAAATCAAAACTGAAGTAATGAACGCAAGTAAACACGTTATCTCTTGCGTCGTCGTTTTTCAAAAACAGAATATTTTTATTTTAAAAGAAGTTCGTCGTGCTTTTCACTCAATTTATATTGCAAAAATGATCATCGTTGCAAAAATCACACATAACGCCTGAATTTATGTTGCAGAAATTACCATCGTAGCAGAAAAACGCCTGAAGTTATACCCAATAACTTCAAGTGCGTTACGTTTAAATTTCATCGAACTCAGTCCGAATGGATCGTGATCCGAGGAATTTTGATCATGGTGTTTTATCATAACATGAAAATATATTATTTTCCCCAAATCATGACTCGTTTTGCTCATTCTTAGAATCGAAGTTTTACCCGTGCGAGGTGCACATGAGGACGAGACGCCACTGTTCTAGATAACTTTTCTAGTAACTTTCTGAGTACTACAGAAGTATTTATTTCTAGGTGCATCTATTTTACCGTGTATGCCAGATCGCCAGATTGCTTTTTTTTGGTGAATAATAAAACAAATACTTAAATAAATGATTCAGTATGTGAACAGTTGTGTGCCAACTTGTTTTGCATTGAACAAGCAAATTTCATCAATAAATTAAATTATTGTCAATATTCTTGCTCGTTCCGGGCTCTTGTCAGACACGTGCCGCAAACCGTGTTCATTCCCCTTTTTTTGGGCTATGAATCACAAAAACAAGCAAACAAGACATTCTCCGATGATTCATTTCGGCCTACACGAGCTGGTGTTTTTCCTCTCTTCGTCTAATCACTCTAACCGGCCCTAGAACGCACATTTCCAAATGTGTCAGGAGAAATACTACAGCATTAATCTATTCGACAGCATTTTATTGATTGTAACGAAATTCGTACTCCTCTGGAACGGAATTCTCTCGTTCATGTTAGTCGAACGTTTTGAATTTTATCGCAAACAAAAACCAATATCGTAGGAAACGGATGGAGGTGGCTCACATATCAATATCAACGACCGCCTATCGACGCAGTTCCAGCAAATTTGGTCGCTTCTGGCTATCGATTATTGGAGGATACGGTGTCTGAGTTTGTTCCGAAAAAGAAAACACGAAAACAATGACTTTCAGTTTGTGTACTGATTTTTCTATACGTCTTTCCGTTGTGAGCAGTTTTTTTCTCGGCAAAACACTCAGCGTTAGGTTCGACCGAAAAAAAGCGACACTCACACGCAGCATCAAGTATCCACTACAATGTGACTGGCAGAATCTGGCACCTTTTTAGCTATCGTCCTCGTAATCATCGCAACGATCATCGTCGAGCAGATAGTTTTTCCCGGAAAAAAAATCCTCGTCATCACACGATTAGGATGTTGTTGTTTTTTCGTTAACGCACGTATGTTCGCATATCGTAAGATGAACGCTGTTAAGGAAACAGTACCGAAAAGTAAACACGCCTTCCGGAGGATGCAGCGTCACCAAGACGATTGGAAACATGAACTTCGATGATCCGTTTTAGAAAACACATTCTTAAAAATGATGACTCTGTCTTTCGTTTCCATTCCAGCGAAATTGGAAAATTTCAAATGTTGACGGAAGCAGGGCTGCTCACCTGTGATTTGATATAATTGATTCTGTGCGGTTGAATGTGCTCCTAAATTATTCTGTTTCAACGAGGTGGAACAATATTTGAATAATTGCTTTTCTATCTACCCGTGACGGGTTTTGAATTCAGGTATCCAGTTGGAGGTATGTGTTTTGTAATGTAAATATTTCGTTGGGAAATACGCAATTCGTACTTGAAGCTTGAATTTGAACTTTCGAAACCGAAAACCATCAGGAAACTTGAAACTCGCTGCCTAAAAAGAAAGCTGAACAAATATTTAAATGGAAAATACTAGCTAACGCCATTAAATTTCCCAAACGCGTCACAGTGTACGAATTAGTATCTACAACTTTTGCAGACATACACAAGAAATAACTTTAAAAGACATTTTCTACGATAGCCAGTTGTGGGGGAAACTTCAGCCGCCTTATGCAGGGATTCATATCGCAATGCACGACTACCCTCAAAAGGTTATTTCCGCTCGTTGCGCTTGAGTGTTTGCTCTTCGTTAGGGACCCTCATCCATGCCGAACATACTTTGCCTCCTAGCCGCAAAGTCTTGAAAGTTGCAGAAAAGTAACGGTTCTCAGTCGGAAGTTACCACATGGAAGCTCATTTGGCTTCCGCTGATTAGTATTATCGTCATGTTTCAACTGCAACCGGACCAGAATCGGAAAAAATCGGGCTACCGAAAGCAAACAGACACCACAGAAAAAGTCGGAATCCTTCAAGTGTCACACTCTTCTGATAGGATTTCCGGCTAAGGATATTCCGTTTTCGTGAAGGATTTCGATGTGTAAACATTTATGATGCCTTTGAGCCAACAGGAAACACACACAGAAAGCCGAAGGGTGCCAATGCAAAGTAAAATGAAAAATTCAATATAGACCGTGCCGAACAGGAGGACTCAGGCAAACACGAAATTCACCCCGGAAGCCGAATCAATCTGCGGTGGTGATGGGGAAATGTAATTTCATCTGTACTTGTCTATCGAGTGGAAAAAATCTCCGTATTTCATTGGAATATTCTTGGATGACGACTTGTGACAGCCCAAGTACTGTGGCGTTCAGAGAAATCAGACGCTCCTAGAGGCATCAATTCAAGCCAGCAAGCTGGAAGTTTTCGTTTTGATAACCGAGCTAATGGGGTGTACTTTTTGTGAATCAATTGTGCATTCTATTATTCATAATGCAGACCAGGCACGTACCCAGAAATCAGACACTTTCATCGGTTGTTTTGATACATACTATTTATACATTCATTTGACCACTACTTCCGGTTCTTCTGGAACCGGAATCTGAGAACCGGTATAGCAAAAACCACTTAGTTTGGCCATCAACTTATAAGACCTACATATTGGAAAAGTTGTATAATTCCAAAACCGGAAGTCGGAAGTAATTTCCTCTTTGGGATTTTCAATCACTATTTCCGTAATCGGGAACAGAAATGAGTTTTTTGGCCATCGACTAACAAGATCTTCTAATTAGAATAGTTTTAAATAGCCTGCTTAGTTTTACAATCGAATTTTTCGTGCTTATCACCCTGTATTTTCAGATCCGGAGGTGAGATCTAAATGAAATTCAGAATCTTAAACCCTTTCATTTGATAATAAGTTTGTGAACATCGGTTTCGCCATCTCCGAGAAAAGTTAGTTCATATATTCTCATTTTTGAACGCTAATAACCTTGTAATTTCGGAACCGGAAGTCGGAGCCAGATAAAATTCTGGGACGTCATAGCTGGCCACAAGACCCTTCAACTAAATTTCAGTTTGTTTAAAAGTTTTAGTTTGGATGATCTCGACTAACTTATTCGAATTGTTAGTGAGTCTCGGTTCAAAAGTCGGTTTTCACAGTGATTACATACTATGTCTACATGAGAAAGGCAAAAAGTGGAAGGCCTTGCATTGCGATTACAAAAATCAATGTCAAAATTAAAGGAAATGGTACTGGATGACCAAAAAGTGCCATAAGGATTAGTACTAAGCAAACGTATCATAGTTTCAGCAAGAAACCGTGAATGAAAAAGATGTTGTGCCGCTGGACGCCGCACTTGCATACTCAAGATTATAAAGAGGAACGCGAGCACATTTCGGAAGCGTGTTCGCTTATGCTGATGCAAATTGGTGTCGGTTGGTTACTGTTGCCGAAGCCTGGATCCATTATTATACGCCAGAGAACAGAATGATTAACTGACAATAGATTAAAATTGGGTGGAGTAGTTATGAAGTCGGTCCTTTGGGTCTGTCACAGTATAATTTTCATGGAAAAAAGAAAAACACCATCTACAGCAAGTATAAGTGTGCATTATTGGAGTGATTCAAAATCGGTTTTCGAGACAATGCACAAGAGCATAGTGTGTGCTTCATTTTTGAGTTCTAACCGCTACGTCCGGAACCTGTTCCGAAACCGGAAGCCGGACTCGGTCGAAACAGCATAGAAGCCTATGAAACCATAAAACCTTTCATTTGAATCCATTCTTACATTTGTGCAAATCATCCTAGTCGTTTCTGAGAAATTTATGTGAATTTCGTTTTGGAGTTTTTGATCGCTACTAAGAAGATTTTTCTGTTGTTGCATTGTCACTCCCAATGACGAATTTCAATTTTTAATACTCATCACCCTATGTATATCAAAACCAGATATGTAAGGTAAAAATTTCATATATATTCTCGAAGGGTTGAAAAAGTCTGTAAACTCGAATAAAAGTCTGAAAACCTTAAGTTTTCCATAAAGAATGATGCACGGAATTTGTTTAGCGAACAAAAATAAAAGTCCGCGTCAATTTCAAAAGTCTGTAAATTTTTACGAACGTGTACGAAAAAAGTGATTATCAAAAATCTACAGATAAGTTGGCAACTAAAACATGTTTACAGCTTATTCTAGAAATCTGCTGATTTACAAACAAATCTGTAGGTCTGAAATTAAATAGGATCATGTGAGATTATAAGGCACTTCATACAAATTTGTAAAAATCGGCTTGTTCCTCTGTTCGACAAATAATCAACAAATTTTGCAAACTAGAAGAGCTTGCTTAATAGTTTCAACATGTTTGTTCCTATTTGCGTCGCACTTATAAGAGCACACTCTCGAAATTGAAGGTTTTAATACTCTTCACTCAGTTTTTCCAAAACCAAATGTCGAATCCGAACAATGGGGCTATATGATAAAGGATATGTAAAATATCGAACCCTTCCCTCTGACACATAGAGCCTCTTGCTTCAAAGTCTCATTGTTCAATCAAAAATATGTGAGTATTAATTTAAATTGCTAATTACTTGCACTTACTCTAAAAAAATATTAAAGAATACTAAAGACACACCTAGAACTAGACATATAAAGAATCATTAGTTAGATGCATTATTTATTATTTGTGGGCCCCTCCCGAAACGAAATCCTGGGTACGGGCCTGATGCAGACGTGTTAGAATGATCAACTTATTTTGTTCAGTATGCCTATAATTATGATGGAACAAGATATATGGAGAATGCTAAAACATTAGCTAGAAAAAATATTAGCAATGAAAAGCTTACTTTGTACCAGGATTTATATTCATTTTGTGTTAACACATTGACATCGTTCAAAAAGTCATATAACTGACCCAAAGAGACCTTTGTAATGTCAAACTAATTTCATTTTTCAGATGACATATGTCAATGGGATCACAAACCAAAACCCTCCGATAAAATGGGTAATTTTTAAGAGGTATAGTGTTTGATTTTCAAGAAAACACAAAAAAATGAGAAAATTGATAAAATCTTTATTGCAATCGATAGAACGATCAATATAATTTAATTCGTTATAACACACTGTTGGCAAATTCCGATAAAAAAAAACAAAGCAATCAAAAGAAAATGTCTTATATAAAAAACAGAGTTTCCAAAAGGTTGTTGATTTCGTTTCGTGTTTTTAATAATGGAACGCTTGTGAATTAGTTGCGAAGTCTGTTGAAACAATCTGTCCTTGACTTTTCTTTGCTTTGCTATTAATCACTTTCAAAAAGCATGTGCTTGTAGGTCAAACCAACTGGCGAACACTGTTTCATGAACAAAACAAAACCTCCCACCGTTGAGAAACGAAGATGTTTGTTACCATAAGGATTAAAGTGGTATGGAATTCCTCTGAAACTGAATGGCACCTCACTCAAAGCCCACAAATGTAGTGCTCCATAAATCACCGACCATAGCATTCCAGCTTCTAAGTAGAGCAACCAAGGCTGGGATCCTAGTGCCGGTCAAACTATCATACTCATAGACTGTAAAAATCGCATCAATCATAATTAATCATCCTTTTCGTGTCACGTGTAATTTCAATTGCGGTCTTGTAGTTTTTCTAGGAAACAATTATTTTTCGGTTTACAATACAGCTCAATGGGAACACAAACCATGGGGTAGGATTGGGGAATAAAGATCTAGAGCAATTAGAAGGGAATTGGTTTGAGTTTAGCTCCTAGATTTTTGCAAACTGAAATGAAAATTTTGAATCCGAAAGGTGAGTGAAGAAAATATGCAATAGAAAGAAAATGTAGGAATAATGGTTTTTTACTTAGATGGTTCCAGGCGTTTTATTCAAGATGAAAAAAACATACTTGTCGGTGATAATAAAGAAAATTGCTCGACTTCTGTCAAGAGTTTCAGATAAAGTAGAATAAATTAATTGTTTCCGTTAATGCTCGTGTATCGTTAATGCAGCAAGCTGAGCAGCAAACGGTTGAACAGATTCCGTTTAATTATTCGTTAGAGAACGGATAGAATCCATCCACGACCGGAACCATTCCACCCACAGAACGAATGAGCAGAACGAAAGCGCTTTAAAAATCATCCGTCTTTGCGAGACGTAGAAAAAGTGCCTTTCGGGAAAAAACCATTCAGTGGAATTCATTACGTTGAAGCGAGCACGGAGTTTCGATTTATATATTTTTTTAAATCATACCCAGCAATAGTATTTTCATCGTTTTCCCGAAGGTAAACCAGCACGTAATTCCTGCAGCGGAGGAAAGAAAGCATTCAACGCTGTGTCAGTTGCCTTAGAAATAATGTTTGAAATAGTTTCACACCAGGGATTCCATTGAATGTGGGACACATATGTGTAAATACATTCTTATAAGATCAATTTGTTCGGTGCTTCGAGTCAAACCTGTCTTTTGTACGCCATCATGCATGGTAGGGAATGTTTACAAGAGCAATTTCCCACTCCACAACGAAAGCCATTATTTTCTACGGTGGAAGTATGTTGACAGTGTTTTTCCGGGTAAGTTTCATCACTCGTGGCGCCGGAAATTATCGTGCGAGGTATTAGTAATTTTGTTATTGTTTAATTAGTGACAGTATGAAATTTTCCGGATGTAGAAAGTCTTATAGACCGTCGAAAATTAAAGGCGTATTTTAGCAAAAAATCGTACTTTGGACTCAAGGTGTCCTGGCATAAACTGGAAAGATTATTCCCATTTCTGTGAATATAAAAACAAAAATAGATATGACTATTTCAGTCTTTGCAAATATTAGAATAACTATGATATAAATGTTAAATAGTATTATTTTGGCTTGGGAGAAACTAGCACTAGTTAAGGAAGGTAAATGTGAAGCAACTATTTAATTGGGCTCGGAAGGGGAAATAATGAGCTGCGAACATAAATTTACTTTGTTTGTGTTACTACAATAGAGTATGAAAATTCCAAGCAACGGCTTGGTAAACTATATTCAAAAGCGTCAAGATTCGTCGTTTGGTTTATAATTTCATCATGAATGGGCGCTGCTAAAGTTGTAGTTTTTTATCGAAAAATAGTGTTCATCGACGAAGCTCATTTTTGATTGAATAGATAGAACAATAAGTAAAATTGCTGTATTTGGATTGAAGACCAGCCAGAAGCATTGTATGAGCTACCAATGCGTTCCAAAAAAGTCACTGTTTGGTGTGGATTATGGACCGGTGGCATAGTTCGTGAAATACCGGCCGATATGTTAGAGAGAGTGTGCCAAAATTGGACCATCTAAAGCGGTGCCGCGGTCAACATCCGCATGAAATCATCTTCAAACATTAAATTAAATTGATCATTCTATCGTTTATACAAAAGTTTATACAAAAGCGCAGCGTACCGGTTTGAGCATCATGTTTTAAACTAGTGCACAAACCTGAATACATACATCACGCTTGTACCTTAGTGTGCCATTTGATGCAACAATTGATTAGTGGGCTTGAGCTTCGCTCATTGCAAATTTTTTTCAACTTAAATTTCAGAACATATTATTCGAGTGAAGTTAGAAACATAAAGAAGAAACCTATATCCATAAAATAAGCCCTGTTTCGGTGTTATGGTGTCTTTCACATATTACTCATATTGTCACATATATTATTATATGGGACTCCTTCAAATACCTTTTCTTGATTCTTGATAGAAAAGAATTAGTACGTAACAATATACAAGACCTAATAATTTAAACAATTTCGAAATCAATCTGTTTTAAAGAGTTGTTCGATTAAGCTTTCAGCCTTCATTCACATAACTATTCAAAACTTTCATAATTAATCACCCCTTGAACTCCGAAATTCTGGTTTGAAGTTGATTTTGACCACAATTTTGGGTACTTTTTAAGCCGGAATCCGGTTACTGATATAGCCGAAGTTGGTTCATATGATCAGCCAGTAGCTTAACCTACAAACTAGAACAGTTTTGAACCTAATTTGTTAGATTTGTTATGTTATTTGCATCGTCGTTCTTAATGACGGAGGGAACTTTGGAAGACTCGTCACCCAGTAACTCCAGAACCGATAGTCGGATCCAGATAAAGCTCTGCAATTTACTATGCAACTAGAAGACCATTTTTTTATTCAAAATACATCTTTATTCAGGCCTATTTGCGTACAAGCTTTACGTGGCCGATTGAGCCGATTTTCTAAATAAAAAATTTTGTGTATTCGATTTCGTTGTCACCCTTTTTCTAGGGGGAGAGGAGCTTCCATTTCCCTCCTGCGAGGATTCAGGGGACCTTTGTTCGTGGCTTGTCTCGTCGTCCATTGACGCATCGGTGGCATTGTTGATTTCCGTCTTCTTTTCGTTTTCCTTGTTATTCGCTGTTTTGATCTCGTTGCTAGTTACTGTAGAAGCGCCTTGTTGTACATTGGTTGCAGTTGCTGTTTGGTTAGATGGTGAAAGTGATTCTGAAACAGGAGCACTGCATTCACTAGTTCCTTTGTTGAGCGGTTGTCCTTGTTTTTGTTTGTTTTGTTTGTTTTGTTTGTTTTCGCTAAAACTAGAAGACCATTTATTTGAATCTAAGAGTGTGGAAATCTGCCATAAAAACTTCTTTTTTTTTTTTTTAATTTCCGAGAACCGAAATCAGTTGGATAGGTCAGTAATCAACATGAACATGTAAATTGGTATACCTTTTTGACCTTTTTTGCTCCGTTGCTCTAAATGACGTTTTGAATTTGTTTTGATCACCATGATGGCTTGACCGATTTAAATACACTTCGATTTAAATGAAATGTCTTCTAGTCGCGTATAAATAGGTAGAATCTGGAATTATAGGGAGATGAAAAACAAAATAAAATTTTACTCTGTCAAAACTGAAAACTAATTATCCATACAAATCGACTTGGTATATATGGGAAACCGGATTCCGAAAGTACTGGAATTAGTAATCAAAATAAATTTTAAGCCGGAATTTCGAAATTAACAGGGTGAGTGCAGTAAAATAAAGAAAATATGTCATAGTTTTCTATCCCCTTAATATGGGGCACTGTTCCAAAATCCGCACTGTGAAAGAATTGATAAAAACTTAATGGACAAGTATATTTCTATCAAACAACTGACTCTGATTTTTCTCATATTAAACAAGAAACAATTCCCTTCTTTGTTATATTTTGCTTTTCGTTAGCTCCGCCCTTATGGATTTTGCTTTTCGTTAGCTCCGCCTTTCCACGGGGCTAGCATCAAACTGAAATAAATGCGCACTATCTACAGTTCATCGGAAGGGCAATTTTGTTTTTTCCTAAGTATTCTAAGAAGAAAACTTAAAACAAGGTCGATACGTCGCGCTCCGATTCAATTGTTCAAGCATCAAAGTCAAATAGGCGGTTCAGGTTAAACTGCCAGGTAACAACGGTAAATTAAAGGTAACGGAAAAAACGCAAACTTTAAAACATTTTTGAACATACATAATATTCTTTCCTTTTATACTTCTAATTATTATTCGTGCTCAATAGTTAGGAATATTCTGAATTATTAGTATTTCGTGTTTGACTCATCCGTTTAACTAAGACCAGTTGTACAGTATTAAAAGTAAGATTGCTTAATGTTTCGAACATTCAGGAAATTCATTTTGAAACACCACTCAAATTTCAATTGAAGAGCTCTTCAAAGCTGATCTCTAAATTCTTCAATTTCCTGGTCTTGTAAGCCTGACCAACCTTATTTTGCTTTATTCAAGAAAGGTGTATTGAATGTCATTATATCTACGGAATCGGGAATTAAAACCATTTAATATTCAAACTCGATCAATTAACTAGTCGAAGTTTTTCCAATGAGTTTAAACTAGTTGAAATCGGTTAATATTTGAAAATTTTCGATCTTAGAAAGTCACTATAGGGCGCAAGAAATTTCCGAAATCGAAAAATTGTTTTGGATGCCAAATGTCTTAGAGATCTAGTTTCATCCCGAACCACTTTTTTTAATCAACAGGGACAGAAGAAAATTGAGAATTTCTGAATCGAAAAAATTTTTGTTGTTGTCGAATGTCTTAGAATTATTGGAAACATCAAGTGTCCGCTTTATGAAATTGGAGATGACTCCAAAATATTGGCACCCTATTATACAATTATAACACATCACTCAAAAAGTCGTGTGACTGACACACAGATGGCGCTATCATCATCCAATCCAAACTTTCAAGAGACTATGTGGAAAATTTTATGACATTTCGAATATTCTGAAAAAATTGCGCCATTGAAGTGTAGTTACTTTTGCTATTTTCAAAACAATGGATTCAAAACAGTTTTGTGTATCTATTTATCATTGCATCTTGATAAAAAAAAATACTATATAAACTCAGAAATGACATCAAAAGGGTTATTTGGACTCAACTCCATCGAAAAGAATCATTTGTAATAACAAATTGCTGAATTTAAACCTGATCGTAAAGACACCGATGATGATGACCGTTCTGGTCGTCCAATTGAGGTGGTTACTCCAGAAAATATAAAAAAGATCACACATTGGTTATATCAAATCGTAAACTGAAATTGCGTGATAGTAGCTGAGGCCGTTGAAATATATCAGAAGGCAGTGTGTTTATAATTAGACATAAACATTTGACCGATGAGAAAGCTTTCTTGAAAGTGAGTGTCACATTAACTCACAGTCGACCAAAAAACAACGTGTTGATGATTCAGAGCAGTGTTTGGTCGTGTTTAAAAGTAATAAATCAGTTTATTCACGTCGATATGTGACAATGGATGAAACATGGATCCATAGCTCATTCCGACATCAAAACGAACTTCATCTCAGTGGACTGCAGCGAAGCGTTCATCTTCATAAACTATCTTGAGAAAGGAATCATAATCAATAGCGTGTACGAATACAAAAAAATATTACCTCATATTTCAACTTTAGTAGCGAATAAATAACATTCGTTCTCCTTTGTATAAAAAAAACAAATGGAATACTGCGGTTTTTAAGTCTCTTAATCAATATGCAAATGCTCTATTCAGTGCATTTCACTGCATGTCCTGAAAATACAGCAAACTTAGCCAAGTAAGAGATACCACGAAGTATTTATGTACGTTTGGAACTGAAACCATAATTAATAATTTCATCATGGAGGGAAATATTAACACAGCTCCCAAATGAATTCAGTAGCTCTCCAAAACAGCACATAATTTATGCAAAGTATGCCACTAATATCACCGGGGCATGCATCCGTTAAACAAGCCAACTTAAACCGCGAAAAGCTGCAAGCCACGATGGTGTTGTTCAACGAGAGCAACTTTGCGTAGCCCAAAAATTGGACACCGCATCATGCGCTCATTCGGGGGTACCGGCGTTGCTGCACAGTGAGGAGGAATTTAAAGTTTTCCGAAACTTATCGTCAGATTTTCCACAAGGCTTCATATTGTGAATTTTCCCCCCCATCATGAGCAGAACCGGAGTGAAAAGATGGACAAAATTTCTGTGCAGAACCGTCTTCACTAGGACCTCGAAACCAAACCAAAAGTCATTTCACCATTTGTTGGAAATTTTAGTCTTCACTTTTCATTATGTTCCGCAACACAAAAAAATTTCCCCTTTTAAAAAGTTCAGTTAGTGGCTCAGACAACAAATAACTGCTGATCCCGTCTGCTCTGAGCCTGTTTCGTTGCAAACCGGTCCAATGGCATTGCGAGTGATTTGCATTAATATAAACTTATCTAATGTAATTTCCCCATAAATCACACTTCTTATTGTGTTGTCGGTTCGCATCGGAACTGGGACAGTGCTGGCACCGGCGGAGTTACGCCTTTTTTCTGCCGCTGTGCCACGGTTTTCGCAGAATGACGTTTTGCATCGGCTGAACTGCCGAGCGTTGTCTTCATTGCTTTTAACGCCCGAAGAAAAATGAGCGTGTTTTGAAACTGTCCTGACTGCCAGGCGATGTGCCTTCCATGATAATTGACCCTCGGTAGGGCACTTGTTGCCATCAACATTTATTTCTGCCCTGGACTACGGTGCGGTGCGTCAAGGCTTCTGCTAGAAACCGCAGTCGATCCTCCAGTTAGTGACGGAGACTGGTGTGAATGTTTTCGCTATACATTTTCCATTGCATTCCACATCCCGATTCCGGTCGCTTTCCTAACAATCATTTTCCGCTCTGTTTATCCATTCCTGGCGCCCCATTTTCTCCGTCCGATGTCAAAGGTCACACTTTCGCATTCCTCTGCCCCGTTCCTAGCCCCTAGGATCGGTTGTTGTTGTTCTTTCGTTAGTCAAATCCTGCTTCGGGCGTTTTGCTCGATGTCTTCGTCATCCCGGTCGTATTACTGGAGACTGCGTGAATACAACTTAATGGTTGACTTGTGGAAGAAATGCAAAGTAAGAATTTCATTATAGCTCCCGTGCCATTTTGTCGCTTCGTGACGGCTTCTTGGTGGCTGCGGAGGCTGTTTGCCCTACTTCTGTTTGTTTGTCGTCTGGAGTGGGGAATTTTTGGCACACACATTGAGGTGGGATGGGATGACACCGGCGGCAAATAAAACCCAGAATTGTTCGGAAGCGCTCGGTGAAGTTTATATAAATGATTCATTCAGTGCCTTCGAGGAGCGTTGGAATGGCTTGGCTTGGTTTCGTAGTGGTTAATTGATATGACAATGTTGAAAAAATGCATATGACAAATTTTCAAAGCATTATTTTTATTATTCGGTTTTATCGTACATCATCATCACACTGTGGCTGGCTAATTTCTAGCTCTTAATTCGAAGTTCAATTCAGTTTTGAGAGAAAAGCGAAGCACCCTAGGGTAAATTTTTAAGTGCTTAAGATTAATATCTAATTCAAATGAGATGAACTTGAACAATAATCGAAATCGCAGAATGATAGACAACTTAACGATATAAAAACAACTGCATGCATTTAAAACTTGAATACAAGCTTGTGGAAGAGAAGCTTAATTTGGCGTTTACACTTTTGCTGGTTACCAACATGCTGGATTTTAAAAAATGATTAAAAACCATGAAATATATCTTTTGAATATTTTAATCATCATTCCTAGTTTTAATATTGAACCTCTTCATACGAACGAATGCTTTCAACTAAGAAAAACATGAAATACGTACGACATGAGATGTTCAATATTTTCATTCCGTCACCATCTTGATTTTCTTCACCAGCAACGCTTGCCAGCATGAAATTTGGAAAGTTCAAAAATTTTCATGCTTGCAACATCCAGCAGCTGGCAAGCGTTAACATTATGCTGGTAGCGTGTTGGTAGCCAGCAGAAATGTAACCGGGGCATAAATGTCGAAATCCGTTACGATAGTACACACATACATAGGTATAATTGCCTAAATTTGGGCCATTGATGTAATTTCGTCGGATACAAGACAAACACGAATCAAAGCAAACAGAGTCTGGGTCCACGTGGTCGATGTTGGTTCTTAATACACTGAGGTCTTTTGGCATTAAAAATGCCTTACTCTTCACTATATGGGGCCGGGTGTCAATTAAAAGTTTCAAAAATAGTCGCGTAACCTTTTTGTGTCATAATTTTGAACGTTAATAACTCGGTCATTTGTTGATGGATTGTTATGGATCAGGGTCATTTCGCCGAAAGCCATTTCGCCGAAAGCCGTTTCACCGAAAGTCATTTCGCCGAAAGGGTTATTTCGCCGAATCCTGAAATCGTCTTGAAATCGTAATTATAATTGGTTTAAATTAAAGACAAACGAAAGATGATAGCGTTAACGCCCGTTTTGTTAACTCTTGAATAAAGATTGATTCATGAACCTCAGAAAGTAGTTCCCAAGAAAACTTGTTGACTATTAGCTAGTAAGCATCAAAGCAATTGCATAGGTGTATCTACCAGGCAAATGTAGGTGGTATTTTCCGTTTATTAAGTGAAAATGAATAAATACTAATGCGGCTACGCCACATCGTTTTAGTTCATATGCTGTCCGACCTCGCTACCGCTCGTTCGGACCTAACTAACGCAAAGAAACCTAGCTGAGTAGACCGGGCAAACGAGGCGGTTACAGGTTTGTATGCAAGAGGCCGCCGCTTCCGACGGCGGGTCGGCGGCCGACTCAGCTGGCGTCGGCTCGGCGGCTTTGTGCCGCCGAGCCATCTTGGCTTCGGTTATGTGGCTGCGCCACATCAGTTATACAGGAAACATAACGTGCAGGAGATATGACCCTTACGGCAAAATTACCCTTTCGGCAAAATTACCCTTTCGGCAAAATGACCCTTTCGGCGAGATGACCCTTTCGGCGAAACGACTTTCGGCGAAATGACCTATTCGGCGAAACGACTTTCGGCGAAATGGCTTTCGGCGATATGACCCGCTCCCGGATTGTTATAATTTAACAACCAATCGATTCGGAAACTTTTAACTTAAACATGTATGACGACGTCTTTTCAGTATTTCAAAAGCATACTATTGAAGAAATGGTTGGAATCGACCTATGTTTTCATCCACCAATCCCTGTTGTACAAAATGACGTCAACTTTTTGTTCGGCATAGGAGGCTTTGCGTCATGCATAAAAAACACGGTATCGTTATGCGTAGTATGAAGAGAAACCTATAAATATAGGCTGCACAATATTTCTTTGCCTAGTTGATGTCTGTGAATGAAACAAGTAGCTTGTCCAGTGAACTGATGACTGGTTTGTATATGCGTTCACTTGCTGGATTGTCGCTTTTGCATTATGTGTTTGTGGAATTTCCTGTTGTCTGTGCAACACCGTGTTCGCTTGAGTATCTTATATATCATCTAGCTATTGAAGAACCGAATCAGCGTGGTTACCGATTCTTTTGAAATATCCCATGTATTTAGCAAATTTTTGGTCGATTTTGCCATCAAAAATACCTTACACTTCGCTTCCCGAGGCTGGGTGTCAATTTAAAACATGCAAAACTAATCGCGTAACATTTTTCTGTCATAATTTTGAACGCTCATAACTCAGTCATTTGTTGATGGATTTATTTAATTCAACAACCAATCGATTCGGAAACATTTAATTTAAACTTATGAGACAACGTAATTTGAATATTTCAATTGCATACCATTGAAAAATTGGTTTGAATTGAGTATTTTATTTTGGTTCTCTGGTAACTATCAGGCCAATTTAGAATTATCGGCGATAGATTTTTCGGATCTAATTTGCAGCGCTTATTCCTCGATGATTTGTTAATGGATTTTCCGAATTTAAATGATTCCAAAGCTTCAATATTGTAAGCTTAAAAAACAGTTTTAATTTGTCAACGGATCGGTTTGCATACTTAAATCTTCATTCCAATACGAACAAAACGTGACAATGTTACTGAACAAGTTGTTGTCCCACCAGGAATTAACGGCTTCAAAAGATTCAAAATTAAATTCTGAAACTTATCTAACTAATCTTTATCTCACATATACAGTACAGATAAACTCAAGGTAAGTTTACCTGCGATTTTACATGTATCGTTTGAATAGGAACCCTCGTAGAACAGCCAGTTTCAGTTCAATTATTATTTGGTTCAAAACAATAAGCGTCTGATGGCCACACGCGTTGTAACTATGACAATGTTCATTCATGTGTTAATAACATCAAGTTACAATATGAACAACATTTCGGAATTTTGTTGCGTATCCATTCCGTATATTCCTAATATGCCAAAGCGAAATTCAATGTAAGTAACTAAATATTATATGCGAACTGTTTCACATGTTTTCTTTCTCGTATTCTTGCCATATTATTTACCGATACTTTCCGAAGATTATCGACGATTTTAAAGGATTAATAAAATTACACCATTGCTGAGATTACTGGTACAACATTATCTTGGATCGATTAACTGTTTATAAAATGAACCCAGTGAACGATTAAATTAGGTTAAAACTGGGGGTAAATAAACGATATAAATCAAATCAAATTAATAAGTTTGTACGTTTCTCGAAAATTATCATCATAAAATAAAACAGTCTCATTTGTTCAGGTTTAAATCTATAGATTGTTTGTATCTAAAATTGAGCTTTCAAGTAACTTTGAAGTGTAGTGAAGTTTAGTGTATCATCATCATTATCATCTTTATTTTTGTATTTATTATGACGTTTCATTTTTAATATTATTGTGCTCGGTCGTGTCTTGGATACAACCTTCTATTTTTTTCAAATATTATTTATCCGTTCTAGAAATTTGACAATATATTAAGCTGGAATATATAAAAAAAACCCAAAGAAAACATCCTTTTTTGAGATACTTGAATTTTTAAGATTCTTTTTAAAACAAAAATCAATCAAAATTTTATTTTCAGCAGTACTAAATATTTTTACACAGCCCTTATAATTGCCTAAAACATCGCAGAAGACACCAAATCGATCTTACCCACCATTTCTGAGGTGCCATTTTAGATCGAGCGAGGAAATACGTTTCATTTGATCAACATGGATTTATACCAGGAAGATCAGTTTCAACGAATCTGTTAACATTCACATCTAAGTGTATCGCTTGCATGGAAGAAAAAACTCAGTAATCTGAAAGCAGCATTTGACAAAAATGACTAAAAAAAATGCTTCTTTGTAAATTACATCGTCTCGGCTTCTCTGCGCAGCTCGTGTCCTGGTTAAGCTCGTATCTGACTGGTAGGGTGTTACGAGTGAAGCTGGATAACTGCACATCATCTCAATTTACGAACCATTCAGGAGTTCCTCAAGGCAGTAATTTGGGACCATTACTTTTCGTACTGTTTTTCAACGATGTCTCATTTGCTTAGCGAAATGGCTGCAAATTGTTCTATGCAGATGATTTAATATTGTACTTCGTAGTTCGTACCGTAGAGGATTGCCGGCGGTTAGAATATCTAATAGAATTGTTCGTTGATTGGTGTCACAGAAACAAACTCATCATTAACGTGGCAAAATGTCAGGTGATTACGTTCCACCGTACTTTGAATCCTGTCAAATTTGATTACAGTTATGGTGGCTCTATTCTGGCGATTTAGGAAAATTGATGGATGAAAAACTAACCTTTGATTCAAATCGATCACTGATCATTTCTAAGCATCACATCAGTTCAAAAATCGCTAAGGATTTTCAAGAATCTCATTGCTTGAAGGCATTGTATTGCTCACTGGTCAGGGCCGGTGAAAGAGGTGGGTACGGTGGATAGCACTACCCACCCGAAAATTCCAAAGGTGGGTAATTACCCACCTGAAATAATAATAAGAATATTTTTATTTTAATTCGGAATAATAAATATAATCAAAATTATAGAATGCTAGTTCTCAAGGTAGAGCAAGGATGTTAAGATATACCGCAGAAAGGTGAGACGTGACAAGGGTCATTTGAGCAGGCAGAAATCTTTTAGTAACTTAACTTTTCCCTTCCAGCAAAGGAGTCGAGCTTAAGCATCTCATCAATGCGAATCACTCGGGTCTCTGAGATACCTTGAACTCTGTGTGGTTCAGAAAAGAAGTAAAAGTTGCTAACACGTCGTTCAAATAGCCCAGGAACTAACCAGAAAAACATAATTTCGTGTGCAGGCTCACTATTTATTCATCAACAATCGCCCTAGCACTTTTCATAATTTTACAACACCATCCTTATAGAATGATTTGTCACTGGTCTAAACATCGGTTTCCTTTGCGGCGATGACTGTCTTATTTGAGCCAAAAATTTTTCGCTGGCGTGTCTTTTTCTAATCCGCAAAGGACAAGCAATCGCTGGGTCTAGGTAATTGTGAACAAGTTGGATGAGGAAACAGATCGCAGCCCAATTCGTTTAATTTTGTCATTGTTTTCATTGACTTATGGCACGGTGCATTGTCTCGGTGAATCACTTTTGATGGTACTTTCCTGTTCAAGATAGTCGATGTTAATTATACCTCGAACATCTAAAAAACTTATGCCATGATTGTTCCCGATGGCTTTCCCAGTCTGAATGCTGGTATGACTCCGTATAAAAATAGTGGATCCATGTTTCGTCCACTGTTCCATACCAACGCATTCCATTTTATTGCGGCAGACTTTTGTTGATTATGAGCGGCCGTGTTCGAGATCCGTTTGGTGACAATTTTTTTATGCTCAGATCTTCGTACAAGATCGTAAAAGAACTTTCAGTTCATGTGCTAACGATTTATTTTTGAACACCGAACAGAATGGTACTCTACTTCAGCAAAGATTTCATCTAACTATAATTTGGATATAATGAACCGCTGATTTTTTTGAGTTTGGAAAACCATCCAGTCGCTTCGCTAGCAAGGTCAAATTATCTGCTGTGTTTTGATGTTTTTCTAGTTTTTATTTTTGTTTTCAATTAAATTTTGTGTATTTTGTTTTTAATAATGTTTAATATTAGTTGTAAGATATATTGAGGTAATTATTTTGTGCTGTTCTTTTAAAAGATGGTGGAGTTTCTCTCTTTTTAGCCATTTTATTTCTTGGATGTAAATGACATTGCATGTTGGTCCACGCACTTTCTCAGTTTTGGTGCTTTGGTTTTTGCGTTAGTTTTATTTATTTTTTTTTTATCTGTGCCGTTTTTTTTTGTCTCGGCTTTTCCATTCTAGTCATTTTATCTTTCTTTGATTTGGAACCGTTTGAAGTATGCTACTATTTTTCCGTTTTAGTAGCTTAATCTTCCAAAAAATATGTCATCTAACTTCAAGCATACATGTACCAAGCCATTCCAGGGTCATTGGTTTCGAGTATAAGGCTCTTCACGAGTCAGATTTCGTTCGTTTGAACTCTAGCCTTGTTACCCTTTTGAATAGTATCAGTAGAAATATCGCTCCCCAGACATGCCATAATTCTAGTACCTCGTTCATAATAATGCAACATAAATCCAAGCTATTCATCAAATTGATATCGCTGCTCTTCTGCATACATGCATTTTGACTATCAACAAAAAGTTCACATTGTCACTGCAATCTTTTGGTTCTCTTCAGCCCACTACACATAAGCTCTTCCGGCATGGCAAAAAGTTGATTTCGCGCCTATTCTTCCTGTTTTGCCAGCCCACTTTCTCAACGCCCCGAAACAATGAATCCTACGTGAATATGGCCTGCATTGCAACAAAGCGAACCGCACCAGATCAGCAGTGCCAAGAGCCATTCATCAGGACGACCCACCATACTGAAAACCGGAAGCACGCGTGGTTGTTTGGTTGGTTCTCAGACTTTAGAGGGGTGGGAAGCAAAAATAAAAAAAAGGAAGACTTTTGACTGCAGCAAATAAATTTGAACTCTTTTTTCATTTCACTTTCGCTTCGCTCCCGCTACTGCTGCTGCTTCTCTGTCTCTGTGAAAAGAATCGTTAGCGCATAAAATTTGAATGCCGGAATTACTTTTCCAGAGGGCAGCAGTTTTACTGAACATTTTGTGTTGGGAATACACAACTGAGCAATATCGGTGCGAAGCGTTCGAAAACAACTACTTCCTGCGAGGAGTACGCAAATATAAATCAGGCAGCGATATAACATTTCCAGTCCGTTTATTTTCTGACAAATACATCATTTCAGTTGAAAAAAAAACGATTCAGTTGCGAAGTGTGTGAAATAAATAACTGAATAATTGGTACGCTGCTGGTAATGCGGAGCAACCATTTCAATTAATTTGTTCATGATTGAAGGCGTTATCTCTGGGGTTAGTCGACTGTGGTCTTCTGGTGGGGTGATCGTTTTGATTCACCCATTGAACAATTTGTTATTCAAATATTTGTTCTTCCGTAAAATATTAAAAAAAAAAACACTCCCTTCCGCAAGTTTTAACCAACAGGATAAAATGAAATGCAACCAGTTTACATTCCAACAAATTTGCTCGGCGATTTCGGTCGAACCCTACTGCTATTCTTAAACCAATCCACTAGTGTCAATATTGATCGCCACTCAAAACCAAAGTCAATATGCCTCAGCCACGCGCTCTGGAAAATAAGTCAACATTTTGCATTCAATCTCTGTCATGAGATTTTTCAACGTCTTGGAAAGGAATTTAGCTTCTCCGTGGA
Source organism: Malaya genurostris (assembly GCF_030247185.1). Classification (NCBI taxonomy): domain Eukaryota; kingdom Metazoa; phylum Arthropoda; class Insecta; order Diptera; family Culicidae; genus Malaya; species Malaya genurostris. Next base: position 326,574,098 of record NC_080571.1, read on the forward strand.
CTAGAGAAACACTTTGAAAAATTGAACTGATATCGACCCAATAAAATGGCTCTCCATGGTCCAAACTAGGACGCAAGTCCGCTCACCGAACACCCTTCCTTCTGTTACCCCTGAACAGATCCGTCCCCAAAGTTAGCAATTTATTTTTAATTATCTTTTTTATTGCGCCACCAGCAGGAAGCTCATAGACAGTCAATAGGCGACACGAAGCCAAAGAGGGTGGTTTCTTGCTGAAAAGAAGGACTGCGGAAAAAAATATATATTGAAGTGGTTTCTAGAATAAGCGGTGCTTCAGTTTGTTCCTGTAATGGAAGGACATTGTCAATTCATCAGTGGTAATACTTTTAACTTTTTTGAATGCTTTTTTTTGTTGTTGTGTCTTAATGCCACAACCGGCTACGTAAATGTGCTTGACTTCATTTCTGCAGAAAATGAAAACCATTACGCTGAAAGCAGTACATGTATCATTTTGATGTGTAATTCTGGATGACATTTTGACATGAGAGTGAGAAATTATGAGCCCACGGAATAATTTTCCGTTTTTGGTTTCACATCCTAATGTGTGCTCTTTCGTAAAGCGAGTCTACTTTTTTTTCCACATTATAAAACAGTAAAGTATGGTCGTATGAAGTGCAGTGAAACAAGCACTATCTTTTGATGATGAAGACAGTTTAATTTTAGAATTTTCTGATGTTGACTAGTTACTGAGCAGTTTTACAAATGAATAGAAAGTTATCAGACTTTTCATACTCCGATTTAGATGAAACACGTCTTAAGTATGGCAAGGATGGATGTTTTTACTTTTTTTTATAAATGTAAAAAATAGGTATAAAATTCGCCTAAACTTTAGAAAAAAAAACCCTAGGCTGTTATATACCAGTTGAATCAGCTCGACGAACTGGGCAAATTTCCGTGTGTGTCTGTATGTATGTTGTTAACAAAGAGGTTCAGATTTTAGATATGGCAAAACCGATTTTGATCGAATCAGTTGCAAATGAAAGATCTCCTTGTCAGCCTGAAATTTTTACTTTTTGAGTTATACAAAGTTTGCCCATGCTTACTGATTGGAGTTGGCATCACTGGGAGTACGATGTGTTGCTCTTATAAAAGTCTAATTTCAATATGTATTAACCAATTTATAATGAAGTAATTGGTCGAAAAAGTGATTTTGAGTGATAGTGAAGCAGTGGCAAGTGTGTGTTGATTATCGAAAAGTGTTATTTATTGAATAGTGTTGATTCGCGAAAAAATGTTCAAACGACGGATACGGCGAACTTACCGCCCAAAATTAAATTAAATTATCGAAGCGCCATCTACATATCATTGTCGGAGTCATCAGATATATGTTATCAGATTTATATGGAACTAGCTGACCCGTCGAACTTCTTCTCGCCCAAAAATCATTTGTTCGAATATATGTTTTCGGACGGAAGAATTGTGGTCAAAGTTTCTCTCCATTATTTTTCAGATTTCTTAACCTACAATCAACGGAAATCGACACACATTCGCTTTAGTTCAAAAAAGAAATATCACCAAAAATTATGTGAAAATGTGAAATACTTCCGCTAAGTTGCAATTTTTCTGTCGATTCTTTGGGAAGTACATCGTTTCCGGACACGAAGTTCAGTCTTCTCTTTCCATTTTAAAGCATTACTGATCATTTTAGCGTAGCACCCGATTATTTCCTGCACTTCTTTGTAAGTTTTGCCTCCACCAATCAAGGATTTGATGCAGTTCCATTTTTCCTCGGTGTAATGCTTTCCACGACCAATAATTCTGCAATTCAGTAAAAACAAACATGTTTTCCATCTTATTGTCTACATCCTTTATCTTATCGGTAGAGAAAATAACGAAAGAGTTAATAAAATAAAATTTTCGACACTGCTATTATTTTGACCAGAAAAAAATTGCCACTGCAAATGGTAATTACAAAAATATACGCTAGTCAAAATGTGTAGGTTGTAGGGATGGTACTTGGAAGGCAAAGTATCGATATCTAGGGTATCGGGATACCGAAATTTTGGGATATATATTTAAATATATATATATATATATATATATATATATATATATATATATATATATATATATATATATATATATATATATATATATATATATATATATATATATATATATATATATATATATATATATATATATATATATATATATATATATATATATATATATATATATATATATATATATATATATATATATATATATATATATATATATATAGATGAGTGACAATTTACAAGTGTATCGTGTTATTTGATTTTTTCAGAAGTGGTGTGTCATCTTTCAAATACCAATAGGAGAAATAGGATGCTAGTGAGATCGTTCCTTAGAGATATTTCACAAATTTCACACAAGTTTAAAAATATTGGCTATAGTTAAGGGGGGGTGAAAAAAATCATTATTTTTGCGAATTTTTTTAGAATTATCGTTCAACAAAATAAGTTCAAATGTTTTGCATGATAAAAAGCATCATTCGAAAAACATTTTGTAATTTTTTAGTGGAAAAATAAGTCTAAGTCGGTGAAGAGGTATTTTTGAGAACGCTTCTTAAAAATCATGATTTGCGGTGTCCACTGTATCTCAGCGCATACTAATCAGAAGTGAACAAATCAACGCAGCATAGTTAGAGTAGAAGTTTTTCTAGACCCCAACGTTTTTGTTTGATTTTTTTAACTTTTGATGGTTGTTCAAAGTGAAAACTACGATTTTTCACGAAAAAATCCGCCATTTCGAGGCTGTTAAACCTCCCCAAAGTAACAAATAACGAAAAGGAACACGTTGGGGTCTGGTTTTTCATATGTAGAAAGTGTGTAGAAAATTTAAAAAAATTGGTGCCGTAGTTTTTGAATGACGATGGACACGGACTTTCAAAACCTGCTTTCGAGGTAAACGCATTTAAAGTTTTTTGTCTAAAAAATCAATGGAAACAATTAATTACCCTACGGGCTCGGTCTAACATTTTCAAAAAATCATATTTTTCCTTGTGTGCTTATTCATTAAAACGAAACATTTTAAGAATGTTTTGTCAAGTTTTGAAGTCAATCGAAGTACAAATCTTGGGCCTGTGCGCCGAGGTCTTGTTTCTTCGTAGAATGACATAGCCATATATAAAGGTTCATAACTTCAGGAGTTTTGGTCCAATAGGCTTGAAAATTTCACAGAAAATTCTTGAAATGGTTCACTATAAGAAAATATAAAGAAAATAATCAATGATTTTTCAAAATTGTTAGACCCTTAAATCTGCGCTTTTATGAAATTTTTTTGCCGGTACATGTGCGAAGCATACTTGTTTCGTTTTGGGAAGTACATTCTCTCTACTGAAACTTTTAATTATTGCGATTGGTCAACTGTTTTAATTTTTGTGTATGAAAAACTATTATTAATCACAAAAAAGTTCCAACAGAACACATTTCGACATTTTAGCTGTAAATTTAATATGACGGGTATAAAAATATGAATAATATTTTGTAGGTCGATGTTCCGAAACGCAAAATATCGAAGGCGCGCACGTTTTCAATAAGTAACAGATCGGCTGAAAAGTTCGTATCGTTTCTATGAGAGGGCGCCACTAGAATTAAATCCATACCATTTTCAGTTGGTACCAACCATCAAAAGATACGTGTATAAATTTGACAGCTGTCTGATTATTAGTTTGTGAGATATTGCATTTTGAGTGAAGCTACTTTTGTTATTGTGAAAAAAATGAAAAAACAGGAATTTCGTGTGTTGATGAAACACTACTTTTTGATGAAAAAAAGTGCCGCCGATACAAAAAAATGGTTTGATGAGTGTTATCCAGACTCTGCACCGGGCGAAGCAACAATTCGTAAGTGGTTTGTAAAATTTCGTACTGGTCATATGAGCACCGAAGACGATGAACGCAGTGGACGTCCAAAAGAGGCTGTTACCGATGAAAACGCGAAAATAATTCACAAAATGATTTTCAATGACCGTAAAGTGAAGTTGATCGAGATAGCTGACACCCTAAAGATATCAAAGGAACGTGTTGGACATATTATTCACGAATATTTGGATATGAGAAAGCTTTGTGCAAAATGGGTGCCGCGTGAGCTCACAATCGATCAAAAACAACAACGAATTGATGATTCTGAGCAGTGTTTGGAGCTGTTATATCGAAATAAAACCGATTTTTTTCGTCGATATATAACAATGGACGAAACATGGCTCCATCACTTCACTCCGGAGTCCAATCGACAGTCAGTTGAGTGGACTGCACGCGATGAACCGAACCCAAAGCGTGGAAAGACTCAACAATCGGCCGGTAAGGTTATGGCGTCTGTATTTTGGGATTCGCATAGTATAATTTTCATCGACTACCTTGAAAAGAGAAAAACCATCAAAAGTGACTATTATATAGCGTTATTAGAGCGTTTGAAGGACGAAATTTAAAAAAAAAAACGGCCTCATTTGAAGAAGAAAGAAGTTTTGTTTCATCACAAGTGTCACAAGTGTCGTGTCACAAGTCGATGAAAAGCATGCTGAAATTGATCGAATTGGGCTTCGAATTGCTCCCTCATCCACCGTATTCTCCAGATTTGGCCCCCAGTGACTTTTTTCTGTTCTCAGACCTCAAGAGAATGCTCGCTGGTTAAAAATTTAGAAGCAATGAAGAGGTAATCGCTGAAACTAAGGCCTATTTCGAGGCAAAGGACAAATCGTACTACAAAAATGGTATCGAAAAGTTGGAAGATCGCTATAATCGCTGTATCGCCTCTGATGGCAATTATGTTGAATAATAAAAACGAATTTTGGCAAAAAAATGTGTGTTTCTATTAAACGATACGAACTTTTCAGCCGAACTGTTACAATGAACAATTTCATCATAAATATCGAATAGCACATAGATTCAGAGTTGATATAGTGAGTTTAAAAAGGATTGAATTCTATTCTATATTTTAACTCAGATTATCGGATGCCAATTTTTGGTCGTAAATGTTGAATGGGAAAAATATCAATAAATTGTAACTTGACTCAAGCTTATATTTTCCACTGGGTTCCGGCTTCCATGTCGTAAAACGCGACAGTTGCATGAGTTTCTTTTTTCCCTTCAGTTATCAGGTTTTTTCAACGTTACTGATTCAAAATTGCGCATTTAAGGGTCAAATACAACATCAAACTACAGTGGGGTTGTTCGATCTGTTAACGTAGGGCTACCCAACTAGTTTTAAAAATCACTTTTGTGTCTTCAATTCTTTGAGAATTTTTGTTACCCTAACCGGTTAGCCTGTTGGGTTTGATAATGGAAGGTACAGAACTCGTTCATCCAGTACTCCATGATCGAGGTCATCCGTTGCATTTCTTCGAATACGACGAAAAGGTCGATTCGCGATCAAAATGTGTCTCGTACGAATCGAACGGCGCTCAAAACAAATCCATAACCAGTCCAGTCGCTGATGTGCATAACACACTGCTCAAAAAGTTCCAGGACGGGAGACCAAGAGATGACGTTTGTAATAAGAAACTGGGCTCATTTTTCGAAAGTGTCAACCTTCAGATGACATGTGTCAAATTTTCACATCAATCTCACTACAAACGCTGAACCTACCGGCATATAAGTGACATTACTTATTCATTTATAAAAAAATGGAAATAACGAATTCCGTGTATTGATAAAACATTGCTTTTTTAGATTTGTGGTATTCTGATTTAAAATGTGACCAAATGAAGCAGTTATCTGAAAAAATCATAAAAATTTTTATAATCGTGATAAATGAACGCAAAATCAAAGTTCGTGATACTAGATGTGTTGAGATGGTTAGCATATAAACTGAAAGTGCTTTTAGGATCTGACGCGGAAGGTCTTTTACAAATGGGTGCCTCGTTCGCTCATAATCGAATAAAAACAACAACACATCAACGAGTCAGAGAGCTGTTCGGCATTGTGTAGTCGCATTAAAATGGATTTCTCTCGTTGGTACGAAACAGTGGACAAATCGTGGATCCACCATTTTGCTCCGGAGTCATATTAGCCTTCAGACAGGGAAAGCCGTTTAAAATCGCTACAGGTATCTGGAACAATCATGGCATAACTTTTTAGATGCTGAAGGTTTTTTGATGCCAAAAGGCTTAGAATTGTATGTAACGTCGAGATTTAGTGTCATCTCGAAAAAATTTTTTTTTGAAAAAGTCGACTTTTTGGGACTTAGAAAAAATATGAAAATTTAAGTCCCAGAAAGCTGATTTGTTCAAAAAAAATTTTTTTGAGATGACACTAAATTACGATATATATATATATATATATATATATATATATATATATATATATATATATATATATATATATATATATATATATATATATATATATATATATATATATATATATATATATATATATATATATATATATATATATATATATATATATATATATATATATATATATATATATATATATATATATATATATATATATATAAGAGCGGTAAAAATCAATGTGTTTTGTCGGTTTCGTCACTTATACCATCATATATCTGGAACCAAAAGTCACAACCATTTGATCTTCGAACTTGATCAATGCACACATAAGTGCACACATACACACACAAATACACACACACAGAGACATTTTCTGATCTCGTCGAACTGAGTCGAATGGTATATAACACTATGGGTCTCCGAGGCCCCGTTCGAAAGTCGGTTTTTCCAGCAATTCTAATATCTTTCTATAGAGAAAGGCAAAAACTGTTTGCACAAGAAATATTGTCTTGGTCGGGTTCGGGTACAGAAAAGATATGTTTGTCGAGTTCTGGTCGGGTACCGATTTTTTCATTTTCAACGGGTACGTTAAAAAATTTGGTCGGGATTCGGGACTTTTTTGGGTTCGAGTTTCGGGATTTCATTTATTATTCGGAGTTACAATAAGAATGTTCAAATTGTTATAAATAATAATAATATTACAGGGTTGTTACGGTCGCGCGGATCTCACGGTTTTCGCGGATTTCGCGATTTCCACGGATTTAGCACCGTTTCTGCTCAGATTTTGATGCGATGGCGCGGATTTCGCGCGAATTTCAAGAGACATCAATTCACATTTGTGAATAATTTGTTCGAAAATAAAGTTCTTTGCAAATTTTTGAAGCTTGTAACTTTTATGAAACCGCAAAAAATTAAGGATGAGCAAACGTTTCAGCAATTGCCCAAGCTGGCCGAATTGGTGAATTTACCTTGATAAAACCAAAATTTAGAAGAAGGTGATTCTAGCAAATGTTTTCTTCCGGGGGTCAATATTTCGAATCTGTGTTCTCCGATCTTGAGTGGTACAAATTGCTATTCCAGCAGAGTTGTTACCAGGAACTACAAAATATGTTCGATGTAAGTGATTGCGTTTTCCCATTCTAATGCGGAATCGAAAGAAGATTTTCGCACTCAAAGATATTGATGTCTGATGGAAGATAACGTCTCAATGAAAACACATTTAATAAGGCAATTAACGTAATAAATGGAATGTTATTCTTCTATAGTATGGTCATTAATTTTGTGTGGGTTAAAAATCGCATTCTTAAAGCAAAATTTGGACAACAGGTTTACGAAGCGAAATGTGATAAGAAATGAAACGAAGAAGAAAAAATTAAAATCTATTGCTGTATCTGACGGGATTCTATCCGTGGTGATGAAAAAATTGTTCTAATTGTTTGTTAGTTCAACTATCCAACATTTTCAATTGTTCTTTGCGTTCTGAAAATTTTCCTGAAATATGGCAGAAATCATATGTGAACAAGGGTATATTATCCAACTACCGTGGAATTGTTGCTTTGTGCGCTGTATCGAAGCTGTTTGAAATTGTAGTTCTGGATCTTATAACGCATAGTCTCTGACTACATATCTGAGACTCATCATGAATTCATGCCAAAGCGTTCAACTTTCACAAATTTAGTAACCTACACTCCCTTCATCATACCTTCTTTACAAGCACGTTTACAAGTAGATTCTATATACAGCGATTTCGCAGCTGCGTTCGACAAAATCAACAATCACATAGCGATCTCCAAGTTAAGTATACTGTGATATAACGGATCACTTTTGAATTGGCATCGATCATATCTAACTGGTCATGAAATGATAGTGGAAATAGGAGACTGTGGAACCTCACCATTTGCTGTTACCTCTGGAGTTCTTAAAGGAAGTCACCTTGGACCGTTTATAATTTTATTGTATCTCGACGATCTAAATTTTTCGATCAAGATCGGTAGTTTCATTATCTGTTAAGGACCTGGGTGTTCTTCTGTTTTCCAAGTTAAATGTTAAGAAGCACATAGAGTTTACTATCTCCAAAGCCTCTAAGCTATTAGGATTTATTTTCCGCGCTATTTAAAAAAACTCTGATGTATATTGCTTGCAAGCTCTGTATTGCGCTTTAATTCGTTCAACTCCCGAATATGCTGTTGTTATCTAGTCATCTTATTACCAAAACGATATCCAACGAATTGAAGCGATTCAACGCAAATTTGTCCGATGCGCTTTCCGACGTCTTCCATTGAAATATACTTTAAATTATGTTAGAACTAATTATGAATATAACGAGTCCATTGCTAGCATGTGCAGCATATTTAACAAATGTTTCAGTTCATTCGACTTTCATTTATCACGTAATGTTATTAAGAAATCGTTCTTCATGTTATTTTCTGATTAGATTTAGTTACTATAAAAGCACTGGATTTAAGCAAATGTATCATTTGGCTGATTGTGATCTCTTATAAAAAAGATGAGGAGGTTTTATGCCTACTGGAGAGCAACATGACAGAAACTAACTCCAGCGGCAGTTTTACTGCTCCAAATAAAAGAATAAAATATGATCAGGAAAAAGAAGACATTCGGAGTACAATCCGACAACAGGAGAAGGCGCTGTCTCAGCAAACAAAAGCTAATCAGAAGGTGATAAATAGTTGGAACTGAAATTAAAAAGAATAAATCAGATCATCCTGGTGTGGCCTTACCGATCTTCTTACCGAGAAGAAAAAGCTTACCGAGCAAGAAAATGTTGAAGCAAAAAAATTGTCTTCGTTGAAATCTGTTTAACTTCTTTCAAAATCACAATTGTAAGAAATTTTATTTTTATTTTAACATTTTCGTACATGCGGACTTATTTGTTGTGTTTATATGACAAATTTCACGCGGAAAATAAATCCTTATAGCTCAGAGGCTTTGGAAATAGTAAACTCTATGTGCTCCCAGGTCCTAAACAGACGATGCGCGTTCGAAAACAGTTTGTGAAATCTTATTTCAGTGGATTTTCAATTTTTGCGGAAAGCATAACCAGTAAAAAGACAGTGGTGTAATGCTTCGCTCGAATATTGCGCGTTTTAGTTTCCAACTTTGCGCGGATTTCGAGCGTTTTAGTTTCCGACTTCGCTCAAGACTACGAACAACAAAGAAAACGAAACCAAGACGGACACCAACAACAATACAACCGATGAGGCAATGGATGACGAGACGAGCCACGAACAAAGTGCCCCTCAACCCTCGCAGGAGAGAAATGGAAGCTCTTCTCCTCCTAGAAAAAGAGTGACAACGAGATCCACTTCAAAAAATTCTTTATTTAAAAAATCGGCTAATTCGGCCACATAAAGCTTGTACGCAAATAGGCCTGAATAAAAATATCTTTTAAATAAAAAAAAAGAATCATCAAACAAAAAATGTATGTGCAGGAGTAAATTTAAAACCTTCTGCTTCTTTTCTTCAAGTAACACAATTGTTCTGTTTTTTTGTTCGATTTGGCATATTGCCATAAAGGAAAAAAATTATAGAATTGTATTCCGCGAACTACGTCCACATTATGCCCAAGAAGAGGAACACTACCAACACCGACGTAAGAGCTTTACCCAACGAAAAAATATATTGAGCCATTGTTTAGTGAAACCTCAAGAAGATACCGAAGACTTATGTCATCGAGATGCAGCACGAGCCAAACTGGCATTTGTAGGCGAGAAAGTGAATATTGTTTCTATATTTTGCATGAATGAAGTTGAAAAAGAAATTAAATTTGAAGTTTATTTTTTCAAACACGGATAGGAATTTTTTAGTTGTCTCAAAGAATAACTAACTAAAATCAGAAAATCCACTATTTTTTTCGCCAAAATGCTGATTTCGGGCTTTCCGTGAAGTAAAATGTTTGACCGGTTCACATACACTCTTATTTGTCCGATGTTTGAATTAAACCCTTTAATTCAGCTCACAGCCAATCGATAACGTTTAAGTCATCCAACGAAATCGATTTTCCTGTTTACTACCATTAATAAAATCCGATAAAAATGAAAAGAACGATAAAAAGTCAAATCTTGAGTCAAGAATGCTTCATCAAACTGTTTTTTCAGAGCCGCAATCAACCATCCCGATAGACCAATGGATTGGAAAGCTGCCAACCGAAATCGTTCTCCTGTTGTAACAAACTCATGAAATTTATTGCAGAACCGATTCGAAAATAGCCAAACCAACACGAAACACGGAAACGGAAGAGCCTCAGCACACTTTATGCCGTGAGCTACGGGTTTCTGCTGACCGTTTTCCGTTACTATTTCTTACCTCAATACATAATTTACTTCCCCCGATAGCGGATTGAACTGTTGCCAATATTCTATAAGCGTTTCTCATTTTTCTCTACCTAACCATCCTTTCAATGCTCTTTTGCAGATAATCATCGGAAGATGCTCACTCGGTGGCAGGATCTGGTTCAACCGAAGCACAAACCGTAACTTTTCTAGGCCAGAGCCAGACACCGAAGATTGCAGAAAATTTTTCCCGCATTCAGTCGAGCAACCTGACTCTGCCGAGTCAAACGGCCATAAAAGTATTAGTTTCACATATTGTGACTACGAGCAGGTGCAATTAGATGTGATTTAAAGCAACCGGCACGATTACAAAGATAACGGTTAAAAATGGGCACCCCCTTCTAAAACGCAAAGTATAAAATTAATTTCCCCACCCATCGACGAACATTGTCTTGCGTGGATCTTGGGTTCGGAATGCTGCAGAGGTGATAGGAACCCAGGGATGTGTGTGCAAGAGTCCACAATGTGATGTGATCGCTGCTATCAACCTGCCAACCTGACAACCACCCACCCGTGTTCTCACTGGCATCGAATTAACAGCTCCAGCCGCCACTGTCAATCCGTGGGGATCGGATGGTAAAATAAAATACAGCGTAAAATCTCCATTTTCTTGATTAAATTTAGTGATGTGTTTTTCAACCGCCCCCAACCGACGGAGGTCCACAAACGGACGGAACCGGTCCCGCGAAGAGTGATTGCATCCGACCGTGAGCCGTACGTACAGGTGAATTACGAGTGAGCTGTAGTAAGTGAAAACGAGCGTTCGTCGTTCGGTCGACGATTGGATGGGAAAGGCAAAATAGAGTAAGTCGTGTCCGTTCCATTTCGATGAGTGAGTGACGGAACGGAGTGAGTAGCAAATCGAATTGGTAGTGCAGTCTACGACCATCGGAGGAAAGGATTCAGCAGAAAGTGAACGGAGTGGAACGAGTGAATGTTGGTTTGAGTAATTTCATGGATTTGAAGAAAGATTAATTAGCAAACGGCTTGTGTTCTTTGGCAATCCCGTTCAGACGAAATTGGAAACGGATCATAAAGGTAAGTTCCGTTCTAATCCTGATAATAAATTGAAATTTGTAATTTTTTTTTCTGATGGAGCATTTTGTGACCAAATTTGGTGCAAATTAATACTAAATATCACCGAAAAACCCATTCTACCAAAATTACCATATTTCCCACACCACAAGCTTATTGGGTTCGGACCGGGAAACTTCAACTCAATTAAATATTTTGGACCGTGTTCGCCGGATCACATTAAATCCGGTACATTAGTTCGAAAACAATTTCCAAAGTGTGACTTGTGGAGGCTGCAGATGGTTTTCCGCAGAGTCAATCACCCGAGGTCCGACACAGTCTAAGCACAGGGTGATTCGAATTTGAAGCACGTTTCGCTCACAAATTCTCGGGAACATGTGTGCCATCGAGTTAAACGTAGTTGGTCGTTCCCTGGAAGACTTATCTGATAACTGGCTGAATTTTCGGTGACTATCGGAAGGAAACCACTAGCAGAAAAATCTCAGATGGACTACTATCTAGCAGAGTTGGAAACTTGTTGTTCGTTCGATTTTATCTGCAGATGGAGCGAATTTACTGGACAGATATCTGAAAAATTGGCTTTCTCTGGTGTCGGTTTAGTTTAACTGCTAGTATCTAGGTTTGTTAGTGCCATTGGAAATACAAGTATACCAGGTATTGTTCGGAATAGGATTAGCAATGAGTACGAATCCGATTAGGAAAACTACCAAAGTGCTGTGCTCTTTCTTCCTTTGAATGTACATCATGATACTGACATAGAAAGATGATTTATATCCTTTTGCTGTTGGGAACTCGAAAGTTTCTCAGAAAGTTTTCCTTCAGAAAGTGTGTTCTACTCATGACAGATTAAAAGTTAGCTGGATAATTGGGAAACATATGTTCGTTCCAGAACTTACATTTGTATGCGGCAAACAACAACATATTTATGTTATAACAAATTCTCGCACATTGAAAATATTTGAACAGACCATAAAGTTAGCTTTGCACTGTTTTGAAGTTTATCGCATCATCTCTCCTACTCTGTCTACCAACGCGTTTTCTTGTTGAATTTTCCTAGAACTACGTACATGAATGTCTCTCTCTCTCTCGCCATGCATAAAGTACTGGTTGCAAGCAAGCACAAATGCCAACACTCGCACTAAGAGGATAAATTTACAGACAATAAACTCTTTTGTGCCAGTTTACCACTTAAGCTGTATTTGCTGCACTTCGAAAGCCGTAATAGTGCAATCAAAACAAGAGTCATTTCGGTGGATTGAAATGCAAATTTTAGACGCGTAATGAAGCACTCCTGAAAATGAAATATTTATACTCGAAAACGTTCGAATCGGCTCATTCTGTACTGGCCGACAGGCAGAGCCAGTGCAAACGAAATACGGAACTTCAAGGACTCAATAGTAATGTAAATCGCTTGCTTTATTCAGTTCCATCGTTTTGGTTGGAATAATTTTGCCTCATTATGCTTGCGACAGATATTTTTATTATGTGTTGGTGATGATTTAAATTATCCATTTTTGTCATTGTCATTCACTCCGTTTTAAGTTGTTTTAAGTATGTAATCACAACAAAGCTTCACTTTTGAGGAAGTATCCTGAGTTTGTCTTAGTTCGTGTGTGTGTCAAAGAAATCCATTCGGATTAGTTTTCCGCTTTTGAAGTTATTGTCGGTAATCTGATTTAAAACTCCATTATAAATTGTGAAACTTCTCCCTAGACCTAGACGAATTATAGTCATTTGAAGTGATTCCAGTTACAATGGTTCTACTTTTCGGTTCAAAATGACCAACTGATATGAATAAAATCGCATTCTATCGTCTCAACTTTCAAACCAAAGGTAGAATTAGATTCGCATAGAATTACATTATTTTAAATCAATTACAATTAAAATATTAAGACAATTGCAGAAATCGGCGAAATGACCCTTTCGGCGAAACGACATTTGGCGAAATGATCCGCTCCCCATAAATATAATCTTGACACAAGTCGAACAGTCGCTCATATATTTCAATATTTCAGGCATCTCAACATTTCACTGAAAGAAACTATCAAAATGCTGTCCGCGATTTATTTCCGGTCTTTAGAAGAGCCAATTTGTGGAATTTTCTACGATATTAAGCTATTTTCGGACATTTTTCTCGAACGCGATGCAGCCGAATGCAAGCTTTATTTGCGCTAGTTTAGTGCGAATGTCGCACTACAAAAATAGCACAAAGCTAATCAAATTATTCTAGATTTGCACCAAACTGATAAACTCACACTGCAAACGTCCAACAGCAGATATGCTCACAGAAGAGCTAGTAGTTGTTTTTTTCCTGCGTTTAGGCTTGAGAAACCTCATATTCGCCTCGACTCCGTTCATGGATTATCATAGACGGAAGCTAGCAACCGTACAACAGGGTGAATTTGATGTTTCGTGTACGGATCAATTTGTTACTGTTTAAACAATGCTTATGTAATAAACGTGGTATTAATTACAATGTTACACCTTCGTCCAATCGTTTCGTGAAAGAATTAGAGAAAATACTCAAACAGGGATAAAGTTATTAGAAAATAAAATCTGGAGTAATTTTGTCACACTTTCGTGTTGTGAAATTTTGAAAATGTACCCAGCTGAGCATAATGAAGAAATACGTAACCATACATCAAAAACCTTTTTACTGAATTCTGTCGTAATCTGCTTTCTTTGGGGAGAAGCGAGTTCTTATTCCTAGCCAGCATGAGTTAGCTCACAAATCGCATCTTTCTTCATTTTTCAATCGTCGTCGTTGTTGTTATTGTCTCTTGATCATCAGTAGCACTGGCGTTGCTAATTGTAGCTGGGTTTTCCTGTTTCGCAATAATTGCAGTTGATACTTTAGGCTGCGTTTACTTTTTACTTTTTGCCTTTCTCATATAGAAAGGTTATGCAATCACTGTGAAAACCGATTTTTCAACCGAGACCCGGAGGGCCGAGTGTCATATACCATTCGACTCAGTTCGTCGAGTACGCAAAATGTCTGTGTGTGTATGTGTGTGTGTGTGTGTGTGTGTGTGTGTGTGTGTGTGTGTGTGTGTGTGTGTGTGTGTGTGTGTGTGTGTGTGTGTGTGTGTGTGTGTATGTGTGTGTGTGTATGTGCGTATGTGTGTATGTAACGTTTTTTTGCACTAACTTTTCTCGGAGATGGCTGAACCGATTTTCACAAACTTAGATTCAAATGAAAGGTCTCATGGTCCCATACAAAATTCCTGAATATTATTTGAATCCGACTTCCGGTTCCGGAATTATGGGGTAAAATGTGCAAAAAAATGTGAAAATAAGTGCACTAACTTTTCTCGGAGATGGCTAAACCGATTTTCACAAACTAAGATTCAAATGAAAGGTCTTGTAGTCCCATAAAAAAATCCTGAATATTATTTGGATCCGACTTCCGGTTCCGGAGTTATGAGGTAAAATGTGCAAAAAATGGTGAAAATAAGTGCACTAACTTTTGTCATAGATCCGATTTTCACAAATTTAGGTTCAAATGAAAGGTCTTGAAGTCCCATAAAAAATTCCTGAATATTACTTGGATCCGACTTCCGGTTCGGGAGTTATGGGGTAAAATATGCAGAAAAAAGAAAATATGTGTTCTAACTTTTCTCATAGATGGCGCGACCGATTTTCACAAACTTAGATTCAAATGAAAAGTCTTGCATACAAAATTCCTGAATATTATTTGGATCCGACTTCCGGTTCCGGAATTATGGGGTAAAATGTGCAAAAAATTGTGAAAATAAGTGCACTAACTTTTCTCAGAGATGACTGAACCTATTTTTACAAACTTAGGTTCAAATGAAAGGTCCGGATCCGGAAATATAGGGTAAAGTGGGTTAAAAATTGTATACCATCACTGAAAATGGGGAAAAACCTTAAAAATTTTCTGAATCGACCTCAAATCTTTTCCAATTGATAGTTTTTATCAGTAGACGGTCAAACAAACCGATTTAGGTTATTCTTTCAAGAATCGCAGTATTATATATGAAAGTATGATTGATATGAGAAAGACATAATTACACCACTAGGTGGATTAAAACAGGTTTTTATTTATGACTTCTGGTCAGTCAGTAATTTTTACTTTTTTCGGTTTTTTAACGATATCAAACTAACTGGAGATTATAAGAGAAAAAAGAATATGAAATCATAGAGCCATAGTACTCAAGGAAGAGCAAGGATGTGAAGTATAAAGTGCGGAAAAAGTGAGACGTGACAACCCAAGTAACATTTTTAATATTATTAAATACTTGTAGCTGTCTTCAATGCTACATAATAAATCTTGCAATAAAACTTTAAACTCCACGAAAACCTACTGAAAACCTCTATAAGAGCATGTTCCTGCAAAGTGGACCATTCTTCATAAGGTTTATAAATCAAAATGAAGAATCAGCATAAACCTGCTTTAAAACTCCAAATTCAAGAAAATTTTGAAACCAGCTTTACGATCAACATTAAATTTCTTTGGATGGAATGAATTCCGCTATGAATAAACTGTCGTTTTGATGATATTTTTCTTGACTATGTGCGTCATGTCTACTTTGAATGCAATTAGAAAGAATATATTATATTTTAATTACGAGTTTGAGACTGTTTCCGAACGTAAAAACTTTATGCGCTTTTATTTTTATCGTGAATGTAAGGATAAAAATAAGAATTATAACTAATCGCCTTGAAATAAATGCGGTTTTTGCGAAAGTCTTCATGATTTATGAAAATTATTTTTTGTGATTTATCGTCATTTTTGTATAAAACTATTCTGTTGCGATAAAACTTGTGCATACGATCTGAAAATGAATCATGAAAGTCCAACATATTTCCTCGTTTTTGCATTTCGAAGTTTATTTGATGTCAATAAATGCTACGGTATAGAACATCATAATGGCGGCCATGAAATTCCTTTTAATGCAAATTACACTTAACCTAAGAAGCAATAAATCAAATAGCCTACAACTAATGTGTCATAAATGTACTTTAGAACCCTCAAATTTACTCTGAGTGAAATTGTCATAGAATGAACACGCACACACACAAAACTAGATTTATGAAAGAATTTAACTGGCAATAATGTTTTAAAGAAAATGTTTGAAAGCAATATTAAGAGTGTTTGCATGGTTTTATTCTAGTGTAAATTGTTTTATTTTTATTTTATTTTTAGTGCAGGTAAAGGGTTTTATAGAAGCTTTGAAAACTATGATATTACTGGTTAAAAGAGACACTTATTATAGTTGGCATAAAACAGGTAGTGATTGAAAAATCAATTACAAAACTCCTATAAATTATAATCAAAACCATAAGGCATTCGAATTGTTACTTAATGTGTTTCATTGTGTTGATATTTTCTCATACAGTTAGTTATAACACCGAAATGGAAGATTTTTTCCGAAACTATTGCTTGAGTGCCTGGAGTTCTAGCGTAAGGCTATGCGTCCCAGGGTGCAAGCGCACTTTATTCTTCACATCCTTGCTCTTCCTTGAGTACTATGGCTCTATGATTCATATTCTTTCTCCTCTTATAATCTCCAGTTAGTTTGATATCGTTAAAAAACCGAAAAAAGCTGCGTTTACTGTTCAGTGATTTTATTATTTTTGTATGTTGAACAAAAAAATATTAGATTTGCTAGATGCCGTTGCCGCGTGGTTGTTCTTGTTTTCGATTGAAGATAACTTTTTCGAAGTTTTGATGCAGGTGTTATCGGACCCATCCGAAAAGCGATCACCTTACCCTCGCACGTCATGATCATCGAGGAACGCGGTTTGTCAAAAGAAAAAAGGAAGAAAAGAAGTAAGTGACGCATTGATTTCCTGTGAGTGAAAACAGCACACTCAGTTCGCTTAAGTTCATTTGTTTGATATATTTGCCGATTAAGACGATTTATTATATAAGTAAAAGCTATATCTAAGGTAATTTGAAGTTTCACGTGAATAATAGATTGTACTTAAAATGAATTTATAAATAGGTTGGCTAGTGCTAATTGCTGCTAACCTAAATTAAGGAATCTATACTATAATTGGAGTACTCAGGCTCAGTGTTTCTAAGCCGATTGCTCGGTGAGGTTAGAAGACCGTAAAACTAACGAGGAAACTAAACGTAAGTCGATCAATTTCTTTACCTTAAAAAACCATTAATGAATTCTCTAAATTAGAAAAGTTTATACATGATACTTACCACTGAAAATTTATCGCAGGAATATTATAATCTCCCAAACCTAAATTCATCGTTTTTATTACCAGAGATTATACATTCCAAATCTGTCAACAACAGGACTTTTTGAATATTCCTATAGTTGACTAATTCTTGTAGACAACCTGCGATTTACAAGGATTCCTCCCATATGGTTGAACGTCACGTTAAGGGGGATCGCTTTTTGTAGATGCTTGCGTTACACACGCACATTATTCTGGATATAAGATAAATAATTCCGCCACACTTCCGTTTCGAAAAGAATCTCTCGGTACTGTTAGATGTCGCCTCGTTGTCCTTCAGGGAAAGATCACGTACACGTACTTCTATGACACCGTCTACCACGTATACAAAGATTTTGTATTTAACATTATTATACTCAACACTGTGCCCTTCGCCGTAACTAGAAGCGAATGTTATGGCATAACATTTTTTTACGTTCCACATCTGAATTCGTTTGATCTGTCAACAAGCCTTGAATTTCGTGCGTGGTCGGTCTAACATGAAAGTGCTTAAAATCAATTCGGTCGCGAAGGCCAAGATTTACTGATTTCGAAACCGTCGTATTGCTCTATTGTTCACTGGCCACAACACTTTATTCTTTCAACGATTTGTGTTTTAGTCTTTGTTGAGATGTAAAGCCATCTTGAACTAGTTTTAAATATGATCAGTATCTAACGGGGAATATAGCAATTATGTAATGAAAACCATGAAAATGTAACCGCAGAGGCGTACAGAGCCGTAGTTTAATTGGTAGACCAATTTCTCCGGTTAGGAGTTAGCTACGGGTTCGAGTCCCGTATATGCGGTAACATTTTGTCGTGAATACGACTTACTTTACTATGGGGCGCCTTTTCAAAATGTACCCTCTGAGAGAGTGATAAGTTTTTGATCGTGAATATCTCTTGTTGTATCTAACGAATCAACATAATTTTTGCTACACCCCATCGGAAATATGATCACAATTTAGCGATAAAATTTTTCAGTTGTGTGACATGATCTCAAATAATTCAAAATTAAACTTTTCTGAAATGTTTGGCATAAACGAGTATCAAAGAGGATAATTCATAAGACGCGTTTGCCTTGCTCGTATTCTTAAAACTCATAGCTCAGTGATCTGTGAAAGGATTTATATAATCTAACTACCAATAGAATCGATATTTTTAAACTTAAACGTTTATAGCAAGAGCATTGAAGTATTTTAATAGTACACTAATGAAAAACCTGTCTCATTTGACCCATGTCAACACCAGCCAATCAGAACGCGTTCTGAGGAAGAGAACAAAATATCTGCTGCTGTACAACAAATCGTTCGAGAAAAATGTTCCGAACAGTGCTTACTATCGTAGTGAGTTCCACAATTTGGTCCTTCTGAAAGGCAGGAATGAACCCCGTACCGCATCCTGATAGTTTCTTGCAATAAAATGCAAATCCAAAATGAAATAATCGACATTAAAATTCTTGATGCTGCTATTTTTATAGCCGTTAGGACCGCCCATTAGTGAAAAAGCTGCAAACGAAATCACGTAAAAAGAAACCTCCTAACAAAAATTGGATCAGTTTGGATTCTATCGCCACTGCGATGTATGTATTGTGTGTCATTTGCAAAGCTAGTTTCGCTTCCGACAAGAACGATTACGTCACAGCTGCTAGTCGTTTGCATTGGTGAAAAAACAACGAAAAGGGGACAACCGTGGAGAGCTTCACACGAAATCAGCCGTTCTAATGGCTCTAAAAGTTTCCTAAAGAATTACTAGAATTTCTTCTTCGCAAATCGAAGGTAAAAAACCTCCGTTTAGTGCAAATCTAGAACTGTTTGATTAGATTTGTGCACTTTTCGCTGTGTGAAATACACAGTAATCGAGATCAAGTTGTTTTTGCGAAAAATGTGAAAATGGGGAATGCTTGCATTATTCACACAATTCATACTAATTGATATTCGGAAGTGTTAAGGAACATGTCAGTTGTTTTCGTATTCACGATATCCAGTTATGTCTCTGACATTACCCACCCCAAATTTTTGTTACATAATTGCTTTCACATGCCGATTTTGCAATCTATTTTCCCCGTTAGATACTTATCATACTTTATTCTTTGTTTCTTTCGTCCTGGCAGTACTCAGTATACTATATTAACTGTTTCAGATGAGGTAAGAATGTAAACTGAGCGAGCGATAGCGTGAACTTAACTATGATAATTTTTTTTAATACCATTTAACTCTGTTATAACTTATAGCAGAATTAAATGATAATAAAAAAAATTTATTCTATTGAAATTATTCTGTTCAAACACTCAAACGCTGATAAGGACGTGAGCTTAAGCCAACAAATCACTGTTTCACACAATGAAAAGCGTTCTCGTAACCCTACTAAAAGAAACGAATGAAACGTGGAAGAAAGTACTACAGATCAAACGAACTTGTAGAGGGAACAATAAGCATGAGTGCATAAACTCTACTGTACACACTGATGACCGAACCAAGTACATTTCTACCATTTCGGTGACGCTCACTGTTCTTCGTTAGTAGTATTCAAATGGGTACGTATGTCGGATTATTCCACTATCATCCTTTGTGACTATAGTGTGATAGAAAATTCTTTTATATGGTCATTATTTTTCTTACGAATTTGTATGAAAAAATTATTTAAAATTTTTTTATTCAAAAGATATTTTTATAGGTCTATTTGCGTACAAGCTTACCGTGGTCGAATTAGCCGAATTTTTAAATAAAGAATTTTTTGAAGTGGATCTCGTTGTCACTCTTTTTCTAGGAGGAGAAGAGCTTCAATTTCCCTCCTGCGAGGGTTGAGGGGCACTTTGTTCGTGGCTCGTCTCGTCCTCCATTGCCGCATCGGTGGTTTTGTATTTGATTTCCGTCTTCTTTTCGTTTTCCTTGTTGTTCGCAGTCTTGAGCTCGTTGCTAGTTGCTGTAGAAGCGCCTTGTTGTACATTGGTTGCAGTTGTTGGTTGGTTTGAAGGTAAAACAGGAGTATTACGCTCACTAGTTTTCGTTGTTGAACGGTTGACCTTGTCTTTGGTTGAAGATGTTCTTTTCGCAGTTTCAGTGCAATGTTTAGCGTAGTGTACAGGTTGATCACAAAACAAGGTGATTTTCATAGGTAATCAGCGTTTTACATGGATGTGTCCCACCTTGACCACAAATGATGTAAGATGGAATTGCCTTACGTAGTTGCATACGTACCACTCGCACGCCATTCCGGATACCGGGGAAGAAAATTCCGCCATACTTCTCTTTCGATGGAAAGAACTTCACCGTACTGCGACATGATTTCTCGAACGCACTGATCGCTGGTCTGCGGGGGAAGGTAATGTACTTGTATGGCATTGTCCACCATGTGCACAGGAATTTTGTATTAAATGTTGTCACAGTCAACGCTGTGCACCTCGTTGTTAACCGAAGCGAATGCAATTGCATCGCTTTCACGTTTAAACATAATGTACACACAGTTAGACGCCTTGTTGAATTGAATCTCACTTACATTATTAGCGTCTAGATGCATTCGTTCTTTAAGTAAGATTTCAATTTCATTTGCTGCTGGTCTAACATTGCAACGCTTGAAATCTATACAAATTGAATTCGGTCTTGCAGGCCAAGTTTCAGGCTTTGTTAAATCGTATTTGACCATTCCGTACACTCTATTGTTCATTGCACTGTATTGTCTTTGTTTCTTTTGCTTCGACCGCAAACGATTTTCGACTGTGTTGGGTGAGATGCGAGCACGAACTGAAAAATTATAGTTGCTGATAAAATTTTTACTATCGTCAATAAAACTTATAACGACATTATACATGACATGAATGAATTTGTTATAATGTACGAGGAGTTGCACGCAAGTCGTGATATTCGGGATTGACGAATTGAGTTTGTTGGATTTCGTTCTATTAATTGGTCGGTCAAAGTGTAGGAACGGAAACTCGTGGTTTATTTGCTCTGTCTATTATCTTAACGATACAAAGATTTGATGCGAAGATATCGTCTATTTATCTTTATTCCGTCTGATCTGATCTAGCTATAGTATACTGGTTTTATCATCTGCACCAAACACGAGAAACGAGGAATGAAAAAAGCCTATTCTGTTGTGCGATCAAGTAAATAAGTGATAAGGAGAGATAATACATTGATGTGTGATCGAGTGAGATGAGTAGTACTGTTCTAGTGTTGTACTAATTAGGGATCTTCAAGGTTTTAGCAATGACGTTACTTAACAGAGTTATTTAGGACATTTATCGTGGTCCGTTTGAATCATCTTATCGATCTTATTTTTGTGTAATCATTGATCTTAAAAACATATAATGATCAATATTTTATAAACCATATTTAAAGCATTTTTTTGTTGAAAAAAACCTACATATTATTTGCAAACTTGTCACTGCATTAAAAAATACTGCTCGACTTATTCGATTCTTCCATTCAGCGAACAAACATTACCCTCTGATAACATCCACACTTCGGGTTCGATAATTTCAATACCGCATGCATGATCACCTAAATTGCTACTTGTTTACGCCAATGTTAATCAATTCAATCTTCTCAACCAAATCGATCACAAATAAGATTGACTGCGTAACACGTACCGCACAGTTTTCCCCCCTCTTGCCTTTACATAGTCAATTTATATCAATCTCACGAAATTGTTCAAACATGTTCGTTCAATTGATTTTTCTTCTCTTGAAATCGATTCCTCGTCAACGAAGAGAGAATCATGTGCCAGCCTTTGGGGAGAAATCGAAAAACGCTTCGATTGGAATGCCGATGAGAGCACTTTCTTCGTAAAGGGGAGAAAAAAATTCAATCAGACACGGTTCACAGACTTTCCGTTCGATCTTGAACCGTTTGGCTAAGAAGCACATATTAGTGCCTTACACGTTTCCTGCGCTTCACATTTCTAACACGCACACAACCCAGCGATTCTCATTTAGGTAACTTAATTAGGATAGGCCTTTGCCCGCGGCCGAATTGTTTTGCTTCATTGCAGCGCACTGATCCTGATTCCCAAGGTCACCCGCCACATTCCCCAAGTTAATTTGCCGCATTCCGAAAATGTCTTCCGGATAATTTTTCTCTTTTCGTCCAAAAGCCAAACCTTCCTTCCCCATTGCATTCCCTTATGCTTGTCGGGATTGCTCATTTTTCGTCTGTGGTTCCGCCCAACCTGCATTGCGATACATATTAGACCCAAGGGATTTCGTACATGTTGCATACTGTGAAATTTCTTTTTCCATCGGGCAAACAAAAAACCAGAGAAGTCTGCGTTGGAAAAAAAGAAACAAAGCTTATCTCTCCGGAGGCACCGTCAATCTACGGCAAGATTCCATGAATTTCATTTTCCCTCCTTGGAAAGCTTGAATCTTGAGCCGACATTGTAATGCGAAGTACGGAGCAAGATGACAACTTTAGATAGCGGCATAATTTTGATGTTTTGTCTGAAACTCGAAGGTGATGTTTGGGTTTATGTTTCAGGAGCTTGACTTTGTGCCGAGAGGGTTTGTGGTTGTCACAGAAATACACACACGCGCAAAATGGAAGATATTTTTGAGATAATCCTATTTTTTAAATGACGAAAGCATAGTCATTTATGGTTTTGAGACAGTTTTAATTAAGTTTTTAAGACTCTCAGAATTGAATCCAAACGTTGAAAAAACAGCATATTTTAATTTCTCTATGCACATTCCAAATTTAAAATAAGCCGTCGATGTATGCGGAATTTGAACAAAACCCTTTTTGCTTCGCAATATCTAACAAAAAAAACTTTGATACCAGACAATATGAAATTATTCGAAAGGCAGGGCTACAACTTTTATCGTTTGTTTGCATAGCATTTCTGGTCGCTCACTGCTCTAGAATTTTAATTTCAAACTTAAGACGGCCTTTATGCGAGCCCCTGAATTCCCTCAATCCATGGTTAATATTTCCCAAAAAATCCGTTGACCCAATTTTCCCAACAAACGACTAGAGCATCTCCCAGTAGCAATCTGCGCGTAGTCTAATGTTAAAGTTGCCTTTCCCACACAGGCTCACAGACCGAAGGAATCATAAAGCCCAAAACCGGTTCCGGTCCTCCTGCCCTCCCACCTCGTGCAAAATTATACGACAATAAGATCTCATTTTTCTAGCCTCTCTTGCCTTGGGCCACATTGAAGGGCAAACACAACAGATATCATAAAACGGGACAGTCCAATTTAGTTGTCCTTCCCATTCTTTCACCGCCTCCGGGCGCAGAAACCACCAGAAAGAAGCTATAATGTATTCAAATTGGAGCCACGAGGGATGCTGGTCTCAGTTTCGATTGCAACATCGGAACTTTTCTACGGTAGTGATGATAAATATGAAATTTGCTACACGGTTAGAATAGCAAAGAAATGAAACAACTGTGAGAAAATAGTAAAAAAACAGGTGGAAAAATCTCATTCCTTTGGATCGTGGATCAACGGTGCCGTAGTGTCACCAGGTCTGTTCACCTGCAGAACGCTTTCAATTTCGGAAATCCACCGTACATAAATCCACTACTACATGAAGATGATGATGATGATGATGATGAAGATGACGATGATCGTGTAGGCTCACTGATGGGATAAATTGGGTAAGTTTTTCCCATCACCCATCAGCGGACAGGACGGCGGGACGAACAATCCACGGCAGAATAATGCCATGAACATGCTAGTTGCTCCGTTTTCAGCATCAGATTCCGAATTCCGTTGTCATGGAAATAGAATCGTCTGGTGGCTGCAGGATGGCGAGTATATTGCACTACTGCACTGGCTTTGCGGAGACGGAGGTTAAAGTGTCAATCTCAATTTGATGGTGTCAGATGTTCCGTTCAATAAATTTAAGCTTTTACGAGCATCGATTTTCGAACGAACGATAGTTCAGAATGGAGATAAGATTCTTATCGAAGTTACTCGTGAATGCAAATGTAATTGACTCTCGAAGCTGATCAGTTTAAACTATTTTTTTCTGTTCCATCGATGTTCTCTTTTGCAGTAAATAAAACTCATTCATATGTGCTCTATCAGTAAATATAGAAATGATATTGGTTTCCCGAGCACGATAGAGTAACAAAGTGGATACAGAAATATACCTTATTTTGTTACAAGAAACAAAATTAGCACTACGTGTGGTTTCTATAACTAAAAAAATAGAAGAAATTAACTAATTTGGATATCCACCATAATCGGGGTAGTAAAAAATAGGTTGTGAGTCACAATTCGTGAAATCACCAAAAAAAACGTAGTTAATCCACCTAGCAGTGAGATGATACCTTTTTTTCTCAATTCGCATGTGTTTTTTGCATGAATATTCTTCGGTATTTCAGTTTTCATGACATTATTATAATGACCGTCGTTTTAAGCAGCAATTTGAGATTTTAATCACTCATTACTCTGTAATGTCGAAACCGCAAAATGGATCGAATTTGAATCTAAAAGTGTGACAATCGATTGAACATTCCATGATATGTCGAAGTAAGTACCACTTAAGAGTTTACGGTTATTTAAGGTACTTTCAGAGACTGTATTCATGAACCAGCATAACCCAATCCGATTCGTATGGCCATAAATTAATATGACGAATAATTCTATATCGGTTTGAATTTTAAAAATTCATCATCCTGTAATTCCAAAATCGGAAGTCAGAATTGGAAAAAATTAACTAATTTCATTTTTGTCGATTTGGCTTTTTTGAGAAAACGATTGAGCTTTGAGAAACGATTCGATACTGAAACCGGAATTCGAAATTCGGTGTAGCCGAAGTCAGTTAAATTCACCTGAGTAGCTGTATAGTTAACATTTGTTTCAAAATGTTTAAAATCCGTGTAGACATCTTTGAGAAATCGTAGTTGCGAATCGAAAACTGAATGCCACTAAACCTGAAATTAGTCTGTTTGGTTATCGACTAACCAAATCTGCGAATCCTATAAACCTGATTAATTTATGTGATATAGACATTTTATACTAATCACCCGATATCCGCGAAACCGGACGTTGGATTTGATTGAAAAGCAAGATGATTTATACGATCCTAAAACTTTCCATTTGAATCTTAGATCGGTTCAGCCATCTACGAAAACAATGGGTCTACAATTTTCATTTCGTTTCACATATCCTGTAGTTCCGGAACCAGAAGTTGGATCCAAACATAATTCAGGAACCTTGTTTGGGAGCATACGACTTTTCATATGAATCTGAGTTTCTAGAAAACGGTTGAGTCATCTTCGAAAAAAAATGAGTGAAATTATTTGTCACACACATTTGTCTCGACGAACTGATTCGAATGGTATATGGCTATGTTCTTCTGTAAGTAGTTTTAATCAATATAATTATGGAATTGCTTTCAACTCGAAAAAGTTGCCATCATCTGGTTTACATTGTCACATTCGAAAGATTATGTTGCCAAAAACGAACCGTGCTAAAATCGGTCCGAGGCAAAATTTCATGAAAAAGTATACTGTACACAGTCTTTTTGGTCATTAGAAACAATTGTATAAAAAATCGTGTTCCACGTTGGTCCCAGACATTACTTTGTCATTCAGCGCTCAAAACTGTTACTACTGGAATAAGGCGAAAATTCGCTTACACAATAATATCGATATCTTCGTTAAAAATGGACGGATTTTGACAATCTATGGCTTGTTAGATAGCTATTACCGTGCGAAATCTAAGTCTACAATAATTTTTTTTTTCAAGGTCAATTGTGACAGATATTGTCAAAAAACATAAAAAAAATTGACATAAAGCTTAGTATAACTAAGAAAGTAAACATTCGTTCTCATAACCATTCAATAACGTTCTGAGTGACGGAGAAACCTTTCATTTGCGACTAGTTTGATCAAAATTGATCCAGCCATCTCTGAGATCTCGACCTCTTAGTTGACAACACACACACGGACATTTGCTCAGTTCGTCGAGCTGAATCGATTGGTATAGGACACTCGGCCCTCTGGGCCTTGGAAAATTTTTCTGAAGATTAAGGTAAAAATTAAAATTTTCAAGTGTTTCAAGTGTTGATTTGACGATTAAATTAATTTTCTGAAATAAACGTTGGGAAAAAATTTTTTTATAAGAATCTGTAAAAATTTAAGTTTTAAAATGTTTGATAATGTTTTGTTGTATTATGATAAATTTTTCCCGATTTTTCGAAAGTCCAGCACATTGAAAAAAATCAATTGTTTTCAAAAATTCCATAGAAAATTTATGAAAAAAAACTTTCTGTCAGGTGACGGCCAGGAGTAGACCATGTTCGATGTACGTTGCTACTATGTCTGTTTCGAGTTTTGCAGTGGCTAAAACAAGATTAGAGTGGCGAAATGGTAGCGCGTATGCACGGAATGCATAAGAACGCAGGTTCGAGTCCTGTCTCTGAGCGTATCTTTTTCCAAAAATTCATCTTTTCTTTTAGTTTTTCTTTCACTTGGCTTCTCCAATATATATTTCCGCTCAGTCATTGCCAAAAAAACCCATTCAAATATGTTTATCTGTTCAAGAATGGCATGACTTTATTGAAAATTTGACAAGAAATATCACTTTACAATAACTTTCAGAAAATAAATATTATTTCCAACGTGTCTTTCAGAAAGAAAGTTCAAGGGAGGGTTCAAGAGAAAGTTCAAAGGATGGGTCAAGGAGGGGTTGGAGGGGTTCAAGGGGGGGGGGGGGGTATGGGGATTCAAGAGTGGGAGGGGGGTGGTGAAGGTGCAAAAACTTGAAAGAAAAGTCAAGTTATTTGCAATTTTATATAAAAACTAGCAGTCCCCTGCACACATCGTAGCGCAATATTATTAGATCAAAACTACTTAGCAATTTCAATGATTATTGAAGGAAAATATCAATATAATGCTCTATGATAGTGGCCCCAACCTTTTTATATCGCGAACAACAGGACAAAATATATAATAACCGATGATTTGCCGAAATGCAAGCAGGCAGTGTACAATTCACCATCTAAAAAAAATCTCAAAACTCACGCTACAGACTCATAACGATTTTTGACGGTAACATAAAAGTTGAACGGATGAGAAAATGATGTTCAAATTGAAATGACATAGCAGTGGGCATCATTGGAATGCGTGGAATGAAAATTTTCTTCTTCTTATTTGCCATTTCAAATTGTTGCCTCGACAACATTTGCGATTAACTTTTAACTTTTGTCTGTACTTGTTCCTCTATTGTTTGTAATTTATTTTGTACTTTGTGTGCTTGTTTCTGTAATTGGTGTGTTTGTTCCTGTACTTTCTGTGCTTGTTTCAGAATTTGTTCCTGTACGTTCTATACCTGCTAAAAGTATTCCCTGTATTTGGTCTTGTAACTTCTGTACTTATATCCGTACCATCTGCACATTCTGCACCTTTTTCTGCATTCCTTCTTTATTTTTTCCTGAACTTAGCTTCTGTACTTGTTCCTTTTATTTCTGTACCTGTTGCTGTCCCGGTGCATTTCTCACAGCTCCAAAATTATCTTTGGATGGAAATTATTTCGAATACTCTTAAATTAGAATAATCGAACGACCCACATGATTGCTCGCGATCAGTGAAGTAGAATGGTAGAATGTTCTGTAAAAATGAATCATCTGGCAATAGTTTTTGATTCGATCTCAACATTTTTCCCCAAACCAGGTACACACGTACACTTCGCACTTTAAAGCAGTTATTTCCTGCTCTTAAAAGTCCCAACTGATTCAAGCAAAATACAACCAAAATCAGTTTGACGGTTTATGAGCAAGAAAGTGAATCATTCGAATAGGTAAAATGCGCTCGATGAGTTCCCAAATCGCGGTTCAATCGATGTAATTAAAAAAAAAAGAAGGCAAACGGGATGGTTCGAGTACATTGGACGAAACTGTTCATAGTTACTCAAATGCAAATAATTTAAAATTTTGGAATACTCTGGGTTGATATAATTCGAATCGCGTTTGGGCCAATTAAAGACGTTTGGACTCAAATAAATAACCAAACTTGCAATTGACGAAATTTTGAGGTCGTTTCGAGAAAAATTTACACAAAATCCCGTCCAAAAAGTCCTTCAAAGGTATAGCACAGGAAATACTTATGAAAAATTTAAGCCCAAAAAAACAGAAAACATCCTTCTAATTCGAATGGAATCGTTCCAAAAAGAAGAGAGCCGAACAGTTTTGGTGTTTCTGTTAACGGTCTTAATTTGAAGTGGCAGCTGAGGTGTGCTGATCCTGTTGTCTCAGTGCATTGTGACAGCAATAATTATATCTATCAAGAAGATAAGATTCACATTTCACCTTCACATGGAATTTTGGGAAAACAACGAATCATAAAATAAACGTTTATCGCTTTCTTTTCTTATAGTCGTTTTATAATTTGACTTCACGGCATTGAACCCAAATTTATATATAGGAAAATGGAAACCTGTATGCTGTTCATTTGGCACCCTTTACTTAATTGAACATGTGATTCAAAATAAAGAAACACGTGAATCAAGTAGGCTCAGTGAAATTTTTGCACAAATCAGCTCGTTTGGCGCCAAACGGTTTTATTGATAATCTAGTATTCATATTTTACTCTCCAGCAGGCAGCAGCATTGCATAACTCGATACGCGCCAAACAATCATTGGAGATCTAGCATGAATTGAATGGAAAATTTGCAATTCTAAACGAACCAATTTTCTAGTTTTTCTCTACTTTCCCGAAGGATTTTCCTTATGTACTATAGCCTAAAACCTCCGCATAAACGTCACCTTTCGAACAAAAAAATCATTTGAAGTTCGGCCCTCGCATACCAGAGAACATTAGCAACACACACTTTTTTCGCTATTATTTTTTATATATATATATATATATATATATATATATATATATATATATATATATATATATATATATATATATATATATATATATATATATATATATATATATATATATATATATATATATATATATATATATATATATATATATATAGATAGATAGATAGATAGATTACTCTATTGTTCATGAAACCCCCTTGCGTACGGACCTAACTTAAATTAATAAAGGCTTATTCGAAATTCATCCATCACTCGTACGTGGACGGTCCACCATCATTTCGAGCACTAAACATTGTTTTTTTATTGCACATGGTTATAGGATAATTTTTTTGCGTCCTGATATTAAATGTCTTAAGTTTTAGGTAGATTCTCAAGAGGTACCCTGGGTGCATATTAATCCTGGACGATGAAAAACGTGTAAAGTTGGACTTAGCATTTCTGTTAGAACTTATTGGTGTAGCTAATAGGCTTCGTAGAAAAATTCTGATTTTTCAAGAAAATTTCGTTTGGAAATGAGATCGTAGCCATTTTAGGTTAAATTTCTACGCTCGAACCCTGCGGAACATCTGCTCGTACGGGTAGCAATTCAGATTCACAATTCGGATAGCTAACCTGAAAAGTTCTGATAGCTAATTTTGAATCATTTTGATAAAATAAATAGGAAACTGGAAATCAGACATTTTTGCTATTAAACCTTTGTACCAAACACTGTCGAATGCTTTTTCTATGTCTAGAAGAGTGGATAACCCAGAAGATTTATTTGCTTTTATCATGTTCGTAACTCTTACAAGTTGATGAGTACTTGAATGTTCATGACGAAATCCAAACTGCTCTGGTAAAAAAATTGAATTCTCATTTATATGAGACATTATTCTCAACAAGATAATTTTTTCAAAAAGTTTACTGATAGAAGAAAGTAAGCTAATTGGTCGATAACTTGATGTTTCTGCTGGATTTTTATCAGGTTTCAGGATAGGAATTACTTTAGCGTTTCTCCATCTTTTAGGGAAGTAAGCTAATGAAAAACACTTGTTGAAAATATTAACCAGGAGTCTTAAAGCAACATCGGGAAGATTATCAATAAGACTATTAAAGATTCCATCATCACCAGGAGCCTTCATGTTTTTAAGTTTCCTAATAATTGATTTAATTTCGTCAAAATTCGTCTCAATAATTTCATCGTGTGATAACACTTAGGTTGAAATATGCTCATATTTCAGTGAGACTTCATTTTCAATAGGACTCACAACGTTCAAATTAAAATTGTGTACACTCTCGAGCTGCTGAGCAAGTTTTTGAGCTTTTTCGCCATTTGTAGGAAGTATTTGATTTCCTTCTTTGAGAGCAGGAATTGGTTTCTGAGGTTTCTTAAGAACCTTAGAAAGTTTCCAGAAAGGTTTAGAATATGGTTTAATTTGTTCAACTTCATTAGCGAAATTTTCATTTCGCAAAAGAGTAAATCTATGTTTAATTTCTTTTTGTAAATCCTTAACTATGTTTTTCATAGCAGGATCACGAGAACGTTGATATTGTCGTCGACGAACATTCTTCAACCGAATGAGCAGTTGAAGATTGTCATCGATGATAGGAGAATTTAATTTAGTCTGAGCTTTTGGAACTGAACGATTTCTAGCTTCGATAATGTAGTGATTTAAACTATCAATTGATTTTCTAAAATAGTTTCATGATCCACATGATTTTCAATGTGAGATCTGTATTCAAAGCAATTGGCTCTATGATAGTTGAATATAGAACTATTTGGATTAATTATAGCTTCGTTGGAAAGTCTGAATGTTACAGGAAGATGATCTGAGTCAAAGTCAGCCTGTGTAATCGGTTCACTACAAATGTGACTTTGATCTGTTAGAACCAGATCAATTGTAGACGGGTTTTTCGCGGAAGAGAAACAAGTCGGATTACTGGGATAAAGAACTGAAAAGTAACCAGCAGAGAGTTGATTATGAAGTATTTTTCCATTACGGTTATTTTGACTACAATTCCATTGGACATGCTTTGCCTTCAAGTCCCCTACTATGAAAAATTTCGATCGATATCTTGTGAGTTTTTGTAAATCGCCTTAAAATAGAAGTAACTGTTCGCCGGTGCATT
This sequence comes from Malaya genurostris, assembly GCF_030247185.1. Taxonomy (NCBI): domain Eukaryota; kingdom Metazoa; phylum Arthropoda; class Insecta; order Diptera; family Culicidae; genus Malaya; species Malaya genurostris. The sequence continues at coordinate 326,605,818 of NC_080571.1, forward strand.
GGAATGGCAAATATTCTCCAGCGATGAAATAAATTCCATGAATGGTTTCAATTTCGATTCCCAAGCTTTCAATAACTTTAGTATTGAAAGAAGGTAAAATTCGATGTTTAATTTGCCGTTGGACAAAAATGGCAACTCCACCACCCATTCCAGTAAACCTGTCAAATCGATGAACCACATAATGTGGATTGCTTTTCAATTGGACGTTTGGCTTAAGAAATATTTCTGTCACAATGGCAATATGGATTTTTTTGAACTTTGAGAAAATTGTAAAATCATCTTCACTCGATTTCAGAGATCGAGCATTCCAATTAAAATTATATCACAGTTTATGATGTACTTCCCATAACAAAAAAACATGATTCGTGCTGATTACCTCTAATATAAATTTAGAGTTTTTGTCAATAACGAAAACTTTCTCCAACACAACCAAAAACGAACAATGCGTAGGGGTATCCTCATTATCGGGCACCATCCCAAAAATACAGGGTACCCGAAAAGGTGGCAGAATTTGAAAAACTACCAAACCACGCCACATAAAAAGCATTAACCCTTTTTATCCTTCACTGAAACGATGTGGGAGTCTGATTTATTTCCAGCTGGTACACGTGTGCAATAGCCTAATCCCAAGTAACAGGATATCGGAGCTCGAGAAAGCTACAAAACATCGTAAAGTCGTACCAACGGCAAACGTTCGAAATAGCAGAAGGGTCAAAAGATCAACAATTTGACATCATTGTGTCACATTATTCCGTTCCTTCCGATGGGCAGTTCCATGTCACTGTCAATCCGTTCGTTCTGATGACTCTGCATTCATTTCCGGAATGAAGTGAACCATCAAATAATCCGGAACCATTTACTCATTCACCTGCTCACGGAGACCCTGTCTGATACATGAACACAGGACACCGAAAAAGTTCATATCAGGACTGGAAAGACTTCGATTCCAATCTAGTGGATTCGTGGCACGGTTCGATGGAGGTGATGGTGGTGGTGGTTTTGCTGGAATACGCTCGGTTCTGGTTGCCACAACTTCATGCATTATTTATGCTGAACCAGGGTAAACTTTTCACAGATTATCACGGTAGGATGGTGAGGATTTCAGGAGCCAAATGTTAGTTAGACAACCTTCGTTTAAACCAGGTTTCGGTTTGTTTCTGGGAGTCTGCTTATTGTTGCTGTTTCCATGCGTTCAGTGCGAATATGGTTTATCCCATCGAATCCATTTATCTATATTTTTTACTGAATACGGTAAAACTTCGTCCTTCTGTTTATGTTGACAGCTTAATTCGTAGCATGAATAAAAGAGATGTCCTTTGGCGATATCGGTTTCGTGCCATCGGTATTTCGGGGGCACCCGCGGAGAGTGGGCGGAAGGTGGATGAAGTTTCAAATCTGGGATCAACGAAATGGATTTATTTGACTGTAAGAAAATTTTGTAATGACCCTCAAGAAAATAAATTTATTCAAATTGATTCGGATGATCATTGGGGTAGTAATATTGAATTTCATGGTACTGCAACTCGACACCGAAAGCTCGATTAATTTTCCGGAACGGTTGGAGTCAGGAAAAAAAACTCGTCACGGTCTCGGAAGTTTAATGAGATAAGTTTGGCAGTAGTTAGTGTCAAAAGCAGACGAATATCAAACGCCTTGCGGTATGAAACTTTCTCATCAAACGTGCGAATCAGCTGGGAGAAGTATTAGCTAAGCGTAGAATTCGGTCATTCCACCTATCCAAATCAACAAATCTCTCCTCTCGTCACCTGTCTGTATGTGTGAGAATATTTCCACAATGGTGGGATTATGGTATGTATGTCTGCTCGCTCGTTTGCTTGACTCATTCACCAACTGTGAGGTCGCGAGACAGGGGAGTACAGCGCCCCACGAAATGAAATGGTAATTATTAGGGAAATTGCGAGAAAGCTTGCTCGGTTAGCTTGACTGAGTTTTATGACTCTGTACAACAGAGGGGTATTTCGCGAGGGTGTTTAATTTTCACCGCCGTGTGTCTCACCACTGTGTGAACAAAATTGCTTGAAAAATTGCGGAATAGCAAGGATTGAGGCGTTTTAAATGCAGACACACAATTTGAAATGAAAAATGAATATTATAGTAAAACTGAAATTAGCATATTAGAAATCTTGTGAATTGGAAGCTAAATAGAAACAAACAGAGAAAGTTTTGATCTTATTGGTATTCATACACTTCCCACTGCTGGTTGGAAATTAAAAATATCTTGCGTGGTAAGCCCGCAAAAGTTTCACAACCACGTTCGGTTACCCTTGCGTAGGCACATTTTGTTCGCGTCAGGAGGGAAAAGTTTGGCTTTCGCTGGATTAAATATTCACTTTGAACAGCGTTGATTAGCAACAATGTCTTCTGATCAAGTTTTCGACCGTACACATAACATGGAAAACGTTAATTGAATGGGGTTTTAGAGCAGTACTTCAAAATGCCATGAATTCGTTTCTTCGGTTTCCCATTCAATTGAACACCTTCCTTGTGGTCAAACTTTTTTTCAGGATTCATTGTAGAAACGTCAAGGCTATCAAACGTAACATTAATATTAAAGGGGAATAGGGTAAGGGCTCCCTATTTCATCTGAGCTCCTATTTCCATCTCATCCCTTCACCTCATTACTTTGAACATGAATAATATTTTACAACGTACCTGAACCAAACTGTGAATTGTTTAAAAATGAATATTTAAGCTATTGTCACACTTTCCCATTGGCAGAAATGGTTTTAAATTCTTCGGTGATCGTTTTTTTTTTCATTTAAAACAAGCTCACTTTTCGATTAAGGACACATTTTCGTCTCAAGATTTACAGTTCGTCATGTTTCTGATTATCTACTAATCGATTCGTTTCAAAACATGATCACTGTTTCGCACAATTACACTACTATTGAATGCTGAATGGCTTCATAATTAGTAATGTTCACTTGCCACTTGTTTAATTACCGATTAAAAACTTCAAAAACTACCCGACAAGCAATAAAAGTTTTCAAAAATATGAGATGATAGTTTTTCACTTAGTTCACTTGATTGCGCTTTGTTTTCATCTCATTTGGTTTCGTAAAGTTGCCAGGTTTTCTCATGATGTTACAAAACAAAATTGTTTTTCTTCTTCAAATTATCATCAACAAGTTTTTTTTGTATCCGTGACATTAGTTTAATTATATTATTGATATTTATATTTCACAAAAACTATTTCAGCTTCGAATATTACCAGAAAGAGCGTGTTAAATACTAATGAAATAACCATTGTAGCAAATCTAGTAGCACTGGTTTCTTTCCGCTATATGTCAACCTAACGCTGTTAAGTGTGTGTGTTTCATCGGCTGTGCACAGAGATGTCAGATATTTTCATAGAAAATATGTATTACTTTGTACAAAAAGTCTATATCTGCTCTATCTGTTTTCACTAATAAAATTGATGTTAAAAGATAATTCTTCATATCTGCGAAGAGTTCCATTTTAACATGCGATTTGTCCGTTAATTTATGAACTTTCAAAGAATTGCTGCAATCAAATAGTAATAGATACTCACAGAGAAAAGTCAAAGTTTTTACTTCTCACTTTTTATAAACCTGTACAAATCTGTATTACAGTTAGGAAATCTGTATAAAATCTGTACTCTGATTTAAATCAACGCAAAAATCTATACAATACAGATAAATCTGTATAAATGGCATCTCTGGCTCTGCATTTTGTTTTTAGAAGGGCCTTTTTTGTTTTGTTGTTAAGTTTACCAAATTAACTGTACAGTAAAATTTTAAATTTAAAACGAAAGGTAGCGAAAACGACCCAAAAATTTTTAAACGTCGAAATGAATCAAAATTGGTTCTAGAAATATCGTGTGTTGTCTTATAGTTGGCATCAGGCCATTGTTAAGAAAAATTCGGACATTTTGAGCCTGAAAGTGTAATAGTGCAATGTTTTGTTTTGATTGCTGTCGCCATTAGTAATTATTAAGATGAATACAGGACCAACGATATTATGAATAAAAATCCTTTGAGATGGAATTAGTAGCAGAATAGTGAACATATCAGAAGTGTTTTTAGCTGATTTTTTTAACAATATTTTAATTTCCTAGGAATGTGGAGCAAGGCGAATTGAGCAGAAATATGAAAAAATCATAGTGATTTTAGTGGCTAATTCAGGTTTTTGAGGTAACGTTCTTACAAATGAGATGAAATAGGGAGCCCTTACCCTATGTGGAATTCACAACAATGTCACAAATTCTTTTTTCGTAGTATAAAACCAACAACTGTACTGTTGGTTTGAATTCAGCTAAGCTTTGAGATGGGGTAGGGAGTATGGAGGTTACTTTCCACCCCACCTAGTAGGCTTACTCGTTTTGCTTGATTCACTAAAAGTTAGATTCAGTAGTCAACGTGATACTTTTTATGGGACCATAATACCTTTCATTTAAATCTAAGTATGCGAATTACAGTTCGGTCATCTCTGAAAAATTTGAGTGACATTATTTGTTACACACGCACACAATGATTGGCTAACTTCTCAAAATGAGAAAGGGTTTTAAAATTGACATTTTTACACTAAGCACCCCGTATCCCCGGAACCGGAAGTTGGATCGGAATAAAACTAAGAATCTGAGTTTCTTATGACAATTTTAGAGAAATGTCATTTTTATACACGCATCACTCCGTAATTCCAAACCTGGATCTCTATGAAATTTAGGAGCTTTATATTTGACTATAAAAGTTTTCATTTGAATTCGGATTGGTGTTAATCAGTACAGTATGTTTTAAGAAAAGTAAGTGACATTAGATTAATTTTCTTAGTGTAACAAAAATTTTTAAACGGGATGTCGGATTTAGATGAAATTCCGGAAATTTATATGGCATTTTATAAGTGTGTGAAAATTGGTTGCGCTTTCTCTAAGAAAATTTAGTGGTATTAACATTTAGGGGTTTTGTAGGTTTGTGCAAAAAGCACATATTTTGTTTCTATTTCTTCGCGTTTCGCCTTCGACTTGTCAGTGCCTTAAGCAGTTCAAAACTAGTGGTATTATTTTCACTTTTGTCGTGAGTACGACTAACTTTACTATGGATTACCTTTCCAAAATTTACCCAGTACAAGAATGGGTAGAACTTAATCGTAAATATCTCTTGCTGTATTTAAGAAAGCAACATAATTTCTTCTCCATACCATCGGAAATATGTTAATGTTCAGTCATTTGTGATAAAGTTTTCAGTTGTACAAGATAACCACAAATAACTCAAAATTGAAAATTTCCAAAATGTTTGGTATGAACGAGCATCAAGGTGAAATTCAGTGCCAAAATAAGGCGAAATACACGAATTGAATGAAGCATCGCACAAAGCGTTTCATACAAGACCGATACAGAGAAATACGGAATATTTTCAGTGATTGAGTGCTGTCAGCTTACGGGACGTTTTGTTCGTTAGTAAAACAGACACTAATTTGGATGGTTATAAATCATGGATATTTCTAATTGACTAAAATAAGGGAGACACATTTTTGCATGTTGTTGAAGGTGATCAATTTAGTCATTCTATTTATAATCAAAATGTTTTTATAATTAATTCTCTCGCCTCGGTCTTATGGTCCATTACAAAATTCCTGAATATTTAGATCTGACTTCCGGTTCTTGAGTTATGGGGTAAAATGTGCAAAAAAATAAAAATATGTTTTCTAGCTTTTCTCATAGATAGCGCGACCGATTTTCACAAATTTAGGTTCAAATGAAAGGTCCTGTGGTAAGTTGTTTCAGATACAACAATTTTTCAAATATATTTTGACACTTCCCAAAAGGTACCCCTGAAGATACAAAAATACGAATATGCGTTATGAATTGATACACCCAAACCTCCGTTTACGAACACTTTTTTTACGTTACCTCTTTTTACGTAACTCTTTTTACGAACCAAATCAAAATAACGTAAACTTTTTTTACGAACCAACTTCGTAAAAAGAGGTTTTTGCATCCAATGAAAACAATTTCCGGCTCCATGGAAATTACTACAATATGGGTATTTTCGGAACGGCATTGATGAGTAGATGACGGAAAACTATGATTGAAGTGGTTTAGAAATCCAAGATGGCGACTTCCGGTTTGACGATATTCCTTAAAAACCCTTACAATGTGGGTATTTTTTTAAACTAGAAATCGGCGGCTTGGCGGTATGAGTATTAGTTCCTTTATTGAATAATTGAATTTATTTCAAACCATTTCTCTGTCTTCATTCAGAGTAGTTCATGCTTAAGTAGGAGGGGTAAGAAATAAACAGTTTCGGAAAATCGTTTTTTTTTCTTGTAGTTTAACATTTCAAAACTATTGTGTCAAAATTTCAAATCAATCGGAACAAAACTGTTAAAATACCAGAAAAGGCGGGTGGGTAATGTCAGAGACATAACTGGATGTCATAAATACGAAAACAACAGACATGTTCCTTAACAATTCAATTAATTGTATAAATTATGCAAGCATTCCCCTTTTTCACATTTTTCGCAAAAACAAAGAAGGCTTCACTTGATCTCGATTACTGTGAATTTCACACAGCGAAAAGAACACAAATTTAATCAAACTGTTCTAGATTTGCACTAAACTGGGGATATTTACCTTCGATTTGCGAGCAAGAAATCCTAATAGTTCTTTAGAAAACTTTTAGAGCCATTAGAACGGCTGATTTTGTGTGATGCTCTCCACCATTGTCCTCTTTGTTTTTTTCACCAATGCAAACGACTAGCAGCTGTGACGTAATCGCTCTTGTCGGACCGAAACTAGCTTTGCAAACGACACACAATACATCTCTCGCAGTGGCGATAGAATCCAAACTGATCCAATTTTTGTTGAGAGGCTTGTTCTTACCTGATTTCGTTTGCAGCTTTTTCACTAATGGGCGGTTCTAACGGCTATGAAAATAGCAGCAAATTGAATTTTAATCTCGACTATTTCATTTCGGATTTGCATTTCATTCAAAGAAACTATCAGGATGCTGTACGGGACTCATTCCTGCCTTTCAGAAGTACTAAATTGTGGAACTCACTACGATATTAAGCACTGTTCGGAACATTTTTTTCGAACGATTTGTTGTACAGCAGCAGATATTTTGTTCTCTTCCTCAGAACGCGTTCTAATTCGCTGGTGTTGACATGGGTCAAATGAGACTGATTTTTCAATAGTGTACTATTAAAATACTTCAATATTGTTACTATACACGTTTAAAATGAAAAATTTCGATTCTATTGGTAGTTAGATTATATAAATCCTTTCACAGATCACTAAGCTATGAGCTTTGAAAATACGAGAAAGGCAAACGCGCCTTATGAATTATCCTCTTTGATATCCGAATATCAATTGTATGAATTATGCAAGCATTCCACTTTTTTCATTTTTCGCAAAAACAAAGAAGGCTTCACTTGATCTCGATTACTGTGAATTTCACACAGCGAAAAGAACACAAATTTAATCAAACTGTTCTAGGTTTGCATTAAACTGAGGATGTTTACCTTCGATTTGCGAGCAAAAAATCCTAATAGTTCTTTAGAAAACTTTTAGAGCCATTAGAACGGCTGATTTTGTGTGATGCTCTCCACCATTGTCCTTTTTGTTTTTTCACCAATGCAAACGACTAGCAGCTGTGACGTAATCGCTCTTGTCGGAAGCGAAGCTTGCTTTGCAAACGACACACAATGCATCTGCTCGCAGTGGCGATAGAATCCAAACTGATCCAATTTTTGTTAGGAGGTTTCTTTTTACGTGATTTCGTTTGCAGCTTTTTCACTAATGGGCGGTCCTAACGGCTATAAAAATAGCAGCAAATTGAATTTTAATCTCGACTATATCATTTCGGATTTGCATTTCATTCAAAGAAACTATCAGGATGCTGTACGGGACTCATTCCTGCCTTTCAGAAGGACTAAATTGTGGAACTCACTACGATATTAAGCACTGTTCGGAACATTTTTCGAACGATTTGTTGTACAGCAGCAGATATTTTGTTCTCTTCCTCAGAACGCGTTCTAATTCGCTGGTGTTGACATGGGTCAAATGAGACAGGTTTTTCAATAGTGTACTATTGAAATACTTCAATATTGTTACTATACACGTTTAAGTTGAAAAATTTCGATTCTATTGGTAGTTAGATTATATAAATCCTTTCACAGATCGCTGAGCTATGAGCTTTAAAAATACGAGAGGCAAACGCGCCTTATGAATTATCCTCTTTGATACTCGCTTATACCAAACATTTGAGAAAAGTTTAATTTTGAATTATTTGAGATTATGTCCCACAAGTGAAAATTTTATCATAAAATTGTGATCATATTTCCGATAGCATGTAGCAAAAATTTTGTTGATTCGTTAGATACAACAAGAGATATTCACGATCAAAAACTTATCACTCAGAGGGTAAATTTTGAAAAGGCACCCCATAGTAAAGTAAGTAGTATTCACGACAAAATTTGAACGCGTTTGCTGAAAACCAATTTTTCGAAGTCCAAGAACACGATCCATGGTATAAAATGCCTCCCTCCTACGTTTTAGAAATTTTTCCATTTTAATATTATGAATTTTTTTCACCTCAAAATTATCGGAAATTGAGCGTAAGATCACGGTTTTTGTTTGAATATGCTTATCTTTCATAAATAATGTACGAAAATTTAATTGAATATTCCCTAAATGATGCTTTATAATGCAAAAAAAAAATTTGAATAAATTTGCCTAAGCTATTTCTCCGTAAAAAATACAAAAAAGTATTTTTTAATTCCAATTATCCCCCCTTAAGGTTGGAAATTGGGTACCGCAAAAGTAGAGACCGAGAGATATACTAATCCTGGACTCTGAAGTTAGATTTCAGATACGAAAGAGGATGCACATGCTCTACTTATGCAGAAAACTATTTCAAGCTGCATTCGAGTGGACAAATCATCAAAGTGTCATTGTTTCAACTCGTTCGATTCTAGAACAAGCTGTGCTGGAAACAGTTTGTTATTCCACCGAATAGAACCAAAGACATAGCTCAGCAATTTCCCATGTTCTAGGCATAAGCTTTCGTCGCTTGTTGGTTTTCATTTTCGGAAATACTTGTCGCTGCAGCATTCATCGCCGAAGGCACTAATTATGAAACCAACATTTCCGCTTCCTTGTTTGGTTTAGCTCAGCTCGTATATCGATGACCTAAGGCGAAATGTCGTATCTGTAGCGACAGCAGAAAAGCGTTCGAAAGGTTGTCTAACATAGGTAAATCACGATTTCAGACAGTTTTCCAATGTTAGCCCACGGTCTTATACATATCAGTTCATTTTCTCGTCAGACTGAAGCTCGGCTATCAGGTCGGTACCTGATGCCAGGCCACGTTCACGCTCACCAATTCCTTAATTTGGCTTACCCCTTGGCAACACGCTAGAGCTTCATCATTTCCATATTGGCTGCCAGTTTTTGAATCTTCTACGTCCCAACCGGAATTGCTAGTGCAATGCAGTTAGTCTAATCCTGATGGATGGATGCGAGCTGAGTGTCTCTCGTCACCGTCATCACTGGCGTCGCCTGTAAGAGGAAATAACAGCAATCGACAAACTGGTTCTCTTTGCTAGATGGGATGGCACGTCAACAGCGGAAATGGTTCATGTTGCATTTGCATGAGAGAGCTTCTGGTCCATTGTAGAGAGGTGTGTGCTGCAGTTGTTGGTGTTGCATAGAAAACAGGACTAGGCTGTTCGTCAGGATCGTCAGTAAACCTACCTACCTTCCTTCCTTATGCCAACCGAGGAAGAGTGAAGGTCTACTTGCTAGACGTGAACATCACAATTCAATGACAATGTACTGTGGGCACATAGCTCACCGACAAACCATCTGAATGAATAATCATAGTGCAACAAAAACTCTTGTTGTTTGTTGCTTTATGTGGAACGGAAGCGTACACGAGTGTGCAATCAAGCTAAGGAGGCACATTTTGCTGTATGTTTTTGTTTCTTGCATCTTATGTAAGGCGTATGGTGTACAACTCGTTTGTACTTTCTTTCTGTATTAAATCCGATTCCTTCAGATTCCAATCTAAAAAAGAAGTTGACTTGAATGCCTAAATTTTAGGAAGCAGTGGGTCTGACCTTAGATTTGAGACATCATTTCGAACACATCCAATAATAACAACAATAACAAGATAACTAAACATGATTGAATGAAATCAAATTCTTGTTGTAGTCCACCGCCAAACTAACTCTGAAGGTCAACTTATCCATCCAATCGCAAAAGCGTTCTTCTGTCATCCACCAATCCCAATGTCAATGTCTGAAAAAGGAACCCGGTGCTGTCAAGTGAAAATTCAACCCCAAATCAACGTCACGGAATGTCTTTCATTTTCATCTCCATAATCTTTCCGATGCACCACCTCGGTGATGGCAAAACGGAAACTGAACCATTTTCCTTTGGTTGCTCTTTTCCTTCGCATCCTGCCGCAGCTGCCAATAATCTTGTTTCCCAAGAAAAACACCAATCAATAGTTGATGCCTTGTCAGCAGCAGTACAAAACCCCGATGGGCGACGACAGACGACCGACTGACGACAGGAAGGCGAATGGCGAATTAAATAAAAAATGGTGTCACATCATTTACGGCCATAAGACTGGTTAGTTACAAAGCTATTTTCGCTCGTGGTTTTCCCCGTTCTATTTGTGTCGCCATCGTTTCGGCCACAAGTTTGTGTGATCCTGTGAGTAAAGTGGTCGGCACACAGTGGCCCCCGGACGATGGCAGTCCGTTTATTTGCTAGTTTGTTTTGTTTACCTTCTCTAAATCAAATAATGGGTTGAATTTCCGAGGCGTTTAGTTGCTCAAGTCAAACAATTTCATTTCGTCGATCAAGGAGGGATTCGGAGAAATCGGAAATTTTACAGTCGGACAGTGACGATTTTATAGATAGTGTTTTCCAGGACAACTTTTGTCTATATAACAGCTTAACGAAAAAGAAATCCATTAGTTTCACCTAAAATTAAAGACTTAATTTACCATTTTTCAGATTTTTCGGTTTGAGTTTTAAAGTTTATTGCTTTTTAACCATAACGTTCGTTGTAACTATTTAGTATTTCCATTGTCTTCTCTAGATGTTAATAACTTAGCACTAAACAGTATTGTAGTGAAAACTCTCAGAGTTTCTGACGAGTAACTCTAGCCGTGTGTGGCCTGTCGTTGTCCCAATGGAACGCAACACCATTTGTGAGTGCCTATTCTGATCGTTTGCTATATTTAAATAAAAAAATTTGCACTCACTTTTAAACCGATTTTAACAAACTTAGATCCTAATGAAAGGTCTTATGGTCTCGCAGCCTGCTATTGAATTTTATTTGAATCCGACTTCCGGTGTCGGAGAAAAATGGAAAGTGAAAACTTGAGAAAAAATGTGCGCTAAATTTTCGGCTTAACCGATTTCCACAAACTAAGATTAAAATGAAACGTCCTATAAATTTCCTATAAATTTCTGGAACATTTTATTCGGATGCGACTTCCGGAATTAAAGCGTGATAGGAGTAAAATTACCAATTTCATAAGTATAAAAATGTCTGACGAATTCTTCTAGTTTGCAGAACTAACAAGGCATAACAAATAATTTCGTTTAATTGGTTTAATCGAAATAGAGCATGGGCTAGTAAGTCTAGGTTTAACTAGGTTCACAACTGTTCCAATTTGAAGGTCATATTTGTTGCTGACAAACGAACCAACTTCGGCTGTTCCGATCATCTGAATCCAGTTTCGGAAGTATTGGAAATAGTGATCAAAAACTACTACTATCTACTCACTTTTCTTCAAGATGGCCAAATCGATTTTCACAAACTTATAGGTTCAAAGGAATAGTCTTACAGTTTCAAACGGAATTCCTAAATTTGTGTTTGCGAATACTACAGCAATATTCGTGATGTTACGAGTAATATGAGAAAAGCATAATTACACCGCTAGGTGCATTGAAACAGGTTTTGCTCAAGGCTGTCGTACGTGGCTCCCTTCTCAGGCACCATCCGGTTAGGAAACCTGTCGATATCATTCTGTTCGGACAAAGCATTGCTTGGTGAAATTCGATTTTTATTTCTTGTTTTGTATTATTAGAAGTGACACCAAAACATCATGTTTTTCTTTTTGTATTCAGATTTGTGAGAATTTCATAAAACCGTGTTTCGATCAATTGTCTGCAAATTCTACTACTGTAGGCGAAAAATAGTAAGACATTGGTCATAATTTTAAAACTCTTTATTCATTCTTCCAAATCTATTTCGTCCCCTCAAAGTAGTCCCCCTCGTCGGTGTTAAAAATTCGTTGGCACCGCACGCGAATAGCTCTTGGCTCCTGGAAATTTTTTCTGACTACCTAGAGTTTCATTGATTCAAGGCTTCAGTCTTTTTCAAGGCTACCTGAATCACTAACAGTCTTTTTAAAGACTAACAATTACTCAGCCTTTCTCAAAGCTATACAAAGAGTAATATTCTCATATAATCAGTTTTTTCGAGACTAAGAAATTAATCAGCCTTTTTAAGGCTAGCTATTCAAAGAACTATTCTTCGAACTAATCAGTCTTTATTAAGACTACCACAAAATCAGTCTTTATCAAGACTCAACCAAACTAGGAGTCTATTCGAAGACTAATTTAGCCTAGTTAATTTAATTTCAAATTTTATACATTTAAAAAATGCCTGCGTCCAACAAGAAAGGCTAAAAATTATTCAATACGGAATAAATCACAATACGTTATTCAACATTTTTCTAATGACATTCACGATCTTATATAATCTGCATGTAAAAATAAAAGACAGCCGGACAGGCGGACTTCCCTTCCGTTGATTCTATGCCGTCTAACAATATTTACGAGATTCTTCCTGAATCCGATTGTAGCGACATAGAAGAAAAATCTTAAAAAATTCCCAAGTTGGACGCTTGTCGTTCTGGGAAGAAACATCAATCCATGCCACCAGTGACGGTGATGATTTCCGACTTCAAAGCATTCCGTACTGAGCTTTCTACTTTTCTCCTTGAAGTAAAAGTCTCATTTCAAATCGGACGAAGAGGAATATGTCGAGTCTTGGTTGATGGATTGGAAAATTGCGAACGTTTTATCCATCCGAGAAACTTCATAAATTTTATTCATATGATATCATATCTTCAAGGCTGTCTTGAAAGGCTTATCAAAGTACTGATGAAATTAAAAATGAACTAAAAGAATTGCTTGGTTTTGCCCCTTCCCAAGTAATACTTATGAAAAAAAGAGCGAATGGTACTTTTAAACCACGCTCTGGAATTTCCCATGAACTTTACCTAATACACTTCAATCGAAGTGATGTAAACAATTTGAAAACTTAAGAAAAAGTACGTTTCATTTCCCACATTAAAATTCATTGGAAACATTATAAACGGTATAATCGTATTGCAAACTTAACGCAATGTCGTCGTTGCCAAGGCGTCAGCCATAGAACCAAAAATTGTCCTATGGATATACGGTGTTTGAATTGTGGTAAATCTTAATCGAAAGACGTTTGTCCAATGAATGAAACCACTGATAAATTTTTTTGTTCAAATTGCGATGGAAATCATTAATCGAATTATTTGAAATGTCCCGTCAGGGAAAAAAAATTAAACGCTCGTTCGTTTAGTCAACAAGTCAAATCAACGACCTTAAATTTACTGAACATACCTGAAAATCAAAAAACCGTTACAAATGCCACGCCTAATTCTTCTAAGGCACTTAATTATTCAAATTTGAAACATAAAACAGGTACGCCTTCCATTTCGTCTTCTAACGAAATCAATTTATTGACAGGTAGATCGACCTCGTCATCATCTTCTTCTAATGACAGTTATGCTAAATCTTAATTCTTCTAATGTAAATAATCGAAACAAAGGAACGCTTTCCAGTTCATCTTCTAACGAAAACAATCATATCAACGAACGAAAACTTGCATATCGAGGGGAACGTGCCAATTGAGCCAATTTGTTCTGATTCCTGATAATAGGTAGATCGGCCAAGTCATCTTCTTCTAATGGTAGTTACACAGGTAGACATCTACCTACCAATATTCCTTCAATGCCATTGGCTTCTTTAAACGAAGTCGATTTGGGCGATATAACTGAAAATAAAATTATCTACCTACAAGATTAACTTTTTCAAATGATCATCCGAATGAATTCGATTTCATCACTTTTTGAAGCATTTCAAATCGGATGGCAATTTGCAAATAATATTATAATGAATATAAAATTTAACGGTGATGTTAAATAATTATTTGAATATTTTAAATTGGAATGCTCGATCTTTGAAATCGAGTGAAGATGAGTTTTATAATTTTCTCAAAGTTCACAAAATTCATATTGCCATTGTGACAGAAACATTTCTTAAGCCAAACGTCCAATTGAAAAGCAATCCACATTATGTGGTTCATCGATTTGACAGGTTTACTGGAATGGGTGCTGGAGTTGCCATTTTTGTCCAACGGCAAATTAAACATCGAATTTTACCTTCTTTCAATACTAAAGTTATTGAAAGCTTGGGAATCGAAGTGGAAACCATTCATGGAATTTATTTCATCGCTGGAGCATATTTGCCATTTCAATGCACCGGCGAACAATTAAATTTCTTTAAAGGCGATTTGCAAAAACTTACAAGATATCGATCGAAATTTTTCGTAATAGGGGACTTAAATGCTAAACATGTCCAGTGCAATTGTAGACAAAATAACAGTAATGGTAAAATACTTCATAATCAACTCTCAACTGGTTACTTCACAGTTCTTCATCCCAGTAATCCGACTTGCTTCTCTTCCGTGAAAAATCCTTCTTCAATTGATTTGGTTCTAACAGATCAAAGTCACATTTGTAGTGAACCAATTACACATGCTGACTTTGACTCAGATCATCTTCCTGTAACATTCAGACTTTCCAACGAAGCTATAATTAATCCAATTAGTTCTATATTCAACTATCGATTACAGATCTCACATTGAAAATCATGTGAATCATAAAAATATTTTAGAAAATTCTGCGGACATCGACACAGCAATTGATAATTTGAATCATTACATTATCGAAGCTAGAAATCGTTCAGTTCCCAAAGTTCAACCTTAATTAAATTCTCCTATCATCGATGACAATCTTCAACTGCTCATTCGGTTGAAGAATGTTCGTCGTCAATATCAACGTTCTCGTGATCCTGCTATGAAAAACATAGTTAAGGATTTGCAATAAGAAATTAAACATAGCTTTACTCTTTTGCGAAATAAAAATTTCGCGAAAGAAGGCAAACAAATTAAACCATATTCTAAACCTTTCTGGAAACTTTCTAAGGTTCTTAAGAAACCTCAGAAACCAATTCCTGCTCTCAAGGAAGGAAATCAAATACTTCTTACAAATGGCGAAAAAGCTCAAAAACTTGCTCAGCAGTTCGAGAGTGTACACAATTTTAATTTGAACGTTGTGAGTCCTATTGAAAATGAAGTCTCACTGAAATATGAGCATATTTCAACCCAAGTGTTATCACAAGATGACATTTTTGAGACGAATTTTGATGAAATTAAATCAATTATTAGGAAACTTGAAAACATGAAGGCTCCCGGTAATGATGGAATTTTTAATATTCTCATTAAAAATCTTCCCGATGTTGCCTCAAGAAAATTCTGGTTAAAATTTTCAACAAGTGTTTTTCATTAGCTTACTTCCCAAAAAGATGGAAAAACGCTAAAGTAATTCCTATCCTGAAACCTGATAAAAACCCAGCAGAAACATCAAGTTATCGACCAATTAGCTTACTTTCTTCTATCAGTAAACTTTTTGAAAAACTTATCTTGTTGAGAATGATGTCTCATATAAATGAGAATTCAATTTTTTTACCAGAGCAGTTTGGGTTTCGTCATGAACATTCAACTACTCATCAACTTGTTAGAGTTACGAACATGATAAAAGCAAATAAATCTTTTGGGATGCTCTTCTAGACATAAAAAAAGCGTTCGACAGTGTTTGGCACAAAGGATTATTAGCAAAAATGTCTGATTTCCAGTTTCCTATATATTTAATCAAAATGTTTCAAAATTATTTAACTGATTGCACTCTTCAGGTTAGCTATCAGAATTGTAAATCTGAATTGCTACCCGTACGAGCTGGTGTTCCGCAGGGTTCGAGTGTAGCTTCAATCTTGTATAATATTTTCACTTCTGATCTTCCAACTCTACCCGTTGGTTGTCAGAAACAGCGCTGCCAACTATACCGATTTCTCGGTATTTATACCGATTTTTGGACTCCATACAGGAATACAGATATGCTCTCTCAAAATACCGATATTTCAATTTTCATACAGATAAATACCGATTTTCAGTTTTTGTGTTGTTTCCAAAAGGTCGAGCGACCTTTTTTTTGTCGCAAAATCAGTTTCCGCACTAAATCGATGTTTGATCTTCCGAGAAAGATATTGTACAGATAGATTTTTCCGCCAAATACAGATTTTTGGAAAAAGCAGTTGCCAGTACTGGTCAGAAATCGCTATTTTGGTGACGACACAAGTCTGTTAGCTACAGGTAGAAATCTAAGAGTGATCTGCGGTCGCCTACAAAGAAGTTTAAATTTTTTCAGTGATTATCTGTCAAAATGGAAAATTAAATCAAATGCAGCAAAAACGCAATTAATTATCTTTCCTCATAAGCCAAGAGCTTCTTTTCTTAAACCAAACAACAATCACATTGTCAAATGGAATAGCTTGGAATTGACATGGTCTGATCAAGCTAAATACTTAGGTTTAACGTATGACAAAAAACTCACTTTCAAAGATCACATTGAAGGAATCCAGGCAAAGTATAATAAATATATTAAATGTTTATATCCTCTCATAAACAGATATTCTACGCTTTGTCTAAAAAACAAATTATGAATTTATAAACAAGTTTTCAGACCAGCCATGCTTTATGCAGTACCAATTTGATCGAGTTGTTGTCCACCAGGAAGAAAACGCTTCAAAGGATTCAGAATAAAATTCTGAAAATGATTTTGAAGCGTCCTCCCTGGTTTAGTACAGATCAGTTACACAGACTCACAAATATAGAACCATTATATGTAATGTCACATAATATTGTGTATAAGCAAATACCGACAAAAAACGATGCAATCTTCAATTGAATTTATTCTCTCTCTGTATTAGTACTAGTATATAAGTTCCTTTTCCCATTACACAATTCAAGTAGGCTTACAATTTTCCCTACACAAAAATCACCGAATTGGAGAAGCAAATGATGTCTTCATGGTAATAACCAAATCATGTATATGATAGGGCTGAAAAGTCACCACTTGTGGCTGAACACCCAATTTAAATCCTAATAATTTACAAGGATAATTTTTTTTAATATTACCATTTAATTCTGTTATAAGTATATCACGTCACTATACAAATTCACTATGTATCTCACGACACTATAAATCTTGTATAATAAACGTCACATCACATATGCACATTTCGAATACAATTTATATTCATCTTCAGTGTGATAGTTTTGTTTAGTTATTGAAAGAATGCTGCAATGTTGTTTCTTTTATATGAAACGGAAGTAGGTAGATTCCTACAACAGGTATAAACACCTCGAAAAAATTATCTAATTTGTTTAGGGTAGGGAGAGATTAAGTGTTTTCTATGTTTGTCTGTCCCCTGTGTGTAGGTAGTAACTTAAAGAGCCAGGAAGACCTATTTCCTTGGTCTCTGTTTAGTAAAGAAGTGGAATTATGTTTGAAAATTTCCAGACTTTCTGCCGAATCTAATTTCCATGGGTTGGAAATTTGTCTTAAAATTTTTATGTCATGTGTAGTGAAATCATGGTTTTCGGAAAAGGCATGCTCAGCTACTTTCGACTTGAAATGGTGTGATAAACCACTCATATTCCAATAAATAGTTATTAAAAAAAAAGTAGTCCCCCTCAAAGTAATAGTCACATGGAACTAAATCAGGCAAATATGGTGGTTCCGGAACGATGTTGGTTGATTTTTTGGCGAAAAACACAGACGCTAAAGTAACATTGTTTTTCGGTCGATTCTCGAGCACCAATTCCTTGATTTCATTGACGTGTTCATCATCAGTTTACGTTTATGGCCGTCCCGGACGTGGCTCGTCTTCAAAGCGTTCTCGACCCTCTTTGAACAACTTGTACCAATCAAAAAGACTTGCTCGCGACATGTAATTATCACCGAAGGGTTTTTGCAACATTCTAAACATTTCGCCACCAGACATTTGATTCTGCAAACAAAATTTAATGGAACTTCTTTGTCGAATAATTCACTCATTGTAAAAATCGTCGATTGCACTTTCAATACTTCAGAAAGACAGGCATATGTTGAACACCAATGAATTTTTTGACGTGACACTCGGCACAGATGTCACTGACAGTCATACCAAACTAGAGAAAAAAATATTCCGACGAATAAAGTTTCCGCACGCAATATAATTCAAATGTCTTACTACTTTTTGCCCACAGAAGTATTTAAACTGAAGGTAAAGTTCCACTTGGGAATGAACTAACTCTCCTTTTCCCGCTTTTATTGGTTTTGCTTTGCACAGATCCAGTTGTACAAATTACTGAACATCCGCTAAATTAAAAACTATCCGCTTGGTTTGATTTTCTCAGCATAAACTTTTTTCATAGCGCACCATTTTCAAGTCGATTTTTCATTGTCCAAAAGCGGAACAACTCAGCTAAAATATGTACGCTGGCGGCAAACTACGAAAACATTAGTTTACTTCCATCGCACACTCTTCTAACCACAAACGAAACGGTTGAAATGGACGAACAAAACCTTTTCCTTAATCCACTTAGTTGCATAGTGATGCCTTTCTCTTGCCAAGCTAGCAGCAGTTTCAATAAAACTTTTATTTCATTGAGCTAGCTTTTGACACAAATTTAGATAAATTCATTCGGGTCCACTCAGAATAATTCGAGTTGTTCACAAAAGCATGCCTTCGCGGAATGAAAGGTATCAGCGATAATACATTTGAATTTGATCATTGAATCCCCTCTGCAAAAAAAGAATATGGATAAGAATTACAGTGTTGTGTACGAGACACGACCGATCATAATGACATTTAAAATGCAATTTTGAAACTCAACAGATTAAAATTTGAAAAATAGGCAAATTTTTTTTTCTTCGATCAGAGAGGTTTTAACATTAAAGTCAATCGACTCTTCGTGCCAGACAAACTGTCTGACCCTATGTGCGGGGTTGGGAATCGAACCCAAATGGGCTGCGTGAAAGGCATCGACTATCCCATCACGCAATACCCGTCCCCAAAGCAAATAATTGTGAAACACTAACATATATATATATGAACGGTTGAAAGCAAAAATCGGATAAGTGCAACTTAGTTTGGAAAACCCGTTTGAGTATTTTTGAATGCAAAAACCGGATAAAAACATTGAGAGCAAAAACCGGACAAGGATTTTGCAATGCAAGAATCGTTTAAAAACATCTTTTCTGCAAGAACCGGACAAAATAACTTTGAATGCAAAAACCGGACAAAAACTTAACCGGTTCTTCCAAAACAAGTGTATTTATCCGGTTTTTGCATTCAAAGTTTTCACAAAATGCCGCCGTGGGAACGCAGCTTAGATGAATTTGCACTTAACAAACAAGCAAACAATGCTTCGTCCACAGCGACAATCGGTAAAAACTTTGAATGCAAAAACCGGATAAATACATTTGTTTTGGAAGAACCGGTTAAAATTTTGTCCGGTTTTTGCATTCAAAGATATTTTATCCGGTTTTTTGCAGAAAATATGTTTTTAAACGATTCTTGCATTGCATAATCCATGTCCGGTTTTTGCTCTCAATGTTTTTATCCAATTTTTGCATTCAAAAATACTTAAACGGGTTTTCCAAACTAAGTTGTACTTATCCGATTTTTGCTTTCAGCCGTTCATATCATCGTCAACTGCGTTCTAGGAGTATTTATAATATTCTTTGTTTTTGTATTTCTCATATAGAAAGGCTATACAATCGCTTTACAACCGAGGCCCGGAAAGCCGAGTGTCATATACTTTTCGGCTCGGTTCGTCGAGAGTTCATTTGGTACCATCTTTCTGTTTGGAATTACAAGAAAAATATATGCAAATTGATGAAAAATACTAAGAAAGAAAAAAAAGTTCCTAAAATTCTTAAAAAAGTCCCCGAAAAGTCGATCCGGATCCGACTTCCGGTTCCGCTTCAACACCGTTATAAGTGAAAGTTTTTCAATTTCATGAGTATTTTTTTAAAAGTACTGTGAAACGAGGTGGTACTTACTGGGTAAATTCATCTTATTGGCAGATCTTGTTAGTTGGAGGATATATAAACCTACTTTGGGATTTAGTTTGTATTTTGGGCTCATTCTAAACAAAATATAATTATTATGTTCTTGAATCAGGTTGCAGTTTTTGCTTCCGTCGTGTTTCAGAAGTGTATTTTATACTGCTTCAATGTTATTTATTATCTAATCTCAAAAGAAGTCAACATTTAAGACAGTACATAATATTTGCTATTCATATTTTTGTAGACGGTAGACGGTAGGTAGACACTACTATGAATGATATTCCTATGTGTGATATGTCATACTATATTTATAGGCTATGATTAGCAGCTTTTGTAGACCGAAGGTTTGGATACGATTGTTTGCAATCTGTATTATTGATAAAATCTCTGAAATGTTTTAATCCATTTTATGCTAACATTGCATTGAGGGCGGGGTTGCCTCGATGGAATGATAATATCGG